>NC_092505.1:70904125-71520375 GCF_047511675.1 Marmota flaviventris | reverse complement strand
ATTCTACTATTTTTTTCTACCCTTTTACCCATCCTTCCATTCTCTTCTCTCTACCTAAACCAGAGCGACGCTTTTCTTACCCCCAGTTGTAATTAGCATCCTCATATCAGGGAAAGCATACAGCCTTTGGTTTTTAGGTAATCAACAACCAGCAAGCCAGGTCTACAATTCTTTAAGAAGTACTCGTTTTTAACTTTAATCTCTACTTTTGTACTCAACTTTCCTCTTATATTTAATTGGGTTCAATCTTAGTACTGAGAGTAAGACTTACATCTTGTCTGTCTTATCAATGAAGGCCTAGCATCTCTAATGAACTCTGGTTGTTTTAGTGAAAGTTGTACTTCTGTAAGACATTAACAGAAAATATTATGAAGTTTACAAGAAAAACATAAAATGATATGAAGAGTAAAGCCATATTGAGTTTGTATAATAGCTATGATGCAAGAAACATAACTTTTATAATCTGAAATCTTTACTTCAAACTTCAATTTGAAATTGCTCTTGTAAATCTAATAAAATTTAAAAGATTTGTGTATGTAAAATATATGTATACAACTAGTCTAAAAGAAGCAAGTAACAGCACCATAATTACACTGTTGTTCTTATTTGAACCAAGTTTAGTTTTAAAGAAAAAATAAGAATCTATAGTGTAATGCTCTAAACTTACAGTGATTTTTAAACAGAGTTCTACATAATAAAAATCCTGAAGACTTGTTTCTCTCAATAAAAAAACAATAATCCAAAATTTAACTAGATAGATAAGAGCCGATTTACTCCCAACATCACCATGTGTATGTAGGGGCAAGAGGATCTTTACTCACAGAAGTCACTGGAAGCAGCCAGAGCCCCCATTCCAGAACCTCTCTGATGTCACACTTGTCATCATGGCACTCTGGGTGCACACCCAGAAGAACCATCTGGTGGCTCTCATTTGTTTGAGAGCAGGCGATGAGCCAAGATGGTCTCAAAGGTTTTCTCACCTTAACCCCAAACTCCAGCCACATATGTCTGGCTATTGCCAAGCTTTTGGGCATGTCTTAATGTGGCAGCACTGACCACTTTGAGTGGCCTTTTTTTCTCCATCCCGTGAGTATCCATTGAAGCTGCTAGATTTCTTACAAAGAGCTAGAAGGGAAAATAGTGATAGTGAAGAGGCAGGGATGTGGAGAGAGAGGATCAGGAAGGGGAAGAAGGTTATAAAGTCAGAAGCTTAGAGATCTAGAGTGCTTGATGCATTAAGGAAACTGTGGGTAATGCTAGTGACATTTGATGGTGTCTTTGGTGTGTTTCTAGCGTAGATATTTAAAACTGTCCTTAAGGAGTGTGAGTCCTATCTCAGGTAGGCCAGGCCTCATGGGGCACTCTGAGTTGCCCCAGAATAGAATTTAGTCTGGCTTTGTTTTCAGCTACCAAGCCCTGGCCCAGAGTCAGAATGGGCCTTTCCAGTGGCCACTGGGCTCCTCTGTCTCCTCAGTTTCTACAGCCTCATTTGCATGAACATATGGGACCCAGGCACCTTGCACAATGGTAAGGCCTCAGAACCTGGAGAAGGAGGGAGCAGCCCAAGGGCTGAGGGCTATAGGGTGATTTGTAAAGTGCTCACCCCACCTAGGGCCTCAGAATCCCTTCTCTCAATGTCATCCTTAATTAGGTGCTGGCAGTTTATTTCCCAAGCCACTGAGGTGTGATAAAACAGAATCCTGGAGGTTTTCCAATTGCTTTAGAAGACCTAGCAGGCTGGCAAGAGAGGCCAGCAGGCTCTTCTAAACCATGCAAAATTGATCCTTCCTCCTTCCCATTTCACACATGTCTCCAAGCACAAATCACTATTCCAAAGGGTAGAGCTCCATAGAGAGCTCTTTTCGCTGGAAACCCCCATCTCTCTGAATGCCAGCTCATGTGAGTGGTCAGCTTGCTCAACAGGGACTGGGATTTCCTTGCCCTCCTGCTCCACACCCTCTTGCTGTCTAGTGAAGCTATGGGGATGCCCCAAGCAGCACAGTGCTCGAAGGGCCTCCTGCCACTACCCAAACTTCTTCCCATGCCAGGCTCTGTGGAGCAGAACTCAGAGGCATCCTATGAGGCACAGGTGAACAACAAATGTTTCCCAATGCCATGGTGTACCAAATGTCATCTCCACCGGCTGCCCCAAACCTACCACTGTGAAACCTACAACATCTGTGTGGAGGTGAGTACTCCTTCTCCCTGTCCACTCACCAACCCATCCCCAGGCACCTGGCCAGGATAAGGAACCACCCATCATAAGGGGGCTGGGAGGTGGGTCAGTATGAGACCATCTTCCCACACTGCTAAAAGTAGGTCTGACACACTGTTGGTCACTTACATATGTCATCGTCTCTGTGTCTGCACCTGTCCTGAGAGGCTGGCCTTGCTTGCACAGGTGCTAACATGCAAAGGGCATTCCATCCATGCTGACCAGGTGGAGTCAGGGGGAGGAAAGGCAGTGACTGTCTCATACCCTGCTTTGCTGATACTATATACCCAGACTTTTAGGCTGGCTGCTTCCCTGTTCTGGGGATCTTTGCCTGTCTACCTCTGGGTGTCCCAGTTGGAGTGTTTCCTGTGTTCTCAGTGCTTTTCTCTCATGTGCACACCCTACACGGTTTTATATGTGCATAAGGCTGGATGGGTAAGGCTGTTTTTTTCATCCTTATCCAGTATCTGAGAAAACAGAGGCCAGATTTTTTCTACATCCTGTTCCAAGTGACACTGGGAAGGTCTTGTCCTCAGTCGTGACAGGTGACCTGATGAGCCATGGAGTCCTTACTGTTCTCTAGCAATGGAAAGGCCGCTTTCTCCATGGAGATTGGAGCTCAAGTGTAGGCCCACGAGCAAGTGGCCTAGAGGACTGGGTTTTGGGAGCCCTCAGGATTTGGGAGTTCTGGAGGCCAGGCCAGACAGACCCTCAGTGCTGCCTCCTCTCCCCTAGGAATTCGACCACCACTGCAGGTGGATAAACAAATGTATGGGACACCGCAACTTCAGGCTCTACATGCTGTTCCTCCTGTCATTGTGCCTCTACCTGGGTGCCATGCTGGTTAGCTGTGTGGTATTCCTCTACACAGGAGGAACATGCCCTTCATGGGCAGCCATGATGTATCCACGCAGTCCCAAGGGCCCACATTGGGACCAGCTCTGGTGGAGGGGAGGGAAGGGTGGTCAGCCAAAGGGCTGGGTAAATGAAGGCAGGGATGACTGGGTGGGGCTATAGGGTGAAGTCAGTTGGGAGGACCCTTGGTGGACACCCTTGAAGGCCAGTGGGGGCGGGGCAGGACATGGCCTGTGGAATTGAGAATCAAGAGGGGAGGGCATGGAGTGGGGAAATGAAGGTTGAACAGGGACAGGAGGCACCACAGTGAAGTGGGTGAGGTTGGGCTTGGGTGTAATGGACTGATGGTCCAGTCTAGGGAGGAAGAGTGAGTGGGTGGGGGTAGGTGGGGCATAAACAGGAAGGAGATGAGTCCATGGAAAGGCGGGCCAGGGAGGAACTGTCCCCTGGCTTGTCTTCTTAGCCTGTGCACAGCTTCATCATGGCTGTACCTGCTGCGTGCCTTCTGCTGCCACTCATCCTGCAGCTGCTCATCAAGGCCAGTGCAGTGAGGACTGCAAGGCACCCCTATGAGACCCAGGTTGGGGGAACCAATTGTGTGTGCCCTGATACCCAGCTGGGAGGCGACACCTTCCACCTCTGCCACTAGGCACTATGTGTGCTTTCTCCACTGCCCTTGGTCCTCATGGTGCCCCTGATTCCTTCCCGACCCACCTCTTAAGATGAAGCTCAGATCTCCCCTCCCCATGGAGCTGGGTGGGCATCCTCCCTCTTAGGAGCATTGCATGAAAGCCTACTGTGAGCTAGGATGTGTGTTATTTGAGGGATGCATACAGAGGTGAGTAAGTACTTCATGCCCTCTCGCTGATAAGCAGCTTGCAATCAGAGTAACACAAGCAGACCCCCAGGAACACTCAAAGAGATGGGGTTGGTCCTGAGTGGCAAGGCATGGGCTGCAGAATAGGACATGCCACTCTGTGTGACGTAGGTGTGATTTTGGGTTGGCAGAAGGCTGGAAGGCATTGCCTGTGAGAGGCAAATCTGTGCACAAAGGCATGGAAACAAAGAAGTAGGGTGTGAAAACAACAATGGAGAAAGGGATCTAATTCAAGCACAAGGTGGCATGAGCAATGAGGTTAACCCCTTGGGATCAAGACTAAAAAGGCCCAGAAACTCAACCCTGAAATATAGTTTTCATGAAGTGCAAACCTGGGAGCCATGGTAAAATTTTCTAAAAATGTCATTAATGAGGAATACTTTACAAATCATAAAATTTATCCTTTAAAGTCTATAGTTAGGGATTTTGACAAATGCATACCATTGAGTACTCTCCATGATGATCAAGGTTAGACCACTTTCATTACTCCAGAAAATCCTTTCTTCTCTTGTCAATTTCTATCCCTACATCCTTGTGGGATTTTCTTTCCCAGAATCATGTATCGGTGCAGTTGTATGCTATTTAGTCTGGATTCATTCTTCTAGCACAACACATTTGAAAGTCATTTATGTTATTGCTCATATTAGTAGTCTGTTTCCTTTTATTTCTGTGTAGTACTGTATGGATGCCCTGCGTAGTGTTATACATTCACCATTTGAAGAATTTTTTTACATTGTTATCTAGTTTGGGGCAGTAGTTTTTTTTTCTTTTGTTTTTCTACCAGGAAATGAACCCAAGGATGCTTAATTGCCAAGCAGCATTCCCAGCCCCCTGTATTTTTTTTCTTTTTGAGTTTTCAAAATAATTTTGAGGCAGGATCTCTAAGTTGCTTAGGGCCTCATTAAGTTGCAGATGCTAGCTTTAGTCCTCCTGTCTCAACCTCCCAAGACCCTGGGTGTTCAGTTTTGGACAACTGTGCCCAGCTAGTTTGGGAGCAGTTATAAAGAAAGCTGCTACAAACTTTGGTGTACAGGCATGTGAACACAAGTTTCCGTTTCTGTTAGGTAAAGTTTTAGGAGATAAAAATTAAACATAAGTGGAACTTTATAGGAAACAATCTTCCTCCTCTGCTCTGTCAGAATGAGGCCCTCCATGTCCAGACTTCCCAGTCTCAACGGACCTAAATGTGGCCTGCATTCTGGGATTCACCATATAGGACTCCTTTCCATTAATTGCAGCACCTGAAATAGGTACTAATTCTATGCTCCAACTTCCAGTTTCTTCCTACACCATTCCCTGACCATAGCTCTTCCTAGAGACACTTGCTTGTTGCTTGGTGGCAAGGACTCTAGGGGAAGATCACATCTGTCCAAATCACAGTTCTATAATGACCAGCAGGGAGCACTTGGCTGTGCTACTTACCCCCATGTCACTCAGTTTTCCTATCTCAAAAACAGGGAAATATGGGTTAATTCACACAAGACACATAGAACTGTGCCTGGTACCAGAAAGTGTCCTACCTGCTGCTGTTAGTATTACTATCATTCCTCCTTGTGGTCAGCTACACATTTGTGTCTCATCTTAAAACCCAAGTAACTCCCACCCTTAACATCCTAGGACTCCACTCTACTTGTTGTACCCTCTGTGCCTTATTCCCTGAAAGAGTTGACAGTGATCACTAGCTCCACCCTTCACTTCCTGGCCCACCTCAGTCCAGACCCTGCCCTTGCTGTCATGATGATGCTCTCAACTAGGGCAGAGCCAGCAGATATCCTTGAGATTACATAGCGTCTGAAACCAGAAGGAGCAGAAATAGCCTTCTTGCATGTCTTAATGCTTAATGCTCTGGGCTTTTCCTCTTCATGTACCTGGGTGCTGTGAGCTAGGTTGCCTTTATGGGTCCCTTGATAACCCTCTCCCTGCACTACCCTGGCCACTCCCCACAGTGCCCAGGGCCTCATGTTGCAGCTGCCCTCACAACCCTGAGCGTAGGCTGGACATGCTATTTGTAGTGTGTTTTCAAAACCCAGTGCAGTGACTAGAGTTTATTTTTTCTACTGAGTATTGCACCCAGGGACACTTTACCACTAAGCTACATCCTCAGTCCCTTTATTTTTTTATTTTGAAACAGTCTCACTAAGTTGCTGAGGCTCCTTTTGATCCTCCTGCTTCAGTGTCCTGAGTCACTGGGATTACAGGCATATACCACCATGCCTGCTTTGACTGAGGTATTTTTGATGCCCTGAAATATTTATGGCTGGTGAGTGGTATAGCATGTGCTTAGCATGTGCAAGGCCCTGGGTTCTTCAGTACCCAGTATACAAAGAAAAATTTGAATAAGTGAACCAACAAACAAAAGAATCAACATTTCAGATAGAAGAGATAAAGGGACAGAGAATTCTGATGCCTTGAAGTCCCCATGTTCAGGGGGAAAAAAAAGAGGCAGCAAGAAGTTGGGCAAAAAAAATGGACAAGATATCATTTGATGTTTGTCCCTTGAGACACAAAATGTGAGCACCAGCCCCAAGAGTGGAGCCAGTGTGAGACGCTGCTCTGGGTGCTTCAGAGTTATTGGATTCAATTCATGTCTGATTATATTCCATGTGTTTGGGGGGGGGGGGGGCGGTATTCAAACTTAGTGCTCAGTTCTTAAAAGTTTATTATCATTCCTCTGAGCATTTTTCTATACCATATGTACCCCAATCCTTGATATATTTTGAGATACGGTCTCAATAATTTTCTGTGGGCCTTGCCAAGTTGTTGAGGCTGGCCTTGAACTTGTGATCTTCCAGACTCAGCCTCCCAGGTCACTGTGATTTCAGGCATGCAACATTGCACCTGGAAGGAAACTAATTTCTTTATTGCTGTGAACACCTTAGAGGAGGCAGAACCTCATATAGCACAGTGGTTCCTGTTGCTTTTTGGACGTATTCCAGAGCTGTACTGATGTGAAATCCGATTTCCTTCTTGTGCACAATAGTGTTGAAGATCAAAGTCTTCATGTGTGGCCAATGGAGAGTTGGGGGTGGACACAGGGGCTGCTGGGTCACTTGCCATTGTTCCAGGACATTTGCTAGCTAAAGCTCTTGATGTTGGGATGAGACTTATCCTAGTATGGGAGCAGGAAGGGGAGAGGCTGATGGATGAAGACAAAGAGAAAATAGAATAAGAGAGAGTACAAGCTAGTCAGCATCCATGGGAGGACTTGACATTTGAGTGTGACCTTTAGTGCTCTGAGTACTAGAGGCCTCAGCCCAGATTTTCCTGGTCCATCTGATTTGTGACTATGAAAATATGATTGGGTATTTCTGCTGCCATTGCCTTCCCAGATAGTGAAAGTAAATGAAGGTACATTTTTAGAAAGAAATCAAAAGGTAAGAAAGTAAAGTGGGAGTGGGATGGAAACACCATCTTGCAACAGTTGAGCAGAGCAGCACTAGAAATGTCTTAAAAGGTATCTCAGAGGACATGTGTGGCCAATGGACACAGAGCCAGGATGTGACAAAGAGAGTTAAAAGGTGATGAGGGAGCCCTGAAAAGGCACGAGATTTGGGTGCAATGTCAGCACTTGTCTGAAGAGAGCTGCTCACAAGTGGGTCGAGGGAGATCATTATTTCTAGAAGCCTGGGAAGACAGGAGGCTCTGGGTCACTCTTGGGCTGTCCTGCCCTTGGAATCTTACCACATGCCTGGGTTGAGCCCTGCATTAACTGACCACCCTGGGAATGTCACTGGGAGATGATCTTGCCCACTCATGCTGATTCTCAGCTCCTCTTTCCATCCCCATCTCCCTCCAGTGTGACAATCCCTTTGACCAAGGCTGCTTCACAAATTGTTACATCCAGATGTGTATGCCTCTGGGACCCAAGTATGTTGGTAAACCAGGGGCTTAAGTGGTGAACCCTGGGGCTGGTGGGTTGGGGTGAAGCTGGATCCCTTTCTCTGGTCACTTACTCCAGCTCCAAGAACCTGATCCTCACTGCTTTTGTTCTTTGGGGTTTTTTCTATGGCACTCTGGGAGCCTCTGGGAATTTCATTCTTTCTTGCCTTCCTAGGTTCTTGCTACAAGAAATGGGGTAGCAGGGTACAGCAGCCTGGTTGATGCTCCTGGATGAGAGCCCTGAGCTTTGTGCTTTCCAAGCTGAGGTGTGAGGGTGGTCAGGGAGAACTGGCCAATGTGGGTAGTGACCCCTGGCCCTTGACCTTTTGTTCTGGAGGTACATGACACAAGCTGTCAGTCTGCAAATAGAGCTGGGGACTGAATGGGAGCCAACAGAGGTATACTTTCCAGCACAACATCCTACACACCTCCCTGCATCTAAGTCTCCAACTATAGTCCCCCCAAGTAGTGGCCAGTCTGCACCTTTACAGGAGGTGTGAGAAGGAGTGGGGTTGCATTGATACAGGGGTTGTCTGTGGTCTGCACATGTATTGGGAGAAACCCTTCAGGTTGGGCTGGCTAGGAAGCTGAAGCAATTGGAGTATAAGGATGGGGATTATGGAACTGGATGGTGCAGTGTTCAGGTTGCAGGGCTTCAGAGCACGCTGAGGTGTCCCTGGATAGAGAAAGAAATAAGAAGAGTAAACCACACACTTTCTGGTTACTGCTTTTTTGAAAAATAAAAACCTTATAGTTTCTTTAAAAGTCATAACTCTTAACTCACTGATTTTTTGCTTTCTATATTTTGCCTACTTTTCCAGGGAAGTCATCTATTTCTCTGGTTTTTCTGTTTCATAATGTGGATAACTATTATATCTAAAACTTGGATATTTTCTCTTCCCCAGATTATGTATTTTATGTTTTTGTATTTACATCTCTCTCAAATACTCAATGTTATTCAAAGCACAGTTGAGCATGAAATTCCTCACCAGATAATGGAGATTTTCCATAGTAATCACCTTACATGGAGCCAGGAAGAGAGAACAACTAATGGGACTTGCAGGGGACTATGATGTGGTGACATATAATGCAGTTCCCAGACAGAGCTCTGAGGACTGCCATTGGATCCTGATCTTATGATAGATGGATTTGTTTTCTTCATTCATTTCAATTGGCTCATTGAAGTGAAAGGAAAGCTAGACATTACATCTGTGTAAAATGTTTTGTGAAAATTAGTATTAGTCATCTCAACATCAAGGTTTCAATTCTTCTGCACTTTTCTTTTTTTATTAAAAACCTTGTTTTTAAGGGTGCTACTTTTTTACTATTTTTTTCTTTTTTTTACCTTTAAAAACTATTTTTAGCTGTAGATGGACACAATGCCTTTATTTTATTTATATTTTTCAGTGGTGGTGAGGATGAAACCCAGTACCTCACACATGCTAGGCAAGCACTCTACCAGTGAGCTCCACCCCAGACCCTGATTTGCTATTTTGCTAGTTATAGTTTTTTTGTAGGAGTGTTTTTTTTTTCATTGTGGATTTAACCAGCACCTTGTGTTATTTTTTATTTTGAGACAGGTTCTCACTAATTTGCTTGGGGTCTCACTAAGTTGCTGAGTGTGGCTTTGAACTTGGAATCCTTCTGTATTACCCTCTTCAAGCCACTGGGAATATAGGCATGAACCATTGCACCTTGCTGCTAGTTACATTTTTAAATATATTCATGAAATGGCAAAGAAAAATATTTCACATTTTTTTCAATATGTTTGTATATGTGTGTGTGTTTGTGTGTGTATGTGTGTGTGTATGTGTGTGTCTTTAGTCTGAAAGTTGTGGGTTCTTTAAAACAATGAGAGATAACTTAGTTTGAGTTAAAAATTAAGAAACTGAATAGTGTGCCAGTAAGAATATCTGAAAATATTTTTTCTCAAAACATCAGTAATGAAGTATATCTCTGCAGATTTTCACACAGGGTGTAACTGATGCTACTCCTATGCCTCTTGGTGTCAAAGTTTGACAATGGTTCCAAGTCTTCAGAAAAACAGAAAAATGAAGGAAAATTTGACTGATGAAGAGACTATGGAGAAATTAAGTATGTTACCTACATTTCAGATTACTCATGAATCTGCAGATTTTCACACAGAGTGTAATTGATGCTACTCCTGTGCCTCTTGGTGTCAAAGGTTGACAATGGTTCCAAGTCTTCAGAAAAACAGCAAAAGAAGGCAAATTTGACTGAAGAAGAGACTATGGAGAAGTTAATTATGTTACATACATTTAAGATTACTCATGAATTAATATTTCTTAAATCATTTGACCCAAGTCTGAGGTTATAGCTCAGTAGTGTACAGCACTTACCTGGTTTGTACAAGGCTCTTGGTTCTATCTTTAGCACTGCAAAAAAAAAAAAAAAAAAAAAAAAAAAAAAGATACAGTTAGATTATCATATATGCCTTTTATTTTACCTTAAAGTAGAAATAAAAATTGTTTTCTTATAGGAGTAATTGCTTTCATTAAAAATGTAGTGAGCAGGGCATGGTGGCACATGACTGTAATCCCAGTAATTTAGGAAATTAAGGCAGATGATTTCAAGTTCAAGGTCAGCCTAGGTAACTTAGTGAGCCTAGGTAACTTTCACAATATAAACTATGAAAAGTGCAAGGGATATAGCTCAGAGGTAAAATGCCCCTGAATTCAACCCCCAGTACCACCCAAAAACAGTGAAAGCAAAGTAATATTCATTTTGTTTGTCATGGCATTTGAAACATATTATGTATTGATAGTGAAGTCAATCCCTTTGGGAGCAATACTTCTTTCCTGTGAACCAAATCTAAAGGATATGAGCATGAGTGTAGTTGGAAACCTTATCAAAAATGTTTGTCCTAACCTATAGCTTTTCAAAATAGATATGTGTAGTCATAAGATATATTCCAAGGGAAAACACATTTTCCTGTCTCTTTTAATAAAATTACTATCAGTGGCCTGAATCCTGCATTATAAATAATGTAAACAGTTCCAGGAAGGGAGTAACAATAACATCTGCTTACAAGGCTCCAGTAACTATAGTAATAAAAAACAATGTGATCTAGAAGGCTCAAGGAAAAGCACTTTATACATGGTTTGTTATAAGCACTGACATGTTCAACATTTATTTGTTCTTGATTTCTCAGTGCTTTCCAATATGAAACTGCCTTGACTGTGGTGTCCATTATTAGATAGTCCTTCTCTAGGAGAGCTGCTGCTTTAAAATAATAAACCAGAATAGTAGTTGTGACTATTCATTTGTGATTTTTAGTTATCACATCCCGTGTCTTTATGCCCTTAACTTCTTGGCTTGAAGCTTAGTAGCGAACTTGAGATTGAGTACCTACATACAATTAGCAATGGGAGTTTCCTTGATATATGTGCATCTATTTTGCTCTAGATTAAGTGAAAATTTAATGTGATTTTCTTATGTTTTGACTTACTATTTATAAGAATTTAGATTGTGATTTTATATCCAACCTCCTCATTTTACCATTTCTTGGACATGATGTTGAACATTCCTAAAATAGATACATGAATAGTTTGTATTAGAGTAATCTGTACAGTAGGATGTGGTTTCCTAAGTATGTTGAAAGGAGATATACTGGACTAGTCAGAAAAGCGAGTTAGGGTTATTCATTTGGCTATCATTTATTTATCATTACTAATAGTAGTTTCATAACTTATCACTAATATGTAATGCAGGCACTGGAGAAGAAAAATAGAGTGATGAATTTCCTATGAATTGCCAAGTTTTTATTTATTTTGGTCCTGGGAATGAACCCAGGGGTGATTTACCACTGAGCTACACCCCAGCACCGCCCCCCCTTTTTTTTTGTTTTGAGACAGGGTCTCACTGAAATTCTAAGATTGGTCTTGAGCTTGTGATTCTTTTGCCTCAGCTCCAGAATGACTGGGATTACAGGCATGTGCCACCACACTCTACTGGAATTGCCATTTCTTCAGTGTTTTGTTTCAAACCAATTATTGTTGAAACTTGATGTGTTTGAAGATCACTGTTTTAAAATCAATAGAGTTTATTAAAAAGGATTAATGATTCCAAAATTAATTTGTATTTTAAATGTTTGACTAAGCTTTGAATGTGTTTTTTCTTTAAAATAGGAACTATTTGTGAGCATCAATGACCCTAATACAAAATATACAAGACATTAAAACATTGGACAAGGGTAAGTGTTTATGATTGTATTGTCATAATGTTCACTACTTACTGGGTATTCAGAGTGATCTCCATTTTTCCACCTGAAATTGAGTACTGCCAGTATTCTAGGAGTGGTACCCTAGGGGATTTGTGTAAACACAAAATAAAATTGTTAAAAACCCTCCTTGTAAGCAATCACTTTACATCTTCTTTCTTCTTGACTGTTATTTCTCATAGACGGCCAGGGATTATTAGATGGAAAAATTACCCATGACATAATTAAGAGACAATTTTACTGCAGGATGATAGGCCATAAAAGCATTGATTTGGGGCTGGGTATGTTGTTAAGTGTAGAGAGCTTACCTAGAATACATGAGGTCCAGGGTTCCATCCCTGGCATTGCAAAAACAATAGCAAAGCAAAGCAAAACCCATACATTTAGTTTCTAAGGGGTGGTACACACCTTGCTGGTGGTACACTCCCAGCAACTCAGGAGGCTGAGTTAGCCTCATTGCAAGTTTTCAGCCAGCCTCAGCAATTTAGTTAAATCCTAACATTAGAAAGGACTGGGGAGTAAGCTTAAGGGTGAGGAGCACCTGGTTTCAATCCCCAATCCTAAAAAAGTAAATAAATACATAAATGGTTTTGAATCCTATCAATGAGTATTGATCTTTGAGACTGCCACTCTGATTTTGTTCAGTAATTTGTTTTTAAAGTATACTAAGCTCTTTCCTCTAATGCCTGGGAGCAATGTTATAAATCTGTAGAAAGTGTTCTGTGAATTTAGATTGAATTAGTAGAATATAGAATGAGAATTTTGGGAAACTTTCATATGAATTTCTTTTTAATAACTAAATTTAGTTTAACACTAATTTTAATAATAATAAAAATATTGAAAATCATCTATTTTGAACATGATAATAATAGATGTTATATGTTGAATAATTAATAATGAATGAAATAATACCTATGTATAAGGATAGATATCAGAAATTCAGGTGAATATATTTATTTATTTGTTTGTTTGTTTATTTATTTACTTTAGGTACTGAGCTGCCTTCCAAGCCCTTGTATGGGCATGTGCCACCATGCATGTTCCAGCCAGATAAATTTTGTAAGGAAACTGCAGACAAATACATAAACATAAACTTCATGGTTATAAGTACAGAAAAGTGAATGGAAATGATGCACCTCAAGTGCAGGATAAACACCAAATGAATAAGCAAATACTTCAAAAAATATTTTCCCAGGTAGGAGTGAAAAGAGGATTAACTCCTGGCACTGGGCTGAGCTTAGGTTGGCTAATCAACTTCAAGAAAAATTAGGAAAATATTTAGGGTCCAGGTAGTGGAAAATACTGTGCATAGTCAGTGTGCAAGTAAAAATACTAATCATTTGCCAGTTATAATCTCACTATGTAATACTATCTTGTGTTACTACATATTATTAGCTGGTTGGTGTTTGTTACTTTCTAAGAGAACTAGGAAAACCACTGATTTGTTTTTCAACTCCATTACCATTAAGCGTGCTATTAAACAAATTTACGGAAACACCCACAAAAGGAACTGATCCTTAATGAGCTCTTGGTGATGAAAGAATTAAGGAATCCTGACATAATTCACTTCTTAGGTAAATATGCTTTTGGTTCTTTTAATCATTGGGATAAAAAACATGGAAATTTGTAGTTTGATGGAGGTTAGCCACTTTAAAGTATCAATACTGAGAAGGTCCTTCTGCTACAAGGATATTACTTGGCTAGTGAGAGAAGGCAGCTAAATGAAGGACATTGCTGGATCTTGTGTCTATTCATGCAAATTATCATATGCGGAAACAATAAGGAATGATCAGCTGAGATTCATGTCTTTACCCACAGAGATGACTACACACATTTTGAAATGTTTACATCAGTTTTGATTTTAAATGCTATTCTTTGTAAGTAAATTGTACATGTTCATCAAAAGCTCCTGTAGACCACATGTGGTAGTGTAAGCTTATAATCCCAGCAGCTAGAGAGGCTGAGGCAAGGAGGATCACGAGTTCAAAGTCAGCCTCCACAATTTAGCAAGGGCCTAAGCCACTCAGTGAGACTTTGTCTTAAATAAAATACAAAATAGGGCTGTGGATATGGCTCAGTGGTTGAGTGCCCCTGAGTTCAATCCCTGGCATCCCCCTCCAAAAAAGATAACTCCTGTAGTTTAGAAATTGAAATTTTGTTTGTCTGCTTGTTTTGTTTTTTTTTTAAAGACAGAATGGAAAATTAAGTATATAATTCAATTTTTGAAAAGAGTGATTACACATATGAATGTAAGACCACTAGTAAAAAATGATACAAGTGGTTTTATTATATGGTTACAGGTAATTATACTTCTTATATAAATTTGTTTAGGGTGGGAATTGTGATATATTTTTTAGGCTTTATCCCTAATTTTGGGGTATGCATTAATGGAAATAAATTTTCAGGTAAATTTGGCTGCTTTTCAAAATAATATTTCAAGTCAGCATGGAATGCTGTGTAAAATAAGCCATAGGCTTTGGAATTATGAGAACTTGAGTTCAGATGCTGATTCTGTCACTTACTATGTAATATTAGGTGAGTTCCTTAACCTCTCCAAGCCTGTTTCTGTATCTGGAAAACAAGATCAATAATCCCTAAGATGTAGGGTTATTTTTGTAGGAAAACTTCAAAATATACACCTAGACTACGATTATGGGCAAACTATGACTTCATAATAAATATCATAATGACCCTCGGACAGTTTTTGTGCTGTGACACATTCACTTTCCAATTTTCTTCTTTGCTCTCAAACTATCAGCTCTGTTGTTTTATCATTATGGTGCTTAATATTTGAACTTGAACATAGAGTGTCAAATGTTTTAAAAAAAATAGAGTGGAGGTTTTGTATGTTCAATTTTTAGTTACTAGTAGGAGAGGATTTGCTTGTAGTAATGGAGTACCTTGCTGGTGGGCCAGTGACTGATGTTGTTACAGCAACCTGCATGGATGAGGCACAGATTGCTGCTGTGTACAGAGAGGTGATTTTGTGTTCTTTGGGGTAAAGTAGGGTGATATGCGGTTAGCAAAAGATGATTAAAAGGAAGATTTTTCAAAAAGGGGAATTTTTGTTGTACACATTCTCTGTAAGTTATTCCATCTTGTTTTATCTCAGATGTGAGTTTCAGCTCTTCATATGTAAGATGCCTTGGGAATGAGTTACAGACCCTATTTTATTTTTATTTTTTTGCAGTATTGGGGATTGAATATAAGTTGCTTTACCCCTGAGCTATATGCCCAGTCTATTATTATTATTATTATTATTATTATTATTATTATTATTATTATTTTGAGACAGTCTTAAAAAAATGCCTAGGCTGGCCTGGAACTTGTCATCTTCCTACTTCTGCCTCTGGTGTAGCTAGAGTTACACACATGCCCAGTTAAGGCCTTTGAAGAACAAAAATCACTGACAAATCTCATTGTAGTCATCACAACAGTTTATCTTCTAGTTAGGGCACTTCTGAGAATTAATGGGGGTATAATTAAAAATATGCCACTTAGCTAGGTGTGGTGGTGCATGCCTGTAATCTCCATTACTCAAAGGCTGAGAGAGGACAATTGCAAGTTCCAGGGTGGCCTCAGCAACTTAGCAAGGCCCTAAGCAAATTAGTGTGACCCTATCTCAAAATTAAAAAAAGAAAGGGCTGGAGATGTAGCTCAAAGGTAAAGTGTCTTCATGCTAAATCCCCATTATCCCTCCTCTCTTGCACACCCACCCCTTCCCACTGAAAACTGGGGCTAGAATTGTCACAGACAAAGAAAGACACATGTCTAACTTCAAGATCATTAAGTCTGCTTCTGGCTTCATTGAAGGTGAAGAAATTGGTTGTTTCGTCATATTTTTTTAATGAATTTCCTTTTTTAAAAGCTTATAGAATGTTCCTAATTGCCTAATTCTCAGCCAAAAACAAGTGTTCCATCTGTCCCTCTGTAACTTTTTCTATAGAGGAGATTAGTTTAATGATTTGTTTATTGTCATTGAAGTGGATCCTACTTTGTCCTGATGTCCCAGGGATCATTGTCATAATTGACAAAATTATAAATGTTTATGATAGACTATTGTATAATACACAGTGAATTATAAACTTTGTATACTACATAGTCAATTATTTTTATTCGGGTAACATTCTTGAAAATTTAATTCTAAGTTGTGTTCCACCTAAGAAGGAAGGAAATAAGAACTCTTTCATAGTTCTCAATATTATATCCCTTAACAAAGTAGGATTTGTCACTTAAAAATTAATCAAATTTAACTATTTCTACTTAATTTGCTTTTCTCACTTTTTATATTGATATAAAATCAACTTCAGGAGTTATTCTAATACATTCACTTGGGTCTTCTTTTCTGTGCCCAAATTTTTAAATTGTGACAAGTTACTTTCTACTTATTTGTAGAGTAGTATTCTGGGCTTCATTCTTTTCTAGAATTTGATTAAATTCTGCATAAGTAATATATGATTATATCATTTACCTCATTTTTTTGTTTGTATAACAGTTTAATATTTGCATGAGAATTTGTGTAGTTACAAATAGTGTGAAGACTTTGTTCTATTCTGCTGGGAATAAGAATAAAATAAAACTAAATGTGCCCACATGTATAATTTACCCTTTCACTTTATATTCAAAAACAAAGGGGCAAAGAAATTTTTACAATTTCATCTTATTCTTGTATTTAAGGAAGGGAAGAATTCATTATTACTTTTTTGTTTAAATATTTTTAGTTGTAGATGGACTCAATATAACTTTATTCACTTGTTTATTTTTAAATGTGGTGGTTTTGTTAACTTCTTTGTTTCAGATTTGGGTATCAGACCTGGAGCCCCACACATGCTAGGCAAGTGCTCTACTACTGAACTCTACCATAGACATATTCTTTTATTGTTGATGTCAGGTTGTGGATAGAGTTTGGCATAAAATCTAACAGAGAAGAAATGAAGAAGACATAGTACATTACATTGATGAACCCCTGAATGTAACAAGACCACCCTCTATCTTACCTGCTTTTCTCAGTGGCTCACCTTGATGAGACTTCTGGGCACCTGAGGTTCAAGTGCAAATAACCACAAGTTTATTCTCTACTATTGAACTAATTTCTAAAGAACTTATGCTTATTCTCCAAGTGCTTGGTACTATTAGGCATTTAAACCTGGAATGGCCTAGAAGTTGTATGGACTTACCCATCATTTTATAAGACAGACCATTGAAGACAAAGTTTTAAAAATCAATGGAAGAGACTGGGGATGTAATTCAGTGGTAGATGGCTTGGCTACTGTACACAGTGCACTGGGATTGATGCCCAACCCTGCAAGAACAAGAACAATAAATAAATGAGAAAGAAAGCAAAGAATGAAGGAAGGGAGACAAGAAGAAATCCGTGATGGATGAGCTGGGCGACAGATATCTGCAGTCTTAGCAGCTCAGGAACCTAAAGCAGGCACATCCTGTGAGGTCAGACTGCACAACATAGAAAGACCTTGTGTAAAAAAAATGGGAAAGAAGGACTTAAGACACTCTTTAATGATGTGTCTAGATGAGATCTGAGTGTGGGACGCAATCTTCTTAGTATTTAAGGTATTATGTTTTCATATGAGAGGAAGTTTTTCTTTATAAATGTTAAGTATTGCAGGGTCTTTGGCTAAATACTATAGGCTGTGCTCAGGCCACATCTACTACTATAATGACTTTGTGTGAACTAGTGAATGGGAAATTCCAGGACTGTTTTATTAATATCTGTTTTCTTTTGCTCAGTGTTTACAGGTATTGGAGTTTTTATATGCCATTCGTCTCATTCACTGGGACATAAAAAGTGACAATGTGCATTTGGGAATGGAAGGAGCAGTGAAACTTAGTAACAAGTGAAGGAAAAACATTAATTATTTTTTTTTTGCTATACTTTTCTTTTATATAAAAAACTCATCTCTTTATATATTGAAAATTAATATATGGGAGGGGAAAGAATCTAGTGGTAAAGACTATGAACTGAGGACTGGTTTGGGTTTAAGTAATGGACCTGCTATTATTTACTGATCATTTGGTCAAGTTAATCTCTTTTTGTCTCTTTTATGATTCATACCATGGGTAAAATAATAGTACCAATCTCAGGATTTTCTCAGAGTTAAAAAAGCAAAGGACTATGAAGCAGTGCGTGGGACTGTGCTCGTGTTGATGCTGTCTTAAAGAGATCAAGTTGAATTTGTTTCTGCCATCTGTTATGCTGGTATTCTTCATTGTACTCTTCAGTGTTCTCTGAGTTTCATACAGTATAGCCTAATTAGGAGAGGGCTAGAAGACCTGAACTCAGCAATGACGAGATAAGTATCCCACTTCTGTAAAGTTCTTCTGTATGAAGAACTTTATAGGTCATGAAAAACATCCTGAACTTCTTTCCTCTGTGTCCATAATCTCTGAATTCCTGCCATGCCCTCTGGAGGATTCAAGCAGAACTATTAAACTCTAGGATTCTATCTTTAAATGATATTAGTGGGAGAGTTGGAAATACATAATCACATATATTTTTGGTGGACACATATGAACATGAAATTAGAGTTTTTGTTTAATGTTTTGTGGTGACTCTGCAATTTACTAGATTAATGATTTTAGGTGATCTTAACTAGAAATATATGCCTTGGTTCCCCAGTTTGTAAATGAGAATAATCTTAATAGTAAGCATGCCTGGGACTGGGCTTAGTGGGACATACCTGTAATCCCAGTGGTTTGGGAAGCTGAGGAAGGCAGACTGAAGTTCAAAGCCAGCCTCAGCACCTTAGGCAGGCCCTAATCAACTTAGCAAGACTGTCTCTAACTAAAATATTGAAAAAGCTTGGGAATGTAGCTCAGTGGTGAAGCACCAAGGTAAATTACCCAGAATCCAAGCTTGAAAAAAAAAACTACCTATCTTGTAGGTTTATCATGAGGATTAGACATTTTTACAAGGTACTTGGAATGGTACCTGGCTTTTATAAACACTCATTTCCATTATGATTATTATTTTACCTAACAGGTATTCTTTTCAGTATTCACTCCTATATAAATACTAAATATTCTCTGCAACATGGTGAAGAAAAATTATCTTAAATGTCAGAGTCTAAAGGAATGTTAATTTGGTGTGTTTATACACTGTAATATATTAAATGCATTAATATAAAATGATTTATGAAATAAACAGTTTAAAAATCTCCTACTTATGTAAAACAATCCAAGCACTTCATAGCTATTATTTATTCTTATGTAAATACAAAACAGTCTAAAGCTTATAGACCTGATACCACTGGTTACATAATTAGAATAGAAGATAGAATTAGATAGAAGTTGGGAAAATGAGTCTGAACAATTTTGTCCTGACTGGGAGGTATTACCCAATTTATCTTACAAGTTTATCTACAGTGTGACACCAGAAAAAGATGGGCATGGCTATGTATGGTAGCATGCGCTTTCTTAAGAATTAATTAGAACTGTCCAGCTAGCATGATCCTTCTCAATTCATATTATCTTTGCTCAATAAAATTCTACCTCATAGTCCAGCTTCCCCAGAGAAATAGGACATCAAGAACTCTGATCACGTAATCTCCCCCACACTTCCACTTCATTCTAGAACACAAAGTTCTTACTAAATATTCTCTCTAAGATGGAAATCTACTTCCAGTGAAAAACACAGATTGAAAATTAATATGTCACTCAGCTTGTCATAACAGTAAAAATTACTTGAGAAAAGCAACTCAAAAGAATTATTTTAGTTCATAGTTTCTGAGGTTTCAGTCTACTGTTGGCTGGCTTCAAAGGACATGGTGGAGCAGAGCTGCTCTCCTCATGGCAAAAGTTAAACAGAGGGAGGGAGGGGGGGTGTTCAGGGAAGATATAAAGTACCTAAGGGGCATGATCCAAAGAAACCATTCCTTTCAACTAGGCCCCACTTCCTCTGAATAATTCAATCCAGATTACTAAAATATCATTGGATTAAACCACCAGAGGTTAGGATCATCATGATCCTATCATTTCTGCATTGAGGACCAAGCCTTTAGCACATGAGCCTTTGTGGGACATTCTAGATCCAAACCATAACAATCATTTTAAAATAATTTTCTCCTCTCCTTAATATGACATCATTGACTCACTATATATTCCTGAGAATGCAAGCCAACCTAGTAAATAGTATTCCATACTGATCCACTATTTGGCAATGTATCATAGCTTATGCTCTTATGCATGAAGTTTTGCTCCATCAGAGGATGTCAATGCATCTCATTTCAAATCTGATAAACTTTTAACAGATATTTTGATTCAAACCAATGTGTAGGACTTTAAATAAGCTACTTCTAAATTGTACATGTCCTTGAAATAGCAAGGACTAACTTTTCTATGCATGCAAGATAAGTAAATGTATTCAAGTGAATATCCAAGTGTATACCTGCTGGTCACTAGTGCATAGAAATGAGTCAAAGTTTTGAATGTTGTTTAGAAGTGGAAGACTTATCACAATTAGAGAGAAAATGGATTCATTAGGGCCAAGCCTCACAAGGGAAAAAATTCTGTATTTGTAGATTCTCTAATTTTACAGAAGACATCTATGTTATTGGGTCTTATCATGCACTTGTATATTCTTCTTTTAGGAGTCAAGAAAAATAGGTGACTTCCAGAATTTTATTAAAGAATAAATTTTCAAGAGAGTCCCTACACATCTCAGTATCTATCTATCCCTGTATTCTACATCACCTAAATTATGTTGGTATCTATATCTAATCTGCCATTATAAAGTACCACAGACTGGGTTGCTTAAGCAGAGCTTACTTACATCTCACAGTCTGGAGGTTGGAAGTCCACGATTGGACTTACATCAATGGTGTGAGGGCTTCCTTTGTAACTTACAGATACCTCCTTTCTTGCTGCATTTGTGAATGAGAGACAGAAAGAGAAAGTTCAAGTTTTCTTTATATGATGGTATTAATGCCATCAAGTGGGCCTCACACTCATGGTCCCATCTAAACCAAATCAAAACCTGATTACTTCTCAAAGACCACACATTAGGGACTTAACCCTACAGCATTAGAGAATTTAGAGAGACATATTTCAGTATTTAGTTGTATAGTCCTCATGGGACTTCAAAGTAAATATCAAGACTACCAATTGCCCTGAGCCAACTCTGGGTGAATTAATATTACCATTCCCATATTAAGAGGTCAGTAGCTTATAGTTTATTTATAAAAAGTATAGCACACAAATAGTAACACATTATAAGAACATTCTATATGCTACCAAAAAGTAAAACACTTACAATAAAAAAAAATAATTTTTATTACCCAATAAACTAAACCTCACTATCCCATTTTGAGTCACCCCCTTTGGGATAGGGAGGAAGAGCATGAGAAGAAGATTACCACTAAATAGGGAAGAGAGGTGGGAGGGAAAAGGAGGGAGAAGGGGAATTGCATGGAAGATGGAAGGAGACCCTCATCATTATACAGAATACATGTATGATGTTGTAGGAGAGAAAAAAAGAAGTGTGTCACATTAGATTGGGTAGAGAGAAGTTATGGGAGGGGAGGGGAGAGGTAGGGGGATAGGAATGGCAGCAGAATAAAATAGACATTATTATTGCTGTATGTATATAGGTTACTGAATGACCAATGTGATTCTGTAACCTGTACAATCAGAAAAATGAGAAATTATACCCCATTTGATTGAAATGTAAAAAATAAAAATAAAAATAAAAAATAAACTAAAACTCAAAGGATGTGTTTCTGTAATGTCAGTATATTTAAAAAGTAAATTTGTCTTTTCCTATTCACTGGTTAATTTTTCTATTTCTAAAGCATATTTTAACACCTCCTTTCCAATTAAATCATCTGTCAACCCAACCATCTATTTGAACTACTGATATCTCCATTGGTGAGGCTTTTATCTGTAAGGATGACCTTTCTTTGGTCTCTCTCCTATTTACCCCTATAACAGGACCACTGATGTCATAGTTGTAAAACTCAACTTTTCAGATTTCTATACATATATCATTAATCTTTTCTATTTGAAGTTGTTGATGGATGGAAGAGTTAAGCTACCTAAATCATAGCAACAGAGGGCAGAGAGATTATTAGATTTCCTTCCCTCTTGCTGTCTGATAACCTCCAGATTTACACAAGTACCCAATCCCAGACTAATACCCATTGTGAATAAACACAGCTAGACTGCCCTTATTAATTTCTGCATTTGCCCAATTGGACATTATCCTTAGATACAGGAGAGTACACCTAAATAAAGCTGGACATGGGGAAGAGATCCATGTAGACACTGGATAGGAGCTCAAGAACTCAGGGATCAGTGGAGCACAGCTTAGAAAGAAAGGCCACAGGCTCTGGGTAGAAACATCCTTTTAGATCCAAAATATACTTACACTTAGAAGATGAGCACAATAAGAGGAGAGTACCAACAGGTCCTTTCAAAACATGGAGACTTACCCCAGGAAACTTCATTGCCAAGATTAGTGGGGGCACTGGCTATGACTGACTCTTATTTACTCTACCATTTCTACCTAGTGCATTAAATGTATTAGTACATAATCTCAACTCTATCACCATCCTTTCTGTAATTTATTATTATATTATTGTATCTTTCATCTCTTTTTAGCAACCATAGCATCTTTCCCTGGTTAAAGCAGTTAACAGCTTTGTCATAAAAATTAAATTGCCTTATATGATGCTGCACAGCAAGTTGCATAATAAGACCTGTGATACCCAATAATATGAAGATATTAAGCAACAATGAAGATTATACTTTTTCACCTGTTTGAGAGAGTAATGCCCCCCATTTACTCTCAAAGAAATGAATCACTACAGACAGAATTTCAGAAGTTTTCTGAAATTCGGATGGAATGAGAAGCTGTTCTTGGGAAGAGGAGCTTGGTGTCAAATCACAGACCACAAATAACCTTCTATATTTATCTGTGAAAACATCTTTGATCACAGCAGAAAATTGTCAAAAATCAAAATTTCTCAAAAGTCAAAAAAGTAATCAAATTTGTTACTGCCATTTTGTTTTATTAAAGAAATATTATAGGTTAATTCAACAATCTTTTTAAAAAATGCTGAATCAGTATTAAAATAAATATGTTTTAGAAGATCTAAAATTTGTAACTTGCATCCAGAAAAACAAGTGTTTTAACTTTATATCTCAGGTAACTCAAGAAAGAGAAAGGCAGGTTGAATTCTGCACGTTGCTATTCTTCATTTGGAGTGAAATAATCCTCATCACTGGTTTGATAGGAGCAAACAGTAACAAAATTTTATTTACAAATCATCAGTTAACTTGGAAATCTGTCAGTTTTCAATGCTGTCAGTTACTATGTCAATTATCAATCATACTCTAATTTATAAATGGAACATTTCTTTATCCATCAGGTAGAGAAACAGAATTTTCACATGGGACCCAAATTTGGCATGATACTGTTTATATACTGTTTATAGGAGCACATTTCACAATAGCTAAATTATGGAATAAACCCAGATGTGAGTTTTTCTCAGCCATATAAAAAATGAAATTCTGGCATTTGTCTTGGAATCAATGGAAATGGATAATATCGAGGTAAGTAAAATTAGCCAAAATCAGTAACATGAAGGTCTAATGTGTTCTCTCAGATGTGGAAGCTAGAGTAAAATAAAGGAAAAGGGAGGGAAGCATAAGACTACATAAATAACAAATCATATACAAATTAACAAATGAGTCAAAGGAAGTCCGATAAAGTAGAAGGAAAAGAGGGAGCATAGGAGGGAAAAAGGGGGTCAGGAACTCAAATTGATTTTCATGCATGTATGAGTTTATCAGGATGAACCAAATTATTACGCATAACTATAAAGGTCTAATAACAATTATTAAAATAAATAATTAAATAAAAATAGTTTAATCAATGTAATTCATCATACTAAGAAACTGGATGATACAAAAATTATGTTTGTAGTTATAAGAATGAGATCTTTCAAATTGTAGGAAAGAAGAGGAAACCCTAAACTGCATATCATAGGAAGGGAAACATAAACTAAAGCATGACAACATTTGGTGGAGTATTAAAAGGAGATCTGGGAGTGTCTCTGGCATCCAAAGGTCTACACACTTCCTGATCCAGTGGCAGCAACTCCCATGGCATATGGGAACTCTTGATTTTCTCATCACAAAATACACTCATTTGTATCTCTGTGCCTTTGTCAAAATTATTTCATCTTTTGCTCCCACTGCCTTCCCTTCTAAATACTATTCTACAATGGAAAAATATAGACTTTATGACATTGACTGATAAGGAGATTGCATGGAGACTCTCATGCTGAACAAAATAAGTCAATAAATGATTGATTTTTTTTTCCTTTTTGTGGTGCTGGGATTGAACACAGGGCCTGTTGCAGGCAAGGCAAGCACTCTACCAATGGAGGTATAACCCCAGCCCTGACTTAATTTTTTAATTAAACATATTTACTTTTGGAATTCAAAAAGTTTTACTTTTGGACCCACCCTTTATTTACAGGTTTCACTGTTCTTACCAACCTTAGTACTCAAATAAATAAATAAATAAATAAAGCCTGTTTGACCAACTGATGGGGTGAGCCTACCAGGTAACTGTTTGCAAAAAGGGACTGAAGAAAATATCCCTAGTGAAAGCAAGTTTAGTGGGATTTTATGATAGCACAGTCTCAATGGACAGAATAAAGGAGGAAAAATTAAGTACTAGCTGTGATCAGACTTTGGATCTTGGTATCAGGCTATGACTAAAATCTGACTCATAAAAAATTGTGAGACATGTTTAGAACTCTTAAAAAACATAATTCAGAGAGGTAGAAAAGAGCACTCTCCCAGATGTTCCAGAAATGTCTGCTTTCATCAGGCTTCCTGATGCACAGTTCTCTAGAGGCACAGTTCTCCAGTGAACTTGAAATAGCAGGTGAAGTGTTATCCAGGAGACACCAGACAGGAGCCTGGAAAACCAGCTAGCTGCAGGCTGGTTGATCTACACATGTAGCATTTTTTTTTTTTTTTTGGTTCTCTAGCATCCTGTGATGAGACGTACATGGGGATGGGGTCCTCTATTATTATTACATAAGTCAAGAACTAGGGAAATGAGGTTTACAGTTTTCTTTTTCCTAGTTCTTGACTTATATGAGAGATCATATATTTTACACTTGAAAATTCTATGAATGTAAACTCCTCTATGACAAATAGTAGCTATGCAGCCAATTGAAGGAATAAAAGGAAGGAAAAGGGGGAAGAAAGAAAGAAGTAAAAATGAAGATTATTTTTCTGTATGGTTATTGTTACTAAACTTTTAAAAATTAGACATTATTAGACCTGAACTCTTCCTTCTGCTGCTAGTCTACATTGGCTCTAGTTTAATCTTTTCCTTATGTGATATGGCATCCCTCAATTAGCATCTTAAATTTAAAAGTCCTCAACTCTGTTCATCTGAGCAAGTAGTTTCCATTTCTTCCTGTCCTGCATGTCAACATTCTAAGCAATGACAATGCTTAGCAAAGAGCGATAATTAATTATCAATCACCTGGAAGGACGACTAATGGATAATGTCTGAGTCCATTTAGGCTGCTTAACAAAATGCCTTATCACTGGGTCATGCATAAGCAACAGGTATTTATTTGGTGACATTACCTAAATTCTTCTAATTTCTAGAAGCTAGAAAGTCCGAGATCAAAGAGCTACATAATTTAGCATGTTTGGATGTAAGTCTGTCACTTCCATGAACAAATCAATTCATACTGTTGAAAATCTTCTCTTCCAGCAGATGTTATTTATCAGATGATATGTGAAAGCATTAGATATGAGTCTTGCACACAATAAGTTCATCCTTTATTTTATTTTATGTCACAAAATTCATATATATCAGATAATTTATAATGAGACATGCTTGTATATCAACATATAGAAAATGTGCAGGCAGGCCCTCTTTTTTTTTCAGAGAAAAGATCTAATAATCTGGGAAAGCCTACACCGCTTAATATCATTGCATCAGGGCTTATTTTTTAAATTTTTCTGGTTTTTTTTTTTTTTTAGTTATACATGACAGTAGAATCATTTTGCTATAATTATACAAGCATGGAATATATCTTATACTAATTAGGACCCCATTCTTATGGATGTACCCCATAGTGGATCACTATGGTTTATTCATATTTTGTACATAGTACATAGTAGATTCATTCTACTGTCTTTCCTTTTCCTGTGGTCCTTCCCTGCCCTCCATTCCCCCTTGTTTACTCTACTGAATGTCTATTCTTCCCCTCTACCCCTAATTTTGGATTACCTTCCCCATATCATTGAAAACATTCAACCTTTGGCTTTGGGGGACTGTCTTGTTTCACTTATTATGATAGTCTCCTGATCCATCTATTTACTTGCAAATGTCAAAGTCATTCTACTTTATGGCTGAGTAATACTCTTTAAATGGATGACTTTTGAGGGAATACAAACCTTGAGAGCAAGTTGATTTTTAAATCTCAGCATGACACTTAATAGCTGTCATCTTTGGTGACATTACCTAAATTCTCTGTGCAAACTCTTATCTGAAAATAATGAACATGCTGAAATTGTGTGGAGATTCAATGAGATAACATATAACATATAACAGATTACATATGCTAGGTTAGTTTGAATTTAAATGTTTTCTTTAACACATATCTTTGACTAGTATATAACATACACATGTCTCAAAAGACAGGATAGTGTGAGAATGGAATGATTCGCTCTTGAGAATTTACCTAAAACTAATATATTTTAAAATGGGATCTCTGTAAACACAGTTAAAGGCCCTGCTTACACATGGTACACACATGTGTCTTATTTGTGAATTGTTTTAAGCAAGAATTTTTTGTTATCAATTAAATGATGAGCTTATTGTGGGCCAGATTCATATATCTAGTACTTTCAAATATCATCCAATAAATGATATCATGCTGGGAAGAGAAGATTTTCAATAGCATGAATTGATTTGTTGATGTTACAAAACAAATGTCTAGGAAGTGACAAATTAGCTTCCAAATATGCTAAATTCAATAATTGGAAGAATCATCAAGTTTATAATAAATTTTCTTGATTATGTTGTCATTTGTCTTTTTTTCCCTCCTTTGAACATGGATATGATACAAAATTTTAAATCAGGGTCACCATGTAATAAAATAATTATCAATGACCTACATCTTTTTAATAGAGGGGAAATATAAGCTCACAATCATCTCAAAGAAACAGTGCAAGACAGTCACAGTGTGTGTGTGTGTGTGTGTGTGTGTGTGTGTGTGTGTGTAACTTTTTACTTAATTTTAAATGACATTGTCTCCCTAAAAGCCAAGACTTCAGACAAGTTCATTTTTTCATATCCTTCAGCATAAAACACTTTTCAAATGTGATTTTTCTTAGGATTACTATTGGAGTTAGAACTTTAGTTATATACTTAAGATTAGGTTGAAATATAATATATACATATATATTTTCATTTAATATAACCTCATATATAATATGTATGACATATATACATATATATTTATACATGGAGATTATGTGTGTGTGTGTGTGTGTATTTAACTACCCAAACACCATATGATTAACTAAAAATCCACATGGTTAATTATAGGAATATATATGTCCTAGTCTTAAAGAAGAAATGTATGGTTTATTACAGGAGAAGATATGGTGTTTGTTTGTTTGTGTGTGTATGTGTGTGTGTGTGTATTGCCAACCCAAAGAAAAATCACAATTGAAAAGTGTTTTTATACACACACACACACATATTCATTTCTTCTTGTGTTTGTTGAATTACATTCTAAAATATCCCCCTTACTACAAAAGGTAATAGGAAAAAAGGTTGTTTTAAAAATGATTTTCAAACCATGAGGCAGCACTTTAATTTGCATATGGGGCAACTATATATCCTTAATTATTGTTTATTATATTCTAAAACCTCATTCTATTTTGAGAGCAGCTTCTTCTGGCTCACACCCTACTTAGCCAGATATACTTCTACACCATTGCTCTGCACAGGTTTTCTCCCCAAGTCAAGAATGTACTGTATCTAAGCCATAAAATAAATTCTTTTCAATTGAATGTCACAGTCTTCTCTAAACATCCCTTCAATATTGATCATTTTCTTTTCAACTTTGCAAAAGATGATGTCAGCACATCATTTCATTTCAGGGGAAACTTCATGGCCCATGGCTCTTGTGGAAGGGAGAGGCCTAGTGAGCCAGTCTAAGTGTGATGTGCAATGGCTTACAACTCAAAGGCTCACAAAGGACCTGTGACATGACCTGGTATGCAAATAAGTAGGGATAAGCAGAACTTCCTTCATGGCAATTTGAATTAAGATAGGTGAGAAGATGACTCTAAGAAGCAGAAAATGAAAGAAAGCAAATAACAGAATCAGGAGACTGAATCCCAGCTTTGACACACACAATGCTATGGAGGAATTATGAGGAAGAAAAAGCTAAGATGTAATGAAAAACAAACAAATAAAGACAGAGAGAAACAGTAGGCTGATGGAGCTCATACTATATACTCTTGTTGAGGGGAGTAAACACTAACAGGGGATGGGCTATGCTGATATGGGTCCCCGGTATTAACAGCAAGAGAAACTTCTGTTTAGACTCCAAGCTCTGGGTGCTCAGGCTCTACCAGAATGTGTGCTCCCCTTGATACTACACATGTGGTGTTGCTCACCAATGTATAATCCATTAAGTTTTTACCAACAGTTTATAAGCATCTCCAGCTCTGTGGTCATGTCTTTCTTCTCTTTTTCACTGTTTTCCTCAAATACCTAAACAATGCTGGATACTTCCTAAATGTTTCCTGATCAACTTAAAACAACTTAGAGGTCCCACAAATTCATCTTCACCCAGAAATCCACAAATTTCAGGACTTATAATTTTAGTGTATAAAATAACAAGAATTGCAATATAACTTGGAATATGTTTATTTCCTACTTTTGTCATTATTTTTAAGGCTTGGCAATAAAAATTCAGCATAACTGGAGCCAAGTATCAAGAGTTTAATCTGTAGGTAGTTGAGTTTAAAAAATGGCAAGAACCTGTCAAAGATTGTTTATATTAAAAAATAAAGAAAAACATTATCACTGAATTATAAGAAACAAAAGAGTACAATATGTTTTTTCATTTGATTATCTATTCCCACCACTTGCTTTTCAAATGGAATAAAGTCAAATACAAGTTCACAGTTTTTAAATAAAAAGCATAAAAATGAGAATAAAAAGAGTCAAATATGCAAGTCACAGGAAAATGCCAGAATAATTTCTTGGTAGTTTCTAACTACACAAGTGGATAAAACAGAAGTATTAGTCCTCTTGAAATTAAAGACAGTTATTAAGTTATCATGCAGTATCTTCTTTTGACTAAACAATTTTACCTTCCTTAGCATTTTTACACAAGTCCTTTTCCTCCCTTTAGTCATTGGTAAGTTTTTTTTTCTCAACCAGCCAATTTATCCACATCCTCTTCAAGTAATTTCTATGACTTTACAATCAACTTGTGTTGAATGACAGGGTGAACTCAAATGATCAAAGATTTATTTAGATTTTATTGGCTTGTATTACAATAGCGACAGAATGTTCTGGCTTAGAGACCAAGAAGAGGAAATAAATATTGCCTGTCTGACCTGCAGAAAGGTTTTTGATTCTATTATAAATGTTACTTTTCTCAGAAATCAAATTGTCTTCATTATACAACATATGGAGGGCTCAGGAGATCTCAGTGTTTCCCTTCTGATTCTCATAACCCTGAACCAAGTAGTTGAGCCCTTCTGAATATCTGGGGCAAAGAACACTACTCTTCATGCTCTCCTTACACTGTGCTATTTCTGGCTTATCTGTGAATGATTCAGATGTACTGTTCAGCACCGCATCTCCCTGCTGTTTTTCCAGATACTAGCATTCATTTTTATAAGTTCCACATAAGTTTGGCCCCAGAAATATGGGTACAGGGTGGGGGAAGAGGATAAAATAAAAATTTTAAGACTTTTAAGACAAGCTCAGTGTCTCAGTCAGTATTCCTGGAAAATTAACTTAGCAATTTAAATTCGTTAGCTGATAATCAAAAATTTGTCATTATCTTGATCTGCACCTAAAAGAGTCCCCTTTGATATCATTGCTGGTCCAAGACAGAGTGCTGAAGAGAAATACAGGTGAGGGATTGAATGGAGACATAGTACAACAAGGTTATGATACTTATATTGAATTAGTAATTAGGCAACTTTCCAGTTTTCAAAGTCTCATTCTTCATTTGAACAACATACATGGAATAACACATGCACCATATAATTTCCTAAGCAGTTGACCTCAATAAATAAAGAAGTTGACTTTGAAGACTCCAAAGTTCTTTCTCTCTTGAAAAGTGCATCCTTTATGGTCTTACTGATTTTTGAGGCTAATGAAGTTGCTTGGCATCTTCATTTCATTTCATTTCTGGATATTCTTTCACTTTGCTCCTATTCTGAGGTGGTTCATTCTACAAGAATCACAGATTCTTAACTGAACACATACTTTTAAAAGCTGATTCAATTTACATAGGTTCTCTTCAACTACAAACAGATCTATGTGTCCTTTACCATATCCCAATATACCTTGCACATACAATGCTCTGAAAAGAGTAGAAAAGCTTGCACTTTTATATTCTTAATATTTAATGATCACAGGGGCCATGGTTTGGATGTGAGTTGTCCCCCAAGTCTCACATGTAAGATGATGAAAAATGTTCACAGAATAAATGATTGAGTTAGGGGAGCCTTAGCCAATCAGTGATTCAACCCCCTGAGAGGGATTGAGTGAGTGGTAAATAAAGTGGTAGGTGTGGCTGGAGGAGGGGGAAATTGAGACATGGCTTTGGGGTATATATTTGTATCAGGTGAGTGGACTCTCTCTCTGCTTCCTCATCACATGAGCCATGTCCCTCTGCCACACTCTTCTGCCATAATGTCCTGCCTCACCTTGAACTCAAGAAATGGAGGTGGCCTTAGATGAACTAAGACCCATGAAACCATGAGCCCCTAATAAACTTTTCCTCTTCTACAGTTGTTCTGGTTGGGACTTTTAATTAAGACACAGCAGAAAAAAAGCTGACTGAAACAATAACTATGCCCCAACAGCTTATGAGGGAAATTATTTGACAGCCCTGCCTGTATACAGTCCATTTTGTATTGGGCTTATTCAATAATCTAGGGTACAGCATGATTTGAACCAAGGCTGCTAGGACAAGAGTTCCCAGCATCTATGGTGCGGGGTTAACCTGGGTTTTCACAAGTTAGTCTAGGCAATGAATGTTTCCTATCTATAGTTACAGTAAAACCTTTTGCCCTATTATAGCTAATGAATGAATTGAAATTTTTCAACATTTTCAACAGGAGTTTAGATGCTTTGTGCAACTTATAGTAAATGCAATTTGAAAGAAAAAGAGAAATTTTGAAATCATAAAATTACAAATGTGATGGCAGAGATTGTTTGGTAAATTTAGACTAGAGGCTGTTTGCTATAACACTTGACTCTTTACCTAAGGAAATTTTTAGTATCATTTAAAATAATGCACATTATGCCTTTTTGATGTAATAATATTTCACAAAATTTTGATTTGCATGAAGTCAATACTATAAATAAAATGTATATTCTGCTTCATTTTTCTTTTAAAAAATGATTTATAGCTCTTCTTCATCTTATTTAAGTTTCTTGAATGTAAAACTTATGTAGCAGGAAAATTAGCATGTTGTGGCAAAACATGATGGCAGATGCCAGAAAAAATTCAGATTTTATGGGCATAGAAGAGAACTCCACATATAGCATGAAAAAAAGACAAACCACAGATTTTCAAACAAGTTGCTAATCTTATCCTCTCTTCATATCCACTTTCTCTGTTTATCCTGACCTGAAATTTTTATGAAGTTCCAGTTTGAAGCTTCACTAAAACAAAGACTGGCAGTAATGCTGAATCCTATCATGCTGTATTACAGATAAGTTAGGTAGAAAAATGGTCATAAGGGAGTAAAGTAAGAAGAACTCATATTTGAGAAAGATACTCTGAATAACATTTCTAACCGGAAGACCCAGAATGGAAAAGTCAAACCTAAATAAGTGTGCATATGTATATGGAAAGAGAGAGAGAGAAGACAAAGAGAGTTTGGGAGAAGGTTGAGAGACAGAATCAGGAAGGGTGAATGTAGAAAAGTATGCTTCAAATAGACTTGATCTAGAAGGTCAAACTGAAAGCACAACTAGTGACAGACAATAACTGCAGTCATGAACCTCATTACCTTAGTAGTTGAGAAAAATGTTCAAAAACACAAAAAAGTATTTTATGTGCTAGAAAAAAATTGCAAAAGTTAATAAATTTAGGATTTGTGCCTATTAACAAATATAGATATATACAAACACTTTGATTCAAAAAATTTAGAAAAAAAAGTTTAAATGTATATAAAAATAATGAAGCATATGTAGAACTCAGTGATTCAATAAGATGACTGTGTAAATCAAACAAAAAGAGCTTTATGTCTCTTTGTTTGTCTGTCTCATATATACTTTAAAAGTGTATTTCTAGTAAATGGACACAATGCCTTCATTTCATTTTTATGTCAACCTGGGGCTCGAACCCATTGCCTCACATGTACCAGGCACACAATCTACCAACTGAGCCACAACCCAAGCCTATTTGATGTAATAATTGTTAACAAGTGTTATCCTGTAAGAAAAAAGTTAGTGTAATTGTCTAAATGTCAAAAATTACTTTCAGCCATGAAACAATAAATTTCATTCATTGTAAGAAAATAAATTAGTATATATAAAAATTTAATAAAGCCAGGTGCAATGGTGCACATCTGTAATTCCAGCAACTTGGGAGGCTAGGACAGGACAATCACAAGTTCAAGGACAGTCTCAGCAACTTAGTGAGCTCCTCAGCAACTTAGTGAGACACTATTTCAAAATAGAATATAAAAAGAAAAAAATAAAAAACAAAGTAACCAACAAAAAAATGGGGGTATATAGCTCAGTAGTAAAGAAATCCTGGGTTCAATCCAGAGAAACCTACCCCACCCCTGAAATGTATAAGTGTAATGAAAGAATCGATTAATTTCCCGTTACCCATTTCATTGCTGAGGTCATTAAAGCTGGGATGTTGAGAACTCACATAGTTAATAAGTGACTGGTGTAAGATATGAAGTAATCTCCAGTTGTTCCAGAATTAGAAGAGCAAAGTGGTTGATCTGAGCAATTCAGTGAGAGAATAAGCTCTAGCTGCCATTCAAATGTTTTTTAGAAAAAGAAAGCACATCAGTAGACACACTTTGCTGAATCCCTTCCAATTATTGATCACTGTGTTCAAAATGACTTCAAAATGAAATGCCTTGAACTCATTGAACATTTTCTTTTGCTCTGTTTTTTAAAGGTCAGAAGATGAGGAAGTGTTGATGGGAGTGGTCACCTCTGTTCCATTTGGCATCAACTGGGATCAGCTGATGATGGGAGATCAACTTCTGAGAAGGCATTTTCACCCTAGCACCTTACGTTTCCTGGCTTTTATATCCCTAATGTGGCCTCCCATCATCTAGGTCCCTCCACTTAAGTTGGGTGTGGGTAGCTGCACTTAATATATGGTGACTACTTTACAACAGCCAGGAAATGGACACATCCAGGCCAGTTAAGGGTTATGACCACCACTGTCACAGTGTCCATTCTGCATATTCTACACATCTAGTAATCCCTGGGCCATCAGATACAAGTAAGTACAAGAACATCTTCTACCTCTTGATATGAGAATTGTAAGGACTGGTTTGAAAATGGAGGTATTGTTGTGGCCAACTTGAGAAGACAAGCTGTCACACACTTCAAAACCTAAAATTTCAAGTTGATTTAATTCTAGGTTCTTCAGACATTTAATATATTTACAATCCACAAAGGGACTTCAGCATCTGATTCTCCACAAAAGCTTATTTTAACATCTACTATTAGTAATCCACTCCTAATTTTAAATACTAAGTCTGTTTGGATAAATCAACTTTGAAAGTATAAATGATAAAATATGCACAAAAATTACAAAAAATCAACACATAAGAAAACAATATTAAAAGACTATAACATGAAAAATTAAGAAATTATTGGAAGTAAAAACAAAGTTTTGAATACAGGGATAACTACTGATTAAGAATTACAATCAGAAAGAGCAAGAATTTTGTATTCTAACTAGTACTACTAGAAGTTTGGACTTGAATATAGTGTCAATATAGTGACTTTACTATGATGAGGCCACATGAAGAGGATAGTGCATACAAAGTTCTCATAGAGTGTCTAGCACAAAGTTAATCTGGGACCCCAAATTTTTAGTTATATTTACATATTCACTAGGAAGATGGTCTGATACTTTTCAGTTTTTATGCAATATTATGAATTTCTATATATATATATATATATATATATATATATATATATATATATATATATATATATATATTTGCATCACCTAATCTTTTTTTAATTTGTTCTAATTAGTTATACGTGACAATAAAATGCATTTTGATTCATCAACATTAATGGAAGTTCTCTTTCTTTTGGTTGTACATGATGTAGAATCACATTTGTGGTTCCTCTTATATTAAATTGAGCTCAATCTTAGTACAGAGAGTCAGACTTACATCTTGTCTGTCTTATCAGTGAGGGCCTAACATCTCTAATGAACTCTAGATGTTTTAGTGAAAGTTGTATTATTGTAAAGCATTAACAGAAAATATCATGCGATTTACAAGAAAAATATGAAATGATATTAGCAAGAGTAAAGCCATGTTGACTTTGCATAATAGCTATGATGCATGAAATATAATTTTTATAATCTGAAAACTTTACTTTAGACTTCAATTTGAAAAAAAAAAGTATTTTGGTGGAATGCTCTTGTAAATCTAATAAAATTTAAAAGATTTGTATAAGTGAAAGATATGAATACAACTACTATACCAAGAAGCAAGTAACAGCACCATAGTTACACTGTTGTTCTTATTTTAACCAAGTTTAGTTTTAAAGAAAAATTCAGAATCTGTAGTGTAGTTTAATCCTCTAAGCTAACAGTGATAATTTCAACAGAGTTCTACATATTAAAAATCCTTAGATTAGTTTCTCTCAATAATAAAACTTTACACAAAAATTATCTTGAAAGTTGAGAGCAGATTTACTCCCAACATCACCATGTGTATGTGGGGGCAGAAGATCTTTACTCACAGAAGCCACAGGAAGCAGCCAGTGCCCCCATTCCAGAACCTCTCTGATGTCACACTTGTCGTCATGGCACTCTGGGTACAAATCCAGAAGAGCCATCTGGTGGCTCTCATTTATTTGAGAGCAGGCGATGAGCCAAGATGGTCTCAAAGGTTTTCTCACCTTCACCCAAAATTCCAGCCAGATATGGCTGGCTTTTGCCAAGCCTTTTGGCATCGTTTAATGTGGCAGGAATGGCCACTTTGAGTGTCCTCTTTTTCTCCATCCCGTGAGTATCTCATGCAAGCTACTAGATTTCTTACAAAGAGCTAGAAGGGAAAATAGTGATAGTTAAGAGGCAGGAAGCGGAGAAAGAGGATCAGGAAGAGGAAGAAGGATATATAGTCAGAAGCACAGAGATCTAGAGTGCCTGATGCATTTAGGAACTGGTGGGTAATGCTAGTAACATTTGATGGTGTCTTTGGTGTGTTTCTAGCGTAGATATTTAAAACTGTCCTTAAGGAGTGTGAGTCCTATCTCAGGTAGGCCAGGCCTCATGGGGCATTCTAGGTTGCCCCAGAGTAGAACTTAGTCTGGCTCTGCTTTCAGCTGCCGAGCCTTGGCCCAGAGTGGAGAATGGGCCCTTCCAGTGGCCACTGGGCTCCTTTGTCTCCTCAGTTTCTACAGCCTCATTTGCATGAACATATCAGACCCAGGCATCTTGCACAGAGGTAAGGCCTCAGAACCTGGAGAGGAGGGGGCAGCCCAAGGGCTGAGGCCTATAGGGGTGATTTCTAAAGTGCTCACCCCACCTAGGGCCTCAGAATCCCTTCTCTCAATGTCATCCTTAATTAGGTGCTGGCAACTTATTTCCCAACCAACTGAGGTGTGATAAAACAGAATCCTGGAGGTTTTCCAGTTGCTTTAGAAGACCTAGCAGGCTGGCAAAAGAGGCCAGGCAGGCTCTTCCAAACCTCGCAATTGATACTCTTTCCCATTTCACACATGTCTCCAAGCCCTGATCACTATTCCAAAGGGTGGAGCTCCATAGAGAGCTCTTCTGGCTGGAAACCCCCTTCTCTCTGACTGCCAGCTCATGTGAGTGGTCAGCTTCCTCAACAGGAACCGGGATTCACCTGCCCAACTCCTCCCCACCCTCTTGCTGTCTTGTGATTCTACTGGGCTGCCCCAAGCAGCAGAGTGCTCAAAGGGTCTCCTACCACTACCCAAACTTCTTCCCATGCCAGGCTCTGTGGAGCAGAACCCAGAGGCATCCTATGTGGCACATTTGAACAACAAATGTTTCCCAATGCCATGGTGTGCCAAATGTCATCTCCACCGCCTGCCCCGAACCTACCACTGTGAAAACTGCAACATCTGTGTGGAGGTGAGTACTCATCCTCCCTGTCCACTCACCAACCCATCCCCAGGCACCTAGCCAGGAGAAGGAACCACCCACCATAAGGGGGCCAGGGGTTGGTATGAGACTATCTTCCCACACTGCTAAAAGTAGGTCTGACACACTGTTGGTCACTTACATATGTCATCATCTCTGTGTCTGCACCTGTCCTGAGAGACGGGCCTTGCTTGCACAGGTGTGACATGCAAAGGGCATCCCATCCGTGCTGATCTGGTGGAGCCACGGGGAGGAAAGGCAGTGACTGTCCCATCCCCTGCCTTGCTGATATACCCAAATTTTAGGCCTGCTGCTGCCCTGTTCTGGGGATCTTTGCCTATCCCCCTCTGGGTGTCCCAGTTGGAGGGTTTCCTGGGTTCTCAGTGCTTTTCTTTCGTGTGCACACCCTGCATGGGTTTACAAGAGCACAAGGCTGGCTGGGAAAGGCTGTTTCTTTCATCTTCATCCAGTATCTGAGAAAATAGAGGCCGAGATTTATACTACATCCTGTTCCAAGTGACACTGGGCAGGTCTTATCTCTAAAGACCTCAGTCATGACAGGTGACCTGATGAGCCATGGAGTCCTAACTGTTCTCTAGCAATAGAAATGCTACTTTCTCCCTGGAGATGGGAGCTCAATTGTAGGCCCACGAGCAGGTGGCCTAGAGGGCTAGTTTGTGGGAGGCCTCAGGATTTGGGTGTGCTGGAAGCCAGGCCAGTAGACCCTCAGAGCTGCCCCATCTCCTCTAGGAATTCGACCACCACTGCAGGTGGATAAACAACTGTGTGGGCCACCGCAACATCAGGCTCTACCTGCTGCTTCTCCTCTCATTGTGACTCTACCTGGGTGCCGTGGTGGCTAGCTGTGTGGTATTCCTGGTACACCGGAGGCACATACCCTTCATGGACCGAGCCCTGACGTATCCACGCAGTCCCAAGGGCCCACACTGGAACCAGCTCTGGTGGAGGGGAGGGAGGGGTGGTCAGCCAAGGGGCTGGGTAACTGAAGGGGGGGATGACTGGGCGGGGCTATAGGGAGAAGTCAGTTGGGAGGACCTTTGGTGGACCTCTTGAAGGCTAGTGGGGGTGGGGCAGGCCATGGCCCGTGGAATTGAGAATCCAGAGTGGGGCGCATGTAGTCGGGGAAGAAGGTTGATCTGGGACAGGAAGGACCACAGTGAAGTGGGTGAGGTTGGGCTTAGGTGTAGTAGACTAATGGTCCAGTTCAGAGAGGAAGAGCTGGAGGGTGGGGATAGTTGGGACCGGAAAAAGGAAAGGGGAGGGGTCAATGGAAAGGCGGGGCCAGGGGGGAACTGTCCCCTGGCTTGGCTTCTTAGCCTGTGCACAGCATCATAGTGGCTATACCTTCCGCTGGCTTCCTGCAGCCACTCATCCTGCAGCTGCTCATCAAGGCCAGGGCAGTGAGCACCGCAAGGCGCCCCTATGAGAGCCAGGTAAGGAGACCAAATGTGTGTGCCCTGAAACCAGCTGGCCACCTCTGCCCCTAGGCACTATCTCTGCTTTCTCCACTGCCCTTGGCCCTGATGATGCCCCTGAGTCCTTCCTGACCCACCTCTTAAGATGCAGCCCAGATGTCTCCTCCCCATGGAGCTGGGTGTTCATGCTCCCTCCTGGGTGCATTGCATTGAAAGCCTACTGTGAGCTAGGATGTGTGTTATTTGAGGGACGCATACAGAGGTGAGTAAGTACTACATGCCGTCTCACTGATAAGCAGCTTGCAATCAGAATAACACCAGCTGACACCCAGGAACACTCGAAGAGATGGGGTTGGTCCTGAGTGGTGTAGCAGACAGGAAGAAACTGGGAGTTTGACAAGGCAAGGGCTGTAGAATAGGACATGCCACTCTGTGTGACCTTGGATGGTGTGTGCTTTTGGATTGGCAGAAGGCCAGACTGCATTGCCTGTGAGAGACACACCTGTGCACAAAGGCATGGAAACATGGAAGTAGGGTGTGAAAACAACAATGGAGAAAGGGATCTAATTCAAGCACAGGGTGGCAATGAGCAATGAGGTTAACCCCATGGGGTCAAGATTAGAAAGGCCCAGAAACTCAACCCTGGTAATTAGTTTGGATGAAGTGCAAACCTGGGAGAAATGGTAAAATTTCCTCAAAATGTCATGAGGAATAATTTACAAACCATAAAATTTATCCTTTTAGTCTATAGTTCGGGATTTGGACAAATGCATACCATTGAGTACTCTCCACCATGGTCAATGTTAAACCAGTTTCATTACTCCAGAAAATCCTCTCATCTCTTGTCAATTTCTCTCCCTACATCCTTGTGGGTTTTTGCTTCCCAGAATCATGCATCGGTGCAGTTGTGTGCTTTTTAGTCTGGCTTCATTCATTTAGCACAACACATTTGAGAGTCATCTATGTTGTTGCTCATATCAGTAGTCTGGTTCCTTTTATTTCTGTGTAGTACTGTATGGATGTCTGTTTCCTTTTATTTCTGTGTAGTACTGTATGGGTGCCCTGCTTAGTGTAATACATTTACCATTTGAAGGATTTTTTACATTGTATCTAGTTTGGGGCAGTAGTTTTTCTTTGTGTGTTTCTTTGTTTTTCTACCAGGAATTGAAACCAAGGATGCTTAATCACTGAGCAGCATTCCCAGTCCCCTCTATTTTTTCTTTTTGAATTTTTAAAAAATATTTTGAGGCAGGATCTCTAAGTTGCTTAGGGCCTTGCTAAGTTACCAATGCTAGCTTTAGTCCTTCTGTCTCAACCTCCCAAGACCCTGAGTGTACAGTTTTGGACAACTGTGCCAGATAGTTTGGGGCAGTTCTAAAGAAAGCTGCTACAAACTTTGGTGTACAGGCATCTGAACAGAACTTTCATTTCTATTAGATAATGTTTTAGGGGTGGGTATTGTGAGTTACAAAGTAAACATATGTGGAACAACATACAGGAAACAACCTTATCATTTCTCTTTCTACCAACAATGCATGAGAATTTCAGTTGCTAAACTTCCTCACCAACATTTAACCCTGTCATTTGTCAGTGTTTTGTTTTATTTTCAAATTGTAGCCTGTCTAATAAATGAGTAGTGGTATCTCATTAGGGCTCCAGTCTGTGTTTTCCTAGTGAGTAATGATGATGAGCATATTATCATGTCTTATCAGCCACCCATATGTCTTTGGTAAAGTTTTTGCTCCAAACTTTTGCCCACTTAATAATAAATGGTTGTTCACTTATTGAGTTTCAGGGGTTCTTTATATTAGATTAGGATCCACATTTTGCAAATATTCTCTTGCAATTCGTGGCTTCTCATTTCATTTTCTTCATAGCATCTTCCAAAGAGCAGGAGTTCTTAGTGGTGTTGTTTTTCCAGTAATGAGTGTTGAATCAGGGGTGCTCCACCACTGAGTTTCCCCCCAGCATTACTTGTTGTTTCTCACTCTACATGGAAAATATGTCATCTACAAGGAACAGTTTCATGACTTTCTTTCCAATCTATGGGTCTTTATTGCTTTTTCATTTTGGGGTTGAACAGGAGTGAGAAGGGTGGTCATGACGGCCTCGGGACTCCTTTAGTATGACAACACCTTCTCTAAAGGCTCCTTCAGGAAGACTGGTGGGCAGTACCAATGCGGAAAGGGGAAAGCTGCAGACCCAGGGACAGCTGAGAAGACAGAGGAGCCTGTGTGCTCAGCACTTCCCATCCTTAGTCACCCTTTCACCACAGCCATATCTGGTCCCCTCCCCCCTGTGACTCCTCTGCTTAGCCCTTACTCCTCAGTCCTGTGGCCTGCCCTCTTCCTCCTCTCTCCAGCTTCAGTTCATCATTTAGTTTTCCTGGCAGCATTTTCCCTTCCCCATTCCTGTGGTTCTTCTAGCTCCAGGTCAGGCCTTAGGCCATTGCCCTTCCTCCTCTGCTCTGCTCAGAATGAGGCCCTCCATGTCCACATTGCCCAGTCTCAAGAGACCTAAATGTGGTCTGCACTCCTTTCCATTATCTGCAGCACCTGAAATAGGCACTAATTCCATGCTCCAACTTCCAGTCCCTTCCCTACTCCATTCCTGACCGGAAGCTCCTCCTAGAGACACTTGCTTGGTGCTTGGTGGCAAGGACTCTAGAGGAGGAGCACATTTGTCCAAATCGCAGTTCTATAACTGATTTGCAGGGCGACCTTGGCTGTGTTACTTATCCCCCTTGTCAGTTTTCCTATCACTTAACAGGGAAATATGGGTTAATTCACACAAGACACACAGAACACTGCCTGGTACCAGAAAGTGTCCTACCTGCTGCTATTAGTATTACTACCATTTTTTTCTGTAGTCAGCTACATGTTTGTGTCTCATCTTAAAACCCAAGTAACTATCACCCTTAACATCCTAGGACTCCACTCTACTTGTTGTACCCCCTGTGCCTTATTGCCTGAAAGAGTTGACAGTGCTCACTAGCTCCACCCTTCACTTCCTGGACCACATCAGTCCATACCCTGCCCTCGGTGTCATGATGATGCTCTCAACTAGGGGCAGAGCCAGCAGACATTCTTGAGACTACCCTTTCTGAACAGGACACAGCCTCTGAAACCAGAAGGAGCAGAAATAGCCTTCTTGCATGTCTTAATGCTTAATGCTCTGGGCTTTTCCTCTGCATGTACTTGGGTGCTGTGAGCTAGTTTGCCTATATGGGTCTCTTGATACCCTCTCCCTGCATTACCCTGGCCACTCCACACCCTGCCCAGGGGCCTCATATTGCAGCTGCCCTCTCAACTCTGAGTGTAGGCTGGCCATGCTGTTTGTAGTGTGTTTTCAAAACCCAGTGCAGTGACTAGAGTTTGTTTTTTTGGCTACTGAGTATTGCACCCAGGGACACTTTACCAATAAGCTACATCCTCAGTCCCTTCCATATTTTATTTTGAAGCAGGGTCTCACTAAGTTGCTGAGGCTCCTCTCTAATTTTTATCCTTCTGCCTCAGTGTCCTGAGTCACTGTGATTCAAGGCATATACCACCATGTCTGCTTTGACTGAGGTAGATTTGATGCCCTGAAATATTTCTGGCTGGGGTGTATCTGAGTGGTAGAGCATGTGCGTAGCATGTGCAAGGCCCTGGGTTCTTCAGTACCCAGTATACAAAGAAAAATTTGAATAAATGAGTGAACCAACAAACCAAAGAATCAACATTTGAGATAGAAGAAAAGAGATAAAGGGTCAGAAAGAATTCTGATGTCTTGAGTCCCCAAGTTCAGGGGAAGTAAAAGAGGCAGCAAGAAGTTGGGCAAAAAATGCACAAGAAGATACCATTTGATGTTGGTCTGTTGATTGAGACCCAAAATGTGAGCAGGAGCTACAGGAGTGGAGCCAGTGTGAGATGCTGCTCTGGGTGCTTCAGAGTTTTTGAATTGTATTCAGGTCTGGTTGTATTCCATGAGTATGAGTGGGGGGGGGGGGTATTCAAACTTATTGCTCAGTTCTTAAAAGTTTATTACTTATCATTCCTTTCAGCATTTTTGAATACCATATGTACCCCAATCCTTAATATATTTTGTTTTGAGATAGGGTCTCACTAAGTTAATGTGGGCCTTGCCAAGTTGTTGAGGCTGGCCTTGAACTTATGATCTTCCAGCCTCAGCCTCCCAGGTCACTGTGATTTTAGGCATGCAACATTGAACCTGGAAGGAAATTAATTTCTTTAATGCTGTGAACACCTTAAAGGAGGCAAAACCTCATAGAGCACAATGGTTCCTGTTGCTTTTTGGACATATTCCAGAGATATTCTGATGTGAAATCCGCTTTCCTTCTTGTGCACAATAGTGTTGAAGATCAAAGTCTTATTGTGTGGGCCATGGGAATTGGGGGTGAACACAGGTGCTTCTGGGTCACTTGCCATTGTTCCAGAATATTTGCTAGCTAAAGCTCTTGAGGTTGGGGTGAGACTCAACCTAGTCTGGGAGCAGAAAGGGGAGAGGCTGATGGATGAAGTCAGAGGAAAGAGAAAATAGAATAAGAAAGAGTACAAGCTAGTCAGTGTCCATGGGAGGATTTGACATTTGAGCGTGACCTTTAGTGCTTTGAGTACTAGAGGCCTCTGTCCAGATTTTCCTGGTTCATATGATATGTAACTCTGAAAATATGATTGGGCATTTCTGCTGCCACTGCCCTCCCAGATAGTGAAAGTCAATGAAGGTACATTTTTAGAAAGAAAACAAGAGGAGAGAAAGTGAAGTGGGAGCAGGATGGAGACACCATTATTGCATCAGTTGAGCAGAGCAGCACTAGAAATGTCTTAAAAGGTATGTTGAAGGACATGGCAGGAGGACATGTTTGGCCAATGGACATAGAGGAAGGATGTGGCAAAGGGAGGTAAAAGGTGATGAGGGAGCCCTGAGAAGGCAGGAGATGTGGGTGTAGTGTCAGCACTTGTCTGAAGAGAGCTGCCCACAAGTGTGTCCAGGGAAGTCATTCTTTCAGAAGCCTGGGAAGGCTGGAGTCTCTGGGTCACTCTTGGGCTCCCCTGCCCTTGGAATATTGCCACAGGCCTGTGCTGAGCCCTGCATTAACTTAACACCTTAGGGATTGTCACTGGGACATGGCCTTGCCCACTCCTGCTGATTCTGAGCTCCTCTTTCCATCCCCATCTCCCTCCAGTGTGACAATCCCTTTGACCAAGGCTGCTTCACAAATTACATCCAGATGTGTATGCCACTGGGACCCAAGTAAGTTGGTAAACCAGGGGCTGAAGTGGTGGACCCTGGGGCTGGTGAGATGGGGTGAAGCAGGGTCCCTTAATCTCCCACTCTAAGACCCTGATGCTCCCTGCTCCATTTCTTTGGGGTTTTGTCTATGGATCTCTGGGAGCCTCTGGGAATTTCATTCTGTCTAGCTCTTGTAGGTTCTTGCTACAAGAAATGGGGGAACAGGGGAACTGCTGCCTGGATGATGCTTCTGGATGAGAGCCCTGAGCTTTATGCTTTCCAAGCTGAGGTGTGAGGGTGGTCAGGGAGAACTGGCCAATGTGGTAGTGACCCCTGGCCCTTGAACTTTTGTTCTGCAGGTACATGACCCAAGCTGTCAGTCTGCAAATAGAGCTGGGGACTGAATGGGAGCCAACAGAGGTATAATTTCCAGCACAACATCCTACACACCTCCCTGCATCCAAGTCTCCAACTCTAGTCCCCTCAAGTAGTGGCCAGTCTGCACCTTTACAGGAGGTGTGAGGAGTAGTGGGTGTGCATTGAAACGGGGGTGTCTGTGGGCTGCACAGCTATTGGGAGAAACCCTTCAGGTTGGGCTGGCTAGGGAGCTGAAGCAATTGGAGCCTAAGGATGGGGATTATGGAACTGGACGGTGCACTGTTCAGGTCACAGGGCTTCAGAACACACAGAGGTGTCCCTGGATAGACAAAGAGATAATAAGACTAAACCACAAACTTTCTAGTTACTGCTTTTTTGAAAAATAATCTTATGGCTTCTTTAAAAGTCATAATAGTTATCTCACTGGTTTTTTGCTTTCTATATTTTGCCCTCTTTTCCAAGGAAGTCTTCCATTTCACTGGGTTTTCTCTTTCATATTGTGGATAACTATTATATGTAAATCTTGGATCTTTTCTCTTCCCCAGATTATGTATTTTATGTTTTTATACTTACATATCACTCAAAGCCTCAATGTCATTCAAGGGACAATTGAGCATGAAATTCTTCACCAGCTAAGACAGATTTTCCATGGTAATCACCTTACATGGAGCCAGGAAGAGAGAACTACTAATGGGACTTGCAGGGGACTATGATGTGGTGGCACATAATGCAGCTCCCAGACAGAGCTCTGAGGCCTGCCATTGGATCCTGATCTCATGATAGTGGATGTGTTTTCTTCATTCATTTCAATTGGCTCATTGAAGTGAAAGGAAGGCTAGGCATTATATCTTTGTAAAATGTTTTGTGAAAATTTGTTTCTTCTTCAATGTTATTTTTCATAGATGGCTAGGGATTATTAGATGGAAAAATTACCCATGACATAATTAAGACACAATTTTACTGCAGGATGATAGGCCATAAAAGCATTGATTTGGGGCTGAACATGTAGTTAAGTGTAGAGAGCTTGCCTAGGATACATGAGGTCCTGGGTTCCATCCATGGCATGGCAAAAACAATAGCAAAGCAAGGCAAAAACCAATACATCTAGCTTCTAGGCGGTGGTACCCACCTATAATCCCAGCAACTCAGGAGGCTGAGTTAGCCTGCTTGTAAGTTTTCAGCCAGCCTCAGCAATTTTGATAGATCCTAAGATTAAAAAGGACTGGGGAGTAAGCTTGGGGGTGAGGCACACCTGGGTTCAATCCCCAATCCTGAAAAAGTAAATAAATACATAAATGGTTTTGAATCCTACCAATAAGTATTGATCTTTGAGTCTGCCATTCTGACTTTGTTCAGAAATTTGTTTTTATTTTTTTTTTTTTGGAAATATACTTCTGGAATTTATTTATTTATTTATTTTTTATTTTTTCTTTTTTCTTTTCCTTTGAAAAGCTTTATTGCTCTTTTTTTTTTTAAATTTTTTATTGTTGGCTGTTCAAAACATTACATAGTTCTTGATATATCATATTTCACAATTTGATTCAAGTGGGTTATGACCTCCCATTTTTACCCCATATACAGATTGCAGAATCACATCAGTTGCACATCCATTGATTTACATATTGCCATACTAGTGTCTGTTGTATTCTGCTGCCTTTCCTATCCTCTACTATCCCCCCTCCCCTCCCCTCCCCTCCCCTCTTCTCTCTCTGCCCCCTCTACTGACATTCATTTGTCCCCCTTGTATTATTTTTCCCCTTCCCCTCACTTCCTCTTGTATGTACTTTTGTATAACTCTGAGGGTCTCCTTCCATTTCCATGCATTTTCCCTTCTCTCTCCCTTTCCCTCCCACCTCTCATCCCTGTTTAATGTTAATCTTCTTCTCATGCTCTTCGACCCTACTCTGTTCTTAGTTACTCTCCTTATATCAAAGAAGACATTTGGCATTTGTTTTTTAGGGATTGGGTAGCTTCACTTAGCATAATCTGCTCTAATCCCATCCATTTCCCTGTAAATTCTATGATTTTGTCATTTTTTAATGCAGAGAAATACTCCATTGTGTATAAATGCCACATTTTTTTTATCCATTCATCCATTGAAGGGCATGTAGGTTGGTTCCACAGTCTAGCTATTGTGAATTGTGCTGCTATGAACATCGATGTAGCAGTGTCCCTGTAGCATGCTCTTTTTAGGTCTTTAGGGAATAGACCGAGAAGGGGAATAGCTGGGTCAAATGGTGGCTCCATTCCCAGCTTTCCAAGAAATCTCCATACTGCTTTCCAAATTGGCTGCACCAATTTGCAGTCCCACCAGCAATGTACAAGTGTACCCTTTTCCCCACATCCTCGCCAGCACTTGTTGTTGTTTGACTTCATAATGGCTGCCAATCTAACTGGAGTGAGATGGTATCTTAGGGTGGTTTTGATTTGCATTTCTCTGACTGCTAGAGATGGTGAGCATTTTTTCATGTACTTGTTGATTGATTGTATGTCCTCCTCTGAGAAGTGTCTGTTCAGGTCCTTGGCCCATTTGTTGATTGGGTTGTTTGTTCTCTTATTGTCTAATTTTTGGAGTTCTTTGTATACTCTGGATATTAGGGCTCTATCTGAAGTGTGAGGAGTAAAGATTTGTTCCCAGGATGTAGGCTCCCTATTTACCTCTCTTATTGTTTCTTTTGCTGAGAAAAAAACTTTTCAGTTTGAGTAAGTCCCATTTGTTGATTCTAGTTATTAACTTTTGTGCTATGGGTGTCCTATTGAGGAATTTGGAGCCCGACCACACAGTATGTAGATCATAGCCAACTTTTTCTTCTATCAGACGGCGTGTCTCTGATTTGATATCAAGCTCCTTGATCCATTTTGAATTAACTTTTGTGCATGGCGAGAGAAAGGGATTCAGTTTCATTTTGTTGCATATGGATTTCCAGTTTTCCCAGCACCATTTGTTGAAGATGCTATCCTTCCTCCATTGCATGCTTTTAGCCCCTTTATCAAATATAAGGTAGTTGTAGTTTTGTGGATTGGTTTCTGTGTCCTCTATTCTGTACCATTGGTCCACCCGCCTGTTTTGGTACCAGTACCATGCTGTTTTTGTTACTATTGCTCTGTAGTATAGTTTGACGTCTGGTATCGCTATACCGCCTGATTCACACTTCCTGCTTAGCATTGTTTTTGCTATTCTGGGTCTTTTATTTTTCCATATGAATTTCATGATTGCTTTCTCTATTTCTACAAGAAATGCCGTTGGGATTTTGATTGGCATTGCATTAAACCTATAGAGAACTTTTGGTAATATCGCCATTTTGATGATGTTAGTTCTGCCTATCCATGAACAGGGTATACTTTTCCATCTTCTAAGATCTTCTTCTATTTCTCTCTTTAGGGTTCTGTAGTTTTCATTGTATAAGTCTTTCACCTCTTTTGTTAGGTTGATTCCCAAGTATTTTATTTTTTTTGAAGATATTGTGAATGGAGTGATTGTCCTCATTTCCATTTCAGAGGATTTGTCACTGATATACAGGAATGCCTTTGATTTATGCGTGTTGATTTTATATCCTGCCACTTTGCTGAATTCATTTATTAGCTCCAATAGTTTCTTTGTAGACCCTTTTGGGTCTGCTAGGTATAGAATCATGTCATCTGCAAATAGTGATAATTTAAGTTCTTCTTTTCCTATTTTGATGCCTTTAATTTCTTTCGTCTGTCTAATTGCTCTGGCCAGTGTTTCGAGAGCTATGTTGAACTAAACTCTTTCCTCTATTGCTTGAGAGCAATGTTATTAATCTGTAGAAAGTGTTCTGTGAATTTAGGTTGAATTAGTAGAATGTAGAATGAGAATTTTTGGAAACTTTCTTGGGAATTTCTTTTCAACAACTAAATTCAATTTAACATTAATTTTATTAGTAATAAAAATACTGAAAATCACCTGAATATTTTGAACATGAAAATAGGAGATGTTATATATTGAATAATAAATAATAAATGAAATAATACCTATGCATATGGATATATATCAGAAATCAAGGTAAACTTATCTCTCTATTTATCATTACTTATTATGTATTATTCATTCATTCATTCATTCATTCATTCATTCATTCATTTTAGGTACTGAGCTGACTCCTGAGTCCTTGTATGGGCATGTGCCACCACACATGATAATTTAAAAAGACATAGGAAGATGGTTGAAATTCTTCACTGTATTCATGAGTCTATGTTTTTTACCTTTCCCCCCTATATTTCTGTAGGTCTGAAATATTTCAAATAAAATTTTGGTTAGAATGATTGCCTCCTCTTTCTCTTTCCTTTTTTGTTTAAGATGTTAAATCTGAAGTGTTCTTTGATCATTTTGCAATTGTGAGAAGGGCAAAGTCTTTGGATAGTATAAATGGCTGTGATTTACAAGTCTTAATTCTGATTGTGTCTTTCTCACCTTAGGTTTTCTGGCACAGTTTTTACTGCTATTGATGTGGCTCTGGGTCAATAAAAGTTAGCACCTATTTCATACTTCTACATGCATATTAGCTTTCTTTTTGGAGAAAAATAGATGAAGCTAAGCATAATCAATAGGAATATAATTTTTAAAGATGGATATATTATAAGAATTAATGTATATAATTTCATACCATTTTCACTTTAGGGAGAACAAATAAGGCATTATATCATGAATAAGCAAATATTGTAAAAAGTATTTTTCCAGGTAGGAATGAAAAGAGGAGTAAATTCCTGGCACTTGGCTGAGCTTAGGTTGGCTAATCAACTTCAAGAAAAAATTTGGAAAATATTTAGGGTCCAGGTAGTGGAAAATACTGTGCATATTCAGTATGAGAGTCAAAATACTACTCATTTGTCAGTTATAATCTCACTATGTAATAATATATCATGTGTTAGTACAAATTATTAACAGGTTGGTGTTTGTTACTTTCTAAGAGAATTAGGAAAACCACTGATTTGTTTTTTAATTACATTTCCATTATAAGTTGTTATTAAACAGATTGATTTACAGAAACACCTACAGAAGGAACTGATCCTTAATGAGCTCTTGGTGATGAAAGAATAAAAGAATCCCAACATAATTCACCTCTTAGACAGTTAAATATGTTTGAGGTTCTTTTACTCATTGGGATAAAACATGGAAATTTGTAGTTTGATGGAGGCTAGCCACTTTGAAGTGTCAATACAGAGAAGGTCCTTTTGCTACAAGGACATTACTTGGTTAGTGTGAGAAGTCAGCTAAATGAAGGACACTGCTGAACTTTTGTCTATTCATGCAAATGATCAGACACAGAAACATTAAGGAATGATCAGCTGAGATTCATATCTTAAGCCACAGAGTGACTACACACATTTCTGAAATGTTTAGATCAGGTTTGATTTTAAATGCTCTTCTTTGTAGGTAAATTGTACACGTTCATCAAAAGCTCCTGTAGACCACATGCAGTAGTGTAAGCTTGTAATCCCAGTAGCTAGAGAGGCTGAGGCAAGGAGGATCATGAGTTCAAAGTCAACCTCCACAATTCAGAAAGTGCCTAAGCAACTCAGTGAGACTCTGTCTTAAATAAAATACAAAATAGGGCTGTGGATATGGCTCAGTGGTTGAGTGCCCCTGAGTTCAATCCCTGGTAACCCCCTCCAAAAAAGAAACCTCATGTAGTTTAGAAATTTAAGTTTTGTTTGTCTATTTTTTTAAAAGACAAAATTAAAAACTAAACATTAAAAATTGAATTATATAATTCAATTTTTGAAAAGAGTGATTATACATATGAATGAAGGACCACTAGTATAAATGTTATAAGTGGTTTATTATATTGTTACAGGTAATTTTATTTCTTATATAAATTATAAATTTGTTTACGGTGGGGAATTGGTAATATATTTTGAGTCTTTATATCCCTAATTATGGGGTCTTCATTAATGGAAATAAATTTTCAGGTACATTTGACTTTTTTAAAGATAGTATTTCAAGTCAGCATGGAGTGGTGGTTAAGATAAGCCACAGGCTTTGGAATTATGAGAACTTGACTTCAGATGCTGATTCTGTCATTTACTATGTAATCTTAGATGAGTTACTTAACCTCTCCAAGCCTGTCTCTGTATCTGCAAAAGAAGATCAATAATCCCTAAGTTGTAGGGTTATTTTTGTTGGAAAACTTCAAAATGTACACCTAGACTACTATTATGGGCAAACTATGACTTCAAAATCATAATGAATATCATAATGACCCTCGGACATTTTTTTTTGTGCTGTGATATATTAACTTTCCAATTTTCTTCTTTGCTCTAAAACTATCAGCTTTGTTGTTTTATCATTATGGTGCTTAATATTTGAACTTGTACACAGAGTCAAATGTTTAAAAAAAATGGAAGGGAATTTTTGTATGTTCTATTTTTATTTACCTGGTAGGAGACAATTTGCTTGTAGTAACAGAGTACCTTGCTGGTGGGCCAGTGACTGGTGTTGTTACAGCAACCTGCATGGATGAGGCACAGATTGCTGCTGTGAACAGAGAGGTGATTTTGCATTCTTTGGAATAAAGTAGGGTGATGTGGGTTTAGCAAAGGATGATTTAAAGGAAGATTTTCCTACAAGGGTAATTTTTGTTGTACACATTCTAAATTATCCCATCTTGTTTTATCTCAGATATGAGTTTCAGCCCTTCATATTTAGGATGCCTTGGGAATGAGCTATAGACCCTATTTTATTTTATTTTTTTGCAGTATTGGGGTTTGAATCTAGGGGTGCTCTACCACTGAGCTATATTCCCAGTCTATTATTATTATTATTATTTTGAGACAGTCTTAAAAGATGCCTAGGCTGGCCTGGAACTTGTGATATTCCTACTTCTGCCTCTGATGTAGCTGGAGTTACACACATGCCCAGTTAAGGCCTATGAAGATCGAAAATCACCGATAAATCTCTAATGTCATCATAATAGTTTATCTTCCTGTTAGGGCACTTCTGAGAATTAATGGGGGTATAATTAAAAATATGCCACTAAGCTAGGTATGGTGGTGTTTGCCATCACTCAATGTAATCCCCATCACTCAAAGGCTGAGACAGGAGGATTGCAAGTTCAAGGGTGGCCTTAGCAACTTACCAAGGCCCTAAGCAACTTAATGTGAGCCTGTCTCAAAATTTAAAAAAGAAGGGACTGGAGATGTAGCTCAGAGGTAAAATCTCCTCATGATAAATCCCTATTATCCCTCCTCTTGCACACCCACCCCTTCCCACTGAAAAGTGGGAACTAGAATCATCACAGAAAAAGCTAGACACATGCCTAACTTTAAGATCATTATGTTTGCTTCTGGCTTCATTGAAGGTGAAGAAATTGGTTGTTTCTTCATATTTTTAATGAATTTCCAGATGTCCTTTTTTTTAAGGTAATAGAAACTTCCAAATTGCCTAATTATCAGCCAAAAACAAGTTGTGATTTTTTTCTATAAAAGGACTAGGCTAATGATTTGCTAATTATCATTGAAACATCCTACTTTGTCCTGATATCAGAGGGATCATTGTCATAATTGACAAATTATAAATGTTTATGATAGACTATTCTATAATACACAGTGAATTAAAACTTTGTATACTACATAGTCAATTATTTTTATTCAGGTAACATTCTTGAAAATTTAATTCTAAGTTGTGTTCCACCTAAGAAGGAAGGAAATAAGAACTCTTTCATAGTTCTCAATATTATATTGTCACTTAAAAACTAATTAAAACCTACCAAGAATTTATCTATTTCTCCTTAATTTGTTTTTCTCACTTTTTTATAGTTGATATAAAATCAATTTCAGGAGTTGTTCTAACTGCATTCACTTGGTTCTTTTTTCTGTGCCAAAATTTTTAAATTGTGACAAGTTACTTTCTACTTATTTGTAGAGTAGTTTTCTGTGACTTAATTCTTTTCTAGAATTTTATTAAATTCTACATAAGTATTATATGATTATATCATTTACATCAGTTTTTTGTTTGTATAACAGTATAATATTTTGAATAAGAATTTTAGTTGTTACAAATAGTGTGCAGACTTTATTGTTCTAATCTGATGTGAATAAGAAGGAAAATACAACAAATTATTCCCAAGTGTATAATTTATCATTTCACTTTATATTCAAAACCCATGGGGCAAAGAAATTTTTACAATCTCATCTTATTCTTGTATTTAAGGAAGGGAGGAATTTATTCTTACTTTTTTTGTTTAAATATTTTATTTGTAGATGGACACAATAACTCTATTCACTTGTTTATTTTTAAATGTGGTGGTTTTGTTTCTTTGTTTTCTTTGTTTCAGTTTTGGGTATCAGACCTAGAGCCCCACACATGCTAGTCAAGTGCTCTACCACTGAACTCTACTGTAGACATATTCTTTTATTGTTGATGTCAGGTTGTGGATAGAGCTTGGCATAAAATCTACCAGAGAAGAAATGAAGACATACTACATTACATTGATGAACCCCTGAATGAAACAAGACCACCCTCTATCTTTCTTGCTTTTCTCAGTGGCTCACCTTGATGAGACTTCTGGGTACCTGAAGTTCAAGTGCAAATAACCACAAGTGTATTCTCTACTTTTGAACTAACTTCTAAAGAACGTATGCTTATTCACCAAGTGCTGGGTATTATTATGCATTTAAACCTGGAATGGCCTAGAAATTAGAAGGACTTATCCATCATTTTATAAGACAGACCATTGAAGACAAAGTTTTAAAAATCAATGGCAGAGTCTGGGGATGGAACTCAGTGGTAGACATTTTGGCTAGTGTACACAGTGCCCTGGGTTGATGCCCAGCCCTGCAAGAACAAGAACAATAAATAAATGAGAAAGAAAGAAAGCAAAGAAAGAAGGGAAGGAGACAGGAAGAAATCAGTGATGGATGAGCTGGACATGTGACAGATATCTGCAGTCTTAACAGCTCAGGAAGCTGAAGCAGGCACATCATTTGAGGTCAGCCTGCACAACATAGAAAGACCTTGTGTAAAAAAAATAGGAAAGAAGGGACTTAATAAGACACTATTTAATGATGTCTCTAGATGAGATCTAAGTGTGGGAGGGGATCTTCTTAAAATTCAAGGTATTATGTTTTCATATGAGAGGATGTGTTTCTGTATAAATGTTAAGTATTGCAGGGTCTTTGGCTAAATACTACAGGCTGTGCTCAGGCCTCAACTACTAGTATAATGACTTTGTGTGAACTAGTGAATGGGACATTTCAGGACTGTTTCATTAATATCTGTTTTCTTTTGCTCAGTGTTTATAGGTATTGGAGTTTTTACATGCCAATCGTGTCATTCACTGGGACATAAAAAGTGACAATGTGCTTTTGGGAATGGAAGGAGCAGTTAAACTTAGTAACAAGTGAAGGAAAAACATTAATTATTTTTTACTATACTCTTCTTTTTCATATCAAAAAAAACATCTCTTTGTATTTTTTAAAATTAATATATGGGAGGGGAAAGTAGCTAGTGGTAAAGACTGTGAAATGAGGACTGGATTGGGTTTAAATAATGGACCTGATATTACTTGCTGAATTCTTTGGTCAATTTAATTTCTTTGTTTCCCTTTTCTCATTTATACCATGGTAAAATAATAGTACCAATCTAGGAGTTTTTCGGAGGTTAAAAAAGTAAAGGACTAAGAAGCAGTGCCTGGGACAGTCCTGGTGTTGGCGCTGTCTTAAAGAGATCAAGTTGCATTTGTTTCTGCCATCTGTTATGCTGGTTTTGCTCATTGTACTCTTCAGCATTCTCTGAGTTTCATACAGTATAGCCTAATCAGGAGAGGGCTAGATGACCTGACCTCAGAGATCACAAGGAAAATATCCCACTTCTCTAACATTCTTCTGTATGAGACACAATAGGGTCATGAAAAACTTCCTGAACTTTTTCCTCTGTGTCCATAATCTCTGAATTCCTGCCATGCCCTCTGGATGATTCAAGCAGAATTATTAAACTCTAGGATTCTATCTGTAAATGATCTTAGTTGGCGAGTTGGAAATACATAATCACAAATGTTTTGGGTGGATACATAGGAAACTGGAAATAGAATTTTTTGGTTAATGTTTTGTGGTGACTCTGCCACTTACTAGATTAATGATTTTAGGTGATCTTAACTAGAAATATATGCCTTGGTTCCCCAGTTTGTAAATGAGAATAATTGTAATAGTAAGCATGCCTGGGACTGGGCTTAGTGGGACATACCTGTAATCCCAGTGGTTTGGGAAGCTGAGGAAGGCAGACTGAAGTTCAAAGCCAGCCTCAGCAACTTAGCCAGGCCCTAATTAACTTAGCAAGACTGTCTCTAACTAAAATATTGAAAAAGCTTGGGAATGTAGCTCAGTGGTGAAGCACCAAGGTAAATTACCCAGAATCCAAGCTTGAAAAAAAAAAAAAAAAAAAAAAACTACCTATCTTGTAGGTTTATCATGAGGATTAGATATTTTTACAAGGTACTTGGAATGGTACCTGGCTTTTATAAACACTCATTTCCATTATGAGTATTATTTTACCTAACAGGTGTTCTTTTCAGTATTCACTCCTATATAAATACTAAATATTCTCTGCAACATGGTGAAGAAAAATTATCTTAAATGTCAGAGTCTAAAGGAATATTAATTTGGTGTGTTTATACACTGTAATATATTAAATGCATTAATATAAAATGATTTCTTAAATAAACAGTTTAAAAACCTCCTACTTATGTAAAACAATCCAAGCACTTCATAGCTATTATTTATTCTTATGTAAATACAAAACAGTCTAAAGCTTATAGACCTGATACCACTGGTTACATAATTAGAATAGAAGATAGAATTAGATAGAAGTTGGGAAAATGAGTCTGAACAATTTTGTCCTGACTGGGAGGTATTACCCAATTTATCTTACAAGTTTATCTACAGTGTGACACCAGAAAAAGATGGGCATGGCTATATATGATAGCATGCGCTTTCTTAAGAATTAATTAGAACTGTCCAGCTAGCATGATCCTTCTCAATTCATATTATCTTTGCTCAATAAAATTCTACCTCATAGTCCAGCTTCCCCAGAGAAATAGGACATCAAGAACTCTGATCACGTAATCTCCCCCACACTTCCACTTCATTCTAGATCACAAAGTTCTTACTAAATATTCTCTGTAAGATGGAAATCTACTTCCAGTGAAAAACACAGATTGAAAATTAATATGTTACTCAGCTTGTCATAACAGTAAAAATTACTTGAGAAAAGCAACTCAAAAGAATTATTTTAGTTCATAGTTTCTGAGGTTTCAGTCTACTGTTGGCTGGCTTCAAAGGACATGGTTGAGCAGAGCATGGAAGAAGTTAAACAGAGCGAGGGAGGGCGGGTGTTCAGGGAAGATATAAAGTACCTAAGGGGCATGATCCAAAGAAACCATTCCTTTCAACTAGGCCCCACTTCCTCTGAATAATTCAATCCAGATTACTAAAATATCATTGGATTAAACCACCAGAGGTTAGGATCATCATGATCCTATCATTTCTGCACTGAGGACCAAGCCTTTAGCACATGAGCCTTTGTGGGACATTCTAGATCCAAACCATAACAATCATTTTAAAATAATTTTCTCCTCTCCTTAATATGACATCATTGACTCACTATATATTCCTGAGAATGCAAGCCAACCTAGTAAACAGTATTCCATACTGATCCACTATTTGGCAATGTATCATAGTTTATGCTCTTATGCATGAAGTTTTGTTCCATCAGAGGATGTCAATGCATCTCATTTCAAATCTGATAAACTTTTAACAGATATTTTGATTCAAACCAATGTGAAGGACTTTAAATAAGCTACTTCTAAATTGTACATGTCCTTGAAATAGCAAGGACTAACTTTTCTATGCATGCAAGATAAGTAAATGTATTCAAGTGAATATGCAAGTGTATACCTGCTAGTCACTAGTGCATAGAAATGAGTCAAAGTTTTGAATATTGTTTAGAAGTGGAAGACTTATCACAATTAGAGAGCAAATGGATTCATTAGGGCCAAGCCTCACAAGGGAAAAAATGCTGTATTTGTAGATTCTCTAATATTACAGAAGACATCTATGATATTGGGTCTTATCATGCACTTGTATATTCTTCTTTTAGGAGTCAAGAAAAATAGGTGACTTCCAGGATTTTATTAAAGAATAAATTTTCAAGAGAGTCCCTACACATCTCAGTATCTATCTATCCCTGTATTCTACATCACCTAAATTATGTTGGTATCTATATCTAATCTGCCATTATAAAGTACCACAGACTGGGTTGCTTAAGCAGAGCTTACTTACATCTCACAGTCTGGAGGTTGGAAGTCCACGATTGGACTTACATCAATGGTGTGAGGGCTTCCTTTGTAACTTACAGATACCTCCTTTCTTGCTGCATTTGTGAATGAGAGACAGAAAGAGAAAGTTCAAGTTTTCTTTATATGATGGTATTAATGCCATCAAGTGGGCCTCACATTCATGGTCCCATCTAAACCAAATCTAAACCTGATTACTTCTCAAAGACCACACATTAGGGACTTAACCCTACAGCATTAGAGAATTTAGAGAGACATATTTCAGTATTTAGTTGTATAGTCCTCATGGGACTTCAAAGTAAATATCAAGACTACCAATTGCCCTGAGCCAACTCTGGGTGAATTAATATTACCATTCCCATATTAAGAGGTCAGTAGCTTATAGTTTATTTATAAAAAGTATAGCACACAAATAGTAACACATTATAAGAACATTCTATATGCTACCAAAAAATAAAACACTTACAATATAAAACATAATTTTTATTACCCAATAAACTAAACCTCACTATCCCATTTTGAGTCACCCCCTTTGGGATAGGGAGGAAGAGCATGAGAAGAAGATTACCACTAAATAGGGAAGAGAGGTGGGAGGGAAAGGAGGGAGAAGGGGAATTGCATGGAAGATGGAAGGAGACCCTCATCATTATACAGAATACATGTATGATGTTGTAGGAGAGAAAAACAGAAGTGTGTCACATTAGATTGGGTAGAGAGAAGTTATGGGAGGGGAGGGGAGAGGTAGGGGGATAGGAATGGCAGCAGAATAAAATAGACATTATTATTGCTGTATATATATAGGTTACTGAATGACCAATGTGATTCTGTAACCTGTACAATCAGAAAAATGAGAAATTATACCCCATTTGATTGAAATGTAAAAAATAAAAATAAAAATAAAAAATAAACTAAAACTCAAAGGATGTGTTTCTGTAATGTCAGTATATTTAAAAAGTAAATTTGTCTTTTCCTATTCACTGGTTAATTTTTCTATTTCTAAAGCATATTTTAACACCTCCTTTCCAATTAAATCATCTGTCAACCCAACCATCTATTTGAACTACTGATATCTCCATTGGTGAGGCTTTTATCTGTAAGGATGACCTTTCTTTGGTCTCTCTCCTATTTACCCCTATAACAGGACCACTGATGTCATAGTTGTAAAACTCAACTTTTCAGATTTCTATACATATATCATTAATCTTTTCTATTTGAAGTTGTTGATGGATGGAAGAGTTAAGCTACCTAAATCATAGCAACAGAGGGCAGAGAGATTATTAGATTTCCTTCCCTCTTGCTGTCTGATAACCTCCAGACTTACACAAGTACCCAATCCCAGACTAATACCCATTGTGAATAAACACAGCTAGACTGCCCTTATTAATTTCTGCATTTGCCCAATTGGACATTATGCTTAGATACAGGAGAGTACACCTAAATAAAGCTGGACATGGGGAAGAGATCCATGTAGACACTGGATAGGAGCTCAAGAACTCAGGGATCAGTGGAGCACAGCTTAGAAAGAAAGGCCACAGGCTCTGGGTAGAAACATCCTTTTAGATCCAAAATATACTTACACTTAGAAGATGAGCACAATAAGAGGAGAGTACCAACAGGTCCTTTCAAAACATGGAGACTTACCCCAGGAAACTTCATTGCCAAGATTAGTGGGGGCACTGGCTATGACTGACTCTTATTTACTCTACCATTTCTACCTAGTGCATTAAATGTATGAGTACAGAATCTCAACTCTATCACCATCCTTTCTGTAATTTATTATTATATTATTGTATCTTTCATCTCTTTTTAGCAACCATAGCATCTTTCCCTGGTTAAAGCAGTTAACAGCTTTGTCATAAAAATTAAATTGCCTTATATGATGCTGCACAGCAAGTTGCATAATAAGACCTGTGATACCCAATAATATGAAGATATTAAGCAACAATGAAGATTATACTTTTTCACCTGTTTGAGAGAGTAATGCCCCCCATTAACTCTCAAAGAAATGAATCACTACAGAAAGAATTTCAGAAGTTTTCTGAAATTCGGATGGAATGAGAAGCTGTTCTTGGGAAGAGGAGCTTGGTGTCAAATCACAGACCACAAATAACCTTCTATTTTTATCTGTGAAAACATCTTTGATCACAGCAGAAAATTGTCAAAAATCAAAATTTCTCAAAAGTCAAAAAAAGTAATCAAAATTGTTACTGCCATTTTGTTTTATTAAAGAAATATTATAGGTTAATTCAACAATCTTTTTAAAAAATGCTGAATCAGTATTAAAATAAATATGTTTTAGAAGATCTAAAATTTGTAACTTGCATCCAGAAAAACAAGTGTTTTAACTTTATATCTCAGGTAACTCAAGAAAGAGAAAGGCAGGTTGAATTCTGCACGTTGCTATTCTTCTTTTGGAGTGAAATAATCCTCATCACTGGTTTGATAGGAGCAAACAGTAACAAAATTTTATTTACAAATCATCAGTTAACTTGGAAATCTGTCAGTTTTCAATGCTGTCAGTTACTATGTCAATTATCAATGATACTCTAATTTATAAATGGAACATTTCTTTATCCATCAGGTAGAGAAACAGAATTTTCACATGGGACCCAAATTTGGCATGATACTGTTTATAGGAGCACATTTCACAATAGCTAAATTATGGAATAAACCCAGATGTGAGTTTTTCTCAGCCATATAAAAAATGAAATTCTGGCATTTGTCTTGGAATCAATGGAAATGGATAATATCGAGGTAAGTAAAATTAGCCAAAATCAGTAACATGAAGATCTAATGTGTTCTCTCAGATGTGGAAGCTAGAGTAAAATAAAGGAAAAGGGAGGGAAGCATAAGACTACATAAATAACAAATCATATACAAATTAACAAATGAGTCAAAGGAAGTCCGATAAAGTAGAAGGAAAAGAGGGAGCATAGGAGGGAAAAAGGGGGTCAGGAACTCAAATTGATTTTCATGCATGTATGAGTTTATCAGGATGAACCAAATTATTACGCATAACTATAAAGGTCTAATAACAATTATTAAAATAAATAATTAAATAAAAATAGTTTAATCAATGTAATTCATCATACTAAGAAACTGGATGATACAAAAATTATGTTTGTAGTTATAAGAATGAGATCTTTCAAATTGTAGGAAAGAAGAGGAAACCCTAAACTGCATATCATAGGAAGCGAAACATAAACTAAAGGATGACAACATTTGGTGGAGTATTAAAAGGAGATCTGGGAGTGTCTCTGGCATCCAAAGGTCTACACACTTCCTTATCCAGTGGCAGCAACTCCCATTTGTATCTCTGTGCCTTTGTCAAAATTATTTCATCTTTTGCTCCCACTGCCTTCCCTTCTAAATACTATTCTACAATGGAAAAATATAGACTTTATGACATTGACTGATAAGGAGATTGCATGGAGACTCTCATGCTGAACAAAATAAGTCAATAAATGATTGATTTTTTTTTCCTTTTTGTGGTGCTGGGATTGAACACAGGGCCTGTTGCAGGCAAGGCAAGCACTCTACCAATGGAGGTATAACCCCAGCCCTGACTTAATTTTTTAATTAAACATATTTACTTTTGGAATTCAAAAAGTTTTACTTTTGGACCCACCCTTTATTTACAGGTTTCACTGTTCTTACCAACCTTAGTACTCAAATAAATAAATAAATAAATAAAGCCTGTTTGACCAACTGATGGGGTGAGCCTACCAGGTAACTGTTTGCAAAAAGGGACTGAAGAAAATATCCCTAGTGAAAGCAAGTTTAGTGGGATTTTATGATAGCACAGTCTCAATGGACAGAATAAAGGAGGAAAAATTAAGTACTAGCTGTGATCAGACTTTGGATCTTGGTATCAGGCTATGACTAAAATCTGATTCATAAAAAATTGTGAGACATGTTTAGAACTCTTAAAAAACATAATTCAGAGAGGTAGAAAAGAGCACTCTCCCAGATGTTCCAGAAATGTCTGCTTTCATCAGGCTTCCTGATGCACAGTTCTCTAGAGGCACAGTTCTCCAGTGAACTTGAAATAGCAGGTGAAGTGTTATCCAGGAGACACCAGACAGGAGCCTGGAAAACCAGCTAGCTGCAGGCTGGTTGATCAACACATGTAGCATTTTTTTTTTTTTTTTTTTTTTTTTGGTTCTCTAGCATCCTGTGATGAGACATACATGGGGATGGGGTCCTCTATTATTATTACATAAGTCAAGAACTAGGGAAATGAGGTTTACAGTTTTCTTTTCCCTAGTTCTTGACTTATATGAGAGATCATATATTTTACACTTGAAAATTCTATGAATGTAAACTCCTCTATGACAAATAGTAGCTATGCAGCCAATTGAAGGAATAAAAGGAAGGAAAAGGGGGAAGAAAGAAAGGAGTAAAAATGAAGATTATTTTTCTGTATGGTTATTGTTACTAAACTTTTAAAATTTAGACATTATTAGACCTGAAGTCTTCCTTCTGCTGCTAGTCTACATTGACTCTAGTTTAATCTTTTCCTTATGTGATATGGCATCCCTCAATTAGCATCTTAAATTTAAAAGTCCTCAACTCTGTTCATCTGAGCAAGTGGTTTCCATTTCTTCCTGTCCTGCATGTCAACATTCTAAGCAATGACAATGCTTAGCAAAGAGAGATAATTAATTATCAATCACCTGGAAGGAAGACTAATGGATAATGTCTGAGTCCATTTAGGCTGCTTAACAAAATGCCTTATCACTGGGTCATGCATAAGCAACAGGTATTTATTTGGTGACATTACCTAAATTCTTCTAATTTCTAGAAGCTAGAAAGTCCGAGATCAAAGAGCTACATAATTTAGCATGTTTGGATGTAAATCTGTCACTTCCATTAACAAATCAATTCATACTGTTGAAAATCTTCTCTTCCAGCAGATGTTATTTATCAGATGATATGTGAAAGCATTAGATATGAGTCTTGCACACAATAAGTTCATCCTTTATTTTATGTCACAAAATTCATATATATCAGATAATTTATAATGAGACATGCTTGTATATCAACATATAGAAAATGTGCAGGCAGGCCCTCTTTTTTTTCAGAGAAAAGATCTAATAATCTGGGAAAGCCTACACCGCTTAATATCATTGCACCAGGGCTTATTTTTTAAAATTTTTCTGTTTTTTTTTTTAGTTATACATGACAGTAGAATAATTTTGATATAATTATACAAGCATGGAATATATCTTATTCTAATTAGGACCCCATTCTTATGGATGTACCCCATGGTGGATCACTATGGTTTATTCATATTTTGTACATAGTACATAGTAGATTCATTCTACTGTCTTTCCTTTTCCTGTATTCCTTCCCTGCCCTCCATTCCCCCTTGTTTAGTCTACTGAATGTCTATTCTTCCCCTCTACCCCTCATTTTGGAATACCTTCCCCATATCATTGAAAACATTCAACCTTTGGCTTTTGGGGACTGTTTTGTTTCACTTATTATGATAGTCTCCTGATCCATCTATTTACTTGCAAATGTCAAAGTCATTCTACATTATGGCTGAGTAATACTCTTTTAATGTATGAATATTGAGGGAATACAAACATTGAGAGCAAGTTGATTTTTAAATCTCAGCATAACACTTAATAGCTGTCATCTTTGGTGACATTACCTAAATTATCTGTGCAAACTCTTATCTGAAAATAATGAACATGCTGAAATTGTGTGGAGATTCAATGAGATAACATATAACATATAACAGATTACACATGCTAGGTTAGTTTGAATTTAAATGTTTTCTTTAACACATATCTTTGACTAGTATGTAACATACACATGTCTCAAAAGGTAGAATAGTGTGAGAATACAATGATTCGCTCTTGAGAATTTACCTAAAACTAATATATTTTAAAATGGGATCTCTGTAAACACAGTTAAAGGACCTGCCTACACATGGTACACACATGTGTCTAATTTGTGAATTGTTTTAAGCAAGAATTTTTTGTTCTCAAATAAATGATGAGCTTATTGTGGGCCAGATTCATATATCTAGTACTTTCAAATATCATCCAATAAATGATATCATGCTGGGAAGAGAAGATTTTCAATAGTAGGAATTGATTTGTTGATGTTACAAAACAAAATCTAGGAAGTGACAAATTAGCTTCCAAATATGCTAAATTCAATAATTGGAAGAATCATCAAGTTTATAATAAATTTTCTTGATTATGTTGTCATTTGTCTTTTTTTCCCTCCTTGGAACATGGATATGATACAAAATTTTAAACCAGGGTCACCATGTAATAAAATAATTATCAATGACCTACATCTTTTTAATAGAGGGGAAACATAAGCTCACAACCATCTAAAAGAAACAGTGAAAGACAGTCACAGTGTGTGTGTGTGTGTGTGTGTGTGTGTGTGTGTGTAACTTTTTACTTAATTTTAAATGACATTGTCTCCCTAAAAGCCAAGACTTAAGACAAGTTCATTTTTTCATATCCTTCAGCATAAAACACTTTTCAAATGTGATTTTTCTTAGGATTACTATTGGAGTTAGAGCTTCAGTTATATACTTAAGATTAGGTTGAAATATAATATATACATATATATTTTCATTTAATATAACCTCATATATAATATGTATGACATATATACATATATATCTATACATGGAGATTATGTGTGTTTGTGTGTGTGTGTATTTAACTACCCAAACACCACATGATTAACTAAAAATCCACATGGTTAATTATAGGAATATATATGTCCTAGTCCTAAAGAAGAAATGTATGGTTTATTACAGGAGAAGATATGGTGTTTGTATGTGTGTCTGTGTGTGTGTGTGTGTGTATAGCCAACCCGAAGAAAAATCACTTTTGAAAAGTGTTTTTATACACACACACACACATATTCATTTCTTCTTGTGTTTGTTGAATTACATTCTAAAATATCCCCTTCCTACAAAAGGTAAGAGGAAAAAAGGTTGTTTTAAAAATGATTTTCAAACCATGAGGCAGCACTTTAATTTGCATATGGGGCAACTATATCTCCTTAACTATTGTTTATTATATTCTAAAACCCCATTCTATTTTGAGAGCAGCTTCTTCTGGCTCACACCGTACTTAGCCAGATACACTTCTACACCATTGCTCTGCACATGCTTTCTCCCCAAGTCAAGAATGTACTGTATATAAGCCCTAAAATAAATTCTTTTCAATTGAATGTCACAGTCTTCTCTAAACATCCCTTCAATATTGATCATTTTCTTTTCAACTTTGCAAAAGATGATGTCAGCACATCATTTCATTTCAGGGGAAACTTCATGGCCCATGGCTCTTGTGGAAGGGAGAGGCCTAGTGAGCCAGTCTAAGTGTAATGTGCAATGGCTTCCAACCCAAAGGCTCACTAAGGACCTGTGACATGACCTGGTTATGCAAATAAGTAGGGATAAGCAGAACTTCCTTCATGGGAATTTGAATTAAGACAGGTAAGAAGATGACTCTATGAAGCAGAAAATGAAAGAAAGCAAATAACAGAATCAGGAGATTGAATCCCAGCTTTGACAAACACAATGCTATGGAGGAATTATGAGGAAGAAGAAGCTAAGATGTAATGAAAAACAAACAAACAAAGACAGAGAGAAACAGTAGGCTGATGGAGCTCATACTATATACTCTTGTTAAGGAGAGTAAACACTAACAGGGGATGGGCTATGCTGATATGGGTCACCAGTATTAACAGCACAAATTTCTGGACTTATTATTTTGGTGTATAAAATAACAAGAATTGCAATCTAACTTGGAATATGTTTATTTCCTCCCTTTGTCATTATTGTTAGGGATTAGCAATAAAAATTCAGCATAACTGGAGCCAAGTACCAAGAGTTTAATCTGTAGGTAGTTGAGTTTAAAAAATGACAAGAACCTGTCAAAGATTGTTTATATTAAAAAACAAAGAAAAACATTATCACTGAATTATAAGGAAAAACAAAAGAGTATAACATGTTTTTTTCATTTGATTATATATTCTCACCACTTGCTTTTCAAATGGAATAAAGTCAAATACAAGTTCACAGTTTTTAAATAAAAAGCATAAAAATGAGTATAAAAAGAGTCAAATATGCAAGTCACAGGAAAATGCCAGAATAATTTCTTGGTAGTTTCAACCTACACAAATGGATAAAACCGAAGTACTAGTCCTCTTGAAATTAAAGACAGTTATTAAGTTGTCATGCAGTATCTTCTTTTGACTAAATAATTTTAGCTTCCTTAGAATTTTTACAGAAGTCCTTTTCCTCCCTCTAGTCATTGGTAAGTTTTTTTTTTTCTCAACCAGCCAATTTTTCCACATCCTCTTCAAGTAATTTCTATGACTTTACAATCAACTTGTGTTGAATGACAGGGTGAACTCAAATGATCAAACATTTATTTAGATTTTATTGGCTTGTATTACAATAGCGACAGAATATTCTGGCTTATAGACCAAGAAGAGGAATAAATATTGCATGTCTGACCTGCAGAAAGGTTTTTGATTCTATTATAAATGTTACTTTCCTCAGAAATCAAATTGTCTTCATTATACAACAGATGGAGGGCTCAGGAGATCTCAATGTTTCCCTTCTGATTCTCATAACCCTGAACCAAATAGTTGAGCCCTTCTGAATATTTGGGGCAAAGAACGCTACTCTTCATGCTCTCCTTACACTGTGCTATTTTTGGCTTATCTGTGAATGATTCAGATGTACTTTTCAGCAGCGCATCTCCCTGCTGTTTTTCCAGATACTAGCATTTATTTTTATAAGTTCCACATAAGTTTGGCCCACAGAAATACAGGTACAGGATGGGGGCAGAGGATAAAATAAATAGGAAAAATTTTAAGACTTTTAAGACAAGCTCAGTGTCTCAGTCAGTATTCCTGGAAAATTAACTCAGCAATTTAAATATGTTAGCTGATAATCAAAAATTTGTCATTATCTTGATCTGCACCTAAAAGAGTCCCCTTTGATATCATTGCTGGTCCAAGACAGAGTGCTGAAGAGAAATACAGGTGAGGGATTGAATGGAGACTTAGTACAACAAGGTTATGATACTTATTTTGAATTAGTAATTAGGCAACTTTCCAGTTTTCAAAGTTTCATTCTGCATTTGAACAACATACATGGAATAACACATGCACCATATAATTTCCTAAGCAGTGGACCTCAATAAATAAAGAAGTTGACTTTGAAGACTCCAAAGTTCTTTCTCTCTTGAAAAGTGCATGCTTTATGGTCTTACTGATTTTTGAGGTTAATGAAGTTGCTTGGCATCTTCATTTCATTTCTGGATATTCTTTCACTTTGCTCCTATTCTGAGGTGGTTCATTCTACAAGAATCACAGATTCTTAACTGAACACATACTTTTAAAAGCTTATTCAATTTACATAGGTTCTCTTCAACTACAAACAGATATGTGTCCTTTACCATATCCCAATATATCTTGCACATACAATGCTCTGAAAAGAGTAGAAAAGCTTGCACTTTTATATTCTTAATATTTAATGATCACAGGGGTCATGGTTTGGATGTGAGTTGTCCCCCAAGTCTCACATGTAAGATGATGCAAGAATGTTCAGAGAATAAATGATTGAGTTAGGGGAGCCTTAGCCAATCAGTGATTCAACCCCCTGAGAGGGTTTGAGTGAGTGGTAAATAAAGTGGTAGGTGTGGCTGGAGGAGGGGGAAATTGAGACATGGCTTTGGGGTATATATTTGTATCAGGTGAGTGGACTCTCTCTCTGCTTCCCCATCACGTGAGCCATGTCCCTCTGCCACACTCTTCTGCCATGATGTCCTGCCTCACCTTGAACTCAAGAAATGGAGGTGGCCTTAGATGAACTAAGACCCATGAAACCATGAGCCCCTAATAAACTTTTCCTCTTCTACAGTTGTTCTGGTTGGGACTTTTAATTAAGACACAGCAGAAAAAAAGCTGACTGAAACAATAACTATGCCCCAACAGCTTATGAGGAAAATTATTTGACAGCCCTGCCTGTATACAGTCCATTTTGTATTGGGCTTATTCAATAATCTAGGGTACAGCATGATTTGAACCAAGGCTGCTAGGACAAGAGTTCCCAGCATCTATGGTGAGGGGTTAACCTGGGTTTTCACAAGTTAGTCTAGGCAATGAATGTTTCCTATCTATAGGTACAGTAAAACCTTTTGCCCTATTATAGCTAATGAATGAATTGAAATTTTTCAACATTTTCAACAGGAGTTTAGATGCTTTGTGCAACTTATAGTAAATGCAATTTGAAAGAAAAAGATAAATTTTGAAGTCATAAAATTACAAATGTGATGGCAGAGATTGTTTGGTAAATTTAGACTAGAGGCTGTTTGCTATACCACTTGACTCTTTACCTAAGGAAATTTTTAGTATCATTTAAAATAATGCACATTATGCCTATTTGATGTAATAATATTTCACAAAATTTTGATTTGCATGAAGTCAATACTATAAATAAAACGTATATTGTGCTTCATTTTTCTTTTAAAAAATGATTTATAGCTCTTCTTCATCTTATTTAAGTTTCCTGAATGTAAAACTTATGTAGCAGGAAAATTAGCATGTTGTGGCAAAACATGATGGCAGATGCCAGAAAAAATTCAGATTTTATGGGCGTAGAAGAGAACTCCACATATAGCATGAAAAAAAGACAAACCACAGATTTTCAAACAAGTTGCTAATCTTATCCTCTCTTCATATCCACTTTCTCTGTTTATCCTGACCTGAAATTTTTATGAAGTTCCAGTTTGAAGCTTCACTAAAACAAAGACTGGCAGTAATGCTGAATCCCATCATGCTGTATTACAGATAAGTTAGGTAGAAAAATGGTCATAAGGGAGTAAAGAAAGAAGAACTCATATTTGAGAAAGATACTCTGAATAACATTTCTAACCGGAAGACCCAGAATGGAAAAGTCAAACCTAAATAAGTGTGCATATGTATATGGAAAGAGAGAGAGAGAAGACAAAGAGAGTTTGGGAGAAGGTTGAGAGACAGAATCAGGAAGGGTGAATGTAGAAAAGTATGCTTCAAATAGACTTGATCTAGAAGGTCAAACTGAAAGCACAACTAGTGACAGACAATAACTGCAGTCATGAACCTCATTACCTTAGTAGTTGAGAAAAATGTTCAAAAACACAAAAAAGTATTTTATGTGCTAGAAAAAAATTGCAAAAGTTAATAAATTTAGGATTTGTGCCTATTAACAAATATAGATATATACAAACACTTTGATTCAAAAAATTTAGAAAAAAAGTTTAAATGTATATAAAAATAATGAAGCATATGTAGAACTCAGTGATTCAATAAGATGACTGTGTAAATCAAACAAAAAGAGCTTTATGTCTCTTTGTTTGTCTGTCTCATATATACTTTTTAAACTGTTTTTCTAGTAAATGGACACAATGCCTTCATTTCATTTTTATGTCAACCTGGGGCTCGAATCCATTGCCTCACATGTGCCAGGCACGCAATCTACCAACTGAGCTACAACCCAAGCCTATTTGATGTAATATTTGTTAATGAGTGTTATCCTGTAAGAAAAAAGTTAGTGTAATTGTCTAAATGTCAAAAATTACTTTCAGCCATGAAAGAATAAATTTCATTCATTGTAAGAAAATAAATTAGTATATATAAAAATTTAATAAAGCCAGGTGCAATGGTGCACATCTGTAATTCCAGCAACTTGGGAGGCTAGGACACGAGGATCACAAGTTCAAGGACAGTCTCAGCAACTTAGTGAGCTCCTCAGCAACTTAGTGAGACACTATTTCAAAATAGAATATAAAAAGAAAAAAATAAAAAACAAAGTAACCAACAAAAAAATGGGGGTATATAGCTCAGTAGTAAAGAAATCCTGGGTTCAATCCAGAGAAACCTACCCGACCCCTGAAATGAATAAGTGTAATGAAAAAATCGATTAAGTTCCCATTACCCATTTCATTGCTGAGGTCATTAAAGATGGGATGTTGAGAACTCACATAGTTAATAAGTGACTGGTGCAAGATATGAAGTAATCTCCAGTTGTTCCAGAATTAGAAGAGCAAAGTGGTTGATCTGAGCAATTCAGTGAGAGAATAAGCTCTAGCTACCATTCAAATGTTTTTTAGAAAAAGAAAGCACATCAGTAGACACACTTTGCTGAATCCCTTCCAATTATTGATCACTGTGTTCAAAATGACTTCAAAATGAAATGCCTTGAACTCATTGAACATTTTCTTTTGCTCTGTTTTTTAAAGGTCAGAAGATGAGGAAGTGTTGATGGGAGTGGTCACCTCTGTTCCATTTGGCATCAACTGGGATCAGCTGATGATGGGAGATCAACTTCAGAGAAAGCATTTTCACTCTAGCACCTTACTTTTCCTGGCTTTTATATCCCTAATGTGGCCTCCCATCATCTAGGTCCCTCTACTTAAGTTGGGTGTGGGTAGCTGCACTTAATATATGGTGACTACTTTACAACAGCCAGGAAATGGAAACATCCAGGCCAGTTAAGGGTTATGACCACCACTGTCACAGTGTCCGTTCTGCATATTCTACACATCTAGTAATCCCTGGGCCATCAGATACAAGTAAGTACAAAAACATCTTCTACCTCTTGATATGAGAATTGTAAGGACTGGTTTGAAAATGGAGGTATTGTTGTGGCCAACTTGAGAAGACAAGCTGTCACACACTTCAAAACCTAAAATTTCAAGTTGATTTAATTCTAGGTTCTTCAGACATTTAATATATTTACAATCCACAAAGGGACTTCAGCATCTGATTCTCCACAAAAGCTTATTTTAACATCTACGATTAGTAATCCACTCCTAATTTTAAATACTAAGTCTGTTTGGATAAATCAACTTCAAAAGTATAAATGATAAAATATGCACAAAATTACAAAAAATCAACACATAAGAAAACAATATTAAAAGATTATGACATGAAAAATTAAGAAATTATTAGAAGTAAAAACAAAGTTTTGTATACAGTGATAACTAATGATTAAGAATTATAATCAGAAAGAGCAAGAATTTTGTATTCTAACTAGTACTACTAGAAGTTTGGACTTGAATATAGTGTCAATATAGTGACTTTACTATGATGAGGCCACATGAAGAGGATAGTGCATACAAAGTTCTCATAGAGTGTCTAGCACAAAGTTATTTTGGAACCCCAAATTTTTAGTTATATTTACATATTCACTAGGAAGATGGTCTGATACTTTTCAGTTTTTATGCAATATTATGAATTTCTATATATAAATATTTGCATCACCTAATCTTTTTTTTAATTTGTTCTAATTAGTTATACGTGACAATAAAATGCATTTTGATTCATCAACATTAATGGAAGTTCTCTTTCTTTTGGTTGTACATGATGTAGAATCACATTTGTTGTATAGTCATGCAAGGACATTGGGTAACAATGTTAGATTCACTATACTATTTTTTCTACCCTTTTACCCATCCTTCCCTTCTCTTCTCTCTACCTAATCCAGAGCGACTCTTTTCTTCCCCCCAGTTGTGAATTAGTATCCACATATCAGAGAAAGCAGACAGGCTTTTTTGTGTGTGCTTGTTTGTTTGTTTTTCTTTTTCTATTTTTTTTTTGGGGGGGGGAATCAACAACCAGCAAACCAGGTCTATAATTCTTTAAGTAGAAGTACTGGGTTTTAATTTTAATGTCTACAATTGTACTCATGGTTCCTCTTATATTTAATTGGGCTCAATCTTAGTACAGAGAGTCAGACTTACATCTTGTCTGTCTTATCAGTGAGGGCCTACCATCTCCAATGAATTCTAGTTGTTTCAGTGAAAGTTGTATTTTTGTAAAGCATTAACAGAAAATATCATGCGATTTACAAGAAAAATATGAAATGATATTAGCAAGAGTAAAGCCATGTTGACTTTGCATAATAGCTATGATGCATGAAATATAATTTTTATAATCTGAAAACTTTACTTTAGACTTCAATTTGAAAAAAAAAGTAGCTTGGTGGAATGCTCTTGTAAATCTAATAAAATTTAAAAGATTTGTATAAGTGAAAGATATGAATACAACTACTATACCAAGAAGCAAGTAACAGCACCATAGTTACACTGTTGTTCTTATTTTAACCAAGTTTAGTTTTAAAGAAAAATTCAGAATCTGTAGTGTAGTTTAATCCTCTAAGCTAACAGTGATAATTTCAACAGAGTTCTACATATTAAAAATCCTTAGATTAGTTTCTCTCAATAATAAAACTTTACACAAAAATTATCTGGAAAGATGAGAGCAGATTTACTCCCAACATCACCATGTGTATGTGGGGGCAGAAGATCTTTACTCACAGAGGCCACAGGAAGCAGCCAGTGCCCCCATTCCAGAACCTCTCTGATGTCACACTTGTCGTCATGGCACTCTGGGTACAAATCCAGAAGAGCCATCTGGTGGCTCTCATTTATTTGAGAGCAGGCGATGAGCCAAGATGGTCTCAAAGGTTTTCTCACCTTCACCCAAAACTCCAGCCAGATATGGCTGGCTTTTGCCAAGCCTTTTGGCATCATTTAATGTGGCAGCACTGGCCACTATGAGTGTCCTCTTTTTCTCCATCCCGTGAGTATCTCATGCAAGTTACTAGACTTCTTACAAAGAGCTAGAAGGGAAAATAGTGATAGTTAAGAGGCAGGAAGTGGAGAAAGAGGATCAGGAAGAGGAAGAAGGATATATAGTCAGAAGCACAGAGATCTAGAGTGCCTGATGCATTTAGGAACTGGTGGGTAATGCTAGTGATATTTGATGGTGTCTTTGGTGTGTTTCTAGCGTAGATATTTAAAACTGTCCTTAAGGAGTGTGAGTCCTATCTCAGGTAGGCCAGGCCTCGTGGGGCACTCTGGGCTGCCCCAGAGTAGAACTTAGTCTGGCTCTGCTTTCAGCTGCCGAGCCTTGGCCCAGAGTGGAGAATGGGCCCTTCCAGTGGCCACTGGGCTCCTCTGTCTCCTCAGTTTCTACAGCCTCATTTGCATGAACATATCAGACCCAGGCATCTTGCACAGAGGTAAGGCCTCAGAACCTGGAGAGGAGGGGGCAGCCCAAGGGCTGAGGCCTATAGGGGTGATTTCTAAAGTGCTCACCCCACCTAGGGCCTCAGAATCCCTTCTCTCAATGTCATCCTTAATTAGGTGCTGGCAATTTATTTCCCAACCAACTGAGGTGTGATAAAACAGAATCCTGGAGGTTTTCCAGTTGCTTTAGAAGACCTAGCAGGCTGGCAAAAGAGGCCAGGCAGGCTCTTCCAAACCTCGCAATTGATACTCTTTCCCATTTCACACATGTCTCCAAGCCCTGATCACTATTCCAAAGGGTGGAGCTCCATAGAGAGCTCTTCTGGCTGGAAACCCCCTTCTCTCTGACTGCCAGCTCATGTGAGTGGTTAGCTTGCTCAACAGGAACCGGGATTCACCTGCCCAACTCCTCCCCACCCTCTTGCTGTCTTGTGATTCTACTGGGCTGCCCCAAGCAGCAGAATGCTCAAAGGGCCTCCTGCCACTACCCAAACTTCTTCCCATGCCAGGCTCTGTGGAGCAGAACCCAGACGCATCCTATGTGGCATATTTGAACAACAAATATTTCCCAATGCCATGGTGTGCCAAATGTCATCTCCACCGCCTGCCCCGAACCTACCACTGTGAAAACTGCAACATCTGTGTGGAGGTGAGTACTCATCCTCCCTGTCCACTCACCAACCCATCCCCAGGCACCTAGCCAGGAGAAGGAACCACCCATCATAAGGGGGCCAGGGCTTGGTATAAGACCATCTTCCCACACTGCTAAAAGTAGGTCTGACACATTGTTGGTCACTTACATATGTCATCGTCTCTGTGTCTGCACCTGTCCTGAGAGACTGGCCTTGCTTGCACAGGTGTGACATGCAAAGGGCATCCCATCCGTGCTGATCTGGTGGAGCCAGGGGGAGGAAAGGCAGTGACTGTCCCATCCCCTGCCTTGCTGATATACCCAAATTTTAGGCCTGCTGCTGCCCTGTTCTGGGAATCTTTGCCTATCCCCCTCTGGGTGTCCCAGTTGGAGGGTTTCCTGGGTTCTCAGTGCTTTTCTCTCATGTGCACCCCTGCATGGGTTTACAAGAGCACAAGGCTGGCTGGGAAAGGCTGTTTCTTTCATCTTCATCCAGTATCGGAGAAAATAGATGCCCAGATTTATACTACATTCTGTTCCAAGTGACACTGGGCAGGTCTTGTCTCTAAAGACCTCAGTCATGGCAGGTGACCTGATGAGCCATGGAGTCCTAACTGTTCTCTAGCAATAGAAATGCTACTTTCTCCCTGGAGATGGGAGCTCAAGTGTAGGCCCACGAGCAGGTGGCCTAGAGGGCTAGTTTGTGGGAGGCCTCAGGATTTGGGGGTGCTGGAAGCCAGGCCAGTAGACCCTCAGTGCTGCCTCCTCTCCTCTAGGAATTCGACCACCACTGCAGGTGGATAAACAACTGTGTGGGCCACCGCAACATCAGGCTCTACCTGCTGCTCCTCCTCTCATTGTGCCTCTACCTGGGTGCTGTGCTAGCTGGCTGTGTGGTATTCCTGGTACACCGGACGCACATACCCTTCATGGACTGAGCCCTGATGTATCCACGCAGTCCCAAGGGCCCACACTGGAACCAGCTCTGGTGGAGGGGAGGGAGGGGTGGTCAGCCAAGGGGCTGGGTAACTGAAGGGGGGGATGACTGGGCGGGGCTATAGGGAGAAGTCAGTTGGGAGGACCTTTGGTGGACCTCTTGAAAGCTAGTGGGGGTGGGGCAGGACATGGCCCGTGGAATTGAGAATCCAGAGTGGGGCGCATGGAGTCGGGGAAGAAGGTTGATCTGGGACAGGAAGGACCACAGTGAAGTGGGTGAGGTTTGGCTTAGGTGTAGTAGACTAATGGTCCAGTCCAGAGAGGAAGAGCTGGTGGGTGGGGACAGTTGGGACCTGAAAAGGAAAGGGGAGGGGTCAATGGAAAGGCGGGGCCAGGGGGGAACTGTCCCCTGGCTTGGCTTCTTAGCCCGAGCACAGCATCATAGTGGCTATACCTTCCGCTGGCTTCCTGCAGCCACTCATCCTGCAGCTGCTCATCAAGGCCAGGTCGGTGAGCACCGCAAGGCGCCCCTATGAGACCCAGGTAAGGGGACCAAATGTGTGTGCCCTGATACCCAGCTGGCCACCTCTGCCCCTAGGCACTCTCTCTGCTTTCTCCACTGCCCTTGGCCCTGATGATGCCCCTGAGTCCTTCCTGACTCACCTCTTAAGATGCAGCTCAGATGTCTCCTCCCCATGGAGCTGGGTGTTCATGCTCCCTCCTGGGTGCATTGCATTGAAAGCCTACTGTGAGCTAGGATGTGTGTTATTTGAGGGATGCAAACAGAGGTGAGTAAGTACTTCATGCCGTCTCGCTGATAAGCAGGTTGCAATCAGAATAACACCAGCTGACACCCAGGAACACTCGAAGAGATGGGGTTGGTCCTGAGTGGTGTAGCAGACAGGAAGAAACTGGGAGTTTGACAAGGCAAGGGCTGTAGGACATGCCACTCTGTGTGACCTTGGATGGTGTGTGCTTTTGGATTGGCAGAAGGCCAGACTGCATTGCCTGTGAGAGACACACCTGTGCACAAAGGCATGGAAACATGGAAGTAGGGTATGAAAACAACAATGGAGAAAGGGATCTAATTCAAGCACAGGGTGGCAATGAGCAATGAGGTTAACCCCATGGGGTGTAGATTAGAAAGGCCCAGAAACTCAACCCTGGTAATTAGTTTGGATGAAGTGCAAACCTGGGAGAAGTGGTAAAATTTCCTCAAAATGTCATGAGGAATAATTTACAAACCATAAAATTTATCCTTTTAGTCTATAGTTCGGGATTTGGACAAATGCATACCATTGAGTACTCTCCACCATGGTCAAGGTTAAACCAGTTTCATTACTCCAGAAAATCCTCTCATCTCTTGTCAATTTCTCTCCCTACATCCTTGTGGGTTTTTGCTTCCCAGAATCATGTATCGGTGTAGTTGTGTGCTTTTCAGTCTGGCTTCATTCATTTAGCACAACACATTTGAGATTCATCTATATTGTTGTTCATATCAGTAGTCTGGTTCCTTTTATTTCTGTGTAGTACTGTATGGATGTCTGTTTCCTTTTATTTCTGTGTAGTACTGTATGGGTGCCCTGCTTAGTGTAATACATTTACCATTTGAAGGATTTTTTACATTGTATCTAGTTTGGGGCAGTAGTTTTTCTTTGTGTGTTTCTTTGTTTTTCTACCAGGAATTGAAACCAAGGATGCTTAATCACTGAGCAGCATTCCAAGCCCCCTCTATTTTTTCTTTTTGAATTTTTTAAAAACATTTTAAGGCAGGATCTCTAAGTTGCTTAGGGCCTCACTAAATTACAGGTGCTAGCTTTAGTCATCCTGTCTCAACCTCCCAAGACCCTGAATGTACAGTTTTGGACAACTGTGCCAGATACTTTGGGGCAGTTCTCAAGAAAGATGCTACAAACTTTGGTGTACAGGCATCTGAACACAAGTTTCCATTTCTGTTCGGAAAAGTTTTAGGGGTGGGTATTGTGAGTTACAAAGTAAACGTAGGTGGAACAACATAAAAGAAACCACCTTATCATTCCTTCTTTCTACCAGCAATGCATGAGGATTCCAGTTGCTAAACTTCCTCACCAACATTTAACACTGTCATTTGTCGGTATTTTGTTTTATTTTCAAATTGTAGCCTGTCCATTCCATGAGTAGTGGTATCTCATTAGGGCTCCAGTCTGTGTTTTCCTAGTGAGTAATGATGATGAGCATATTATCATGTCTTATCAGCCACCAAATGGGTTCTCTATAGTATATTAGGATCCACATTTTGTACATATTCTCTTGCGATTTGTGGTTTCTCATTTCATTTTCTTCATAGTATCATCCAAAGAGCAGGAGTTTTAGTAGTGTTGTTTTTCCAGTAATGGGTATTGAATCAGGGGTGCTCCACCACTGAGTTTCTCCCCCAGTATTACTTGTTGTTTCTCACTCTACATGGAAAATATGTCATCTACAAAAAACAGTTTCATTACTTTCTTTCCAATCTATGGGTCTTTATTGCTTTTCATTTGGGGGTTGAACAGGAATGAGAAGGGTTGTCATGACGGCCTCATGACTCCTTTAGTATGACAACACCTCCTATAAAGGCTCCTTCAGGAAGACTGGTGGGCAGTACCAATGTGGGAGGGGAAAGCTGCAGACCCAGGGACAGCTGAGAAGACAGAGGAGCCTGTGTGCTCAGCATTTCCCATCCTTAGTCACCCTTTCACCACAGCCATATCTGGTCCCCTCCCCCCTGTGACTCCTCTGCTTAGCCCTTACTCCTCAGCCCTGTGGCCTGCCCTCCTCCTCCTCTCTCCAGCTTCAGTTCATCATTTAGTTTGCCTGGAAGCATTTTCCCTTCCCCCATCCTGTGGTTCTTCTAGCTCCAAGTCAGGTCATAGGCCATTGCCCTTCCTCCTCTGCTCTGCTCAGAATGAGGCCCTCCATGTCCACATTGCCCAGTCTCAAGAGACCTAAATGTGGTCTGCACTCCTTTCCATTATCTACAGCACCTGAAATAGGCACTAATTCCATGCTCCAACTTCCAGTCCCTTCCCTACTCCATTCCCTGACGGAAGCTCCTCCTAGAGACATTTGCCTGGTGCTTGGTGGCAAGGAATGTAGGGGAAGAGCACATTTGTCCAAATCGCAGTTCTATAACTGACTTGTGGGAGACCTTGGCTGTGCTACTTACCCCCCTTGTCAATCAGTTTTCACATCTCTGAAACAGGGAAATATGGGTTAATTCACACAAGACACATAGAACAGTGCCTGGTACCAGAAAGTGTCCTACCTGCTGCTATTATTATTACTACCATTCCTTCTGTGGTCAGCTACATGTGTCTCATCTTAAAACACAAGTAACTCCCACCCTTAACATCCTAGGACTCCACTCTACTTGTTGTACGCTCTGTGCCTTATTCCCTGAAAGAGTTGACAGTGCTCACTAGCTCCACCCTTCACTTCCTGGCCCACCTCTGTCCAAACCCTGCCCTTGCTGTCATGAAGATGCTCTCAACTAGGGGCAGAGCCAGCAGACATTCTTGAGACTACTCTTTCTGGATAGGACACAGCCTCTGAAACCAGAAGGAACAGAAATAGCCTTCTTGCATGTCTTAATGCTTAACGCTCTGGGGGTCTCCTCTGCATGTACCTGGGTGCTGTGAGCTAGGTTGCCTATATGGGTCCCTTGATACACTCTCCCTGCACTTCCCTGGCCACTCCCCACCATGCCCAGGGCCTCATGTTGCAGCTGCCCTCTCGACCCTGAGTGTAGGCTGGCCATGCTGTTTGTAATGTGTTTTCAAAACCCAGTGCAGTGACTAGAGTTTATTTATTTATTTTTTGCTACTGAGTATTGCACCCAGGGACACTTTACCACTAAGCTACATCCTCAGTCCCTTCCACATTTTATTTTGAAGCAGAGACTCACTAAGTTGGGGAGGCTCCTCTCTAACTTTTGATCCTCCTGCCTCAGTGTCCTGAGTCACAGGGATTACAGGCATATACAACCACGTCTCCTTTAACTGAGATAATTTTGATGCCCTGAAATATTTCTTCCTGGGGTGTATCTGAGTGGCAGTGCATGTTCTTATGATGTACAAGGCCCTGGGTTCTTCAGTACCCAGTATACAAAAAAAAAAAATTGAATAAATGTGTGAACCAACAAACAAAAGAATCAACATTTGAGATAGAAGAAAAGAGATAAAGGGACAGAGAGAATTCTGATGTCTTGAGTCCCCAAGTTCAGGGGAAGTAAAGAGGCAGCAAGAAATTGGGCAAAAAATGGACAATAAGATACCATTTGATGTTGGTCTGTTGATTGAGACCCAGACTGTGAGCAGGAGCCACAAGAGTGGAGCCAGTGTGAGATGCTGCTCTGGGTATTCTAGAGTTGTTGGATTCTATTCAGGTCTGGTTGTATTCCATGAGTGTGAGAGAGTGGGGGTATTCAAACATTGCTCAGTTCTTAAAAGTTTATTAATTATCATTCCTTTCAGCTTTTTCTATACCATAAGTACCCCAATCCTTAATATATTTTGTTTTGAGATAGGGTCTCACTAAGTTACTGTGGGCCTTGCCAAGTTGTTGAGGCTGGCCTTGAACTTCTGATATCCAGCCTCAGCCTCCCAGTTCACAGTGATTTCAGGCATCTAATATTGCACCTGGAAGGAAACTAATTTCTTTAATGCTGTGAACACCTTAAAGGAGGCAAAACCTCATAGAGCACAATGGTTCCTGTTGCTTTTTGGACGTATTCCAGAGATGTTCTGATGTGAAATCCTCTTTCCTTCTTGTGCACAACAGTGTTGAAGATCAAAGTCTTATTGTGTGGGCCATGAGAATTGGGGGTGGACACAGGTGCTTCTGGGTCACTTGCAATTGTTCCAGAATATTTGCTAGCTAAAGCTCTTGATGTTGGGGTGAGACTCAACCTAGTCTGGGAGCAGAAAGTGGAGAGACTGATGGATGAAGTCATAGGAAAGAGAAAATAGAATAAGAAAGAGTACAAGCTAGTCAGTGTCCATGGGAGGATTTGACATTTTATCATGACCTTTAGTGTTTTGAGTACTAGAGGCCTCAGTCCAGATTTTCCTGGTCCATGTGATTTGTGACTATGAAAACATGATTGAGCATTTCTGCTGCCACTGCCCTCCTAGATAGTGAAAGTCAATGAAGGTACATTTTTAGAAAGAAATCAAGAGGAGAGAAAATAAAGTGGGAGCACGATGGAGACACCATTATTGCATCAGTTGAGCAGAGCAGCACTAGAAATGTCTTAAATGGTATCTGGAAGGACATGGCAGGAGGACCTGTTTGGCCAATGGACATAGAGGAAGGATGTGGCAAAGGGAGGTAAAAGGTGATGAGGGAGCCCTGAGAAGGCAGGAGATGTGAGTGTAGTGTCAGCACTGGTCTGAAGAGAGCTGCCCACAAGTGTGTCCAGGGAAGTCATTCTTTCAGAAGCCTGGGAAGGCTGGAGTCTCTGGGTCACTCTTGGGCTCCCCTGCCCTTGGAATATTGCCACAGGCCTGTGCTGAGCCCTGCATTAACTTACCACCTTAGGGATTGTCACTGGGACATGGCCTTGCCCACTCCTGCTGATTCTGAGCTCCTCTTTCTATCCCCATCTCCCTCCAGCGAGACAATCCCTTTGACCAAGGCTGCTTCACAAATTGTCACATCCAGATGTGTATGCCACTGGGACCCAAGTAAGTTGGTAAACCAGGGGCTGAAGTGGTGGACCCTGGGGCTGGTGAGATGGGGTGAAGCTGGGTCCCTTTCCCTGGTCCCTTAAACTCCCATTCTAAGACCCTGATGCTCCCTGCTCCATTTCTTTGGGGTTTTGTCTATGGCTCTCTGGGAGCCTCTGGGAATTTCATTCTGTCTTGCTCTTGTAGGTTCTTGCTACAAGAAATGGGGGAACAGGGGAACTGCTGCCTGGATGATGCTTCTGGATGAGAGCCCTGAGCTTTATGCTTTCCAAGCTGAGGTGTGAGGGTGGTCAGGGAGAACTGGCCAATGTGGTAGTGACCCCTGGCCCTTGAACTTTTGTTCTGCAGGTACATGACCCAAGCTGTCAGTCTGCAAATAGAGCTGGGGACTGAATGGGAGCCAACAGAGGTATAATTTCCAGCACAACATCCTACACACCTCCCTGCATCCAAGTCTCCAACTCTAGTCCCCTCAAGTAGTGGCCGGTCTGCACCTTTACAGGAGGTGTGAGGAGTAGTGGGTGTGCATTGAAACAGGGGTGTCTGTGGGCTGCACAGCTATTGGGAGAAACCCTTCAGGTTGGGCTGGCTAGGGAGCTGAAGCAATTGGAGCCTAAGGATGGGGATTATGGAACTGGACGGTGCACTGTTCAGGTCACAGGGCTTCAGAACACACTGAGGTGTCCCTGGATAGACAAAGAGATAATAAGACTAAACCACAAACTTTCTAGTTACTGCTTTTTTGAAAAATAATCTTATGGCTTCTTTAAAAGTCATGACAGTTATCTCACTGGGTTTTTGCTTTCTATATTTTGCCCTCTTTTCCAAGGAAGTCTTTTATTTCACTGCGTTTTCTGTTTCATATTGTGGATAACTATTATATGTAAACCTTGGATCTTTTCTCTTCCCCAGATTATGTATTTTATGTTTTTATATTTATATCTCTCTCAAAGCCTCAGTGTCATTCAAGGGACAATTGTGCATGAAATTCCTCATCAGCTAAGAGAGATTTTCCATAGTAATCACCTTACATGGAGCCAGGAAGTGAGAACTACTAATGGGACTTTCAGGGGACTATGATGTGGTGGCACATAATGCAGTTCCCAGGCAGAGCTCTGAGGCCTGCCATTGGATCCTGATCTCATGATAGATGTCTGTGTTTTTTTCATTCATTTCAATTGGCTCATTGAAGTGAAAGGAAGGCTAGGCATTATATCTTTGTAAAATATTTTTGTGAAAATTTGTTTCTTCTTGAATGTTATTTCTCATAGATGGCTAGGGATTATTAGATGGAAAAATTACCCATGACATAATTAAGACACAATTTTACTGCAGGATGATAGGCCATAAAAGCATTGATTTGGGGCTGAACATGTAGTTAAGTGTAGAGAGCTTGCCTAGGATACATGAGGTCCTGGGTTCCATCCATGGCATGGCAAAAACAATAGCAAAGCAAGGCAAAAACCAATACATCTAGCTTCTAGGCGGTGGTACCCACCTATAATCCCAGCAACTCAGGAGGCTGAGTTAGCCTGCTTGTAAGTTTTCAGCCAGCCTCAGCAATTTTGATAGATCCTAAGATTAAAAAGGACTGGGGAGTAAGCTTGGGGGTGAGGCACACCTGGGTTCAATCCCCAATCCTGAAAAAGTAAATAAATACATAAATGGTTTTGAATCCTACCAATAAGTATTGATCTTTGAGTCTGCCATTCTGACTTTGTTCAGAAATTTGTTTTTAAAATATTCCAAACTCTTTCCTCTATTGCTTGAGAGCAATGTTATTAATCTGTAGAAAGTGTTCTGTGAATTTAGGTTGAATTAGTAGAATGTAGAATGAGAATTTTTGGAAACTTTCTTGGGAATTTCTTTTTAACAACTAAATTCAATTTAACATTAATTTTATTAGTAATAAAAATGCTGAAAATCACCTGAATATTTTGAACATGAAAATAGGAGATGTTATATATTGAATAATAAATAATAAATGAAATAATACCTATGCATATGGATATATATCAGAAATCAAGGTAAACTTATCTCTCTATTTATCATTACTTATTATATATTATTTATTTATTCATTCATTCATTCATTTATTTTAGGTACTGAGCTGACTCCTGAGTCCTTGTATGGGCATGTGCCACCACACATGATAATTTAAAAAGACATAGGAAGATGGTTGAAATTCCTCACTGTATTCATGAGTCTATGTTATTTACATTTCCCCCCTATATTTCTGTAGGTCTGAAATATTTCAAATAAAATTTTGGTTACAATGATTGCCTCCTCTTTTTCTTTCCTTTTTTGTTTAAGATGTTAAATCTGAAGTGTTCTTTGATCCTTTGCAATTATGAGAAGGGCAAAGTCTTTGGATAGTATAAATGGCTGTGATTTACAAGTCTTAATTCTGATTGTGTCTTTTTCCTCTTAGGTTTTCTGGCACAGTTTTTACTGCTATTGATGTGGCTCTGGGTCAATAAAAGTTAGCACCTTTTTCATACTTCTACATGTATATTAGCTTTCTTTTAGGAGAAAAACTAGATGAAGCTAAGCATAATCAATAGGAATGTAATGTTTAAAGCTGGATATGTGGTAAGAATTAATCTATATAATTTCATACTATTCTCACTTTAGGGGGAACAAATAAGGCATTATATCAAGAATAAGCAAGTATTGTAAAAAGTATTTTCACAGATAGGAGTGAAAAGAGGAGTAATTCCTGGCACTGAGCTGAGCTTAGGTTGGCTAATCAACTTCAAGAAAAATTTGGAAAATATTTAGGGTCCAGGTAGTGGAAAATACTGTGCATATTCAGTGTGCGAGTCCAAATACTACTCATATCAGTTATAATCTCACTATGTAATAATATGTCGTATGTTAGTACAAATGATTAACAGGTTGGTGTTTGTTACTTTCTAAGAGAATTAGGAAAACCACTGATTTATGTTTTAATTACATTTCCATTATAGGTTGTTTTTAAACAGAGTAATTTACAGAAACACAGAAGGAACTGATCCTTAATGAGCTCTTGGTGATGAAAGAACAAAAGAATCACAATATAATTCACCTCTTAGGTAAATATGTTTGAGGCTCTTTTAATCATTGGGATAAAACATGGAGATTTATAGTTTGATGGAGGCTAGCCACTTTGAAATGCCAATACTGAGAAGGTCCTTTTGCTACAAGGACATTACTTGGTTAGTGTGAGAAGTCAGCTAAATGAAGGACATTGCTGATCTTGTGTCTGTTCATGCAAATGATCAGACACAGAAATATTAAGGAATGATCAGCTGAGATTCATGTCTTAAGCCAGAGTGACTACACACATTTCTGAAATGTTTAGATAACTTTGGATTTTAAATGCTCTTCTTTGTAGGTAAATTGTACATGTTCATCAAAAGCTCCTGTAGACCACATGCGGTAATGTAAGCTTGTAATCCCAGCAGCTAAGAGAGGCTGAGGCAAGGAGGATCATGAGTTCAAAGTCAGCCTCCACAATTCAGAAAGGGCCTAAGCAACTCAGTGAGATTCTGTCTTAAATACAAAATAGGGCTGGGGATGTGGCTCAGTGGTTGAGTGCCCCTGAGTTCAATCCCTGGTAACCCGCTCTGAAAAAGATACCTCATGTTTAGAAATTGAAGTTTTGTTTGTCTGTTTTTTTTTTTTTTTTTTTAAGACAGAATGGGAAATTAAGTATATAATTTAATTACACATATTAATGAAAGACCATTAGTAAAAAATTATACAGGTGGTTATATTATATGGTTACAGGTCATTTTATTTCTTATATAAATTTGTTTAGGGTGGGGAATTGGTGATATATTTTTTAGGCTTTATCCCTAATTATGGGATCTGCATTAATTGAAATAAATTTTCAGGTACATTTGACTGCTTTTTAAAATAATAATTCAAGTTATCATGGAATGCTGTGTAAGATAACCACAGGCTTTGGAATTATGAGAACTTGACTTCAGATGCTGATTCTGTCACTTACTATGTAATCTTAGATGAGTTCCTTAACCTCTCCAAATCTGTCTCTGTATCTGCAAAACAAGATCAATAATCCCTAAGTTGAAGGGTTATTTTGTTGGAAAACTTCAAAATATATACCTAGACAACTATAATGGGCAAACTATGACTTCAAAACCATAATGAATATCATAATGACCCTCGGACATTTTTTTTGTGCTGTGACATATTAACTTTACAATTTTCTTCTTTGCTCTCAAACTATCAGCTCTGTTGTTTTATCATTATGGTGCTTAATATTTGAACTTGAACATAGAGTGTCAAATGTTTAAAAAAATAGAGTGGAAGTTTTGAATGTTCTAATTTTACTTACCTGGTAGGAGAAGATTTCTTGTAGTAGTGGAATACCTTGCTGGTGGGCCAGTGACTAATATTGTTACAGCAACCTGCATGGATGAGGCACAGATTACTGCTATGTACAGAGAGGTGGTTTTCCATTCTTTGGGACAAACTAGGGTGATGTGGGGTTAGAAAGAGATGATTAAAAGGAAGATTTTCCAAAAGGGGGAATTTTTGTTGTACACAATCTCTGTAAGTTATCCCATCTTGTTTTATTTCAGATGTGAGTTTTAGCCCTTCATATGTAGGATGCCTTGGGAATGAGTTACAGACCCTATTTTATATTTATATTTATTTTTGTATTATAGATTGAATCTAGGGTTGGTCTACTACTAAGCTATGTGCCTAGTCTATTATTATTATTATTATTATTATTATTATTATTATTATTATTATTTAAGAAATCTTAAGATGCCTAGGCAAGCCTGGAACTTGTGATCTTCCTACTTCTGCCTCTGGTGTAACTGGAGTTACACATGACCAGTAAGCCTTTGAAGAACAATTATCACTAACAAATCTCATTATACTGTGCTGCAGTCTGGCTGGGCACAATTCAGGAGGCACTTGTCAAAAGAAACGAACTTTATTTTTAGAACCACGCATGCCAAACAAAACAGCTCCTCAGGAAAAACCCTCAGAGCCCAACTGCCACCACCGGCTTCCCACAAGCCTCTCAACCTCCACCACTCCTCCTGCTCTTGAGGCCGATTGGCTGGGTCCTGTCTGAGGAGCCAAAAAAAGTCCGCCAATGAGCAGCTCCAAAGTCTGATAGGGTGGGGAAACAGCCCAATGAGCATCACAGCAGAGGAGCCAATCAGCTAGATGTTGCTGGGGCCGCTGTGAGCCAATCATCAGCTGGCAGTCTGAAAGTTTGCTGGGGCCCCTTTGGCTGTGGCTCTCAACAATACTCATCACAACAGTTTACCATCCAGTTAGAGCACTTCTGAGAATTAATGGGACTATAATTAAAAATATGCCACTCACCTAGGTTTGGTGGTACATGCCTCACTCAAAGGCTGAGAGAGGACAATTGCAAGTTCAAGGGTGGCCTCAGCAACTTAGCAAGTCCCTAAGAAACTTAGTGTGACCCTATCTCAAAATTTAAAAAAGAAAGGGCTGGAGATGTAGCTCAGAGGTAAAGTGTCTTCATGCTAAATCCCCATTATCCCTCCTCTTGCACACCCACCCCTTCTCACTGAAAACGGGCTAGAATTATCACAGACAAAGCAAGACACATGTCTAACTTCAAGATCATTAAGTCTGCTTCTGGCTTCATTGAAGGTGAAGAAATTGGTTATTTCTTCATATTTTTTAATGAATTTCCAGATGTCCTTTTTTTAAGTTTGTAGAATCTTCCAAATTGCCTAATTCTCAGCCAAAAACAAGTGTTCCATCTGTCCCTCGGTAACTTTTTCTATAGAGGAGATGAGGTTAATGATTTGCTTATTGTCATTGAAACGGATCCTATTCTGTCCTGATGTCATAGGGATCATTTTCATAATTGACAAATTATAAATGTTTATGATAGACTATTCTATAATACACAGTGAATTAAAACTTGGTATACTACATAGTCAATTATTTTTATTCAGGTAACATTCTTGAAAATTGAATTCTAAGTTTGTGTTCCACCTAAGAAGGAAAGAAACTAGAACTCTTGCATAGTTCTCAATACTATATTCCTTAACAAAGTAGGTTTTGTGACTTTTAGAAACTAATCAAATCTTAAGAAGATTTATCTATTCCTACTTAATTGGTTTTTCTCACTTTTTATAGTTGATATAAAATCAATTTCAGGAGTTGTTCTGACTGCATTCACTTGGGTCTCCTTTTCTGTGCCAAAAGTTTTAAATTGTGACAAGTTACTTTCTACTTATTTGTACAGTATTTTTCTGTGGCTTCATTCTTTACTAGAACCTGATTCAATCAATGCTTCTTATGTAATATATGATTATATCATTTACATCAGTTTTTTGTTTGTATAATAGTACAATACTTTGAATAAGAATTTTAGCAGTTACAAATAGTGTGCAGACTTTGTTGTTCTACTCTGATGGGAATAAGAATAAAAATACAACTAACTGTTCCCAAGTGTATAAATTATCCCCTCACTTTATATTCAAAAACATGGGGCAAAGAAATTTTTACAATCTCATCTTATTCTTGTATTTAAGGAAGGGAGGAATTTATTCTTACTTTTTTGTTTAAATATTTTTAGTTGTAGATGGACAAAATAACTTTTTTCAATAGTTTCTTTTTAACTGTGGTGGTTTTGTTTCTTTGTTTTCTTTGTTTCAGTTTTGGGTATCAGACCTAGAGCCCCACACATGCTAGGCAAGTGCTCTACCACTGAACTCTACCATAGACACATTCTTTTATTGTTGATGTCAGGTTGTGGATAGGGTTTGGCATAATTCTACCAGAGAAGAAATGAAGAAGACATAGTGTATTACATTGATGAATCCCTGGATGCAATGAGACTACCCTCTCTTACCAGCTTTTCTCAGTGGCTTATCTTGATGAGACTTCTGGGTACCTGAGGTTCAAGTGCAAATAACCACAAGTTTATTCTCTACTATTGAACTAATTTCTAAAGAACTTATGCTTATTCACCAAGTGCTGGGTACACTCAGGCATTTAAGCCTGAAATGGCCTAGAAGTTATATGGACCTATCCATCATTTTATAAGACAGACCATTGAAGACAAAGTTTTAAAAATCAATGGTAGAGACTGGGGATATAACTCAGTGATAGACAATTTGGGTAGTGTACACAGTGCTTTGGGTTTGATGCCCAGCCCTGCAAGAACAAAATCCTAAAAAAGAAAGAAAGAAAGAAAGAAAAGAAAAGAAAGAAGGGAGGGAGACAAAGAAATCAGTGATGGATGAGCTGGACATGTGACAGATATCTGCAGTCTTAGCAGCTCAAGAAGCTTAAACAGGCACATCATTTGAGGTCAGCCTGCACAACATAGAAAGACCTTGTGTAAAAAAAATAGGAAAGAAGGGACTTAATAAGACACTATTTAATGATGTCTCTAGATGAGATCTAAGTGTGGGAGGGGATCTTCTTAAAATTCAAGGTATTATGTTTTCATATGAGAGGATGTGTTTCTGTATAAATGTTAAGTATTGCAGGGTCTTTGGCTAAATACTACAGGCTGTGCTCTGGCCTCAACTACTAGTATAATGACTTTGTGTGAACTAGTGAATGGGACATTTCAGGACTGTTTCACTAATATCTGTTTTCTTTTGCTCAGTGTTTATAGGTATTGGAGTTTTTACATGCCAATCGTGTCATTCACTGGGACATAAAAAGTGACAATGTGCTTTTCGGAATGAAGGAGCAGTTAAACTTAGTAACAAGTGAAGTTTGAAAAACATTATTTACTATACTTTTCTTTCTTTCATATCAAAAAACCCATCTCTTTATATTTTTGAAAATAAATATATGGGAGGGGAAAATATCTAGTGGTAAGAACTATGAACAGAGGACTGGATTGGGTTTAAATAACGGACCTGCTATTACTTGCTGAATACTTTGGTCAAGTTAATCTCTTTGTCTCTATTTTCTCATTTATACCATGGTAAAATAATAGTACCAATCTCAGGATTTTTTCAGAGTTTAAAAAAGTAAAGGACTAAGAAGCAGTGCCTGGGACAGTCCTGGTTTGGTGCTGTCTTAAAGAGATCAAGTTGAATTTGTTTCTGCCATCTGTTATGCTGGTTTTTCTCATTGTACTGTTCAGCATTCTCTGAGTTTCTTACAGTAGAGCCTAATCAGGAGAGGGCTAGATGACCTTCCATTGTTGATTCAGAAGAAAGAATTCTCACTTAGTGAATTCCTTCCTTTGCACAAAATCCATATGTATTTTCTTTTGCAAGCACACATTTCTGTTGGCATTCCTTTTCTTAGCTTGAGCACTTTGATGGTGATACCATGTAAGAAAGTGCCTCCTATCCTTCTGCCAGTTAAGCTTTGTGAAGATGGATAACTAGGTCCAGGGCAGAGGCAGGAATTCATACCTTTTTACATGGCTCCAGCCCTGGATTGGTTGTAACTCATGATCATTTCTCTTTCCATCTATCCTTCTGTCATTTAATAAAGTCTATTCCTTACACAAAGGGTTAAAACTGGCCTTGATTGTTTCATGACCTTGGACTTTACATTTTGGACAAAATACAGCAATTTCAAGCAAATCTTCTCTTCATAATCCTGTTTAGCTTCCTAATAATACCAGTGGTTCATCCTTCACATTTACTGAAATTGGAAAATAAACATATGCCAAGAGCTTTAGATTTGACACACAGTTAAAACAAAATGCTCACTCCTGAGGTAAACCTGTGAGCTGAATCAACGCTATCATCATGTGTGCATGAGATTGTGAAGCAGCTCTTCATTATCTCCTCTCACCACCTCTGTGATGTGGGTTGAAGCATGTCCAGAAAAGTCAAGAGAGGGGAGAGGGAAATATAGATGGCTACCAATGGCTTCTGAGCCTGGCTCTAAAATCAGGCCTGACCAGCCATAGAGGCAGGAGTGTGCTAAACTTCTTTGTTTTTCCTGTGCTTTAATGGGCTCAGTAAGACAATCTAGTTACCATATTGTATTGTCATTAGTTGTTTGTCTTCTATGCTTGAAGGAAAGGACTATTTGTGATGCAACTAACCTTTGAGAATTTAAACAAATACATTTAATGATGTTTTAACGACTAAGAAAATGAATAAGTGAAGTAATGTCTACAGGTGGTTATCGTTTTTGAAAAATTGAATAATAATAATTAAGGTACAGACTTGATTGCTGTATAAACTGATTTTACACATTTTTTTAAATTAAATAGAGTTACAAAATGAACAAAGTTAGTAACAAAGAGAAGTGAAGGATAGGGAGGAATGAGTGAAAATTAATAACTGATTGAAAACTGAGAGGAAGTAGGATTTATAAGTGGGGCTAGTGAAAGAGTTAAGACATTAAAAATCTTAGTGGAATCAGCCAGTATACATCAAGATTATACCCAAGTAGTTACCTGACCCACCTAACAGGGTGTTGTAAAGATGTAGTACAGTAACCCACAGAGTTTCTCAGGGAAGCTGCTCTCCGGATAAGAAAGTCCCATTATTCCATATAATTATTTCCCTTTCATGTTGGGCAGATGTACCAGTGACAGTTGGAGTCTCCTTTCAGCCAAACATCTCCCACATGCTACCTAATGTTGCTGCTGATTAAAATTCTATGGAAGATTCACATTGTATCTGGAACAATTGCAGGCTGAATTCAATTTATCAGTCTTCTGGAGAAGCAGAGATAATCAAATTTCCACCTCAGCAACTTTGGGACCAAGCCATTTGCTGAGATGACAGTGGATGTGAGTAGCACATGTTCCGTTTGTACACCTGCTTTCTGTTAATCACAAGTTTTTGATATTTTTTTAGATATTTTTTTTTCTTCCTATTCATTTCATATGGTCTCTGTCATCTAAAGTCATGTCTGTGAAAACTGGATATAGGCCCATGCATGAAAATTTCAGGAAATCTATAGAGTGATAAAGTTATGGGTAAAGTGAAAAAAATGTTTAATCAGGAATCTGGGTGCCAATATCCTTCTTAATTTATTAGTATGTGACCTGGACAAGTAGTTTAAGCCCTTTGAGCTTTGATCCTGTCATCTTTAATGATATTTACATCAGCGAGTTGCCTTGTGAATTATATTACAAAATTTGTTTGTCTATGCTTTGTAGAAAAATCTAGTTAGTAAGAACTGCAAAGAAGTCTTGGCACAAACATCCCATTCAAAGCCCTGCACAGACTTGATTAAACTTTAACATGTCTTCTAGCAGCCTGAGGCTGTGTCCCTGGGAAAACCCAACTCTCTTTTGAGTTTCTGTTTGGAAAGCTCTCAATAGAATATGTGGTTTATTGTAACCAGCAAATGATGACAGACCTCTCCTTCTTAGTGCATTTACTCAAAAGGCATACAATTGTGAGTCTTTATTCTGTCCCTTTGAGATGTATGTGTATCTCCTACAACTCAGGAGTGCCTTTTTCAAGAACCTGAAGGCCATTTCTTTGAAGTCTACACATTAGGAAGGATAAAACCTCTGTCTCCCAGTCTCTGAGAGATCAGGCACAGCTGACCTGATCATATTTACATTGACAAACACTGCAGGCTATCATTTGAGTCCCTGCTTTAAAATGCCCAATTTTCTCTGTGCAAATCAGAATGGAGTTCAGCTCTTTTTCCTAGTGTTAGTAGTTACTGTGTAAAAAAAAATCAATGTTTTCAATGCTTGGAGATAATGTCTTAACTTTGGTTATCTTTGACAGTAGAAACTGGCCTTGAGGTGACACCCATCAAAACCTGGTCCCCAGATCTCTTGATGGTAAGTGTGTGTGTGTGTGTGTGTGTGTGTGTGTTTTCTTAAATAGAGGATGAGGTTGAGTCCTGTCAGGAAAGGTCATTGGAAAAAAATGGGAAAAGGTGAAAAAATTGTTTGTTTTCTGACTTTGGTTCAGGGGAAAGGCCAAGGACTGGTTTATGTTCCTAAGTATTAAAGGTTAAAAATATAATTTAAAAATTTAAACAAGCTTTTTGTCTTTGCTTTTTTTCTAGCTTAAACTGAAATGGAATGGAAGGCACACCCAGTTTTAGGCAAAGTTAGATCCAGAGAACTAAAGGATAAAATTAGGATCCTATTCTTTCCCTATATCATGTTGTCCAATAAAATATTCCTTGATGACAGAAATGTTCTATGTCAGAACTTCCCAGTACACTAGTCACATGCATGTGAATATTAAGCACTTGAAGTGTAGCTAATACCAACCAAGCAAATGGACATTTTAATTTAATTTGAAGTCATTCAAATGTAAAACACCACTCAGTGACTACTCTCATAGAGACCACAACTCCATTCATGCTGCCTGGCTGCATCTTGGCTTTATTTTCAGGCAGACTGCCTCCATGTGGTATTAATGGGAGGCTGAAAGCTCCAGATGTGTCAGGTCCTTAAAAATTATGATCTCACAGAGGGAGAGAACCATCTCCTCTTCAGCAGGGAAGGAGTCTGACTGGCTTTGCTTAGGTAAATCACTGTGAGGAACAAGGTGGATGTTTTTATGATCCAGTCAGAGTCATGTCCTATTTTTTTTTATTGGTTGTTCAAAACATTACAAAGCTCTTGACATATCATATTTCATACATTAGATTCAAGTGGGTTATGAACTCCCATTTTTACCCCAAATACAGATTGCAGAATCACATCAGTTACACCCACATTTTTACATAATGCCATATTAGTAACTGTTGTATTCTGCTACCTTTCCTATCCTCTACTATCCCCCCTCCCCTCCCCTCCCATCTTCTCTCTCTACCCCATCTACTGTAATTCATTTCTCTCCTTGTTTTTTTTCCCATTCCCCTCACAACCTCTTATATGTAATTTTGTATAACAATGAGGGTCTCCTTCCATTTCCATGCAATTTCCCTTTTCTCTCCCTTTCCCTCCCACCTCATGTCTCTGTTTAATGTTAATTTTTTCCTCCTGCTCTTCCTCCCTGCTCTGTTCTTAGTTGCTCTCATTATATCAAAGAAAACATTTGGCATTTGTTTTTTAGGGATCGGCTAGTTTCACTTAGCATAATCTACTCTAATGCCATCCATTTCCCTGCAAATTCCATGATTTTGTCATTTTTTAGTGCTGCCTAATACTCCATTGTGTATAAATGCCACATTTTTTTTATCCATTCATCTATTGAAGGGCATCTGGGTTGGTTGTGAATTGTTAAATTCACTGCCCTCCTAGAATGGCTTTGACCTGAGGAGAAACAGTTCTCAGATGGTGATTAAAACAGAAGTTGAAGGACTTTGTGATAAATGAAGGTTAAATAAAAATTAAAGGATACCATTGTTTTGGACTAAGCTCCGACTCTTAGCCCCAACAGACCAGGCTAAAAATCAAAATGGAGTCACTCAAGTTCCACATCACCAAAAAGAAACTAAGTTGTTTTCTGACCTTCTGGGAAATCAGGAGACAGAGATAGCAACAAAATTTCCCAAGGAGTTTGGTTTTCATCACCATTAAATCACTCCTGCACACACTGAGGGGTGCCGCAGTCTGGCTGGGCACAAATCACGAGCCACTGAAGCAGGAACAAACTTTATTTTTAAAACGCAGAAAAACACTTCACACAGCTCCCGGGGAAATCCTCCCGAACACGCCACGAGGCTTGTCCAGGAACCCCCAGCCGGAACTATATCTCCCGGAAATCCCTCCTCCTGCACTTCCCCAACCAATGGGAACTCTCGGGGAATCCCCGGAAATCCCCACGAGAACTCCAAAATAGTGCGAGAACTCAAAAGTTGCGGCAGAGGCGGACAGGCAGAGGCGCCTGTCAATCAATACTCAGCCGTGGCTCTCAGCATCTCCCCCTTTTTGTTTAATTAAACAACAAGCAATGTGGCTTAGGGACCGTGCCTGTTAGGCAGTCCAATTCAACATATGGTCCTTACCCGTCATCGGATGAACTGACCTCTAGGCGTCAGCCTCCTGTCTTAGGTTGGTACCACTGCAATTGGATCATACCCGTCACTGACTACCGGTCCAGTATAAGCCATTGGCCCCCAAATTTTAGACCATCACTAGCAGAAGGGAGGAGGATGCAAAATGCCATGACACTAAGCCAATTGAGGGCTCCTTTGAAAAATTGTACCACCGGTGACACCATCAACAAAAATACTCCAGCACTACCACAATTCGCTGTACCAACAGATAGTTCACAATGCATACAAGTGATACATAGTCCAGGCAAGGTCTGCAAGCAATTCAAAGCAGAGGAATCTGTCAATATGTCCATTTCCTCCCAAAGTAAATCGACTCCTTGATTGAGCATTACTTGTGGAGTTATTATTCATTGATGCATCAGTTTTTACAGTTTGTTGTGATAACTATCGAAGAAGCTGTAGTTTGGTTTTATCTTTGTCTTCACCGGCACTGGGATGAAGATAGGAGTTCTGGCAATGATGCTAAGAAAAAAATTATGTAACATTCCAACAGGCACTAAGAAAACAATTTTTTGAACAATTTACATTATCCTGAACAGAATTATTAAATATAATGAGAAGGAAAGGTGAAAGTAAACAAACAGATCTGTTAACCTCCTATTTGTTCACATATTAAAACAATTTTCAACAGCTGTTTACCCAATCTAAATTAAACCATTAAAATCACGTGAATAAAAAAATTCGGATCCATTTATTCATGAGCGCTCCTCATATATGATATATGGACATACACACATACAGACATACAACACAAAACAGAAGTGTGCACACATAACATACAACACTTAAGACAATAGTAAAGGCCTTGAAGCTTTACCTAGGTGAAATCTCCATTGCAATGCTTAAAAACTCCACAGTCAAAAAATAAAACTGATCAGAAAAACATTAACCTAGGTCTGTATGAGCTCAAAAATAAAATAGAACTTTATGATGTGGGAAAAGGCAAATAATAAAATAAATATTGAAAAAAGCATCCTGGTTAATCACTGTCGCAGATGTAAGAATAGCCAAACTGGAGTTCTGGATATCAGCTGTTATGGATTTGAGTCAAATCATCTTCCTTTTGGCCTGTAGAAATTGTTTTAGTTAATCTCTCTGGAATCCAAATCGGCTGCTGTTCTCCCTGTGGAAAAACACAAACAGAACCCCGACTCCAGACAATCACTGGGTCAGGACCTTTCCATTGTCCTGTTAGAATATCCTTCCAAAGTACCTTAGGCTTATGTACATTTTTTGGACACATATGCCTTTCCGCAGCACTAAGCCCTGAGGAATCCAAATTTAAAAAGTTTAGAGTAAAAAGGGTTATTTTAAGTTTATCTTTTGGTGACATATACCCCTTTCCAATTCCCTCTTTTTGCTTTAGTAAGTACATTTTAATAGTTTGATGAGCTCTTTCAACTATGCCTTGTCCTTGTGGATTGTATGGAATTCCTGTTATATGAGTAATGCCAAATGATGAGCAAAATTGTTTAAAAGAGGTAGAAGTATAACCAGGACCATTATCTGTTTTTAACTGTTTTGGAACGCCCACAGTGGCAAAATTTTGTAAGCAATGAGCTATAACATCTTTAGTTTTTTCTCCGGAATGAAGGGAGCCCATCAAAAATCCGGAAGAAGTATCAACTGTAACATGCAAATATTTTAATTTTCCAAATTGTGGCAAGTGTGTGACGTCCATCTGCCAAATATGGTTAGGTATCAGTCCTCTAGGATTGACTCCAAGATTAACTTGTGGTAAAAAGGTCACACAATTTTGACATTGTTTTATTATTTGTCTAGCTTGTTCCTTAGTTATTTTAAAACGCTTTTGTAAAGTATTAGCATTGACATGGAACCTTTTATGAAAATGTGTAGCTTCTTCTAGTGTAGAGAAAATATGTATGTCATGTGTAGTTTTATCTGCTAAATCGTTGCCCAAACTAAGGGCTCCAGGCAATCCTGTATGTGCTCTGATATGTCCTATAAAGAATGGATCTTTTCTGTCCCAGATTAGACTTTGTATAGCAGAAAACAAAGAGAAAACAGTAGAGGAAGGGGAAATCCTGCCAGCATCTTCAAGGGATACTATAGCATTAACTACATACTGACTATCAGAGAATAAATTAAATACAGAATCTTTAAACATCACAAAAGCTTGTAAAACTGCATTAAGCTCTACCTTTTGAGCTGATTGTTTGGGTACTAAAAATGTAAAAGTTTGATCAGGGGTAACTACTGCTGCTGTACCATTATTTGACCCATCAGTGAATACATTTGGAGCATTCATGATAGGGGTTTTTCTTGTCATTTTTGGAAAAACTACAGGATGCGAAGACCAAAAAGACAACAAAGGATTAGATGGTAAGTGATTATCAAATGAAACATTAGATTTACACATGATTATTGCCCAAGTATTTAACTCATTAGCTAACTCATCAATTTGATCCATAGTATATGGAGTAATAATTTTATTGGGAGAAATTCCAAACACTCCCTTTGCTGCTTTTATTCCTTTGAGTATTAATTGTCCTACAGCCTCAGGATACCTAGTAAGAATAGTGTTAGGAGAATAAGATAAATGTATCCACAATAATGGACCTTCTTGCCAAAATACTCCTGTAGGAATATTTTTTGTTGGTATTACAATAAATAATAAAGGCAAAGTTATATCAATTCTATCCAAATGCATATTTTCCATATATGTTTCAATAATTTTTAATGCCTTTCTTGCTTCAGGCGTTAACATGCGGGGTGAATTTGGATCTGATGGACCTTTTAGGATATCAAATAAAGGTCCCAACTCTCCTGTTGGTATGCCTAGATAAGGCCTTATCCAATTTATGTCTCCTAATAACTTTTGAAAGTCGTTAAGTGATTTGAGTTGATCTACTCGTATTTGAATTTTTGGTGGACGGACCATGGTTGAGGATAATAGAACTCCTAAATAATTAATTGGAAAATTTAATTGTACTTTTTCTATTGCTATCTCTAGATTATAATTTTTTAATAAATTTGTAAGTGTGGCATAACATTCTAGCAATGTGTTTTTATCTTTGTGTGCTAACAATACATCATCCATATAGTGAAATATTTGTAGTTTAGGATTTTGATTTCTAAGTGGCTGGATTGCTTTGTTAACATAAATTTGACACATAGTTGGGCTGTTAGCCATCCCTTGAGGGAGTACTTTCCATTCATATCTCTGATCAGGACCTTCATGATTCAGTGCAGGGATAGTAAATGCAAAATGTGGACTATCCTCAGGATGAATTGGAATTGAAAAAAAACAATCTTTAATATCTATAGCTAAAACGTACCAGGTTTTTGGCAAAGCAGACAATTGAGGAATCCCCGATTGAGCAGGTCCCATAATAACCATCTCATTATTAATGGCTCTTAAATCTTGCAATAATCTCCATTTACCAGATTTCTTTTTAATGACAAAAATGGGAGTATTGTAAGGAGATACGGAAGGTTGTATATGTCCCTCCGCTAATTGTTGCTTGACCAGGTCATGGGCTGCTTGTATCTTTTCTTTAGTCAGGGGCCACTGAGGAACCCATACTGGTCTATCTGATTTCCAAGTAATTTTTATTGCCTCAGTGACCCCTTCTGAAAACCCAGTCCATGTCTATTTATTCCCTGATCTATTTGAATGGGTGCTGCTATGCCTTGTTCTCCTAATCTTTTTTCTTTCCTGAAACCTTGTCTAGCCCTAATAGTGGGCGCATTTGGATTGATGTTATTTGTTAATGTCAAACCTAATTGATCTAGGACATCTCGTCCCCATAAATTTATAGGAAGATGATCCAATACATATGGCTGTATAGTTCCTTCGCATCCTTCAGGATCCTTCCAATCTAATACCATTGCACTTCTATGGGGATTAGTTGCCACTCCTAGGCCTCGAAGCGTTTGAGTGGCTTGTTGTAGCGGCCAATGTTGTGGCCATTCTTGACGAGATATGATGCTAAGGTCTGCACCTGTATCCAGTAGCCCATTAAATACATGTCCTTGAATATTTAGTTTTAGCATGGGGCGAGAATCTAAATTTAAAGACAGCATAGCCCAATCTACACCTGTGGAGCCTAATCCCCTGGAACCTCTTTCTATAGTACTACTGGAAAATTTATCATGTAGGCTGGGTATTATTAATAACTGTGCTATTCTATCTCCTGGTGAAATTACTGATATACCCTTTGGAGAACTAGCTATAATTTTTATTTCACCTTCATAATCGGGATCAATTACCCCGGGACTTATCATAAGTCCTTTTAGCGTAGAAGAACTGCGTCCTAACAATAAGCCTACTGTTCCTTGGGGAAGAGGTCCTTTTACTCCTGTGGGAATGATTTGAACTCCCATCTCTGGAGTTAGTACTGCTCTGGCGGAGGCGCAGATGTCCAACCCTGCGCTCCCTTTGGTTCGTCTGATGAGAGATCTGATGGATAATGTGTCCTGGGCACTACCCTGATGGTGTTGCTGGGTTCCTCCATGGTGTTTCTGGGTTCCTCCAGTGCCCCGTACATTTGTGGTCGTGGGCCCCGGAGCATTGGGCCCCCCTGTCCGTTTTTTGGCAATGGAGCTCGATGCCTTTCTCCACGATATCGTGGGTAAACACTTGGTCCTTGTCTGTTTTTTGATAACGGAATACCCTCTATGGTGGTTTGAGAACGGCATTCATTAGCCCAATGTTTCCCTCTACGGCATCGTGGGCAAATACCCGGTATTCTATTCGTTTGATATCTAGCTTTGTTAAACCCTCCTCCTATGGGGCAACTCCTTTTAAAATGTCCTGTTTGATCACAATTATAGCATGTTTTTGGCCTGGCATCTAAAGCCTGTTGTACTGCTGCCAAGACTTGCCCTTGTTCATTAACGTCTCTACATAATTTAATATATGTGTTTAAATCTTCATGTCTCCATGGTCTAATGACCTCTCTGCAACAACGATTTGCTTGGTCATAAGCTAGTTGTTTTATAAATGGCATTGCCTGTTCTGTATCCCCAAAAATTCTGGAAGCTGCTTGAATAAGCCTATCTACAAATTCAGCGTAAGGTTCATTAGTTCCTTGTATTACCTTAGATAATTGACCTTGTAAACCTCCATGCCCCTGTAAAGTTTTCCATGCCCTAACCGCATCTACAGCAATTTGTGCGTATACACCAGGATCATATTCAATTTGTTGCCGTTGACCCTCATAAGGTCCTTTTCCTAACAACATATCTAGATTTCTTTGAGGGTAACCGGCTGCTGCATTTCGCCTAGCTGTCTCCCTGCAAAATTCCTCATTGGCAACCTTCCATAACAAATATTGTCCTCCATTTAGCACAGATTTACACATACTAGCCCAATCTGCTGGCGTCATGTCCAAGTTGGTAATGGATTCGACCATGCTTACAGTGAAGGGTGCTTGAGGACCATAGGTTGTTACAGCCTCCTTTAACTGCTTCACTGTTTTGAAATCTAAAGCACGGTGAATTCGCTGCCCTCCTGCCTGCTCAAGTACAGGGCATGCTAATCTTTGAGGTCCTGTCTCAGGATCCCATCTATCAACTACGGGGTTTGAGGGCCACTCAGCTATCTCCATAGGGGGTGCTGTTGGTTGAATTACGCCCTCTGGTGATAGAACGGTGTTAGTAGCAGCCTCCTGTTGTAGCTTTTTCCCTAATACCTGTTTCTCCTCTAAGCTTTCTTCCTTTAAATTTTCTTCCTCTGTCTGACTAGCTTGAGAGACCTTCTCTTTTGCTTGATCTAAAATGTCTTTCTCCATGGTCTGAACCTCTAACAATTTACTTAACACTCTTTCAGTTTGTTTTTTACTAATTTCTAATCTGTTATAAAGATAACGCAACCCAATAAGATAACACAAAACAAAACCGAAACAGAATGAAACAAAAACGGAACAAAAAATCGTTGTATCAATTTTCCTATTTTCTTGATATGTGCATTTGTGGTCTATTTCTATCTCTTCCTCAGGGGCGAACAACTTCAAACCTTGAGCCAACCATTTTTCCCAATCTGCCTGATAAAATTCTAGGGATAGGCAGCTTGAAACAAACACAAAACAAATCAAAACAAGAACACATTGTTTTTTAAAATGGTCACCCATTCTCTCGCCTTCCCTTAGGGGCAATCAATTTCACTTACCCCGAAGCTTCAGACGTTCCCCGTACGGGCCACCAAATGCCGCAGTCTGGCTGGGCACAAATCACGAGCCACTGAAGCAGGAACAAACTTTATTTTTAAAACGCAGAAAAACACTTCACACAGCTCCCGGGGAAATCCTCCCGAACACGCCACGAGGCTTGTCCAGGAACCCCCAGCCGGAACTATATCTCCCGGAAATCCCTCCTCCTGCACTTCCCCAACCAATGGGAACTCTCGGGGAATCCCCGGAAATCCCCACGAGAACTCCAAAATAGTGCGAGAACTCAAAAGTTGCGGCAGAGGCGGACAGGCAGAGGCGCCTGTCAATCAATACTCAGCCGTGGCTCTCAGCAGAGGGGGTTGTCTAATGTGCTAATGTGATTCTTAGCAGTTAGCCTGGTTCCAGGACCTGCTGAGAGGGAAGCATGGCCCACAGAACATCTGGTCCATTCTCAGGGTTGCTGGGCTCTTGAGTCCTCAAGTTCTACTAGCTCAGTCTGTCTCTAATGCCTTGTCAGAAGTGCTTTATTTTCCTTCTGTTTTATCTGGCTTTTTACTTTTTCTTGAGGGAAGGTTTCTGACAGTAACTCAATTTTAGCTACATGCAAGAAGCTTCAACACACCCACATGTGGAATTATATTACCTATTTGTTATTTGTTTATTTTCTATCCCCTTCTTGAGGAATGTTAGCTCTACAAAATCAGATTACCTTGACTTATTTTTTAATATATCCCATTGCCTTGAAAAGCACATAGCAACTGGTAGAGATTCAATAAAATTGAATAAATGGATTAATTCAGACAGTCAAAAAATAATAGCAAAATACTTTAAAAAATTTTGTTTTCCATCTAGATGCCTGTAAACTTTTATCTAGTAATTTCCATGCCTACTCATATTTCTGTTATATATTTTCTCAGTATTTTGTACTTTGCATACATGGGTTTATTAATGCATTGGTATGTCTTTAGCCTTATCAGAAGGACATGCATGAATATTTTTTTGTGTGTTTAAAAATTGTTACTTTTTTCTAGGACCAAATGAAGATAAATAAACAGATTATTTTATCCACAGTCTGTTTCTCCAACCCCCCGCCCCCAGTGTCCTTTCAATTCTTTACAATGTTGCTGACTTCTTCCTTTGATCAAAAATCATACTTATCTCGGATCTAATTAAACAGTCATCTCTTATAGGAATTCTCCTCATAGTTTTTCCTGGTGACTCAGTTTTACTCTCAGTTTTCACAGCTCTGTGCAGGTTCTTATGGCCTTGCCTTTTAGTTGTCTGTTTACATGTCTAGGTTCCAATCTGATTACTGACCCCTTTCCACATATATTTCATATCCTTAGTACTTTGCACATGGTCAGGCACATAGATGTATCTTTGAAAACATTGACTGGATACTTAATTAATCTTAGAATGTTATATAGTCTAGGAGTGTGTAAATTTTTAAGACACCAACAAAAGTAAACTGTCTTGATTTTGGAATTTTAGTGAACAAGTGAACAGTCGAATGCATATAGAAGCTATTGGGACACAGGAAGACCTCCTCCTGAACCACTGGAATCTACACTGTTTATACCTGACCTTACTTACTTAAAAGCTTTTTCCATCACTGATGTCCTTGGAATCAGCCTTAACTTCCAGAGGTGTATAACTTCCAGATGGTGTAACTTTAAAATAACCAGCAAGTCCTTCTTCCCCTAAATCTCCTGTATTTGTGTTTGAAGTTCTACAGATTTATTACTTTTTTTTTAGCTCTGTTCATGCTGTAGACTAATCTTTAACAAATACTTTTATGTAGGGGTATATATCAATTCATTAACCAGATCGTTTCTTTTCATGGTAGAAGGAATATTGTTAGGTGAGAGTTGCATACCTGGGAAGGATTAATAACAGCAGAAAAGGCAGAACAGAGTCACCAGGATGGTAACTGTGAACACGAAAGAAAAAAGGAGGTCACTGACCACTTTGTTAAAGATTTGATCTTCCCTTGAAATGCTGTTTTTTATTTTATTGTTCTAACCTGCCCCTGTCTCAAGGTAGTGCAAGTGGAATATTTGTGTGCATGTGCGTATGTGTTCTATTATCTTTATGTATATTCTATTGTGGTTAGAATGGGGGAAAGTTGGGGCTTCCAAAAAGCATATGAAGGCTATGTAGTATAAAAACATATTTATGAAGATGCAAATATCACAACATTTTGTTTCTGACTTAACTATTCAGATCACATATGAATATGTATTTTATCCCTTTCTTGCTCTAGTACCACAAAATAGTAAGAATTGTAACAGCTTTAATGCAAATCATCTATTTATTTTTATACAGGTTGACTTTTCTTTATCTGCATTTCTATGACCAGAAATGTTTCAGATTTTTTTATTCTGATTTTGTGGTATTTGCATATACTTATTGAGATATTTGGAGGATGGGACCCAAGTCTAAATACAAAATTCATTTATGTTTCATATATGCCTTTTAGGTAATTCTATATATTTTGGGGATATTTTGACCCAGACCTATTATATGAGGCGAGGTGGGAATTTTCTACTAGAGGCATCATATTGTTACAAAAATGTTTCAGGTCTTGGAACATTTAGGATATTTTTATTTTTAGATGAGGAGTGTTCAACCTGTTTTAGTTTTCTTTGCATAGGTTAATGGCAATTTAAGTATCTTGGATCACAAGTATTTTAATTTGGAATGATGTAGCTCTATATGTGCAAAATAATATGTTTTTGTAAACAGATTGCTGTCTTTTACAACAGTATATAATGGATGTAGCTAGAGGTAAAAGAGTGATGATTGTAGATCTAGTTAAGAGAGTCACAACCAAAGTTAATGTCTACAATGATTTTCTCGGTATGTACTTGGAATATGGAACTATGTATTCCATATATATGATATGATTAAATAACACTGTGCAAATATCTATAGATTTGCATTGAAGAGTGTGTCTAAAAGTGGAACTAACCACCTATAGAAAGTAAGTACAAAGGGCCTTTTGTCAGTTCCCTCGCCCTACCCGGAAATACTGTGTGGAACTTGAATTCACTCCCATTCTTACCCAGTCTCTTTGCTTTACTGGTGCAGCACTAGGTAATTCACAGTCTTCACCTGTAGAAAGCAGAAAGTACATTTAAAGCACAGATTCCAGACTTTGACTCCTCTTAATGGTATAATCTGGAGTAAAATACCTAATCCTCAGATTCTGTATATTGGTCTTCAAAGTGTAAAATTTTGAAATGATACCTACCTACAAGATTGTAGTGAGTGTTAAATTAGGTAATACACACAAGGCATGATGCTAGCAGACACCAAAAGTTTAATAAATTGTAGTTGCTATTATTGTACGGCTAATGGAGTAATGTCCCTGCTCCTCACTTTTTCTGCAAAGGGAAGAGAATTGCTACTGTACTCTCCTAGAGAAAAACTGGTAGGTTAGGGAGAGAAATTCTCTTTCTGCTCACTCCTATTCATAGGTGGATGAGGGGATAATTTTATTAGGAACTGTCAATTCTTAATATGTGCAGCTCAGCTCCTTCTCACTTCTTAGATCAGGTTTTCCCACAGGATATTCAATCTGGTGTTCTTTCTTCCAAAACTTCATCTGTGAATGAGACTTGTTCTTGTCTAGCTATCCCAACATCTCATTTATGGTAAAGTGTAAATAAGCCTATTTTAACAATAAATTTCTATATTTTGCAATAGGCTTAATTGGCATCATGATGATTTTATCTCCATATTTCTTTATTCTCCTTTTGTTTTGAAGTTAAATGATGATGTTCAAAAGAGCTATGTATTTGCCTTCTGACTCTCCCAAGTTTTTATTTTCTAAAAGCACAGCTGTGATCTTTGATGCTATTAACTGCAGTTATCACCACAGAATTTCTTTACCTTTTGAGCCTTTCATCTTTTCCTCCATCTGCTGCTTGACCTTTGCCAGGAAATGGCCATTGCTCCTGTTGGAGAACTTCCATGAATGCCTTTGGCCCTGATTCTATCATAGTTGCCAGGCTGACGTGAAAGATGCTGCTATCTTAGACAATTTTCCACTACCCCCTCCACTGGACCAAGTCATGGGCATCTCCAGTAACCAGCACCAGAGCAGACCCCTCAGGTAGCACTTGCCTTTGAGATATTCTGCCTCTTTTCCTGGCTGACCCCTACTATGGTCTGTGTATATTTTATTTCCTGGGGCAATAAACCTCACAATTTTCCATGTACTAGCCCGAAGGCTCAACTGTCATCTATCCCACAAGACTTGAGTGTGTGGGCTAAAGCATGGTACCCATGAAGTTTTCTGGTCTCTTTTCTCCATGGCTGATATCCTAGCCACTCTCTCTCTCTCCATTTCAAGTAAATCAATTTAGTTTACTGTCATAACTACCCTTAGCAATATATTCTGTATATTGCCTTTCTACTTAAGAAATAGAATCCTCCAGTCCAAGACTCTTGGGTGGGCCCTGCGTGCGCTCCTCTGCAACATAAAGGGGATTCTTTTCCAAATTGTCAAGATATGTGCTGTCTACTTTACCCACACTGTGAGAATGGTTACTTTCCCATTCCTGTATACATTTCTTCTGATTGGACACACACATTTTATTTTAGTCAGCTTTTTTAGTGCGGTCACTAAAAGGATTGATAAGCACAATTATAGATGAGGAAAAGTTTATCTTAGGGCACACAGTTTGAGAGATCTTAGTCCATAGAAGGATGGCTCCATTCCTTGGAGGTCAAGGTGATGAAGAATATCATGGTGAAAGTGTGTGGTGGTGGAAACCAGATCACATGATGATCAGAAGCAGAGAGAGAGGTTCCATTCTTGAGATACAAAATATGTCCTCTATAGCTTTGCCCCGAATTAACCACTTCCTCCAGGCACACCCCAGTCACCACCTAGTTAATCCCATCAGGGGCCAATTCACTGATAAGGTTAAGAATATAATCTAATCATTTCTCCTCCATACCTACTTGCATTGTCTCTCATGTGAGCTTCTGGGGGACACCATATCTAAACCATAACAGATTTCTTTCTTTATTGAGTATGCACATTTAATCCTTCCCTTTTTAGGGATCCTCTCCCATATGGTGGAAATACCCCACCTGCTTTCCTTTTTTGTCTTTGAGCTGTAGCTGTTGAGATGAATGTCTGTTGAGATGATTGTAGGTCCAAAGCAGAAGCATATTGCCAGTCAGGGAGGTATTTTTTGCACAGGACCTTGGTAGAACTTATCTTAGATGTGCTTTGCCAAAAATCATGGCTGATTTGCCTTATTTTTCTCTACTCTCTGTTATAAAAGAAGAAAGGGTCAAATTGAGACCTACAGTGGGATCAATATTGAGTTGAACCTCTCGCAAATGAACTGTATACTTATGAACATCCATCGTTGGGGGTTATTTGTGTATCAAGTTACACTTTATTACACATGTATGTGTGCATGTATATATATAGTAAATGAGACATTTTTTGAAAATAGCAGATAACCAAAAATTTATAGTCTATGATGGTTTGCTGATGTGTGGAGATATTTTTGGTCAAGTGAAATATATCTATATGTGCTCTTCTGAGATCCTATGTTTATTTCTTTTCTAAAATTTCTTATATCAAATGTTTTTTTTTAAAAAAAAAGTCTTTCCATACCAGTTGATTATAAAAATAAGGAGATGGGGCTGGGTTTGAGGCTCAGTGGTAGAGCACTTGCCTAACAAGTATGAGACACTAGCTTTGATCCTCAGCACCAAATAAATATAGAAATAAATGAATAAAATAAAGATATTGTGTCCACCTACAACTAAAAAAATATTTTAAAATAAAGGAGAATTGATGATGTCTGGGGCTAGAAGTTCCTATTTCTTTTTGTTACCATTCATTTATTTTTACACTCCAACTTCTGTGGACATCATTCCAGTGGTCTATTTCCCTGAACTTCCTTGCACACCAGGCTCTCTCCTCTCATGCAGTTCTCTCATTACGACTGGGGAAATAAAGATCAAGATATGATTCTGAACATGTTACATTTTCCTGTTTTCAAACTCCTGCTGATTCCTAATTTCCTACAGAATAAATTTCCTCCTCTTTATGTTCATATAAAACAGGGCCTTTCAGTAATTAATAAGGCAGAACATCATGGTGAAAGAGTGTGGCTGAGGAAACCAGGATGAGGTAGGATGATCTACCCAAGTTAAAATCCTAGGCTGCAGCTTGTTTTTCTGTTTCTTTTTGACTGCCTGACTGGAAGGCCCACTCATGTTTTGTTGCTCATGCATTCTGTGTTGCCTTAAGCTTTCACAACTCTAACATTAGTTAACACCAATGAGTTTTTTTGAACCCAAGCAATTCTTTTGTATAAAGGAACAAGGTTAATAAACACATTAAACCATCCCATTAAGGGAATAAGAAAATAAAATTGAATTAGAGAAAGAGAGCAATTAAGGGGGACTCTCCAATGAAAGTTTAGTTTTTCAGCAAAACAGTATAAAAACAGAGAGAGAGAGAGAGAGAGAGAGAGAGAGAGAGAGAGAGAGAAAGAGGGCACATGCTGTGCAAGCCACCCACTGTACCTGCTTAGGGACCCCTGCAGGCGGAGGGAGTTTTTCTTGTTTGCTCCTAATAAACCTGTTGCTGAATTCTCACCCTCCTTAGTCTGCAAACTTCATTCTTGCAGTGTGTGAAACAAGAGCCCTCCAGCTCTCACTGTTATCTCTGTTACACTAGTAGGAAGCTCTGGCCTTCCATTCTGTAGTATCACTTTCTCATCTCCTCCCCACCTCTTCTTGATCCTTTCTCCCCTGGGGGCCCAGAATTCTAATTAAATGGTCTTTTTGGAACTCACAGTGCACTTTTATGCTTCTGATAAGTTCCTTGTGGTATTGGCATTAGATATTACCTTTTAATTCCCTTCTCTCCCTTACCTGCTTGGAGAATTCATACTCATCCTTCAGGGATTCAACTCAAAGCATTTCTCATTATGAGATGCTTGAGTTAATTGCATGTTTATCTTGCTAGCTAGTTGGGAACTCTTCAAGGATTAGATAGTACATCATTAATCATTTCTGTTGTGTTGTTTGTAAGACCAGGAAGAGGAGCAGGAGGCTCTCTTATATGATTGCCTTTGCAACCCTGATTTTCCTTTCTGGCTGTCATCACCCCAGCTTGACACTGTTGCCTCTGGACCCAGCAAATGTGGGTGGTGGTCTTCAAAGCCCCAGCATGGATACATTCAGACCCAAGCTGCCCACTCAGGTAGCACTTGCCCTTGAGAGATTCTGCCTGAATCCCTGACTAACCCATACTGGTAATCAACATGCATGATCATTTCCTCTGGGAGTAAGCTCTGCCCTGCCTCACATTGGCCCATAACTGACCAGGAGGCTCAACTGACATGTCCATTGCATGGCTCAAGTGTGTGCACTGAAGGCAGTTGCTCTGTGCAGATTCCTGGCCTCCTTACTCATGATGTCCATGCCCCTCTCTCCAATTAAATAATTCAGCTTATCCTTATAATAATCCTAAGCCCTACATGCTATTATTATACCAATTTTATACATGAGGAAACTGAGGCACAGAGAGGTATGAATTCAAAAGTGCTAAGATACCTGAGCAGTCTGGCACCAAGGTCAATGTTCTTAACCTACTGTACTGGGTTGAGAACATTATTACTCTGTGTACTACAGTCTTTTATTGTAAACAACATGCTGAAGTTAGAAAATGAATTAATATTTTTATTGCCTACAGGACAGCTTATAATATAAATATAGATATGTAGATAGATCTGAGTATATTAATTGAATCACTGAGAAAATGTTGCACCACAGTTGAAATCATTACTTGACAACTCTAAAGTAAATGATGTTTTAACTAAATACAACTGCTTTATAGTTTAGATTCCAAAAGTAATTTCTAAAGATTTATTTTTACAGAAAATGTAACCATCCCCAGTTTACAAAACTATCCATAACAGGTGGCTGAGGAACAGGTGAGTAATTTTAGGCTTTGAAAGTTTCCATTGTGCAATGGCATTTTGTTTTCTTTTTTCAACCCACATTAACAATTCCTGACTTAAAAAAAAGCCAAAATGAGATGGAAAATTCAAAGTTTTATTCCAGTGAATCAGTCCAATTGTGCTAAGTAGACCAGAGTGAATAAACTGAACCTTGGGTATTCAGTGCCTCAATTATTAAACATATCCACAGAAAGCTATTCTGTCACTTTATCTGTGGGGTTTGTTGCTGTATTGCAGATCTGAGCCATTATCCATTCGTGCTCTGTCATCATAACTGGATTTTGCCTTTTAAACTGAACACCAAATTAACCCATTAAATAGACATCACTGATTCCCATAGAACATTTGAATAATGTACAGCAGTACGTGTTTTAATCATTTATTTTAATCATGTTGCTCATAACAAGGTTAAACAAAAGTTAATCAAAAGTGTTAAGTCATTAAACTTGCTTCAGATAGATTACAGCTGTTAGAACCTAAATGGAGAGGGAAGTGTATATGTTTCTTGCTTTTCTCTTATTTTATAACCTCCCCCTACATTTTTTTTTCTTATTTTCAAAATACTGGTAGACTCTAGATTATTTCTTTGTTTTATCCCTGGTTACTGTTTTTTCAGACTCACTTGCTTTGCTAGGAATCTGACACCAATCACAGCTTGAAGACTGACAATTCTCCTTTTCTCTTTCCAGGAGAGACTTCCCTGCACTCATGCAGAGAGCAGCAAAGGACGTGACTTTTGGCATGAATGGTTTGGCCTTGTGAATGAACCTTCTCCTAGCACCTGAAGCTGCTGGCAAAATGTCAGAATCCCAAATGGGCTGTGAAGAAATGTAGTCAATGATGGAAACAAAATCCCTGGCAAGATCCAATACATGACAGAGTCATCTTAGCATCTACTGTGACTTGTAAAAACCAAATAAAGCATTTATTTGGTTCTCTGGCACATTTACAACCAGTGGCTTTTTGTGAGTGAATACTGTGGTAACCAGATAAAGCGAACTGCTCATTTCAATCTCTATTTTGGAAGGTTATCTGACTTGTCTATTAGCTGTGACCTCAAAGTATCAGCCAGTTATCCTGTGTGCATTTAGTTGAGTCATTGTGCCCCATCAGTGAGGCAATTGTATAGTTCTATCTGGACAGAGGTAGAACAGATTATTTTCACTTGTCTTTTGTATTTTTTTAAAACTTCCAAAGGTAGTGGGTTTTAAGAGACACATCTGGTGTGCTTTGAGCTGAAGCCAAATATTTCTGCTGTTGAATTTTTGTATAATTGTCCAGGCTTCAGTATTTTCCATTTATTATACATTTAGTAAAAATGACATTAAAAGTTTTAGGGACAATGATTCTCTTAGGTGCAACTGAGTATTTTCAGTCTGGTACTACAAAAGAAGGAATGAATATTGATATTAAGTGACTGGTTAAAGGTTGTACAGCTAGTCGTGGTTGGTCTAGAATGGAATTACCATACCTTGATGCTTGGTCAGCTACTGCTATTCTGTCCTTCCTGTCATAGTGTTTTTAAAGTTTTTGAGTAATTTTGAAAGTAAAATTATTAGTTGAATATACTTAAAGCAGAGAACACTAATTGTTCTCAAATATTCATTATCTCTTTCTTTCCTAGTAACAAAACTCCTCATTTTAAGTTGGCAGGTGGCCTCCCAGAATAAAGAGTAGATATCCCAGCCTCCCATTCAGTTACATGTAACAGAAATAAACTCCATTGGGACCAGGAGAAGAAACAATGTGCACAGATTTTGGTTGCATCCTTATGGGAAAGGCATTCCCCTTACCCTTTCTCACTCACTAGAATAGTTATTCATTTTGGACCATCCTGAAGAGGGCAAAATGCTTGAGATGGTAAAGAAAATAGAAGGAACTGTTTTGCCAGATCTAATTTGCAAAATAGAAATCTTTTATGCAAGATAGAAATATTTTTTTTTTCTTTTATGCAAGATAGAAATAAATCTTTATCTTGTTTTTACTACTGGCTTTTAGATCTCAATTACAGCAACTAAACACACAGCGCTATTTAATAGTTAGCAAATTTTATGCTGCAAGTTAATATTTTACAACTACCAAATTTAAATGCAATAGGTGGATATTATGCTTGTGTAAATGTCTGGCAGCCTTGGAATTGAACTTTTACCACCATACATTTCATGTGAGGGCTTTCCATTTCTTCAGAGTCCTTACAAAATGTAACCCCTGATGTTGCTTCTCTAACATTATCCCCTATGTCTGTCCTGTCAGTGGGTTCTAGCCATACTGACTTACTTGCTGCTTCTAACCATCCCTCATGTGTTCAGAGCTCCTTCTTCAGGGTAAATATAACTTTGTTGTTGTTTTTGTCTTTATATCCCTGTGCAGAAAATGTCTGCCTAGTAATTTGCATATGGTGCTTTCTTTCTACAATTTTAGGTTTATGTTCAAATGTTATCTTATCATTAAGTCTTCATGTGACTACTTCATTTATTTTTTTCTCACAAAATATATTTTATTTTCATTTAATTTTTTTCACATAATATATTTTATTTTCCTTCTTGATGTTATTTCACACGTTCAGTTTATTGCTGTGCAGAGTAGGAGTAGGGTTGATTCCTAGTGCATGGAAGTTGGAATTCATACTGCTAGTTCATTTTTTTCAGAATTCTTATTTATCTATATAGTATGTAAGAACACTTTAAAATTATTTTGAGGGAGTTTTAGTATCTCACTAGTTCCTTCACTCACTGATCTTAATATGATCTTTGACATGTGTTGATTTTAGTTTTGTACAAAAATCATGATTTGTTATCTTTTTAATATTGCCTTTTACATTGGAGTTGTCATGAAAAGCTCTCCCTTTTATGAAGGGCCTAGGAAAGCATATATTTAAATTCTTGAATTGTGCATGCATTTTATGCTTTGTGCACTCAGAGTAGGCTAAAACAAAACAGAAAATAAACATTAATAACAAAGAAAGATCAGTTGATCATATTTTTCCTTTTAACTGATCATTATTCAGTCTTTTAAAAATGTTTTTATAATTATAGATGGACAGCATGCCTTTATTTTATTTTATTTTTTATGTAGTGCTAAGGATTGAACCTAGTGCTTCACATGTGCCAGGCAAGTGCTCTACCACTGAGCTTCAGCCCTAGCCCCATTATCCAGTCTTAAAGTAAGAATTTTTAACTTTAGTGATGTTTATAAAAATGTTAGAACTAATGTACCACTGAATGGGTAATATTCCTAAGAAAAGAAGGAAGGTTTTGTCTGGCTGATTCTTTGTTACAGGCAAAATTGAGAATTGATCAATATGTTAGTGGAAAAATAGACCAGAAAAGTTGAAATAAACCATAAAACTCTGCAATTAATTTGGATTATATTAAAGTGGAATGCATGGAAACAGCCAACAATAAAAAATTTAAAAAAAAAAAATAAATAAAATATATGCAGATATAACATAAAAAAATAAATAAATAAATAAATAAAGTGGAATGCATGGAATTCTGTTAAGGTCTAGGCTAAATTTTACTATTGTAAATAAATGCTAATATATTTAAAACATTTTTTTAAAAAATATTCTTTTGTTATTAGTGTAAATACAATCTTAAGATATATACACATTATTAGGAATAGAATAGTAATTGGTATTCCAAGAAGATCTTGTTTATTGGCATGTTTGTATTTAATACCCATATTAGTTATATTTTTCATTATCATTAACTGTGCATGTATTAAAAAGGTTTCCAAAGTCAGGACTGTGATATGGTTTAAGTTAAATGGAAATTGGCATTGAGAAGATACATCTAGCTTTTAAAACACTGAAGACTTTGTCAAATAGTTATGCTAATTAGAAGACCTTAATATAATTATAATTCTATCAATTAAGATATTTAATTCTTAATAATGTTGTTTATTGCAAAAATTCTTTTGAGTGGCTAGCATCCAAAGTCTATTTATTCTCCAATATCCTTCCTCAGATTACGCCATGGTAGAGAAGGTTTCTCAGTCTTATTTTCTTTTCCATTGCTAGTGTTTAAGAGGCTATGGATGAATAGTAAAACTGATAACTGATTTATAATATTTTACCTTCACTTGTTTCTTCCCTGATGCTGTTTGGAAAGGCTTTGTTGATGATTAAAATAGATAAAAAACTTGCTGTAGAAGTTGTAGAAAGAAATTAAAAAACACTAATAAATAAGAATACTATATATCATGTAATGAATTTATTTTATGATGAAAATAAATTTCATGAATTGACCAAAGATACCGGAAAAAATATATTTAATCATTTTGTTGAAAGGATGAAAAAGAGTTATATTGAAATTTCCTCACTCAAAATAATTCTTGCAATAAGCAGCATTAATAAGGGGATGATTTCCAAATTGATAGAATTATAATTATATTATGGGCTTTAGTATCTATTTAGTATAACTATTTGAAAAAGTAAATGCAGAGTTCTTAAGTCTACAATGAATAAATTTTATAAATGTATTTTTTAATCATCACACTGGAAAGATATAGAATATATAAATTACTGCAGAATACTCCCTCACCTTCCTTCCAAATCACTAGCAAATAGGAAAATACTCTTCTGATTTTTATTACTATGATGTTTTCCTGTTATTGAACAGGAATAATCTGTGAACTGAAATTCTTTGAAAAAGCCACATCTACATTATGATTCTGCATAATGTTTACCTTGCCTTACTAGAATATTGTGATTGTGGAAAGATGGAATGTTGTTCATCAAAATGGATAGAACTGGAAAGTGCGATGCTAAGTGAAATAACTCAGGCACCAAAAGACAAGGGCTGCATTATCTCACTCATATAGAATCTAAAACCGTTGATTTCATAGAAGTTGAGAGTAGAATGGTGGTCACCAGAGGCCAGGGGGAGCAAAGGGGAGGGAAGGATGGGAAACACAGTTACATAGAGCAAAAATTTGTGGTGGCTCTTGCATAGCAGAATGACTATATATAATAATAATATGATATATATTTCAAAAAGCTAGAACAAAGAATTATGAAAGATTTCACCAAAAAGAAATGATAAATGTCCCAGAGATAAATATATTTTACTTGATTTAAACACTACATATACAATATATACATATACAAAAACATTCACATTATCCCACAAATATGCCCAACATTTGTTTTCATGTAGCAGTTAATTGGTTTTTTGTTTGTTTTTTAACAAAAAATGTTCTGGAGATGTAATTCTGTGATAAAGAACCTGCCTACTATAAAGAAGACATTGGGTTTGATCCCCAGGACTCCATTAAAAAAAAAAAAGTAAAAAAGATAATACATTTGTGGGACTGCAAAAAAAAGGAAAAAAGATAATGAGTTTGTGTTGAATTTTGTCAAGTCTTTTATCTAAAATTGAAATGATTATGACTTTCTACTCTGTATTTTTTAATGCAATGAATTACACTGATTTTCAAATATTAAATAGCTTTTGTATTCCAAGGATGAATTTAAATATTATTTAATAGGGTACTAAATTCTATTTTCCACTCCTTCTCTCCATCCCTCCATTTCTTCCTTCCTTTCTTTCCTTCCCTCCCTCCCTCCCTCCCTCCCTCTCCCCTCCCCCTTCTTTCTTATTAATGTGGCACTAAGTATTGAACCCAGGGCCTGCTTGTCAAGGGCTGTATTGAACCCAGAGTATGGTAGTCAAGGGCTGTATCACCGAGCTACACCCAGCATCTCTGTTCCTATATTTTAACAAAGTATTTTGTTTTTATATTTATATTCCAATATATTTAAAGTATATTCATAAATTACCATTTTCCCTTTCATGAATGCATATAACTTTTATGCTTTTAGTAGCTATAAAAGCAATATGTTTAAAGAAAAATCTTTACTATAACTCTTGGTTTTTGTTCTAAAGTGTATTCTTAGTACAAAAGTACGCATATACCTTTATATTATTTTAAAGGTCACTCTAGGGATTGTTTCCTAAACTTATTATTAATGATTTACTTACAGTTAATACTGTACCACTTTATTCTCTTGTCTTTTCTTCTATTGTTTTCAAACATTTCATACTTATATACCTCATAACTCAAACACCATGGTACAGTTTTTGCTTTAAATATTCACGTGTTTTAAACAAATTAAAACAGAATTTGGTTTTTACATTTACTTATATATTCATCATTTTCAGCGCTGTTTCTGTAGATTCTGCTCTCATCTTGTATATTTATCCTTAGCTTTATGTTTTCAATTTTTTATATAACAGATCTGATTAGGATTAATTCTCTCAACTTTCACTTATCTAACAGTAACTTACTCCTCCTTATGTTTTGAATTATTGCCGCAGTCTGGCTGGGCAAACTAACAGGGGGGCGGGGTGACGAGCAACTTGTGAAGATTGATACAGCAGGAGTGGGAGGCACTTTATTGTAGGACAGTAGGGGTATATATACATAACTGAATACACAGCTTGTTCTTAATTAACATAAACTATTTAAAGGAATCAACCAATAAGGAATCCTCATCATCTTAAAGATTACACACAGCTTAATTTAATTGACATAATCTAGACAGAGCAGTCAGTCATCAAGGAATCTCTATCATCTTAATGGCTCACTGGCATTACTTCTCAAACCACTCCCTCTTGCAAAGTTCCAGGCGCCATCTTGACTTGTCTGTGGCTCTCAACAAATTATGTTTTTGATGATGAAAGAATTCTTGGTTGACTTATACTTTATGAGACTTAGAAAACATACTCTGGTCTTCTGGCATTCATTGTTTCTGGTGAGAAGCCTTGTTTGTAATTTCTTGCTTTTTGTTTGTTTGTTCATTTGTTTACAGTACAGAGAATTGAACCCAGAGTTGCTATACCACCAAAGTATACCCCCAGCCCTTTTTATTTTTCATTTTGAGATAGGGTCTTGCTAAAGTTAGTTGCCTAGGCCCAGCATGATTTTGTGATCCTCCTGCCTCAGTCTACTGAGTTGCTGGGATTATATGCCCCCCAACAGTGTTCCTAGGTACAGTTTGTCTTTTTAGGATTATTTTAAAGATTTGATCTTTTTTCTTTAATTTAAAGGAGGGTGACAACAATGTGCCTCGATATCATTCAATTTGGGGTTAATTTAAGTTTGTGAATTTGTCCCTTGGCATTAGAACAAAAAATAGAAAATTTGGATCAATATTTTTGAAAAAATTATATACATTTGTTTATATTTTGAGATGGGATTTTGCTGAATTGCTTAGGACCTCACTAAGTTGCTGAAGCTGGCCTTGAACTTGTGAACTTCCTGGCTCAGTCTCCTGAGTCACTGGATTACAGGCATATGCCACTATACCCAGGTTGAATATATTTTCAACCCCCTTTTTTCTTTCCTTTCCTTCAAAATCTCTACTTCCCATATAGTAGACTGCTGCAAATAATCCCACAGGTTTCTGACAACTTAATGTTTATTATTCAATTGTTTACTCTTATTTCTCCAGGTGAAATTATTTATATCGATTTTTTAAAAAATTTTACTACCAGTTCTTTCTTCTTCAATCAGCATTTAGTCCCATCAAGGAAAACTTTTCTATAATCCAGAGTAGTTTTTCCATTTCAGAATTTTCATTTTTTCATAGTTTCCATTATAATGCTAAGATTTTCTATTTTTGTTTAATTCTTATAGCCATATTTTTTGTTTACTATAGCAAGTCTAGTTTTAAAAATTAAATTTCTTCTGTCAATTCCAACTTTTAGTCATATCATGGCTTGTTTTTATTGACTACTTTCTCCATATATGACAATTGGTCATATTTTTCTTATTTGATTGTATACCAATAATTTTCCTAGAAATTTGATTTATTATAGAGACTGTTAATCTAAAAGCTTCCTCTAATGAGTGCTATTTTTTGTTCAATAAGATACATTATTTTTTGTTCACACTCAATTTAATAGACTTTTCTTCCTGTGTTTGTTTATAAAGGCCATGTGGGAAACCGCAAGTGTTTACTGAAGTTATTATTTTTTTTAACATGAAAGAACTCAAGCTCAAAATTCTCATACAGTGCCAAACCTCTGGGACATCTGCTCTGTTTTCCCACTGTTTTCCTTTAGAATTCTTCAAGTCTTGTTTAGGTGTTTGCCATTTAGGAATGAGGCAAGAATGAGATTAATGATAATTTTGTGTCTTCTTCCATGGGGATCCCTCGAATGGGCTCCCTTCTTAACATGCACTTTCTTTGAGAGCCCAGATTACTTAGTTTGATACCTCATTTAATAAAATATTGTAAAATGCTATTTTTTAACTTAAGTAATACGTGCCAGTACTATATAGACTTGGGAGTATTCTGAGGGGAAAGCCGTATGTATTTTACCCTGTGTACTTCATTTTCTTCAAGGACAAAATTCCCTTCCAGCTTTGCTTTTGTTTTTGTTGTCACTCTCCACTGTGTTCATTTTTTTTAAATTTTTTTTTCAGATATTATAATCGTCTGCAGGACAGTCAATCACAATCACCTTCATTTGCATTAAATCTCATGAGTACATTTAGAATAACTGCTTTAACATTTGTACTTGGGAAAGGATTTGATGATACAGAGAGAGTGAATGCTGTGTTTGAAGAGAAATGCCCATAAAGAGTTGCAGTGTAGAACAAATAACTAGTGTGCAACCCAGTTGGCATTCTTGAGCCTATGTCCCTGCCCAGGGCTTGAGGCTTGACTGAAAAAGCACTAAAACCACCAGACGTCTGTTGGAAATAGTCCTTCAGGGAGCATAGCCTTTAAAGATTTACCAAAAATCAACTTAATGTCATTATCATAGTAAGACACACCTTCCTGGTTGGAGATTTAAGACTCCATTGAGGCATGACATGTAGAGAAGTAGCCTGATTGGAACATGCAATGGTGATATACAAGCACAAGGAAAACAGGCCCAGAATTGTGCAACCCTGCTCTGACTGCACCTCTTCTTCAGCCCCCTTTCTACTGTCCCTCTACAAGTGGTAAAACTTCAGACCAAGGCAGGTGACACTCAGATTGCTGTCACTCCCAATCTTGAGTGGGTATTTTTCCGCATTATAGAAAGTTTCAGGCTCTCTTCCTTGTACCTGTTGCATCTTACATTCTCTTCTGTGACTTCATAAAGAAGCTGGGAGGCCCTAGGAGGGGCCTTCTCTACTTCTGGAGTCCTGCTCAGACCCTCATGTAGCAATAATATGCTATTTAATAATCTGCTATTATCCCATCTTTTTGTTGTTCTTCTTCTTGATTTGCTTTAGTGTTTTCAATCTCTTTTATATCACAATGATAAAACACAAAATTTAGGGCTACTTTCTTATTTTAAGAAGGTATTCTATTTTTAAAAAACTGAACACAGGGTCCATATGTAATAATGTCTATCTCATTCCACCATCTTTCCCATCCCCATACCCACAGCCATCCCCTCACTCCCAGCTGGCCAATCTAAAATTTCTCCATTCTTCCCTTGAACCTCCCCCACCCTCAGCCATTATGGATCAACATCCACGTATCAGAGAAAACATTTGGCCTTTGGCTTTTTGGTATTGACTTATTTCACTTAGCATGATATTCTCCAACTCTATTTACCAGCAAATGCCATAATTTCATTCTCCTTTAAGGTGGAGTAATATTTCATTGTGTATATATAAACCAGAATTTCTTTATCCATTCATCTATTGAAGGGCATTGAGGTTGATTCCACAGTTTGCTATTGTGAATTGACCTGCTATAAACATTGATGTGGCAACATCAATGTAGTATGCTGATTTTAAGTCTTTTAGAAATAGACCAAGGGTGGGATAACTGGGTCAAATGGTGGTTCTATCCAAGTTTTTTATGAGGAATCTCCATACTGATTTCCGGATTGGATGTACCAATGTGCATGCAGTCCCACTAGCAATGTAAAAGTGTCTGTTTACCCCCACATACTCACCAACACTTTTATTTTTGCTAGTATTCTTGATAATTGCCATTCTAATTGGACAGTGATGAAATCTTAGTTTCAATTTCTAGAGCTCTAATTGCTATAAATACTCAACATTTTTCCATGTATTTATTGATTGATTATATTTCTTCTTCTGCAAAGTGTCTATTCAGTTCCTTAATCCCCTTAATTATTGGGTTATTTGGAGTTTCTTTTGTTAAGTTTTTTGAGATCTTTATATATGCTAACATTTGTGCTCTGATGTGCATGTGATAAAAATTTTCTCTCATTCTGTAGGCTCTCTCTTCACATTACTGATTGTTTCCTTTGCTCTGAAGAAGACACTTAGTTTGAATCCATCCTATTTATTGACTCTTGATTTTATTTCTTGTGCTTTAGAAATTTTGCTAAGGAAGTCAGGTTATAAGCCAACATGATGAAGATTTGGGCCTACTTTTTCTTCTGTTAGGTGCAGATTTTCTGGTCTAATGCCTAAGTCTTTGATCCACTTTGAGTTGAGTTTTGTGCAGGGTTTTAATTTCATTTTGCTGTGTATGAATTTCCAGTTTTCCTAGCACCATTGTTAGAGAGACTATCTTTCCTCTAATGTAAATTTTTGGTGTTTTTGTCTAGTATGTGTTAATTGTATCTATGTGGGTTTGTCTCTGTGTCTTCTATTCTGTACAATTGGTCTATGTGTCTATTTTGATGTTATTAACATGCCATTTTTGTACCTATAGCTTTGTAGTATATTTTATGAACTGGTATTGTGGTATTTCCTCCTTCACTTTTCTTGCAAAGATTTGCTTTGGCTACTCTGGGTCTCTTATTTATCCAAATAAATTTCTTTTAAAATTTTTTTATTTATTTGTTCTAACCAGTTGTACATGACAGCAGAATGCTCTTCAATTCATTGTAAAAAAAATAGAGCACAATTTTTTTAATTCTCTGATTGTACATGAAGTAGGATCACTACATTTGTGCAATTATACAGGTACCTAGGGTAATGATGTCCATTTCTTTCCACCATTTTTCCTACTCCAATACCCACTCTCCTCTCCTCCCTCTCCTTTAACCAATCCAAAATTCCTCCATTCATCCCATGTCCCTTCTCATTATGGATTAGCATCCACTTATCAGAGAAAACATTTTTTTTTTTTGGGGGGGGGGGGGAATTGGCTTTGCTTATCATGATATTCTCCAGCTCCATTCATTTACAAATGCCATAATTTTATTCTCTCTTATTGCTGAGTAATATTTCATTGTGTATATATACCACAGTTTCTTTAACCATTCATCTATTGAAGGGCATCAAGGTTGAGTCCACAACTTAGCTATTGTGAATTGTGCTGATATAAACATTGATGTGGCTGTATCATTGTAGTATGCTGATAGTAATTTTTTTGAGAATAGACCAAAAAGTGGGATAGCTTGGTCAAATGGTGGTTCTATTGTAACTTTTTTTAAAATAAGGAATCTCTATACTGCTTTCCAGATTGGTTGCACCAGTTTTGAGTCTCGCCAGCAATGCATGAGTGTGCCTTCCCCCCACCCTCGATCTTTGTCAACACTTATTTTTGTATATATTCTTGATAATTGCCATTCTGATGAGTGTGAGATGAATTCTTAGAGTAGTTTTGATTTACCTTTCTCTAATTACTAGAGATGTTAAACATTTTTTCATATATTTGTTGATAGATTGTATATCTTCTGAGAAGTGTCCGTTCAGTTCCTTAGGACATTTATTGATTGGGTTGTTTGTGGTTTTTTGGTATTAAGTTTTATGAGTTCAAACTAAAAAGCCTCTTCTCAGCAAAAGAAACAATCAATGATGTGAAGAGAAGACCTAGAGAATGGGGCCAAATGAATTTCATAATTCCTTTTTCTATTTCTATGAGAAATCATTACTTTTAAATCATACCCTTCCTGGGAGAACACAAATGCATTGATCTTGTTTATGAACAGCTTCAATTTCTGGTCAAGGGTGTGGGCAGATCTTTGAAGGAGAAAGAGCTTAGAACAAAGCAGTATATCAACTAGTAAACTATCACTAATCATGATAGAAATCATGTCACATGTTCCTTCTCTAAGATATACCAATACTTTCTAGCATCTTATAAATCACTATATTCTGGTCCCATATGTGTAAGGTTAATTTTAAAATTGCCTTTTAGCAAATATGTATGCAAAGAAATTTCTAGAACTATTATGCATTGCTTTTTATCATTGTCATCCTGAGCATATACATCCAACAGTGAGCCATGTATCCCATATGAAGCCTGAAAGGTGAATCCTTCAAGCACAAAGAAACATAAAACCACAATGACTGCAATAATAAATATGAGAGTTACTCAAATACCTTCTTTTTAATAATAACACAACAATTCAGATATATTTATATCTTATTTTATAAAGGTAATAAGCCTATTTTTGCTCTGCATGCTGACTTATACAAAAGAAACTGTCACTATACACTGTTTTTTGGAGGTTTAGGGTTTTTTTTCTCCTCTAGTTTAACACAGGATAGAATTAAATTTCAAGGTCTCTGACCTCTAATTACTTTTTCACTAATGACTGAACCTCTTTTAGTCAAAAGGTAGGTTTAATTACATAAGAAATTTCCTCAAATCATCAATTCATATGTAAAACTTCTTCCAGATTCTCATTGGCCTTTAGGTTTATAGAACCAAAGTGAGCTTGTCTTTATCCATGAACACCTTTTAAAATGGTCATTTACTGAATATATTTTTTTCTGTTGCTCAAAGAATGAAAATAGTTATTTTTTTCTAAGACTTCATCTATATAAACTTTATGGGATATCATTGAAATAAGGTGATCTTTTTTAAATCATTGGTCTTTAAAAATAAATTAATTAACTATTTTAACAAAAATAATATGATTCATTGCTAATCTTTGAAAATAAGTACATTTTTGCTTATGAATTCATAAGCCACAAAACTTAATTTGCTGACACATATATGAATGGAATCTCAGCATGTTGGATAATCTATTTCCAGATGGAAACATGTGGCAAACAAGCACATTTTCTACAACACAGCTAGAATTGAAAATCAACCTGTACAGCAACATAGAGGGAGTTGTTTAGTAACATCCAGAGTGCAAGACCCATCCTGAGAGTCTCCTTAATGAATCATCTCATCCCGTATTCTTTGTCAAAATCTTAAATGAATTAAGTGTTTGGCTCACTGATAAGTGGGATTCAGCAAAAGTAATTGAATGTGGTAATTGAAAATTTGTTAAATGTGTCAGTGCACATTATTATCAGTTTTAAATCAAACACCACACAATTACCTTACAATAGTTATAGTTGAATCAAGTCCATAATATGGTTGAGTAAGTAATGCACATTTTTCATTAAATTAGACTCCAAGTAGGTGAACAGAATAAAGGTTGCATGTGTGAATGGTACAAATAAGGTAAAGCACAAGATTTATGGAGTGCTAAACCCATTTCCTGAAGCAATGTGGGCTAAATAGCCTTCATTACTGCCTCTTAGCCAGCAGACATGTCATAGATCAGGCAAAAGCCTAAAAATTAAAATGTGCTTAACTCCAGCCCCTGGCTTATGATTGATTTACCAAAAGTAAATAATCTGATATGTGACCATTAGTAAGTGCTAGATACTCTCCCTTTTCCATGTTTACCACAAGAATATTGAAAATTGCAAAAGTGGAAAATTAACAACTTTTTATTGTTCCTCATGTTTTACATGGGAAGGCTTGTAGGGAAGAAGATACCATCCAGTTCTTCCAGCTGATTAGTAGTTAAAATCATTTCTTTAATGGCTAAATTCATGACCAAAACCCTACTCAGATTTATTTGATGGTAGAAAATCATTAGAAGTTATTTGTAAAGATATATTTGTTTAGCATAACAAATAAATTGTAATGGTTGTAGGATGTATTCACATACACATTCATAAAATATTTCAGGTGAATAATATGTTTTGGGAGATGACTATTTGGGTAGCACAGAGATAAGAAACGTAGGATAATTGTGCAAATCCTGGCTATAACTCAGTTATATTCTGTTAGACTAAAGACTGAAAATTTTTTGATATTCAAAGGTCATCTGGTGCAGTTTTTTTTTCTGCTATGACTAAAAGTCTGACCAGAAGAATTTTAGAGAAGGAAAATTTTATTTGGAGGGGTCATGTTTTCTGATGTCTCAATCCAGGGATGGCCAGATCCATTCCCTAGGCTCAAGTGAGGCAGAACATTATGATGGAAGAGAATTTGGGGTAGGGGAAGAGGCTCACATGATGATCAACAAGGAGAGAGAGAGAGAGAGAGAGAGAGAGAGAGAGAGAGAGACTCCACTAGCCAGATACAAAATTTATACCTCCAAAGTTATGTCCCCAATGACCCACTTTCTCCAGCCTTTTATTGTCCCTTAATCACCACTCAGTTAATCTCATCGGGGGACTAATTCACTGATCAGGTTAAGGCTTTCATAACCTCATCACTTGTCCTCTAAACCTTTTTTCAGTATCTCACACATGTGCTTTGGGGGGACTCCTCATGTCCAAATCATCACACTTTGCAACCCCAGTACAGACCTGAGCACTTCTGGGAAACCTTGCTGGAGACATCTAAACTCATCCTTCTGAGTTTCCATGCCTTGTAATCACAACATGTTGGCTCTTGGTGAGCATTCAGGCATTTTTCTGATTAGTAATTAGTAATTTTAGGCGTGTTTTGGGATCTTCAAATTAGAGCTCAGCTAACAACTCTGTGGCTTATTGACTATTAAATGAATGTATAATCTATTTAATGATCTGTAGGTATTCTGACCATGGAAATAGACAGGAAAGCATTCCCCTGGTGAGCAAATTCCCAGGGGGTAACTGGTGCCCTCATTCCCATGATTGGAATGCCCAGCAATTCCCTGATGAGGCTATTAAGATAACTATGCAGATGCACTACCTGGTTTACATAGTGACATCCTTTGAAGGAGAGAGGCTCTGTGTTTGCATTAACCTGGACCTTATCTCTGTTAGCTAGCACTCAGGGTTTAAGGAACACTGGTCAGAGTGTAGTCACTGGTGGTGGGTAATATGTAACTTTTGGGGTTATGAAAGATGACAGCAGAGAATGGTAGGACTACTTTTGTCTGCCATCCTTCTGTCTGTTTGCACCTTCCCTGTGTGTATCTGTGTCTGTTCTTTGTGCACCTCCTCCACAATTCTCCCTGCACAGGTGTTCCTTTACAATGGCCACTTTTATCTACTGATAAAGGGATGTTTTTTCATCTAAGATATGACCCTAAACTGCCTATGTAGAAGGCAGGAAATTATTCTGATATTTGGTAAATTGATGTAGAACCTGCCATGTTTGTGTCATATAAATTAGTGTTTTTTTTTTAACTTATTTTAAGTATTTCCACTAGCATTTTGGAAGGTGATATTTTAAGGGAATATCATCACTTTGAGGCTGTGAGTCTGCATACAATTTTCTTCATTCATTGGCCATTGATGACATGTTATCTCATCTCTAGTTGTCCTTAGCTTAATAGATTTGGACACTTGGCTTCACCTGGGTTATGACCCTTATTTGGAATCATTATACCAGCCAGGTTAGGAATGTAGGAGGACCTTATATCTAATGAACTTATTAGCTATTGATATTTTTTCTTCTCTATAAAAAATGAAATCAATACCTAATGTAAAACATTTTTTGAACTCTACATTACAGATTTGTTTTTAAATTAAAGATTGTGTAGTTGAATTCAAGTATATAATAATCTTAGATCTTGTGATTTTGAGTAAATTAGGCATTATTTTATAAGGGTCCTGGCCTCACCTGAGTGTTTCAAAAAATTTCAAGTATGAATAATAGACACAATCATCACTTAAATATCTCCTGAGTCTGTGGCACTGTACCATATTATCTAGATAGATGATGCAAAATAAATAAAAGGCAGACCTTACCAAGAAATTTACAATTTAATCCAGATGAACATGTATGAAATATAAAGCCAATAAATAAAAAACATTCTTACATTAGTTCTAGGTAGTGTGGTTCAAACCAAGCTAAGTTTTGTTGAAGAGTAGAAATACATAACCTCAGAAAAGCACACTGGCTTCATCACATAAAGCAACACAGTTGTACATCATTCAGATCATGATGAACTGCAAACAAAGAGAGGTGTTATAATAGTAAATCCAAGCCAGTCAGTTTTCCTCAGTCTTTAACACTGGAAATATACCCATATTATGAGTGAGGTTACATGAGCTCAAAACAGACCCTCAGCTCTCAACATTCACACAAAACTAGAACATCAATGAGATAATAGGCCAGGGAAGGTTTGAACAGTTTTAAGAGACAAGAAGACTAATATGGTTTTGATCACCTCAAAAATGATTTCAATTATTTTTTATAAAAAATCTTCAAAAAATAGCAAAATTTAAAAATAAATTTGTGTACCAGTATCTTAACCTTTAAAAATTTCATAATCAACACATTTCTACATTTTTATCATGCACATAGTCACCTATCCTCTCCTCTATACAACCACTCAGCCATCTATGTTTTTAATGCATTTGAAACAAGTTTCAGATTTCTACATACTTCCCACCTAAACAGTTCAGCATGTATATAGTATTTTGTTTATACTTTAGGTTAAATGCCTCTGCTGTGAAATGCACAAATGTTAAGGGTAACATTCAACTGATCTTAAAAAAAAAAATGTATAACCTATGTAACCAAAACCCTTATTTTTAAAGATCCACTCTTAAGCTTTTGAGTATCAAATATCAAATATCATTGATATTTTTATCAATGATCATGTAGAACTTAATGGGAAGTTAGGGGGAAAGCATATTCTATTGACTTAATCCAAGACAAGGACAACCATTGTTTTTTAAAAAATAGTTTTCCACCCACCAAAAATTAGTTTACCTGCTTTAGAATACCAAAATAAAATATAGAATTGAATAGTATGAACATTTTAAAGATTCTTTCACAATGTGTATTTTTGACATTCATCCTCTCATTGTATATAAATACGTTTTTTTTCCCTTTATCATAAGTGGCATTCCATCCTATGAATATGCTGTACCTTGTTTATCCATGTATCCACTGATGGACATTTGGTTTGTTTTCAATTTTGGATTATTATTGCTCCTAAGAACATTCCTATACCAGTCTTACTGTGAATATATGTTTTGACTTTTCTTGTAGTGGAATTGATGGACCACAGAATAGGCATATATTTAATTTTATAAGAACCTATGAGACTCCTATTTTATGCTTTCACCATCAATAAATGAGAGTTCCAGGTGACCTATATCCTCCCCACATTTGGCATTTTTCTACACACACACACACACACACACACACACAAACTTTTAGCCAAATATGTATGTATAGTTGTATCTATCTGTAATTTTAATTTACACTAATAAGTGTAAATTAGTCTGGGCCCAATCAAGACTTAGAAACCATGAAGTAGTTTAAACTACAGAATCTTAATTTTAAAAAATTAAAATAGTTAAAAATTAACTATTAACCCCCCCCCCCAAATAAAGAGAATGAAAACTTATATAAGAATTCTGTATAGTTTCCTCGGACTGAGAGAGAGTACCTCTAGAAGGACAAAACTGAAAAGGGGCCCTCTCTCCAAGGATGGAGCTCAGCACTTGTCAGAGAAGGTATATATTAGCCCATGTAATAAAATAAAATTCCTTGGTTTTTCCAGGCTAATGATGATCTTCAAAACCAGGTCAGATTGATAGGTAATAGGCATAAGTGGTGGGAACATGGGCTTAAGGGAATCATTCTATAAACTGGGTCTATTATGCTGACCCCATGTGTTTTCGTTAAAAAAACAACTTACTTGGGGCTTCACCTGGCTTAATTGAATAGAATACACTACAATCCTCAGCAAACCATCTATTGACTGCAGGGGGAATGCAAGCCCCAAAGGCTGCTCCCTGATGACAAGAACACAAGTTACTCAGAAGGGAGTGCAGTTGAAAGGTTAAGAATGTAAAAGTTAATTTTTGTTTTCTTGGTTGAGTCTAAGTTCTGTTTTCCTGAAACCTGAAATTTATGTAGATGTCAAAACAACTCCTGGAAAAACTACTAAATGTATGTTGAGAAATCTCTCCTGACCATCTGGTTGCTCTGTAAAAACAACCCCTCCCAGAAACCATGCAGCTCAGCACGTACACCTCTCAGGACTTAAACCAATCAGTTCAAATGTATACCCTTTTCTTGTACTGACCAATCCCCCTTACCCAACTTGTTCCTGCCAGTGAATGTGCTAATCATGATTTAGAGTTGTTATTTGAATTTCCCGCGGCGTGTGATGATTTGCTAAGGGATGCTATGATGTATGTGAAGTCCCTGCCCTCCCCTAAAGAATGTATATAAGCTCTGCTTAAGCTGTTCTCGGGGCTCTTTGCTCCTCTCAAGTGAGCTCTGAGCCCCAGCATGCTGGACCCCCAATAAACCCTCTGCTGTTGCATGAGACAGTCTCTTGGTGGTCTCTTCCTCCGATGCTCGCTCGACCTTAACACAGTGACTTTGACTTTTACTCAGACTGAGATTTCATAACTGAGGGAGACAAAATAATCGAAGCAAAAACCCCTAAACATAAAATCTGTAAGAACAAGTTCTAATCAGACCCATCAGCATGGGCCAAAAGACTCAAATTTGCCTTAGATTTTTAGCATGTCATTGGAACAGTAAACTCTCCCCTCATGGGGTACAACAATGCACATTGGAGACTAGAAACTCTGATGCAATCCTGCTGGCTGTCAGTAGTCAAGATAAGGACTTTGGTAGCACTTCCTGGAAACTTCAATGGGTCCCCTATAAAACTGGAGAGCAGGAAGGGTGCACTGTTATTCTCTCTGAGAAGACCCATTCTGTTCCTCAAGAGTGTTCCCCCTTATCCCTTTTTGCTGAGAGCCATTGCCAAGTAGGAATGACGCATGGCAATTTCTTTGTCAGCCTACCCCATGTTGCTTAGAGGAAGGACTCTCCATTGTGGAAATGGGCTTGCCTTTGGACCCAGGTCATTTGCAGTCACATTGCATGTATGTTTGAGTAAGGTGACCCTGCTCAAGGACCAGGGTGGATCCAGGTTTAGGGAGGATCCTGCTGGATTAGGGTGGGTCCAGGTTTAGGGTGTATCCTGCTGGGAATAGGGAGTATCCAGCTCCTTGGCTTTAGGGCGGTTCCAGGTTTAAGGTGGACCCTGCTGGGAATAGGGCGTATCCTGCTGCCTCAAGTGCCCGCCCGCTCCTTGAGTTCCCCTTGAGTTCTCATGGGATTCAGAGAGTATTTTGGGATGCAGAGCCCAGTGGAAGTGTGGATTTTGCCCAGAACGTGCTTGTAGAGTGCCGGTGTGAGTTCAGGAATAAAGAATTGCTGTTTGAATCTACAAGGCTGTGAGTGGCTCGTGATTTTGTGCCGAGCCAGACTGTGGCAACTTTTTTCCTTAGCTTTCTAATAAATCCATCCCTTACATGGAGTGTCTTATCCCTTCTAATAAATTCATTTGTGAGCATATGCTATAATGTACGAGCACCTGAAATTTTTCCTGTGTGATCACAAGAACCAATAACCAAGGACTTCCGTGGTCACTTCATCTCCATGGTGGGCCCTTACTCTGTAAAAAGCACCCAGCAGCTCACGAGAGTGGGGTGGGCAGCAGACCACCAGTAATCAGCACTGGCCATGCAGAAGGGTGGGAATCCTGCAGGCCCCAAATCATAGACTTTAGACCTGCAGAAGGAACAGAAGCAGGGTAGGAAATTATGGGTCTCAAAGGAGCAACACTGATTCTATAGAGGAAACCAGGGGTTTTGTGCCAGCAGAATGTCTTTAGGGCACTGTTTCCCTGTGCAGCCTGGGGAAAGTTACCATCATAGCAGACTGAGGCCAGGCTTGGTGGTGCAGGCTTGCAATCCCAGAGACTTGGGAAGATGAGGCAGAAGGATCACAAGTTTGACAACTTAGTGAGACCCTGTCTCGGAATAAAAAGTGCTAGCACAGTGCAGTGTCGCATGCCTGGGCTTGCCTGTAATCCCAGCTGCTCTGGAGACTGAAACAGGAGGATCAGAGATCAAAGCCAGCCTCAGCAATAGAAGAGGGGCTAAGCAACTCAGTGAGACCCTGTCTCTAAATAAAATACAAAATATGACTGGGGATGTGGCTCAGTTGTAGAGTGCCCCTGAGTTCAATCCCCAGAACCAATAAATAAATAAATAAATAAATAAAAGTGCTGGGGATATAGCTCAATAGTAGACCACCCATGGGTTCAATCCCCAGTACTACTACCAAAAAAAAAAAAAAAAAAGTCAGAAACAAAGGAGAGAGAGAACATCTGAGATTGCAAGTCTGGGTGAAGCTATGTACTCCAGGCCTGGAATGAGGTGAGGATCCACCTTCGGCCTTTCTAACCACTTTTCAACAACCAGAAACTGCAGAAGGGGCCCTTCTACTTGTCCAGCACTCCAAGAGCGCCCTCTACTGGGAAAGCTTAACATTGAGCTCACTTTAAAAGAGAAATGCTTAAAGGAATCCTGTGGTCACACAGCATATACTGAAGCGGCGATTTGGAGCTCAATGGCAAAAAAAAAAAAAAAAAAAAAATGATAACTGGTATAATAACCAATGATATACAATTTTCTGTGTGCAGTTACTGTTCACCCCCCCCCCCAAACACACACACCCCTTTCTCTTTTCAAGAACCCACCCTTCGCACTTGGTCTTGCTTCAGCTCTATCTAGATACATGACAGCAGCAGTAGAGCGCCACCCTTTGTGCATTCTTCTGCTTCTTCTAAATGGTTTTGATTTTACAAAGAATTGCTTCAAAAGACTTTGGTATGTTATATATATATATATATATATATATATATATATATATATATATATATATATATATATAATGATTACTGTATAAAATACTTTGGGAGAATGTTACGGATTGTGAATTTTGTCAGAATCCAAGTGGTGTCACTTATGTCACACCCTAACAAAGAAAATGATAATAAGTAAAGCCTGAAGGATATGAAGGAAGGGCTGCCATGCATGAATGCCAGATGCAAAATGTACCACAAAAGACTCTACCAGAGGGCTCGGGGTGTAGTTCAGTTGGTAGAGTGCTTCCTGAGCAAGCAAAAGGCCCTGGGTTCAATATCCAGGACCACAAAAAAAAAAAAAAAAAAGACTCTAACACAAACACCACCTTATAAGAGTGCCACACCTGTACATACAAAAGGCTTTTTTGCATGGACATCATCATCTGTTTAGGCTGACACTACCCTTGTTATTGTTCCTTGCAGCCAGATTATTGTTTCAAAATAATTTATATAATCTCCTCAATCTTCCTTGGAAATTTTTCCTTGTCTCAACCTCCTTGAATTCAAACATGGTTTACTATTGCAGGAGTATTCTCATTGCAGGGTCACTCCCAAGTTACTTTCCTAATCTTTGGAGTCTCCCGCTCCCAAAGAGACTAAACTGTTTAAAGGGCCGTTTATGTAAGCATTAGAAAAGCAGAATAATGGTTGTAGTTCAGTGGTAAAGTACTTTCCTAGCATTTGTGAGGCACTGGGATGGATCCTCAGCACCACAAAAAATAAATAAATAAAGGTATAATGTCCATCTACTAAAATAAAATAAAATAAAAAGGCAGCATAATGATCTGACTTTGGAATCTGATCATATGTACTGAATTACTGCTTCTATATTGACAGTGACCTGAGGTAAGTTGCTTAATGTCACTCTGCCTCAGTTTCTTCCCCCATAAAATACAGATAATAATTGGACCTCATTGGGCTGTTATGAGGAATAAGTCGTAAAATATTTGTGAAGTACTTAGAATAGTTTCCAACATATGATAGGTTTTGGTAAGTGTTTAAATATGTTTTTAATATATTTCATGTTCACATACTTATATTAATCATTGTGCTATTAATCTTAACCAGTACATAAAATATCTTAAATCTCTCAGTAATAGAAATTTGCCCCCAAAATATACCTATGCTTTACAGTCTTTATTGTCAGAAAAAATCAACTTGTAGAAAACATATCCTAAAGGATTTGTATCTAATTTATTTTTCTAGGTAGACTAAATTTCAATTTGAACAAGACTGTCAGAGAAACAGAAATTAGCTACCTTGTCCTTTATCATTTTTACAGAAGAGAACTTTGAAATTGTTGCATCAACTTTGTATCAAGAGACAGAAGTCAAAATTACAAAATATATTTCTGCATTAGTTCAGGGTGGAGTTCATAACATGTCTACTAGATTATGTTATGTGAGTAGTCTCAAATTTATAATGGTATTTTCCTCTCTAAAATACATTTCACATCCATCTAAACTAGTGTTTCTTTGCACAGAGAATGGCACTTGCTTTTTGCCTCGTGTGAAGTTAAATTTCAAAAACTTACTGATCTCCTGGGGATGGATATTGGACAAATTGTATTATTATATTATGTGCATGTACTAATATGTATACCATTATCTAAAACTATAATGCACCAATAACAAAAAAAATAAAAGATTTACTGATCTCAAAGATTATTTGAACCATCTCTTTATCTCTAGAGATTATCTCCAAATTAGTGCAGAATGGTGACCAATTTTTGACACTTATATTTGAATATATGGAAAATGCTGCATATTCTATCTTACAAATAGAAACTTACCTGGAGTTTGTAATGTCAAAGAAAGATTGCATCTGATGGAGTTAAATAGGCAAGGAAGACTTACAATAGGGGAAGAGATAGAACCCAAATCCATTAAAATAAAGTTGAAGAGTTTTTAAGCTCAGGGATGAGCTAGTGAAAAAATACTGCAGAATTTTAAGGGATACGTTGGTCAACCAATTGGCACATAGTTATGCTCCCACCCTCCCACAGGGACTGGGATATAGGGCCTCTATCTTCCTTATGTTTATATTTCCAAGTGATGGCTCCCAGATCCTCAAGAAAGATTCTCTTGGGTTATAGAAATTGGCCCTTGACAAGAGGAGATTTATATCTCAAAGAGACAGAGCACAAACTTTGTAATATTTAAAGTTTTTAAAGTAAGTTCTCTAAGAAAGGAGATGTAAAGCACCTACAATTAGGAAAAATCCTATCTAAAATTTAGTCAAGGGAAAATTGAGACCTTCTTAGGAAATCAATCTAAAATTAATAAGTTTTAATAGTTTGAATACATACTTAAACCCATAGGAATGGATAACTTGGTCTATTTAAAGATCTATCCTAATTTGTAAATTTTTAATGATGGTATGGAATTTTACAAATCTGGGATTTTTCTACGTTTTCCTGTATGTGTCCTGTCCTCTTCTACAGTGATTATCTATCTCCTATTATGAACACTGCTGAGATTTTTCTGGGACAATCCTCAATTAACTGTGCTCACATTTTGTCTCAGATACCCACTGAATTGTGAAGCTTCAGTTACTAAAGCTACTTAAATTGACAATTTTCTACCCAAGACACTCATGTGTACACCTTTCCAGGCTGTTGTGAGAAATGATGGAGATAATGTATGTAGAAGCACATTGCGCATTCCCTGGAAAGTAGTTAGCATTTAAATGATGCTTTTTTATTTGTTTAATCTTTTATGCATTTGTTTCACTTTATTATTATTTTTTTTAACCAGCTCTGCTCCTCTTCTTTTTCGAATTAGTCCCCTGCTCTAGCTTCCATCTACCTGTCTCCCATCCTTACCTGTGGGAGTTTATGGCCCCTGAAACACACCATTTGAAATTGAAAGCAACTTCCTGATAGCTGCTTTTGTACACCCTAAATATCCTCATATTGAGAATGGAGGCCATGCTAGGAAGCCTGAGACTGACATTTCTGATTAGCCCAGCAAAGTCTATATATGTATATCACCTGGCTTTTGTTTCTAAAAAATTTGGACCACTTATGTAGGACCTCAGAGAATCAGTCTAGTTGCTTCTCCACAGTTTACTCAAACTGCATAGAATTCATTTTCTTTTTTAATCATTTGTTCTTTTCTTATATTGGTGGGTGGCTGAATCCAGCCAACTTATATGCAGACAGGCTTCCTTATTGACTACCAGTAACACCACCACTGATGACAGCTTGAGTCTGTGGGTCCAGCAGTAGTGATACCTTTGCTTCATAATGTGCTTCTGGTCTACCTGCTCACATGCACTCCCCGGTCCTGACTCTCTTAGCTCTCTCAACATTTAACATTGAGGGGGGGGGGGGGGGCAAGGCTGACCTGTCTGATCATCCACAATCACAGGATCATCTTTGGCATCCATAGGTTGACAGAGTGACCCTTACATTCCTGGTACATCCTGCACCTGAACACTCACAAAATGTCCTTAAAATTTTGATTCTGTCTTAAAAAAAAATGGCTCAAAAATGGTTCAAAGGAAAACATATGGGGAAATAAAATTTGTTTTAACATTGGAAGGAGAAAGGTTTCGTTTGTCTTTTGGCTCATTTCATTTTTTGTTTGTTTTGCTTTGCTTTCAAGGACTCAAGGATTAGAAAATGATGGCATGGGAGAAGAGCAGAGAACACACTTGTGGGTGATGACTGTCTTGGGGAATCACTGGAGAACCAACATCCTGGTAGGAAAAAGACCATGCAGCCCCTGACAATGGAAAGTCTAAATTGTTTTTCTTCAGTTCCTGCCTCTACAGGCACCCTCATTCCAAAATAACTCAATTCTTGGTTTACTGATCAAAGTGAGATCATTTAGAACATTTTAATTTTTTTCTAAATTTCTTCTCATTTGCTCCTGTTGTCAACTCATCTCCCACTTCAAAGGAATATCCCATCCTATTACTTGGGGCGCTATGTGTTCAGCAAAGTAAAGAATATCTGTAGATCTAATACATATTGCAACTCTATTACAAATATTTGAGAAACTATTACAATTTTCTTGTATAATGTGTACTATGAAACATGTAGTATATATAAAAAAAGATTAAAAAAGGAGTGAAATCTAAGAACCAGAGAACATTATCACATTTCTTAAGCTCACTCTGCCATGACAATAACTTCATGAATGTTTTATAATGAAGGATGGACTGAATAATGATCCAAATAAAATTTCAATTTTCTTTCATTTAAGTCTATTTGATAGTTATTATGCTTATCCCTTAAAGAGGATAAAATAGCACTTTTCTTTTATTCACAAAAGAAGTACACGCATGTGAATACATACTATTGTGTAATTATTTTATAAGTCTCTTCTGTAATGCTCAAAGAATTTCAAATATAGTCAATATTAAGTGGAGCTTTGAATGTTGACAAAGTCACATAATAATAAACAGGGAAGGCTCAGAAAGAATATTCATTACTGGGAGACACGAGAAATGTGCTTAAGGAAGAAATGAAAAATGGATTCAAGACTGGCTTTTTTTTTCCCCAGTGGAATTGGTGCATTTCTCCTATTAAACATGTAATAACCTGGATCCAAAACATATTTAATTAATGGATCACTGCTGCAATATTGTATCAACATGTACTTAGGGAGTCTTCAATTCATGAATCACTGCAATGATAGACTGCAATGGCCCCTTACCTTCAAGTTAATGCTTGTTATCCTAGGACACTAACAAAGAGATTATAGCCTATTTATTTTTAAGAAATTCCCAAAAGCTCATTAAGTTCATCAAAAGTATAATTAATAAAAATCAGTAATAAATTGCTAAAAATTTTAAGAAAAATATTTGTAAAACACAAGCTTTCTTCCATTGCATTCTACCTCATTCTACCCCATTTGAAATTGAAAGCAACTTCCTGATAGCTGCTTTTCTATACCCAATACATGCTCATGTTGAGAATGGATGTCATGCTAGGAAGCATGACACTGACATTTCTGAGTAGCCCAGCAAAGTCTATATATGTACATCACCTGCCTTTTGTTTCTAAAAATTGGGACCACTTATGTGGGACCTCAGAGAATCAGTCTAGTTGCTTCTCCCCAATTTGCTCAAACTGCTTTGATAATCATTTTATGTTAACATTGAGCTTTTCCTAAACTATCTTTTAATGAGGTATACTTAACTCTGTCTGCATTTTTATCCCAGGACTGGGAATTGAAGTCAGTGTGTTCTACCACTGAACTACATTCCCAACCCTCTTATTTATTTATTTATTTATTTATTTATTTAATGTTTGTTGGGAGGAGGGTACTAGGGATTTAACTCAGGGGCACTCTACCACTGAGCCACATCCCCAAACCTATTTTGTATTTTATTTAGAGCCAGGGTCACACTGACTGCTTAGCACTCACTTAGGCTAAGGCTGGCTTTGAACTTGTAATCCTCCTGCCTCAGCCTCCCAAAGTAGGTAGGATCATAGCTGTCCACCATCACATCCAGATCCTTTGTTACTTTTTAAAATCTATTATGTGCATCATTTTCTTAGGCTTTTTCATAGAAAAAGGGCACCAGTTTGAAGCCAAGTATCTAGAAAATGGACAATCTGGTAAATGAAAGAAGTCAAAGATAACTGTAGTTGATTAACTGAGATTGACACTCACCTCCCATCACCGAGTCAATGACAAGGTGTATATTACTTTACATTAAGACTTTTCTTTCTGGCATATCATAATTGTTGACAGACATGGACACTCTCCTTTTTATAAGAAAAGTTTATCAAACACTGTTGATAATGCATGTGGAGCATTTCAAATTCCCCATAGAATTCAGTTCTGCTTTCTCTCAATTGACAGTTATTCAAGAAAAACATTACATTATTAAAAATGCCAAACAATAATAATCATAAAAATATATGTTCATATATGTATAATAATCACTCTATTTGTTTTCACTTCCACCTCCCTTCTATTTCAGGGTTTAAGGTACAATTCTCACCAGCACTGAATATTGCCTGAAATTATGTGGCAAGTGGTATTCTCTGGTTTTGATTTGTATTTCCTTAATTACTAATGATGTTGTGCCACATATGATAATTTAAAAGGAGATGGGAGGATGGTTGAAATTCTTTACCTCAAATGCAAGATTATTTACTTTTTAAAAGTCTACTCTGTTTCAAAATGGCCTTGAACACTATCAGGTATACACATATACCTTTCTCAGAGATGTGACCTTGCTTTCTTCTTTTCTGGACCTTGGGTTCAGAGACTGAACTACAAAGTTGATAACCTGATTTCTATAACCACGGTATTCAATGTGTAGGAAAAGTACTTTAACTGTGCTGAAAAAGGCATCTAACTAGGGTACTTCAACTATGTAGAATGATGAGTACATTCTTATTTATACCCCAAACAAGAAACCATATAGCTGACTAATAAAAGTCTACACTCTTCAGCTAACAATTTCGGCTCTCTAACTCAGAAGCAGAGTGATTGTAGAATAATGGCAGAGGGTAGGTTTTGTCAAGTTTTGATTATAAATTCTTGACCAATAAATAACACCAAGGAAGTTTGAGGAGGTAGAAAGAAAACTGAGGTCCAACTTCACATTCCTTAATGTTCCTGCATCTGATCATTTGCATGAATAGACAAAAGATCAGCAATGTCCTTCATTAAGCTGACTTCTCTCACTAACCAAGTAATATCCTTCTAGCAAAAGGACCTTCGCAGTATTGACATTTCAAAGTGGCTAGCCTCCATCAAACTATAAATTTCCATGTTTTATCCCAATGATTAAAAGAACCTCAAACATATTTACCTGTCTAAGAAGTGAATTATGTTGGGATTCTTTAATTCTTTCATCACCAAGAGCTCATGAAGGATCAGTTCCTTCTGTGGGTGTTTCTGTAAATTAATCTGTTTAATAGCAACCTATAATGGAAATGTAATTAAAAAACAAATCAGTGGTTTTCCTAATTCTCTTAGAAAGTAACAAACACCAACCTGTTAATAATTTGTACTAACATACTATATATTATTACATAGTGAGATTATAACTGACAAATGAGTAGTATTTTGACTCGCACACTGAAAATGCACAGTATTTTCCACTACCTAGACCCTAAATATTTTCCAATTTTTTCTTGAAGTTGATTAGCCAACCTAAGCTCAGCCCAGTGCCAGGAATTACTCCGCTTTTCACTCCTAACTGGAAAAAGACTTTTTACAAAATTTGCTTATTCATGATATAATGCCTTATTTGTTCCCCCTAAAGTGAGAATGGTATGAAATTATATAGATTAATTCTTACAACATATCCAAATTTAAAAATTACATTCCTATTGATTACGCTTAGCTTCATCCAGTTTTTTTCCTAAAAAAAGCTAATATGCATGTAGAAGTATGAAAAAGTTGCTAACTTTTATTGACCCAGAGCCACATAAATAGCAGTAAAAACTGTGCCAGAAAACTTAAGAGGAAAAAGACACAATCAGAATTAAGACTTGTAAATCAGAATTAAGACTTGTAAATCATAGCCATTTATACTATCCAAAGACTTTGCCCTTCTCACAATTGCAAAAGGATCAAAGAACACTTCAGATTTAACATCTTAAACAAAAAAGGAAAGAGAAAAGAGGAGACAATCATTGTAATCAAAACTTTTATTTGAAATATTTCAGACCTACAGAAATATGAAGGGGGGAAGTAAAAAACATAGACTCATGAATACAGTGAAGATTTTCAACCATCTTCCCAACACTTTTTAAATTATCATGTGTGGTGGCACATGCCCATACAAGGACTCAGGAGTCAGCTCAGTACCTAAAATAAATGAATGAATGAATGAATAAATAAATAATATATAATAAATAATAATAAATAGAGAGATAAGTTTACCTTGATTTCTGATATATATCCATATGCATAGGTATTATTTCATTTATTATTAATTATTCAATATATAACATCTCCTATTTTCATGTTCAAAATATTCAGGTGATTTTCAGTATTTTTATTACTAATAAAATTAATGTTAAATTGAATTTAGTTGTTAAAAAGAAATTCCCAAGAAAGTTTCCAAAAATTCTCATTCTACATTCTACTAATTCAACCTAAATTCACAGAACACTTTCTACAGATTAATAACATTGCTCTCAAGCAATAGAGGAAAGAGTTTGGAATATTTTAAAAACAAATTTCTGAACAAAGTCAGAATGGCAGACTCAAAGATCAATACTTATTGGTAGGATTCAAAACCATTTATGTATTTATTTACTTTTTCAGGATTGGGGATTGAACCCAGGTGTGCCTCACCCCCAAGCTTACTCCCCAGTCCTTTTTAATCTTAGGATCTATCAAAATTGCTGAGGCTGGCTGAAAACTTACAAGCAGGCTAACTCAGCCTCCTGAGTTGCTGGGATTATAGGTGGGTACCACCGCCTAGAAGCTAGATGTATTGGTTTTTGCCTTGCTTTGCTATTGTTTTTGCCATGCCATGGATGGAACCCAGGACCTCATGTATCCTAGGCAAGCTCTCTACACTTAACTACATATTCAGCCCCAAATCAATGCTTTTATGGCCTATCATCCTGCAGTAAAATTGTGTCTTAATTATGTCATGGGTAATTTTTCCATCTAATAATCCCTAGCCATCTATGAGAAATAACATTCAAGAAGAAACAAATTTTCACAAAAATATTTTACAAAGATATAATGCCTAGCCTTCCTTTCACTTCAATGAGCCAATTGAAATGAATGAAAAAAACACAGACATCTATCATGAGATCAGGATCCAATGGCAGGCCTCAGAGCTCTGCCTGGGAACTGCATTATGTGCCACCACATCATAGTCCCCTGAAAGTCCCATTAGTAGTTCTCACTTCCTGGCTCCATGTAAGGTGATTACTATGGAAAATCTCTCTTAGCTGATGAGGAATTTCATGCACAATTGTCCCTTGAATGACACTGAGGCTTTGAGAGAGATATAAATATAAAAACATAAAATACATAATCTGGGGAAGAGAAAAGATCCAAGGTTTACATATAATAGTTATCCACAATATGAAACAGAAAACGCAGTGAAATAAAAGACTTCCTTGGAAAAGAGGGCAAAATATAGAAAGCAAAAACCCAGTGAGATAACTGTCATGACTTTTAAAGAAGCCATAAGATTATTTTTCAAAAAAGCAGTAACTAGAAAGTTTGTGGTTTAGTCTTATTATCTCTTTGTCTATCCAGGGACACCTCACTGTGTTCTGAAGCCCTGTGACCTGAACAGTGCACCGTCCAGTTCCATAATCCCCATCCTTAGGCTCCAATTGCTTCAGCTCCCTAGCCAGCCCAACCTGAAGGGTTTCTCCCAATAGCTGTGCAGCCCACAGACACCCCTGTTTCAACGCACACCCACTACTCCTCACACCTCCTGTAAAGGTGCAGACTGGCCACTACTTGAGGGGACTAGAGTTGGAGACTTGGATGCAGGGAGGTGTGTAGGATGTTGTGCTGGAAAGTATACCTCTGTTGGCTCCCATTCAGTCCCCAGCTCTATTTGCAGACTGACAGCTTGGGTCATGTACCTGCAGAACAAAAGTTCAAGGGCCAGGGGTCACTACCACATTGGCCAGTTCTCCCTGACCACCCTCACACCTCAGCTTGGAAAGCATAAAGCTCAGGGCTCTCATCCAGAAGCATCATCCAGGCAGCAGTTCCCCTGTTCCCCCATTTCTTGTAGCAAGAACCTACAAGAGCAAGACAGAATGAAATTCCCAGAGGCTCCCAGAGAGCCATAGACAAAACCCCAAAGAAATGGAGCAGGGAGCATCAGGGTCTTAGAATGGGAGTTTAAGGGACCAGGGAAAGGGACCCAGCTTCACCCCATCTCACCAGCCCCAGGGTCCACCACTTCAGCCCCTGGTTTACCAACTTACTTGGGTCCCAGTGGCATACACATCTGGATGTGACAATTTGTGAAGCAGCCTTGGTCAAAGGGATTGTCTCGCTGGAGGGAGATGGGGATAGAAAGAGGAGCTCAGAATCAGCAGGAGTGGGCAAGGCCATGTCCCAGTGACAATCCCTAAGGTGGTAAGTTAATGCAGGGCTCAGCACAGGCCTGTGGCAATATTCCAAGGGCAGGGGAGCCCAAGAGTGACCCAGAGACTCCAGCCTTCCCAGGCTTCTGAAAGAATGACTTCCCTGGACACACTTGTGGGCAGCTCTCTTCAGACCAGTGCTGACACTACACTCACATCTCCTGCCTTCTCAGGGCTCCCTCATCACCTTTTACCTCCCTTTGCCACATCCTTCCTCTATGTCCATTGGCCAAACAGGTCCTCCTGCCATGTCCTTCCAGATACCATTTAAGACATTTCTAGTGCTGCTCTGCTCAACTGATGCAATAATGGTGTCTCCATCGTGCTCCCACTTTATTTTCTCTCCTCTTGATTTCTTTCTAAAAATGTACCTTCATTGACTTTCACTATCTAGGAGGGCAGTGGCAGCAGAAATGCTCAATCATGTTTTCATAGTCACAAATCACATGGACCAGGAAAATCTGGACTGAGGCCTCTAGTACTCAAAACACTAAAGGTCATGATAAAATGTCAAATCCTCCCATGGACACTGACTAGCTTGTACTCTTTCTTATTCTATTTTCTCTTTCCTATGACTTCATCCATCAGTCTCTCCACTTTCTGCTCCCAGACTAGGTTGAGTCTCACCCCAACATCAAGAGCTTTAGCTAGCAAATATTCTGGAACAATTGCAAGTGACCCAGAAGCACCTGTGTCCACCCCCAATTCTCATGGCCCACACAATAAGACTTTGATCTTCAACACTGTTGTGCACAAGAAGGAAAGAGGATTTCACATCAGAACATCTCTGGAATACGTCCAAAAAGCAACAGGAACCATTGTGCTCTATGAGGTTTTGCCTCCTTTAAGGTGTTCACAGCATTAAAGAAATTAGTTTCCTTCCAGGTGCAATATTAGATGCCTGAAATCACTGTGAACTGGGAGGCTGAGGCTGGATATCAGAAGTTCAAGGCCAGCCTCAACAACTTGGCAAGGCCCACAGTAACTTAGTGAGACCCTATCTCAAAACAAAATATATTAAGGATTGGGGTACTTATGGTATAGAAAAAGCTGAAAGGAATGATAATTAATAAACTTTAAAGAACTGAGCACTGTTTGAATACCCCCTCTCTCTCACACTCATGGAATACAACCAGACCTGAATAGAATCCAACAACTCTAGAATACCCAGAGCAGCATCTCACACTGGCTCCACTCTTGTGGCTCCTGCTCACAGTCTGGGTCTCAATCAACAGACCAACATCAAATGGTATCTTATTGTCCATTTTTTGCCCAACTTCTTGCTGCCTCTTTACTTCCCCTGAACTTGGGGACTCAAGACATCAGAATTCTCTCTGTCCCTTTATCTCTTTTCTTCTATCTCAAATGTTGATTCTTTTGTTTGTTGGTTCACTCATTTATTCAATTTTTTTTTTGTATACTGGGTACTGAAGAACCCAGGGCCTTGTACATCATAAGAACATGCACTACCACTCAGATACACCCCAGGAAGAAATATTTCAGGGCATCAAAATTATCTCAGTTAAAGCAGACGTGGTTGTATATGCCTGTAATCCCAGTGACTCAGGACACTGAGGCAGGAGGATCAAAAGTTAGAGAGGAGCCTCCCCAACTTAGTGAGTCTCTGCTTCAAAATAAAATATGGAAGGGACTGAGGATGTAGCTTAGTGGTAAAGTGTCCCTGGGTGCAATACTCAGTAGCAAAAAATAAATAAATAAACTCTAATCACTGGACTGTGTTTTGAAAACACATTACAAACAGCATGGCCAGCCTACACTCAGTGTCGAGAGGGCAGCTGCAACATGAGGCCCTGGGCATGGTGGGGAGTGGCCAGGGTAGTGCAGGGAGAGTGTATCAGGGGACCCATATAGGCAACCTAGCTCACAGCACCCAAGTACATGCAGAGGAGACCCCCAGAGTGTTAAGCATTAAGACATGCAAGAAGGCTATTTCTGTTCCTTCTGGTTTCAGAGGCTGTGTCCTATCCAGAAAGAGTAGTCTCAAGAATGTCTGCTGGCTCTGCCCCTAGTTGAGAGCATCTTCATGACAGCAAGGGCAGGGTTTGGACAGAGGTGGGCCAGGAAATGAAGGGTGGAGCTAGTGAGCACTGTCAACTCTTTCAGGGAATAAGGCACAGAGCGTACAACAAGTAGAGTGGAGTCCTAGGATGTTAAGGGTGGGAGTTACTTGTGTTTTAAGATGAGACACATGTAGCTGACCACAGAAGGAATGGTAGTAATAATAATAGCAGCAGGTAGGACACTTTCTGGTACCAGGCACTGTTCTATGTGTCTTGTGTGAATTAACCCATATTTCCCTGTTTCAGAGATGCGAAAACTGATTGACAAGGGGGGTAAGTAGCACAGCCAAGGTCTCCCGCAAGTCAGTTATAGAACTGCGATTTGGACAAATGTGCTCTTCCCCTACATCCTTGCCACCAAGCACCAAGCAAATGTCTCTAGGAGGAGCTTCCGTCAGGGAATGGAGTAGGGAAGGGACTGGAATTTGGAGCATGGAATTAGTGCCTATTTCAGGTGCTGTAGATAATGGAAAGGAGTGCAGACCACATTTAGGTCTCTTGAGACTGGGCAATGTGGACATGGAGGGCCTCATTCTGAGCAGAGCAGAGGAGGAAGGGCAATGGCCTATGACCTGACTTGGAGCTAGAAGAACCACAGGATGGGGGAAGGGAAAATGCTTCCAGGCAAACTAAATGATGAACTGAAGCTGGAGAGAGGAGGAGGAGGGCAGGCCACAGGGCTGAGCAGTAAGGGGTAAGCAGAGGAGTCACAGGGGGGAGGGGACCAGATATGGCTGTGGTGAAAGGGTGACTAAGGATGGGAAATGCTGAGCACACAGGCTCCTCTGTCTTCTCAGCTGTCCCTGGGTCTGCAGCTTTCCCCTCCCACATTGGTACTGCCCACCAGTCTTCCTGAAGGAGCCTTTATAGGAGGTGTTGTCATACTAAAGGAGTCATGAGGCCGTCATGACAACCCTTCTCATTCCTGTTCAACCCCCAAATGAAAAGCAATAAAGACCCATAGATTGGAAAGAAAGTAATGAAACTGTTTTTTGTAGATGACATATTTTCCATGTAGAGTGAGAAACAACAAGTAATACTGGGGGAGAAACTCAGTGGTGGAGCACCCCTGATTCAATACCCATTACTGGAAAAACAACACTACTAAAACTCCTGCTCTTTGGATGATACTATGAAGAAAATGAAATGAGAAACCACAAATCGCAAGAGAATATGTACAAAATGTGGATCCTAATATACTATAGAGAACCCATTTGGTGGCTGATAAGACATGATAATATGCTCATCATCATTACTCACTAGGAAAACACAGACTGGAGCCCTAATGAGATACCACTACTCATGGAATGGACAGGCTACAATTTGAAAATAAAACAAAATACCGACAAATGACAGTGTTAAATGTTGGTGAGGAAGTTTAGCAACTGGAATCCTCATGCATTGCTGGTAGAAAGAAGGAATGATAAGGTGGTTTCTTTTATGTTGTTCCACCTATGTTTACTTTGTAACTCACAATACCCACCCCTAAAACTTTTCCGAACAGAAATGGAAACTTGTGTTCAGATGCCTGTACACCAAAGTTTGTAGCATCTTTCTTGAGAACTGCCCCAAAGTATCTGGCACAGTTGTCCAAAACTGTACATTCAGGGTCTTGGGAGGTTGAGACAGGATGACTAAAGCTAGCACCTGTAATTTAGTGAGGCCCTAAGCAACTTAGAGATCCTGCCTTAAAATGTTTTTAAAAAATTCAAAAAGAAAAAAAATAGAGGGGGCTTGGAATGCTGCTCAGTGATTAAGCATCCTTGGTTTCAATTCCTGGTAGAAAAACAAAGAAACACACAAAGAAAAACTACTGCCCCAAACTAGATACAATGTAAAAAATCCTTCAAATGGTAAATGTATTACACTAAGCAGGGCACCCATACAGTACTACACAGAAATAAAAGGAAACAGACATCCATACAGTACTACACAGAAATAAAAGGAACCAGACTACTGATATGAGCAACAACATAGATGACTCTCAAATGTGTTGGGCTAAATGAATGAAGCCAGACTAAAAAGCACACAACTGCACCGATACATGATTCTGGGAAGCAAAAACCCACAAGGATGTAGGGAGAGAAATTGACAAGAGATGAGAGGATTTTCTGGAGTAATGAAACTGGTTTAACATTGACCATGGTGGAGAGTACTCAATGGTATGCATTTGTCCAAATCCCGAACTATAGATTAAAAGGATAAATTTTATGGTTTGTAAATTATTCCTCATGACATTTTGAGGAAATTTTACCATTTCTCCCAGGTTTGCACTTCATCCAAACTAATTACCAGGGTTGAGTTTCTGGGCCTTTCTAATCTTGACCCCATGGGGTTAACCTCATTGCTCATTGCCACCCTGTGCTTGAATTAGATCCCTTTCTCCATTGTTGTTTTCACACCCTACTTCCATGTTTCCATGCCTTTGTGCACAGGTGTGTCTCTCACAGGCAATGCAGTCTGGCCTTCTGCCAATCCAAAAGCACACACCATCCAAGGTCACACAGAGTGGCATGTCCTATTCTACAGCCCTTGCCTTGTCAAACTCCCAGTTTCTTCCTGTCTGCTACACCACTCAGGACCAACCCCATCTCTTCGAGTGTTCCTGGGTGTCAGCTGGTGTTATTCTGATTGCAAGCTGCTTATCAGCGAGACGGCATGTAGTACTTACTCACCTCTGTATGCGTCCCTCAAATAACACACATCCTAGCTCACAGTAGGCTTTCAATGCAATGCACCCAGGAGGGAGCATGAACACCCAGCTCCATGGGGAGGAGACATCGGGGCTGCATCTTAAGAGGTGGGTCAGGAAGGACTCAGGGGCATCATCAGGGCCAAGGGCAGTGGAGAAAGCAGAGATAGTGCCTAGGGGCAGAGGTGGCCAGCTGGTTTCAGGGCACACACATTTGGTCCCCTTACCTGGGTCTCATAGGGGCACCTTGCGGTGCTCACTGCCCTGGCCTTGATGAGCAGCTGCAGGATGAGTGGCTGCAGGAAGCCAGCGGAAGGTATAGCCACTATGATGCTGTGCACAGGCTAAGAAGCCAAGCCAGGGGACAGTTCCCCCCTGGCCCCGCCTTTCCATTGACCCCTCCCCTTTCCTTTTCAGGTCCCAACTATCCCCACCCTCCAGCTCTTCCTCTCTGGACTGGACCATTAGTCTACTACACCTAAGCCCAACCTCACCCACTTCACTGTGGTCCTTCCTGTCCCAGATCAACCTTCTTCCCCGACTACATGCGCCCCACTCTGGATTCTCAATTCCACGGGCCATGTCCTGCCCCACCCCCACTAGCCTTCAAGAGGTCCACCAAAGGTCCTCCCAACTGACTTCTCCCTATAGCCCCGCCCAGTCATCCCCCCCTTCAGTTACCCAGCCCCTTGGCTGACCACCCCTCCCTCCCCTCCACCAGAGCTGGTTCCAGTGTGGGCCCTTGGGACTGCGTGGATACGTCAGGGCTCGGTCCATGAAGGGTATGTGCCTCCGGTGTACCAGGAATACCACACAGCTAGCCACCACAGCACCCAGGTAGAGTCACAATGAGAGGAGAAGCAGCAGGTAGAGCCTGATGTTGTGGTGGCCCACAGAGTTGTTTATCCACCTGCAGTGGTGGTCGAATTCCTAGAGGAGAGGAGGCAGCACTGAGGGTCTACTGGCCTGGCTTCCAGCACACCCAAATCCTGAGGCCTCCCACAAACTAGCCCTCTAGGCCACCTGCTCGTGGGCCTACACTTGAGCTCCCATCTCCAGGGAGAATGTAGCATTTCTATTGCTAGAGAACATTTAGGACTCCATGGCTCATCAGGTCACCTGTCATGACTGAAGTCTTTAGAGATAAGACCTGCCCAGTGTCACTTGGAACAGGATGTAGTATAAATCTGGGCCTCTATTTTCTCAGATACTGGATGAAGATGAAAGAAACAGCCTTTCCCAGCCAGCCTTGTGCTCTTGTAAACCCATGCAGGGTGTGCACACGAGAGAAAAGCACTGAGAACCCAGGAAACCCTCCAACTGGGACACCCAGAGGGGGATAGGCAAAGATCCCCAGAACAGGGCAGCAGCAGGCCTAAAATTTGGGTATATCAGCAAGGCAGGGGATGGGACAGTCACTGCCTTTCCTCCCCGTGGCTCCACCAGATCAGCACGGATGGGATGCCCTTTGCATGTCACACCTGTGCAAGCAAGGCCAGTCTCTCAGGACAGGTGCAGACACAGAGACGATGACATATGTAAGTGACCAACAGTGTGTCAGACCTACTTTTAGCAGTGTGGGAAGATAGTCTCATACCAACCCCTGGCCCCCTTATGGTGGGTGGTTCCTTCTCCTGGCTAGGTGCCTGGGGATGGGTTGGTGAGTGAACAGGGAGGATGAGTACTCACCTCCACACAGATGTTGCAGTTTTCACAGTGGTAGGTTCGGGGCAGGCGGTGGAGATGACATTTGGCACACCATGGCATTGGGAAACATTTGTTGTTCAAATGTGCCACATAGGATGCCTCTGGGTTCTGCTCCACAGAGCCTGGCATGGGAAGAAGTTTGGGTAGTGGTAGGAGACCCTTTGAACACTCTGCTGCTTGGGGCAGCCCAGTAGAATCACAAGACAGCAAGAGGGTGGGGAGGAGTTGGGCAGGTGAATCCCGGTTCCTGTTGAGGAAGCTGACCACTCACATGAGCTGGCAGTCAGAGAGAAGGGGGTTTCCAGCCAGAAGAGCTCTCTATGGAGCTCCACCCTTTGGAATAGTGATCAGGGCTTGGAGACATGTGTGAAATGGGAAAGAGTATCAATTGCGAGGTTTGGAAGAGCCTGCCTGGCCTCTTTTGCCAGCCTGCTAGGTCTTCTAAAGCAACTGGAAAACCTCCAGGATTCTGTTTTATCACACCTCAGTTGGTTGGGAAATAAATTGCCAGCACCTAATTAAGGATGACATTGAGAGAAGGGATTCTGAGGCCCAAGGTGGGGTCAGCACTTTAGAAATCACACCTATAGGCCTCAGCCCTTGGGCTGCCCCCTCCTCTCCAGATTCTAAGGCCTTACCTCTGTGCAAGATGCCTGGGTCTGATATGTTCATGCAAATGAGGCTGTAGAAACTGAGGAGACAGAGGAGCCCAGTGGCCACTGGAAGGGCCCATTCTCCACTCTGGGCCAAGGCTCGGCAGCTGAAAGCAGAGCCAGACTAAGTTCTACTCTGGGGCAACCTAGAATGCCCCATGAGGCCTGGCCTACCTGATATAGGACTCACACTCCTTAAGGACAGTTTTAAATATCTACGCTAGAAACACACCAAAGACACCATCAAATGTCACTAGCATTACCCACCAGTTCCTAAATGCATCAGGCACTCTAGATCTCTGTGCTTCTGACTATATATCCTTCTTCCTCTTCCTGATCCTCTTTCTCCACTTCCTGCCTCTTAACTATCACTATTTTCCCTTCTAGCTCTTTGTAAGAAATCTAGTAGATTTCATGAGATACTCACGGGATGGAGAAAAAGAGGACACTCAAAGTGGCCAGTACTGCCACATTAAAGGATGCCAAAAGGCTTGGCAAAAGCCAGCCATATCTGGCTGGAGTTTTGGGTGAAGGTGAGAAAACCTTTGAGACCATCTTGGCTCATCGCCTGCTCTCAAATAAATGAGAGCCACCAGATGGCTCTTCTGGATTTGTACCCAGAGTGCCATGACGACAAGTGTGACATCAGAGAGGTTCTGGAATGGGGGCACTGGCTGCTTCCTGTGGCTTCTGTGAGTAAAGATCTTCTGCCCCCACATACACATGGTGATGTTGGGAGTAAATCTGCTCTCATCTTTCCAGATAATTTTTGTGTAAAGTTTTATTATTGAGAGAAACTAGTCTAAGGATTTTTAATATGTAGAACTCTGTTGAAATTATCACTGTTAGCTTAGAGGATTAAACTCCACTACAGATTCTGAATTTTTCTTTAAAACTAAACTTGGTTAAAATAAGAACAACAGTGTAACTATGGTGCTGTTACTTGCTTCTTGGTATAGTAGTTGTATTCATATCTTTCACTTATACAAATCTTTTAAATTTTATTAGATTTACAAGAGCATTCCACCAAGCTACTTTTTTTTTCAAATTGAAGTCTAAAGTAAAGTTTTCAGATTATAAAAATTATATTTCATGCATCATAGCTATTATGCAAAGTCAACATGGCTTTACTCTTGCTAATATCATTTCATATTTTTCTTGTAAATCGCATGATATTTTCTGTTAATGCTTTACAAAAATACAACTTTCACTAAAACAACTAGAGTTCATTAGAGATGTTAGGCCCTCACTGATAAGACAGACAAGATGTAAGTCTGACTCTCTGTACTAAGATTGAGCTCAATTTAATATAAGAGGAACCACAAATGTGATTCTACATCATGTACAACCAAAAGAAAGAGAACTTCCATTAATGTTGATGAATCAAAATGCATTTTATTGTCACGTATAACTAATTAGAACAAATTAAAAAAAGATTAGGTGATGCAAATATATATATATATATATAGAAATTCATAATATTGCATAAAAACTGAAAAGTATCAGACCATCTTCCTAGTGAATGTGTAAATATAACTAAAAATTTGGGGTCCCAGATTAACTTTGTGCTAGACACTCTATGAGAATTTTGTATGCACTATCCTCTTCATGTGGCCTCATCATAGTAAAGTCACTATATTGACACTATATTCAAGTCCAAACTTCTAGTAGTACTAGTTAGAATACAAAATTCTTGCTCTTTCTGATTGTAATTCTTAATCAGTAGTTATCCCTGTATTCAAAACTTTGTTTTTACTTCTAATAATTTCTTAATTTTTCATGTTATAGTCTTTTAATATTGTTTTCTTATGTGTTGATTTTTTGTAATTTTGTGCATATTTTATCATTTATACTTTCAAAGTTGATTTATCCAAACAGACTTAGTATTTAAAATTAGGAGTGGATTACTAATAGTAGATGTTAAAATAAGCTTTTGTGGAGAATCAGATGCTGAAGTCCCTTTGTGGATTGTAAATATATTAAATGTCTGAAGAACCTAGAATTAAATCAACTTGAAATTTTAGGTTTTGAAGTGTGTGACAGCTTGTCTTCTCAAGTTGGCCACAACAATACCTCCATTTTCAAACCAGTCCTTACAATTCTCATATCAAGAGGTAGAAGATGTTTTTGTACTTACTTGTATCTGATGGCCCAGGGATTACTAGATGTGTAGAATATGCAGAATGGACACTGTGACAGTGGTGGTCATAACCCTTAACTGGCCTGGATGTGTCCATTTCCTGGCTGTTGTAAAGTAGTCACCATATATTAAGTGCAGCTACCCACACCCAACTTAAGTGGAGGGACCTAGATGATGGGAGGCCACCAGTTGATGCCAAATGGAACAGAGGTGACCACTCCCATCAACACTTCCTCATCTTCTGACCTTTAAAAAACAGAGCAAAAGAAAATGTTCAATGAGTTCAAGAAAATGTTCAATGAGTTCACTGTGTTCACATTTTGAACACAGTGATCAATAATTGGAAGGGATTCAGCAAAGTGTGTCTACTGATGTGCTTTCTTTTTCTAAAAAACATTTGAATGGCAGCTAGAGCTTATTCTCTCACTGAATTGCTCAGATCAACCACTTTGCTCTTCTAATTCTGGAACAACTGGAGATTACTTCATATCTTACACCAGTCACTTATTAACTATGTGAGTTCTCAACATCCCAGCTTTAATGACCTCAGCAATGAAATGGGTAATGGGAAATTAATCGATTCTTTCATTACACTTATACATTTCAGGGGTGGGGTAGGTTTCTCTGGATTGAACCCAGGATTTCTTTACTACTGAGCTATATACCCCCATTTTTTTGTTGGTTACTTTGTTTTTTATTTTTTTCTTTTTATATTCTATTTTGAAATAGTGTCTCACTAAGTTGCTGAGGAGCTCACTAAGTTGCTGAGACTGTCCTTGAACTTGTGATCCTCCTGTCCTAGCCTCCCAAGTTGCTGGAATTACAGATGTGCACCATTGCACCTGGCTTTATTAAATTTTTATATATACTAATTTATTTTCTTACAATGAATGAAATTTATTGTTTCATGGCTGAAAGTAATTTTTGACATTTAGACAATTACACTAACTTTTTTCTTACAGGATAACACTCCTTAACAACTATTACATCAAATAGGCTTGGGTTGTGGCTCAGTTGGTAGATTGCGTGCCTGGCACATGTGAGGCAATGGGTTCGAGCCCCAGGTTGACATAAAAATGAAATGAAGGCATTGTGTCCATTTACTAGAAATACACTTTTAAAGTATATATGAGACAGACAAACAAAGAGACATAAAGCTCTTTTTGTTTGATTTACACAGTCATCTTATTGAATCACTGAGTTCTACATATGCTTCATTATTTTTATATACATTTAAACTTTTTTTTCTAAATTTTTTGAATCAAAGTGTTTGTATATATCTATATTTGTTAATAGGCACAAATCCTAAATTTATTAACTTTTGCAATTTTTTTCTAGCACATAAAATACTTTTTTGTGTTTTTGAACATTTTTCTCAACTACTAAGGTAATGAGGTTCATGACTGCAGTTATTGTCTGTCACTAGTTGTGCTTTCAGTTTGACCTTCTAGATCAAGTCTATTTGAAGCATACTTTTCTACATTCACCCTTCCTGATTCTGTCTCTCAACCTTCTCCCAAACTCTCTTTGTCTTCTCTCTCTCTCTTTCCATATACATATGCACACTTATTTAGGTTTGACTTTTCCATTCTGGGTCTTCCGGTTAGAAATGTTATTCAGAGTATCTTTCTCAAATATGAGTTCTTCTTTCTTTACTCCCTTATGACCATTTTTCTACCTAACTTATCTGTAATACAGCATGATAGGATTCAGCATTACTGCCAGTCTTTGTTTTAGTGAAGCTTCAAACTGGAACTTCATAAAAATTTCAGGTCAGGATAAACAGAGAAAGTGGATATGAAGAGAGGATAAGATTAGCAACTTGTTTGAAAATCTGTGGTTTGTCTTTTTTTCATGCTATATGTGGAGTTCTCTTCTATGCCCATAAAATCTGAATTTTTTCTGGCATCTGCCATCATGTTTTGCCACAACATGCTAATTTTCCTGCTACATAAGTTTTACATTCAAGAAACTTAAATAAGATGAAGAAGAGCTATAAATCATTTTTTAAAAGAAAAATGAAGCAGAATATACATTTTATTTATAGTATTGACTTCATGCAAATCAAAATTTTGTGAAATATTATTACATCAAATAGGCATAATGTGCATTATTTTAAATGATACTAAAAATTTCCTTAGGTAAAGAGTCAAGTGTTATAGCAAACAGCCTCTAGTCTAAATTTACCAAACAATCTCTGCCATCACATTTGTAATTTTATGATTTCAAAATTTCTCTTTTTCTTTCAAATTGCATTTACTATAAGTTGCACAAAGCATCTAAACTCCTGTTGAAAATGTTGAAAAATTTCAATTCATTCATTAGCTATAATAGGGCAAAAGGTTTTACTGTAACTATAGATAGGAAACATTCATTGCCTAGACTAACTTGTGAAAACCCAGGTTAACCCCGCACCATAGATGCTGGGAACTCTTGTCCTAGCAGCCTTGGTTCAAATCATGCTGTACCCTAGATTATTGAATAAGCCCAATACAAAATGGACTGTATACAGGCAGGGCTGTCAAATAATTTCCCTCATAAGCTGTTGGGGCATAGTTATTGTTTCAGTCAGCTTTTTTTCTGCTGTGTCTTAATTAAAAGTCCCAACCAGAACAACTGTAGAAGAGGAAAAGTTTATTAGGGGCTCATGGTTTCATGGGTCTTAGTTCATCTAAGGCCACCTCCATTTCTTGAGTTCAAGGTGAGGCAGGACATTATGGCAGAAGAGTGTGGCAGAGGGACATGGCTCACGTGATGAGGAAGCAGAGAGAGAGTCCACTCACCTGATACAAATATATACCCCAAAGCCATGTCTCAATTTCCCCCTCCTCCAGCCACACCTACCACTTTATTTACCACTCACTCAAACCCTCTCAGGGGGTTGAATCACTGATTGGCTAAGGCTCCCCTAACTCAATCATTTATTCTCTGAACATTCTTGCATCATCTTACATGTGAGACTTGGGGGACAACTCACATCCAAACCATGGCCCCTGTGATCATTAAATATTAAGAATATAAAAGTGCAAGCTTTTCTACTCTTTTCAGAGCATTGTATGTGCAAGATATATTGGGATATGGTAAAGGACACATATCTGTTTGTAGTTGAAGAGAACCTATGTAAATTGAATAAGCTTTTAAAAGTATGTGTTCAGTTAAGAATCTGTGATTCTTGTAGAATGAACCACCTCAGAATAGGAGCAAAGTGAAAGAATATCCAGAAATGAAATGAAGATGCCAAGCAACTTCATTAGCCTCAAAAATCAGTAAGACCATAAAGCATGCACTTTTCAAGAGAGAAAGAACTTTGGAGTCTTCAAAGTCAACTTCTTTATTTATTGAGGTCAACTGCTTAGGAAATTATATGGTGCATGTGTTATTCCATGTATGTTGTTCAAATGAAGAATGAAACTTTGAAAACTGGAAAGTTGCCTAATTACTAATTCAAAATAAGTATCATAACCTTGTTGTACTAAGTCTCCATCAATCCCTCACCTGTATTTCTCTTCAGCACTCTGTCTTGGACCAGCAATGATATCAAAGGGGACTCTTTTAGGTGCAGATCAAGATAATGACAAATTTTTGATTATCAGCTAACGAATTTAAATTGCTGAGTTAATTTTCCAGGAATACTGACTGAGACACTGAGCTTGTCTTAAAATTTTTCCTATTTATTTTATCCTCTGCCACCACCCTGTACCCATATTTCTGGGGCCAAACTTATGTGGAACTTATAAAAAATGAATGCTAGTATCTGGAAAAACAGCAGGGAGATGCGGTGCTGAAAAGTACATCTGAATCATTCACAGATAAGCCAGAAATAGCACAGTATAAGGAGAGCATGAAGAGTAGCATTCTTTGCCCCAAATATTCAGAAGGGCTCAACTACTTGGTTCAGGGTTATGAGAATCAGAAGGGAAACACTGAGATCTCCTGAGCCCTCCATATGTTGTATAATGAAGACAATTTGATTTCTGAGGAAAGTAACATTTATAATAGAATCAAAAACCTTTCTGCAGGTCAGACAGGCAATATTTATTTCCTCTTCTTGGTCTCTAAGCCAGAACATTCTGTCGCTATTGTAATACAAGCCAATAAAATCTAAATAAATCTTTGATCATTTGAGTTCACCCTGTCATTCAACACAAGTTGATTGTAAAGTCATAGAAATTACTTGAAGAGGATGTGGATAAATTGGCTGGTTGAGAAAAAAAAACTTACCAATGACTAAAGGGAGGAAAAGGACTTGTGTAAAAATGCTAAGGAAGGTAAAATTGTTTAGTCAAAAGAAGATACTGCATGATAACTTAATAACTGTCTTTAATTTCAAGAGGACTAATACTTCTGTTTTATCCACTTGTGTAGTTAGAAACTACCAAGAAATTATTCTGGCATTTTCCTGTGACTTGCATATTTGACTCTTTTTATTCTCATTTTTATGCTTTTTATTTAAAAACTGTGAACTTGTATTTGACTTTATTCCATTTGAAAAGCAAGTGGTGGGAATAGATAATCAAATGAAAAAACATATTGTACTCTTTTGTTTCTTATAATTCAGTGATAATGTTTTTCTTTGTTTTTTAATATAAACAATCTTTGACAGGTTCTTGCCATTTTTTAAACTCAACTACCTACATATTAAACACTTGATACTTGGCTCCAGTTATGCTGAATTTTTATTGCCAAGTCTTAAAAATAATGACAAAAGTAGGAAATAAACATATTCCAAGTTATATTGCAATTCTTGTTATTTTATACACTAAAATTATAAGTCCTGAAATTTGTGGATTTCTGGGTGAAGATGAATTTGTGGGACCTCTAAGTTGTTTTAAGTTGATCAGGAAACATTTAGGAAGTATCCAGCATTGTTTAGGTATTTGAGGAAAACAGTGAAAAAGAGAAGAAAGACATGACCACAGAGCTGGAGATGCTTATAAACTGTTGGTAAAAAGTTTAATGGATTATACATTGGTGAGAAATACCACATGTGTAGTATCAAGGGGAGCACACATTCTGGTAGAGCCTGAGCACCCAGAGCTTGGAGTCTAAACAGAAGGTTCTCTTGCTGTTAATACCGGGGACCCATATCAGCATAGCCCATCCCCTGTTAGTGTTTACTCCCCTCAACAAGAGTATATAGTATGAGCTCCATCAGCCTACTGTTTCTCTCTGTCTTTGTTTTGTTTGTTTTTCATTACATCTTAGCTTCTTCTTCCTCATAATTCCTCCATAGCATTGTGTGTGTCAAAGCTGGGATTCAATCTCCTGATTCTGCTATTTGCTTTCTTTCATTTTCTGCTTCTTAGAGTCATCTTCTCACCTATCTTAATTCAAATTGCCATGAAGGAAGTTCTGCTTATCCCTACTTATTTGCATACCAGGTCATGTCACAGGTCCTTTGTGAGCCTTTGGGTTGTAAGCCATTGCACATCACACTTAGACTGGCTCACTAGGCCTCTCCCTTCCACAAGAGCCATGGGCCATGAAGTTTCCCCTGAAATGAAATGATGTGCTGACATCATCTTTTGCAAAGTTGAAAAGAAAATGATCAATATTGAAGGGATGTTTAGAGAAGACTATGACATTCAATTGAAAATAATTTATTTTAGGGCTTAGATACAGTACATTCTTGACTTGGGGAGAAAGCATGTGCAGAGCAATGGTGTAGAAGTGTATCTGCATAAGGAGGGTGTGAGCCAGAAGAAGCTGCTCTCAAAATAGGATGATGTTTTAGAATTTAACAAACAATAATTAAGGATATATAGTTGCCCCATATGCAAATTAAAGTGCTTCCTCATGGTTTGAAAATCAATTTTTAAAACAACCTTTTTTCCTATTACCTTTTGTAGTAAGGGGATATTTTAGAATGTAATTCAACAAACACAAGGGAAATGAATATGTGTGTGTGTGTGTATAAATACACTTTTCAAATGTGATTTTTCTTAGGGTTGGAGATACACACACCCACCCCCCCACACACACACAAACACATATCTACTCCAGTAATAAACCATACATTTCTTCTTTAGGACTAGGAAGTATATATTCCTATAATTAACCAAATGGATTTTTAGTTACTCATATGGTGTTTGGGTAGTTAAATACACACACACACACACACACACACCATAATCTCCATGTATCGATATATATATGAATATATGTAATACATATTATATATGAGGTTATATTAAATGAAAATATATATGTATATATTATATTTCAACCTAATCTTAAGTATATAACTGAAGCAGAAACTCCAATAGTAATCCTAAGAAAAATCACATTTGAAAAGTGTTTTTATTCTGGAGGACATGAAAAACTGAACTTGTCTAAAGTCTTGAGTTTTAGGGAGACAATGTCATTTAAAATTAAGTAAAAAGTTACACACACACACACACACACTGTGAATGTCATGCAATGTTTCTTTGAGATGGTTGTGAGCTTATATTTCGCCTCTATTAAAAAAGACGTAGGTCATTGATCATTATTTTATTACATGGTGACCCTGGTTTGCAATTTTGGATTATAACCATGTTAAAAGGAGGAAAAAAAGACAAATGACAACATAATCAAGAAAATTTATTATCAACTTGATGATTCTTTCAATTATAGAATTTAGCATGTTTGGAACAGTCAATTTGTCACTTCCTACACATTTGCTTTGTAACCTCAACAAATCAATTCATACTATTGAAAATCTTCTCTTCCCAGCATGATATCATTTATTGGATGATATTTGAAAGTCCTAGATATATGAATCTGGCCCACATTAAGCTCATCATTTATTTGAGAACAAAAAACTCTTGCTTAAAACAATTCACAAATAAGACACATGTGTGTACCATGTGTAGGCAGGGCCTTTAACTGTGTTTACAGAGATCCCATTTTAAAATATATTAGTTTTAGGTAAATTCTCAAGAGGGAATCATTGCATTCTCACACTATTCTGCCTTTTGAGACATGTGTATGTTACATACTAGTCAAAGATATGTGTTAAAGAAAACATTTAAATTCAAACTAACCTAGCATGTGTAATCTGTTATATGTTATCTCATTGAATCTCCACACAATTTCAGCATGTTCCTTATTTTCTGATAAGGGTTCCCACAGAGAATTTAGGTAATGTCACCAAAGATATACAACTATTAAGTGTCAATGCTGAGATTTAAAAGTCAACTTTGCTCTCAATGTTTGTATTCACTCAAAATTCATCCATTTAAAGAGTATTACTCAGCCATAAAGTAGAATGACTTTGACATTTGCAAGTAAATAGATGGATCATGAGACTATCATAATAAGTGAAACAAGACAGTCCCCCAAAGCCAAAGGTTGAATGTTTTCAATGATATGGGGAAGGTAATCCAAAATTAGGGGGAGAGGGGAAGAATAGACATTCAGTAGACTAAACAAGGGGGAATGGAGGGCAGGGAAGGAACACAGGAAAAGGAAAGACAGTAGAATGAATCTACTATGTACTATGTACAAAATATGAATAAACCATAGTGATCCACCATGGGACACATCCATAAGAATGGGGTCCTAATTAGAATAAGATATATTCCATGCTTGTATAATTATATCAAAATGATTCTACTGTCATGTATAACTAAAAAGAACCAGAAAAATAAAAAAAGATAAGCCCTGATGCAATGATATTAAGTGGTGTAGGCTTTCCCAGGTTATTAGATGTTTTCTCTGAAAAAGAAAACATGGCCTGCCTGCACATTTTATATATGTTGGTATACAAACATGTCTCATTATAAATTATCTGATATATATGAATTTTGTGACATAAAATAAAATAAAGGATGAACTTATTGTGTGCAAGACTCATGTCTAATGCTTTCACATATCATCTGATAAATAACATCTGCTGGAAGAGAAGATTGTCAACAGTATGAATTGATTTGTTAATGGAAGTCACAGATTTACATCCAAAAATGCTAAACTGTGTATCACTTTGATCTTGGACTTTCTAGCTTCTAGAACTTTTATATAAATAAATACCTGTTGCTTATGCATCACCCAGTGATAAGACATTTTGTTAAGCAGCCTAAGTGGACTCAGACATTATCCACTAGTCTTCCTTCCAGGTGATTGAGAATTAATTATCGCTCTTTGCTAAGCATTGTCATTGCTTAGAATGTTGACATGCAGGACAGGAAGAAATGGAAACCACTTGCTCAGATGAACAGAGTTGAGGACTGTTAAATTTAAGGTGCTAATTGAGGGATACCATATCACATAAGGAAAAGATTAGAGTCAATGTAGACTAGCAGCAGAAGGAAGACTTCAGGTCTAATAATGTCTAATTTTTAAAAGTTTAATAACTATAACCATACAGAAAAATAATCTTCATTTTTACTTCTTTCTTTCTTCCCCCTTGTTCTTCCTTTTATTCTTTCAATTGGCTGCATAGCTACTATTTGTCATAGAGGAGTTTACATTCATAGAATTTTCAAGTGTAAAATATATGATCTCTCATATAAGGCAAGAACTAGGGAAAAGAAATTTGTAAACCTCATTTCCCTAGTTCTTGCCTTACGTAATAATAGAGGACCCCATCCCCATGTACATCCCATCACAGGATGCTAGAACAACAACAACAAAAAAAATGCTACATGTGTTGATCAACCAGCCAGCAGCTAGATGGTTTTCCAGGCTCCTGTCTGGTGTCTCCTGGATAACACTTCACCTGCTATTTCAAGTTCACTGGAGAACTGTGCATCAGGAAGCCTGATGTGAGCAGACATTTCTGGAACATCTTGGAGAGTGCTATTTTCTACCTCTCTGAATTATGTTTTTTTTTGTTTGTTTGTTTGTTTTGTTTTGTTTTGTTTTTTAAAGAGAGAGAGAGAATTTTTTTTAATATTTATTTTTTAGTTTTCGGCGGACACAACATCTTTGTTTGTATGTGGTGCTGAGGATCGAACCCAGGCCGCACGCATGCCAGGCGAGCGCGCTACCGCTTGAGCCACATCCCCAGCCCTGAATTATGTTTTTTAAGAGCTCTAAACATCTCACAATTTTTTAGGAGTCAGATTTTAGTCATAGTCTGATATCAAGACCCAATGTATGATCATCAGGGAGTTCAGGCTGGAACACAGCTATTACTTAATTTTCCCTCCTTTATTCTGTCTATTGAGACTGTGCTAGCATAAAATTCCACTAAACTTGCTTTCACTAGGGTTGTTTTCTTTAGTCCTTTTTGCAAACATTTACCTGGTTGGCTCTCACCATCAGTTGGTCAAACAGGCTTTATTTATTTATTTGAGTACTAAGGTTGGTAAGAATAGTTAGACCTGTAAATAAAGGGTGGGTTCAAACGTAAACTTTTTGAATTTCAAAACTAAATATATTTAATTAAAAAATTAAATCAGGGCTGGGGTTATAGCTCCGTTGGTAGAGTGCATGCCTTGCATGCACAAGGCCCTGTGTTCAATCCCAGCACCATAAAAAGGAAAAAAAAATCAATCATTTATTGACTTATTTTGTTCAGCATGAGAGTCTCCATGCAATCTACTTATCAGTCCATGTCATAAAGTCTAAATTTTTCCATTGTAGAATAGTATTTAGAAGGGAAGGCAGTGGGAACGAAAGATGAAATAATTTTGACAAAGGCACAGAGATACAAATAAGTTTATATTGTGATGAGAAAAGCAAGAGTTCCCATATGCCATGGGAGTTGCTGCTGCTGGGTAAGGAAGTGTGTAGACCTTTGGATGCCAGAGACACTCCCAGATCTCCTTTCAGTCTCCTTTCAATACTCCACCAAATGTTGTCATGCTTTAGTTTATGTTTCGCTTCCTATGATAGGCAGTTTAGGGTTTCCTCTTCTTTCCTACAATTTGAAGGATCTCATTCTTATAACTACAAAGATAATTTCTGTATCATCCAGTTTCTTAGTATGATGAATTTAATTGATGAAACTATTTTTATTATTTATTTTTAAACATTATTATTAGGCTTTATAGTTATGCATAATAGTTTGGTTCATCCTGATAAACTCATATATGCATGAAAATCAATTTGACTTCCTGATCCCCTTTTCCCTCCTATGCTCCCCCTTCTCCTTCTACTTTATTGGACTTCCTTTGGCTCATCTGTTAATTTGTAACTGATTTGTTATTTATGTAGTCTTATGCTTCCCTCCCTTTTTCCTTTATTTTACTCTAGCTTCCACATCAGAGAGAAAACATTTGACCTTCGTGTTTCTGAGTTTGACTAATTTTTGTTAGCATGATATTTTCTATTTCTATTCATTCCATTGCAAATGCCAGAATTTTTGTTTTTATGGCTGACTAAGACTCCATTGTTCATATATACATCCTTAATTCATTCACCTGTTGACATGCATCTGGGTTGATTCCATAATTTAACTATTGTGAATTGTGCTCCTATAAACATTGCGGTGCCTGTATGCTATAGTATATTGATTTTAGGTTTTTTGGATATATACTGATAAATGGGGACAGCTGGGTGATATTGTGCTTCCATCTCTAATTTTTTGAGGAATCTCCATATTACTTCAAAGAGTGGTTGTACTTCTGCAGTCTCACCAACAATGTAAAATTGCAATATTCTTTAAGTGTGTAAAAAAAATCACACCTTATATTCAGTGTTTATGATAAAACAAATTAATGTACTCATAACATTTTCCTATCTTCTAGTAACCATCTGCTGCTTTGGAAGTACCAAAATTGACTTTTTTTTTGTACAGGAAAAAGTTAACATAAAGAAAATGTTTTAGAACTACTTTCAGATCCAAATTCAGAATGTTGGCCTGGACTGGAGTCATTAAGGCTTCCTTAGAATTGCTGCAGAGGATGATTGAAAACAGAGTTTCTACATTCCTTCTGTAGAGACAAGTCTGCCTTGAAGTTCTGCCTAAAAGTTCTTAGTTTCAGTTTTCACTGTCTTCCAGTATCATGCCAAACTTAGGTCTAATGTTAAAATTTCATCTATTTCTCTACCTGATGGATAAAGGAATTTTCCATTTATAAATAAGATAATCATTGAGAATTGACATATTAACTGTCAGCATTGAAAGTTGACAGATTTTCAAGTTGATTTATGATTTACAAATCAAATTTTGTTACTGATTGCTTCTTTCAAAGCCAGTTATGAGGATTATTTCACCCCAAATGAAGAATAGCAAGCTGCAGAATTCAACCTGCCTTTCTCTTTCTTGAGGTACCTGCATGATATAATCTTAAAACACTTCTTTTTCTGAATGCAAGTTACAAACTTTAGATCATCTAAAGCATATTTATTTTAATACCGATTCAGCATTTTTAAAAAAGTTTGGTGGATTAACCTATAATATTACTTTAAGAAATAAAACAAAATGGTAGTAACCATTTTGATTGCATTTTTTGACTTTTCAGAAATTTTGATTTTTGACAGTTTTCTGCTGTGATCAAAGATGTTTTTACAGATAAAAATAGAAGGTTATTTATGGTCTGTGATTTGACACCAAGCTCCTCTTCCCAACAACAGCTTCCCATTCCATCAGAATTTCAGAAAACTTCTGAAATTCATTCTGTAGACATTCATTTCTTTGGGAGTTAATGGATGGCATTACTATCTCAAACAGTTGAAAGAGGATGATTTTCATGGTTGCTTAGTATCTTCATATTATTGGGTGTCACAGGTCTTATTATGCAACTTGCTGTGCAGCATCATATGAGGCAATTTAATTTTCATGACAAAGCTGTTAATTGCTTTAACCAGGGAAAGATGGTATGGTTGCTAAAAAGAGATGAAAGATACAATAATGGAAGATTAAGAAATTTAAGTAGCCCCTAAATTACTGAAAGGATGGTGATAGCACAGACTAAAGTTGAGATTATGTACTAATACATTTTAATACACTATGTTGAAATGGTAGAATAAATAAGAGGCAGCCATAGCCAGTGCCCCCACTAATTTTGGCAATGAGGTTTCCTGGGATAAGTGTCCCTGTTTTGAAAGGACCTGTTGGTACTCTTCTCTTATTGTGCCCACCTTCTAAGAGTAAGTATATTCTGGATCTAAAAGGATGTTTCTACCCAGAGCCTGTGATCCTTCTTTCTAAGCTGTGCTCCACTGATCCCTGAGATCTTGAGTTCCTATCCAGTGGTCTACATGGATCTCTTCCCCATGTACATCCTTTATCTAAGCATAATGTCCATTTGGGCAAATGCAGAAATTAATAAGGGCAGTCTCGCTGTGTTTATTCACAATGGGAATTATTCTGGAAATGGGCACTTTTGTAAGTCTGGAGGTTATCAGACAGCAAAAAGGAAGGAAATCTAATCATCTCTCTACCCTGTGTTGCTATGATTTAGGTAGCTTAACTCTTCCATCCATCAGCAACTTCAAATAGAAAAGATTAATGATATGTGTATAGAAATCTGAAAAGTTGAGTTTTACAACATTAAAATCAGTGGTCCATTTATAGGGGTAAAGAGTAGAGACACAAAAGAAAGGTCATCCTTACAGATAAAAGCCTCACCAATGGAGACATCAGTAGTTCAAAGAGATGGTAGGGTTGACAGAAGATTTAATTGGGAAGCGGGTGTTAAAATATGCTTATAGAAATAGAAGAATGAACCAGTGAAGTGGAAAAGACAAATTTACTTTTTAATATACTGACAGTACAGAAACACATCCTATGAGTTTTTGTTTATTGGTTAATAAAAATTATGTTTTATATTGAAAATATTTTTGGTAGTGTATGGAATGTTCCTATAATGTGTTCCTATTTTTGTGCTATGTTTTTATAAATAAACTATAAGCTACTGACCCCTGAACATGGGACTGGTAAGATTAATTCACTTATTCCTGGCTCAGGGCAATTGGTAGTCTTGATATTTGCTTTGAAGTCCCATGAGGACTAAATAACTAAATCCTGAAATATCTCTAAATTCTCTAATACTGAAGGGTTAAGTCCCAAATGTGTGGTATTTGAGAAGTAATCAGTTTTAGATTTGGTTTAGATGGGACCATGAATGTGAGGCCCACTTGATGGCATTAATGCCATCATAAAATGACAACTTGAACTTTATCTTTCTTTCTGTCATTCACAAATGCAGCAAGAAAGGAGGTATCTGTAAGTTATAAAGGAAGCCCTCACACCATTGATGTCAGTCCAATCTTGGACTTTCAACCTCCAGACTGTGAGATGTAAGTTCTGCTTAAGCAACCCAGTCTGTGGTGTTTTATAATGGCATATTAGATGTAGATACCAACACAATTTAGGTGATGTAGGATACAGGGATAGATAGATAGTGAGCTGTGTAGGGACTCTCTTGAAACTTTCTTCTTTTAATAAAGTCCTGGAAGTCACCTATTTTTCTTTGCCTCCTAAAAGAAGAATATACAAGTGCATGATAAGACCCAATAACATAGATATCTTCTGTAAAATTAGAGAATCTACAAATACAGAATTTTTCCCTTGTGGTGCTTGGCCCTAATTAATTCATTTTCTCTCCAATTGTGATAAGTCTTTCCCTTCTAAACAACATTCAATTCTTTGACTCATTTCTATTCACTCGTGACCAGAAGCTATACACTTGCATATTCACTTCCCTATGCATACATAGAGAGGTTAGACCTTGCTATTTCAAGGACATGTACAATTTGGAAGTAGCTTATTTAAAGTCCTACACATTGGTTTTAATCAAAATAACTGTTAAAAGTTCATCAGATTTGAAATGAGATGAACTGCTTTCTCCTCTGTTGGAGCAAAACTTCTTTATGCATAAGAGCACAAGCTATGATACATTGCCAAATAGTGGATCAGTATGAAATACTATTTACCAGGTTGGCTTGCATTCTCAGGAATATATAGTGAGTCAATGATGTCATATTAAGAAGAGGGAAAATTATTTTAAAATAATTGTTATGGTTTGGATCTAGAATGTTCCACAAAGGCTCGTGTACTAAAGGCTTGGTCCTCAATGCAGCAATATTTAGAAGTAGTTCTTTTAGGAAATGATTGGATCATGATGGTTCTAAACTCTGGTGGTATAATCCATTGATATTTTAGTAATCTGGATTGAATTATTCTTCAGAGAAAGTGGGGCCTACTTGAAAGGAATGGTTTCTTTGGATCACACCCCCCTGCGTACTTTATATCTTCCCTGAATCCTCTATCTATCTATCTATCTATCTATCTATCTTCTGCCATGAGGAAAGCAGTTCTGCTCCACCATGCCCATTCCACTGTAGTGCTTGCCACAGGCTCATAGCAATGGAGCCAGCCAACAATGGACTGAAACCTCAGAAACTATGAACCATAATAAGTCTTCTTTTGAATTATTTTTCTCAAGTATTTTTTACCATTGTGACAAGCTGACTAATATAATAATTTTCAACCTGAGTTATTCACTGGAAGCTGATTTCCATCTTGCAGAGAATATTTAGTATGGACTTTGTATTCTAGAATGAAGCTGAAGTGTGGGGGAGAATACGTGATCAGAGATCTTGATGTTCTATTTGTTTGGGAAAGCTGGAAAATGAGGTAGAATTTATTGAGCAAAGAGCATATGAATTGGGAAGGATCATGCTAGCTGGATAGTCCTAATGAATTCTTAAGAAAGCACATGCTATCATATACAGCTGTGCCCAGCCTTTGCTGGTGTCATACTGTAACAACTTCTTAAGATTTAATAAGTTGGGTGATATCTCCCAGTCAGGGCAAAATAGTTCAGACTCATTTTCCCAACTAATTTCTGTTGAACACAATTATAAAGCATGCACACACAGAAACGTTCCAAAGGATCATTTACAGAATAGTAAACAACTCAGAAGCACTAATTGCTACTATAAACAGGGGGTATAGTGATGTTGTGCCACACATGATCATTTAAAAAGAGATGGGAAGATAGTTGAAATTCTTCACCTCAAATGCAAGAATATTTACTTTTTCAAAGTTTACTCTGTTTGAAAATGGCCTTGAACACTATCAGGTGTTATATATATCATATATACCTTTCTCACAGATGTGACATTGCTTTCTTCTTTTCTGGACCTTGGGGTTCAGAGGCTGAACATCAAAGTTGGTAACCTGGTTTCTATAACCATGGCATGTGTAGAAAAAGTACTTTAATGGTGCTGAAAAAGGCATCTAACTAGGGTACTTCAACTATGTAGAAAGGTGAGTACATTCTTACTTATACCCCAAACACGAAACCATACATCTGACTAATAAAAGTCTATACTCTTCAGCTAACACTTCCAGCTCTCCAACTCAGAAGCAGTGTGATTGTAGAAGAATGGCAGAGGGTAGGTTTTGTCAAGTTTTGATAATTCTTGACCAATAAGTAATGTTGAGAACCACAGCCGTGTCGGAATGGCCCCTGGCATTTTGCCAGAAATAATTGTTGAGAGGTGAGCCATTAAGATGATGCTGGATTGATTCAATTGTATATAGAACCCTGCTCTCCAACTCAGGCACCCGCTACTTTGGAGTTCTCTTGGGGATTTCCTGGAGAGTTCGCGTTGGTTGGTGAACTTCCAGTGGACGGAGTTCTGATCGGTGTGTGGTGTGTCCCGGAGAAGGCCGCAGGGTTGGCATTTGGAGGAGTTCGGAAATAAAGTTTGTTCCCGATGGCGACATTTGGTGGCCCATGTAGGGAACCCCTGAAGCTCAGAGGTAAGTGAAATTGCTCGCCCCTGAGGGAAGGCGAGAGAATGGGTGACCATTTGAGAAAACAATGTGTTCTTGTTTTGATTGTTTTGTTTTTGTTTCAAGCTGCCTATCCCTAAAACTTTCTCAGGCAAACTGGGAAAAATGGTTAGCTCAAGGTTTGAAGTTTTTCGGCCCTGAGGAAGAGATAGAGAGATAGACCATGAATATACATTTCAAGAAAATAGGAAAATTGATACAACAATTTTTTGTTCCATTTGGCCTAGGTTTTGTTTTGAGTTATTTTGCTGAGTTGCATTATTCTTGTAGCAGAAATATGGGGTCAGAAATTAGCAAAAAACAAACCAAAAGAATGTTAAGTAAATTGTTACAGGAAAAAGGCACCCCAGTAAAACCAAAAACAGTCAGGGCATACCTTGATACAATACAAAACTGTAGCCCATGGCTTTTTAAGCAGGAGTTGTTGAATATATCACAATGGGCCATCATGGTAAAAATTTAAGGGAAAAGGAAAAGAAAAACCCAGGAACTCTGCCAGTTGGCACATTACCATTATGGACGTTTGTACGATTTTGTTTGCCTAGTCCAAAGCCTTCAGTTCAGACTATAGTAGAAGATCAAGTAAAAGAGAAGGTCTCTCGAGCTAGTCAGAGGAAGAAAATTTAAAGGAGGAAGAACTATCAGGGGAAAAGATACAACAGGAGGCTGCTACTAACACCTTTCTATCACCAGAGGGTGTAAGTGTCCAACCAAGAGCTCCACCTATGGGGCCCCCAACCCCCGTAGTTGATAGATGGGATCCTGAGACTGGACCTCAAAGATTAGCTTGCCTTTGAGCAGGCAGGAGGGCAGTGATTTCACTGTACTTTAGATTTCAAAACAGTGAAGCAGTTAAAGGAGGCTGTAACAAACTATGGTCCCCAAGCACCCTTCACTGTAAGCATGGTCGAATCCATTACCAACTTGGACATGACGTCAGTAGATTGGGCTAGTATGTGTAAAGCTGTGCTAAATGGAGGGCAATATTTGTTATGGAAGGTTGCCAATGAAGAATTTTGCATGGAGACTGATAGGCGATATGCAGCAGCTGGTTATCATCAGAGAAATCTAGATATGTTGTCAGGAAAAGGACCTTATGAGGATCAGCAGCAACAAATTAGATATGACCCTGCTCTATACTCACAAATTGCTGCAGATGCAGTTAGGGCATGGAAGACTTTATAAGGACATGGAGATTTACAAGGTCAATTATCTAAGGTAATACAGGGAGCTAATGAACCTTACACTGAATTTGTAGATAGGCTTATTCAAACAGCTACCAGAGTTTTTGGGGATACAGAACAAGCAATGCCATTAATAAAACAACTAGCTTATGAGCAAGCAAATCATTGGTGCAGAGAGGTCATTAGACCATGGAAACATGAAGATTTAAACACATATATTAAATTATGTAGAGACATTAATGAACAAGGACAAGTCTTGGCAGCTGCAGTAAAACAGGCTTTAGGTGCTAGGCCAAAAACATGCTACAGTTGTGAACAAACAGGACATTTTAAAAGGAATTGCCCCATAGGAGGAGGGTTTAACAAAACTAGGTATCAAAGGGGTAGAATACTGGGTATTTGCCCACGATGCCGTAGAGGGAAACATTGGGCTAATGAATGCTGTTCTCAAACCACAATAGAGGGTACTCCATTATCAAAAAAACAGTCAAGGATCAGGTGTTTACCCACGATATCATGGAGAAAGGCATCGGGCTCCATTGCCAAAAAACAGACAGGGGGGCCCAATGCTCCAGGGCCCACGACCACAAATATACGCGGCACTGGATAAATCCAGCAACCCCATCAGGGTAGTGCCCAGGACACATTATCCATCAGATCTCTCATCAGACGAACCAGAGGGAGCGCAGGGTTGGACAATTGCGCCTCTGCCAGAGCAGTACTAACTCCAGAGATGGGAGTTCAAATCATTCCCACAGGAGTAAAAGGACCTCTTCCCCAAGGAACAGTAGGCTTATTGTTAGGACACAGTTCTTCTACTCTAAAAGGACTTATGATAAGTCCTGGGGTAATTGATCCCAATTATGAAGGTGAAATAAAAATTATAGCTAGTTCTCCAAGAGGTATATCAGTAATTTCACCAGGAGATAGAATAGCACAGTTATTAATAATACCCAGCCTGCATGATAAATTTTCCAGTAGTATGATAGAAAGAGATTCCAGGGGATTAGGCTCCACAGGTGTAGATTGGGCTATGCTGTCTTTAAATTTAGATTCTCGGCCAATGCTAAAACTAAATATTCAAGGACATGAATTTAATGGACTACTGGATACAGGTGCAGACCTTAGCCTCATCTCTCGTCAAGAATGGCCCAAACATTGGCCATTACAACAAGCCACTCAAGTACTTCGAGGCCTAGGAGTGGCAACTAATCCCCATAGAAGTGCAATGGTATTAGATTGGAAGGATCCTGAAGGATGTGAAGGAACTATACAGTCATATGTATTGGATCATCTTCCTATAAATTTATGGGGACGAGATGTCCTAGATCAATTAGGTTTGATATTAACAAAAAACATCAATCCAAATGTGCCCACTATTATGGCTACACAAGGTTTTAGGAAAGTAAAAATATTAGGAGAAAAAGGACAAAGTATAGTGGCGCCAATACAAATAGATCAAGAAATAGATAGACATGGATTAGGTTTTCAGGAGGGGTCACTGAGACAATAAAAATTACTTGGAAATCAGAAAGACCAGTATGGGTCCCCCAGTGGCTTCTGACTAAAGAAAAGATACAAGCAGCCCATGACCTGGTCAAACAACAATTAGCGGAGGGACATAAACAACCTTCCGTATCTCCCCATAATACTCCCATTTTGTCATTAAAAAGAAATCTGGTAAATGGAGATCATTGAAAGATTTAATAGCCATTAATAATGAGATGGTTATTATGGGACCTGCTCAATCAGGGATTCCTCAATTGTCTGCTTTGCCAAAAACCTGATATGTTTTAGCTTATGATATTAAAGATTTTTTTTTTTCAATTCCAATTCATCCTGAGGATAGTCCACGTTTTGCATTTACTATCCCTGCACTGAATTGTGAAGGTCCTGATCAGAGATATGAATGAAAAGTACTCCCTCAAGGGATGGCTAACAGCCCAACTATGTGTCAAATTTATGTTAACAAAGCAATCCAGCCACTTAGAAATCAAAATCCTGAACTGCAAATATTTCACTATATGGATGATGTATTATTAGTACACAAAGCTAAAAACACATTGCTAGAATGTTATGCCACACTTACAAACTTATTAAAAAATCATAATCAAAAGATAGCAATAGATAAAGTACAATTGAATTTTCCAATTAATTATTTAGGAGTTCTATTATCCTCAACCATGGTCCGTCCACCAAAAATTCAAATACGAGTAGATCAACTCAAATCACTTAAAGACTTTCAAAAGTTATTGGGAGACATAAACTGGATAAGGCCTTATCTAGGCATACCAACAGGAGATTTGGGACCTTTATTTGATATCCTAAAAGGTCCATCAGATCCAACTTCACCCCGCATGTTAACCCCTGAAGCAATAAAGGTATTAAAAATCATTGAAACATATATGGAAAATATGCATTTGGATAGAATTGATATAAGTTTGCCTTTATAATTTATCGTACTACCAACAAAAAAATATTCCTACAGGAGTATTTTGGCAAGAAGGTCCATTATTGTGGATACATTTATCTTATTCTCCTAACACTGTTCTTACTAGGTATTCTGAGGCTCTAGGACAATTAATACTCAAAGGAATAAAAGCAGCAAAGGGAGTGTTTGGAATTTCTCCCAATGAAATTATTACTCCATATACTATGGATCAAATTCATGAGTTAGCTAATGAGTTAAATACTTGGGCAATAATCATGTGTAAATCTAATGTTTCATTTGATAATCACTTACCATCTAATCCTTTATTGTCTTTTTGGTCCTCGCATCCTGTAGTTTTTCCAAAAATGACAAGAAAAACCCCTATCATGAATGCTCCAAATATATTCACTGATGGGTCAAATAATGGTATAGCAGCAGTAGTTACCCCTGATCAAACTTTTACATTTTTAGTACCCAAACAATCAACTCAAAAGGTAGAGCTTAATGCCGTATTACAAGCTTTTGTGATGTTTAAAGATTCTGTATTTAATTTATTTTCTGATAGTCAGTATGTAGTTAATGCTATAGTATCCCTTGAAGATGCTGGTAGGATTTCCCCTTCCTCTACTGTTTTCTCTTTGTTTTCCACTCTACAAAGTCTAATCTGGGACAGAAAAGATCCATTCTTTATAGGGCATATCAGGGCACATACAGGATTGCCTGGAGCCCTTAGTTTGGGCAATGATTTAGCAGAAAAAAACTACACATGACATACATATTTTCTCTACACTAGAAGAAGCTACAAATTTTCATAAAAGGTTCCATGTCAATGCTAATACATTTTAAAATAACTAAGGAACAAGCTAGACAAATAATAAAACAATGCCAAAATTGTGTGATCTTTTTACAAGTTAATCTTGGAGTCAATCCTAGAGGACTGATACCTAACCATATTTGGAAGATGGACGTCACACACTTGCCAGAATTTGGAAACTTAAAATATTTGCATGTTACAGTTGATACTTCTTCCGGATTTTTGATGGACTCCCTTCATGCCGGAGAAAAAACTAAAGATATTATAGCTCATTGCTTACAAAATTTTGCCACTGTGGGCGTTCCAAAACAGTTAAAAACAGATAATGGCCCTGGTTATACTTCTACCTCTTTTAAACAATTTTGCTCATCATTTGGCATTACTCACATAACAGGAATCCCATACAATCCTCAGGGACAAGGCATAGTTGAAAGAGCTCATCGAACTATTAAAATGTACTTATTAAAGCAAAAAGAGGGAATTGGAAAGGGGTATATATCCCCTAAAGATAAACTTAAAATAACCCTTTTTACTCTAAACTTTTAAAATTTAGATTCATCAGGGCTTAGTGCTGCGGAAAGGCATATGTGTCCAAAAAATGTACATAAGCCTAAGGTACTTTGGAAGGATATTCTAACAGGACAACGGAAAGTCCTGACCCAGTGATTGTCTGGAGTCGGGGGTCTGTTTATGTGTTTCCACAGGGAGAACTGCAGCCGATTTGGATTCCAGAGAGACTAACTAAAGCAATTTCTACAGACCAAAAAGAAGATGACTTGGCTCAAATCCATAACAGCTGATATCCTTACATCTGCAACAGTGGTTCTCCCACACCTGGAGGCTATGAATAATGAACACTATTAAGGCCTATTTCAAATACAATAAAAACCTTGGGGCTTGCTTGTGGGAATACCTTCAGACCCATATGCAAGTTCCATGAAAAAGGATGTGATATCCAAAGAGTAGTCAAACCCATTTGGGAACCAGGATGCTTTTTTCAATATCTATTTTATTATTGCCTTTTCCCACATCATGAAGTTCTATTTTATTTTTTGAGCTCATACAGACCTAGGTTAATGTTTTTCTGATCAGTTCTATTTTTTGACTATGGAGTTTTTAAACATTGCAATGGAGATTTCACCTGTGAAACGCTACAAGGCCTTTACTATTATGTGTTGTATGTATTGTGTTTTGTGTGTACACTTCTGTTTTGTGTTGTATGTCTGTATGTGCGTATGTCCATATATCATATATGAGGAGCGCTCATGAAAAAATGGATCCAAATATTTGTTTTTATTCATGTGATTTAAATGGTTTAATTTATATTGGGTAAACAGTTGTTGAGTATCGTTTTAATATGTGAACAAAAAGGAGGTTAACAGACCTGTTTATTTACTTTCACCTTTCCTTTTCATTATATTTAAGAATTCTTTTCAGGATAATGTAAATTGTTCAGAAAATTGTTTTCTTAGTCCCTGCTGGAATGTTACATAATTTTTTTTTAGCCATCATTGCCAGAATTCCTATCTTCATCCCAGTGTTGGTGAACACAAAGATAAAACCAAACTACAGCTTCTGCGATAGCTAACACAACAACTGTATAAACTGATGCATCAATGAATAATGTAACTCAACAAGTGATGCTCAATCAAGGAGTCGATTTACTTTGGGAGGAAATGGACATATTAATAGATTCCTCTGCTTTGAACTGCTTGCAGAACTTGCCTGGACTATGTATCACTTGTATGCATTGTGAACTATCTGTTGGTGCAGCGAATTGTGGTAGTGCTGGGGTATCTTTGCTGATGGTGTCATCAGTGGTACAATTTTTCCAAAAGGAACTGTCATTTGGCTTGGTGTGGTGGCATTTTGCATCCTTCTCCCTTCTGCTTCTGATGGTATAAAATTTGGGGGCCAACAGAGGTGAGGCAAAGAACCTCACCCCCGCACTGGCACCAAGGCCAAATTTGGGGGCCAACAGAGGTGAGGCAAAGAACCTCACCCCCTCCACTGGCATCAAGGCCAAATTTGGGGGCCAACAGAGGTGAGGCAAAGAAACTCACCCCCCCCCCACTGGCACCAAGGCCAAATTTGGGGGCCAACAGAGGTGAGGCAAAGAACCTCACCCCCCACTGGTGCAAAGGCCAAATTTGGGGGCCAACAGAGGTGAGGCAAAGAACCTCACCCCCCACTGGTGCAAAGGCCAAATTTGGGGGCCAACAGAGGTGAGGCAAAGAACCTCATCCCCTCACTGGCACCAAGGCCAAATTTGGGGGCCAGCAGAGGTGAGGCAAAGAACCTCACACCCCACTGGTGCAAAGGCAAAATTTAGGGGCCAACAGAGGTGAGGCAATGCCCTCACCTGCCCCAACTGGTGCAAAGGTGAAATTTGGGGGCCAACAGAGGTGAGGCAAAGAACCTCACCTCCCCACTGGTGCAAAGGCCTATCCACAAGTATGGCTGTATGCTGGACTGGTAGTCAATGACGGGTAAGATCCAATTGCAATGGTACCAACCTAAGACAGGAGGCTGACGCCTTGAAGTCAGCTCATCCAATGATGGGTAAGGACCATATGTAGTATTGGACAACCTAAGACAGGCACAGTCCCTAAGCCACATGCTTGTTGTTTAATTAAACAGAAGGGGGGAGATGTTGAGAGCCACAGCCAAGTCGGAATGGCCCCTGGCATTTTGCCAGAAGTAATGGTTGAGAGGTGAGCCATTAAGGTGATGCTGGATTGATTCAATTGTATATAGAACCCTGCTGTCCACGGGTGCCTGCTACTTTGCAGTTCTTGCGGGGATTTCCTGGGGAGTTCGCGTTGGTTGGTGAAGTTCCAGTGGAGGGAGTTCCAATTGGTGTGTGGTGTGTCCCAGAGAAGGCCACGGGGCTGGTGTTTGGAGGAGTTCGGAAATAAAGTTTGTTCCTCCTTGAGTGGTTCGTGATTTATGCCCAGGCAGAGTGCAGCAAAGTAACACCAAGGAAGTTGGAACTATACTTTAAGAAGGACATAGAAAGTAAACTGAGATCCAACATCACAATTTATGAGGTGCCACTGAGGTTTTAGGGAGGGTTGTTAGCTGGTAAAGAAGAGCCAGGCACAGTGAGTTCAGAGCACGGGTGGGAGTTTCAAACAAGTTTAAACATCAAGCTGTCAGGCCAAATAGAAATCTTAGTATGTTAGAGTAAAACGAGATGACTCCCAATCTTAACATCGAATTGGGTTGGGTTCATCATTCACCTTAAGATACCATAATTATATCTTGACTGTTCAGGCTCTTTTATTTTTTTAAAAAGAATTTATTCATAAAGCAATCCAGACTGGGATTAAAATATTGTGATGATGTTGTATAAGGCCATTTTTTGCTTTTTCTTCCTACAACAGACTGCAAATTAGTAGGAGGGGTTTACTCTTAATACATTTTATTCTACAAGTCTTAATAAAACTGAAAGAGGTTTTAACAAAAAGTGGGGAAAATGACCAAAGTTGCACAGCAAACCTAAATGCAGTAAATCAGGCAAAGGTCAAGACACTGAAATTACTTTAGAATAAAATAAAAAGAAGCTAGAATCCCTAAGCATACAACATAGCAGAGAGCTTAGAAAAAGAACGGTTGATTGCAAAAGTCCTCACAAGGTACTCACTAGCATTAATCTACCCCATCTATCTCTACTATAACCTAGGAACAGGAAACCAACTTTAGTAATTGATGTTAATTTTGGGGAAAGGTCAGCATGAGAATTTAAAATCTTTTCTTCCCTTCTATCATTAAAGCCATTCAACTAACAATGTAACTACTGGTATCAGGTGTGGAAGCTTTAGACTGTTTTGTATTTACATAAGAATAAATAATAGCTATGAAGTGCTTGGATTGTTTTGCTTAAGTAGGAGATTTTGCAAACTGTTTATATAAGAGATCCTTTTATATTAATGCATTAAATATATTATCGTGAATAAACATACCAAATTACCATCCTTTACACTCTGCCATTTAAGATAAATTTCTTCACTGTGTTGCAGAGAATATTTAGTTATTCTATAGGAGTGAATACTGAAAAGAACACCTGTTAGGTAAAATAATATTTATAATGGAAATGAGTGTTTATAAAAGCCAGGTACCATTCTAAGTACCTTGTAAAAATTTCTAATCCTCACCATAAATCTTTGAGATAGGTAGCATTTTTTGAAGCTTGGTTCTGGATAATTTACCATGATGCTTCCTCACTGAGCCACATTTCCAGGGTTTTTCAATATTTTATTTAGAGACAGGGTCTTGCTAAGTTGATTAGGGCCTGCCTAAGGTGCTGAGGCTGGCTTTGAACTTGAGATCTTCCTTCCTCAGCCACCCAAACCACTGGATTACAGGCATGTCCCACTAAGCCCAGTCCCAGGCATACTCACTATTAAGATTATTCTCATCTACAAACTGGGTAACCAAGGCATATATTTCTAGTTAAGATCACCTAAGATCATTCATCTAGTAAGTGGCAGAGTCACCACAAAACATTAACCAAAAAATTCTAATTCCACTTTCATATGTATCCACCCAAAACGTATGTGATTATGTATTTCCAACTCACCCACTAATATCATTTAAAGATAGAATCCTAGAGTTTAATAGCTCTGCTTGAATCCTCCAGAGGGCATGGCAGGAATTCAGAGATTATGGACACAGAGGAAAGAAGTTCAGGATGTTTTTCATGACCCTATTGTGTCTCATACAGAAGAATGTTAGAGAAGTGGGATATTTTCCTTATCATCTCTGAGGTCAGGTCATCTAGCCCTCTCCTGATTAGGCTATACTGCATGAAACTCAGAGAATGCTGAAGAGTACAATGAGAAAAACCAGCATAACAGATGGCAGAAACAAATTCAACTTGATCTCTTTAAGACAGCACCAAACCAGGACTGTCCCAGGCACTGCTTCTTAGTCCTTTACTTTTTTAACCTCCGAAAAAATCCTGAGATTGGTACTATTATTTTACCATGGTATAAATGAGAAAAGAGAGACAAAGAGATTAACTTGACCAAAGTATTCAGCAAGTAATAGCAGGTCCGTTATTTAAACCCAATCCAGTCCTCTGTTCATAGTTCTTACCACTAGATATTTTCCCCTCCCATATATTTATTTTCAAAAATATAAAGAGATGGGTTTTTTTTTTTTGATATGAAAGAAAGAAAAGTATAGTAAATAATGTTTTTCAAACTTCACTTGTTACTAAGTTTAACTGCTCCTTCATTCCGAAAAGCACATTGTCACTTTTTATGTCCCAGTGAATGACACGATTGGCATGTAAAATCTCCAATACCTATAAACACTGAGCAAAAGAAAACAGATATTAGTGAAACAGTCCTGAAATGTCCCATTCACTAGTTCACACAAAGTCATTATACTAGTAGTTGAGGCCAGAGCACAGCCTGTAGTATTTAGCCAAAGACCCTGCAATACTTAACATTTATACAGAAACACATCCTCTCATATGAAAACATAATACCTTGAATTTTAAGAAGATCCCCTCCCACACTTAGATCTCATCTAGAGACATCATTAAATAGTGTCTTATTAAGTCCCTTCTTTCCTATTTTTTTTACACAAGGTCTTTCTATGTTGTGCAGGCTGACCTCAAATGATGTGCCTGTTTAAGCTTCTTGAGCTGCTAAGACTGCAGATATCTGTCACATGTCCAGCTCATCCATCACTGATTTCTTTGTCTCCCTCCCTTCTTTCTTTTCTTTTCTTTCTTTCTTTCTTTCTTTCTTTCTTTCTTTCTTTCTTTCTTTCTTTCTTTCTTTCTTTCTCTTTTATGGTTTTTGTTCTTGCAGGGCTGGGCATCAAACCCAAAGCACTGTGTACACTACCCAAATTGTCTATCACTGAGTTATATCCCCAGTCTCTACCATTGATTTTTAAAACTTTGTCTTCAATGGTCTGTCTTATAAAATGATGGATAGGTCCATATAACTTCTAGGCCATTTCAGGCTTAAATGCCTGAGTGTACCCAGCACTTGGTGAATAAGCATAAGTTCTTTAGAAATTAGTTCAATAGTAGAGAATAAACTTGTGGTTATTTGCACTTGAACCTCAGGTACCCAGAAGTCTCATCAAGATAAGCCACTGAGAAAAGCTGGTAAGAGAGGGTAGTCTCATTGCATCCAGGGATTCATCAATGTAATACACTATGTCTTCTTCATTTCTTCTCTGGTAGAATTATGCCAAACCCTATCCACAACCTGACATCAACAATAAAAGAATGTGTCTATGGTAGAGTTCAGTGGTAGAGCACTTGCCTAGCATGTGTGGGGCTCTAGGTCTGATACCCAAAACTGAAACAAAGAAAACAAAGAAACAAAACCACCACAGTTAAAAAGAAACTATTGAAAAAAGTTATTTTGTCCATCTACAACTAAAAATATTTAAACAAAAAAGTAAGAATAAATTCCTCCCTTCCTTAAATACAAGAATAAGATGAGATTGTAAAAATTTCTTTGCCCCATGTTTTTGAATATAAAGTGAGGGGATAATTTATACACTTGGGAACAGTTAGTTGTATTTTTATTCTTATTCCCATCAGAGTAGAACAACAAAGTCTGCACACTATTTGTAACTGCTAAAATTCTTATTCAAAGTATTGTACTATTATACAAACAAAAAACTGATGTAAATGATATAATCATATATTACATAAGAAGCATTGATTGAATCAGGTTCTAGTAAAGAATGAAGCCACAGAAAAATACTGTACAAATAAGTAGAAAGTAACTTGTCACAATTTAAAACTTTTGGCACAGAAAAGGAGACCCAAGTGAATGCAGTCAGAACAACTCCTGAAATTGATTTTATATCAACTATAAAAAGTGAGAAAAACCAATTAAGTAGGAATAGATAAATCTTCTTAAGATTTGATTAGTTTCTAAAAGTCACAAAACCTACTTTGTTAAGGAATATAGTATTGAGAACTATGCAAGAGTTCTAGTTTCTTTCCTTCTTAGGTGGAACACAAACTTAGAATTCAATTTTCAAGAATGTTACCTGAATAAAAATAATTGACTATGTAGTATACCAAGTTTTAATTCACTGTGTATTATAGAATAGTCTATCATAAACATTTATAATTTGTCAATTATGAAAATGATCCCTATGACATCAGGACAGAATAGGATCCGTTTCAATGACAATAAGCAAATCATTAACCTCATCTCCTCTATAGAAAAAGTTACCGAGGGACAGATGGAACACTTGTTTTTGGCTGAGAATTAGGCAATTTGGAAGATTCTACAAACTTAAAAAAAGGACATCTGGAAATTCATTAAAAAATATGAAGAAATAACCAATTTCTTCACCTTCAATGAAGCCAGAAGCAGACTTAATGATCTTGAAGTTAGACATGTGTCTTGCTTTGTCTGTGATAATTCTAGCCCGTTTTCAGTGAGAAGGGGTGGGTGTGCAAGAGGAGGGATAATGGGGATTTAGCATGAAGACACTTTACCTCTGAGCTACATCTCCAGCCCTTTCTTTTTTAAATTTTGAGATAGGATCATACTAAGTTTCTTAGGGACTTGCTAAGTTGCTGAGGCCACCCTTGAACTTGCAATTGTCCTCTCTCAGCCTTTGAGTGAGGCATGTACCACCAAACCTAGGTGAGTGGCATATTTTTAATTATAGCCCCATTAATTCTCAGAAGTGCTCTAACTGGATGGGAAACTGTTGTGATGAGTATTGTTGAGAGCCACAGCCAAAGGGGCCCCAGCAAACTTTCAGACTGCCAGCTGATGATTGGCTCACAGTGGCCCCAGCAACATCTAGCTGATTGGCTCCTCTGCTGTGATGCTCATTGGGCTGTTTCCCCGCCCTATCAGACTATGGAGCTGCTCACTGGGGGACTTTTTTTGGCTCCTCCTACAGGACCCAGCCAATCGGCCTCAAGAGCAGGAGGAGTGGGGGAGGTTGAGAGGCTTGTGGGAAGCCGGTGGTGGCAGTTGGGCTCTGAGGGTTTTTCCTGAGGAGCTGTTTTGTTTGGTGTGGGTGGTTCTAAAAATAAAGTTCGTTTCTTTTGACAAGTGCCTCCTGAATTGTGCCCAGCCAGACTGCAGCACAGCATAATGAGATTTGTTAGTGATAATTGTTCTTCAAAGGCTTACTGGTCATGTGTAACTCCAGTTACACCAGAGGCAGAAGTAGGAAGATCACAAGTTCCAGGCTTGCCTAGGCATCGTTAAGATTTCTTAAATAATAATAATAATAATAATAATAATAATAATAATAATAATAATAGACTAGGCACATAGCTCAGTAGTAGACCAACCCTAGATTCAATCTATAATACAAAAATAAATATAAATATAAAATAGGGTCTGTAACTCATTCCCAAGGCATCCTACATATGAAGGGCTAAAACTCACATCTGAAATAAAACAAGATGGGAAAACTTACAGAGATTGTGTACAACAAAAATTCCCCCTTTTGGAAAATCTTCCTTTTAATCATCTCTTTCTAACCCCACATCACCCTAGTTTGTCCCAAAGAATGGAAAACCACCTCTCTGTACATAGCAGTAATCTGTGCCTCATCCATGCAGGTTGCTGTAACAATATTAGTCACTGGCCCACCAGCAAGGTATTCCACTACTACAAGAAATCTTCTCCTACCAGGTAAGTAAAATTAGAACATTCAAAACTTCCACTCTATTTTTTAAACACTTGACACTCTATGTTCAAGTTCAAATATTAAGCACCATAATGATAAAACAACAGAGCTGATAGTTTGAGAGCAAAGAAGAAAATTGTAAAGTTAATATGTCACAGCACAAAAAAAATGTCCGAGGGTCATTATGATATTCATTATGGTTTTGAAGTCATAGTTTGCCCATTATAGTTGTCTAGGTATATATTTTGAAGTTTTCCAACAAAATAACCCTTCAACTTAGGGATTATTGATCTTGTTATGCAGATACAGAGACAGATTTGGAGAGGTTAAGGAACTCATCTAAGATTACATAGTAAGTGACAGAATCAGCATCTGAAGTCAAGTTCTCATAATTCCAAAGCCTGTGGTTATCTTACACAGCATTCCATGATAACTTGAATTATTATTTTAAAAAGCAGTCAAATGTACCTGAAAATTTATTTCCATTAATGCAGATCCCATAATTATGGATAAAGCCTAAAAAATATATCACCAATTCCCCACCTTAAACAAATTTATATAAAAAATAAAATGACCTGTAACCATATAATAAAACCACCTGTATAATTTTTTACTAATGGTCTTTAATTAATATGTGTAATTAAATTATATACTTAATTTCCCATTCTGTCTTAAAAAAAAAAAAAAACAGACAAACAAAACTTCAATTTCTAAACATGAGGTATCTTTTTCAGAGCGGGTTACCAGGGATTGAACTCAGGGGCACTCAACCACTGAGCCACATCCCCAGCCCTATTTTGTATTTAAGACAGAGTCTCACTGAGTTGCTTAGGCCCTTTCTGAATTGTGGAGGCTGACTTTGAACTCATGATCCTCCTTGCCTCAGCCTCTCTTAGCTGCTGGGATTACAAGCTTACACTACCGCATGTGGTCTACAGGAGCTTTTGATGAACATGTACAATTTACCTACAAAGAAGAGCATTTAAAATCCAAAGTTATCTAAACATTTCAGAAATGTGTGTAGTCACTCTGGCTTAAGACATGAATCTCAGCTGATCATTCCTTAATGTTTCTGTGTCTGATCATTTGCATGAACAGACACAAGATCAGCAATGTCCTTCATTTAGCTGACTTCTCACACTAACCAAGTAATGTCCTTGTAGCAAAAGGACCTTCTCAGTATTGGCATTTCAAAGTGGCTAGCCTCCATCAAACTATAAATCTCCATGATTTATCCCAATGATTAAAAGAGCCTCAAACATATTTACCTAAGAGGTGAATTATATTGTGATTCTTTTATTCTTTCATCACCAAGAGCTCATTAAGGATCAGTTCCTTCTGTGAGTGTTTCTGTAAATTACTCTGTTTAAAAACAACCTATAATGGAAATGTAATTAAAACATAAATCAGTGGTTTTCCTAATTCTCTTAGAAAGTAACAAACACCAACCTGTTAATCATTTGTACTAACATATGACATATTATTACATAGTGAGATTATAACTGATATGAGTAGTATTTGGACTCGCACACTGAATATGCACAGTATTTTCCACTACCTGGACCCTAAATATTTTCCAAATTTTTCTTGAAGTTGATTAGCCAACCTAAGCTCAGCTCAGTGCCAGGAATTACTCCTCTTTTCACTCCTATCTGTGAAAATACTTTTTACAATACTTGCTTATTCTTGATATAATGCCTTATTTGTTCCCCCTAAAGTGAGAATAGTATGAAATTATATAGATTAATTCTTACCACATATCCAGCTTTAAACATTACATTCCTATTGATTATGCTTAGCTTCATCTAGTTTTTCTCCTAAAAGAAAGCTAATATACATGTAGAAGTATGAAAAAGGTGCTAACTTTTATTGACCCAGAGCCACATCAATAGCAGTAAAAACTGTGCCAGAAAACCTAAGAGGAAAAAGACACAATCAGAATTAAGACTTGTAAATCACAGCCATTTATACTATCCAAAGACTTTGCCCTTCTCATAATTGCAAAGGATCAAAGAACACTTCAGATTTAACATCTTAAACAAAAAAGGAAAGAAAAAGAGGAGGCAATCATTGTAACCAAAATTTTATTTGAAATATTTCAGACCTACAGAAATATAGGGGGGAAATGTAAATAACATAGACTCATGAATACAGTGAGGAATTTCAACCATCTTCCTATGTCTTTTTAAATTATCATGTGTGGTGGCACATGCCCATACAAGGACTCAGGAGTCAGCTCAGTACCTAAAATAAATGAATGAATGAATGAATAAATAAATAATATATAATAAGTAATGATAAATAGAGAGATAAGTTTACCTTGATTTCTGATATATATCCATATGCATAGGTATTATTTCATTTATTATTTATTATTCAATATATAACATCTCCTATTTTCATGTTCAAAATATTCAGGTGATTTTCAGTATTTTTATTACTAATAAAATTAATGTTAAATTGAATTTAGTTGTTAAAAAGAAATTCCCAAGAAAGTTTCCAAAAATTCTCATTCTACATTCTACTAATTCAACCTAAATTCACAGAACACTTTCTACAGATTAATAACATTGCTCTCAAGCAATAGAGGAAAGAGTTTAGAATATTTTAAAAACAAATTTCTGAACAAAGTCAGAATGGCAGACTCAAAGATCAATACTTATTGGTAGGATTCAAAACCATTTATGTATTTATTTACTTTTTCAGATTGGGGATTGAACCCAGGTGTGCCTCACCCCCAAGCTTACTCCCCAGTCCTTTTTAATCTTAGGATCTATCAAAATTGCTGAGGCTGGCTGAAAACTTACAAGCAGGCTAACTCAGCCTCCTGAGTTGCTGGGATTATAGGTGGGTACCACCACCTAGAAGCTAGATGTATGGCTTTTTGCCTTGCTTTGCTATTGTTTTTGCCATGCCAGGGATGGAACCCAGGACCTCATGTATCCTAGGCAAGCTCTCTACACTTAACTACATGTTCAGCCCCAAATCAATGCTTTTATGGCCTATCATCCTGCAGTAAAATTGTGTCTTAATTATGTCATGGGTAATTTTTCCATCTAATAATCCCTAGCCATCTATGAAAAATAACATTGAAGAAGAAACAAATTTTCACAAAACATTCTACAAAGATATAATGCCTAGCCTTCCTTTCACTTCAATGAGACAATTGAAATGAATGAAGAAAACACATCCACTATCATGAGATCAGGATCCAACGGCAGGCCTCAGAGCTCTGTCTGGGAGCTGCATTATGTGCCACCACATCATAGTCCCCTGCAAGTCCCATTAGTATTTCTCTCTTCCTGGCTCCATGTAAGGTTATTACCATGGAAAATCTGTCTTAGCTGGTGAAGAATTTCATGCTCAATTGTCCCTTGAATGACATTGAGGCTTTGAGTGAGATGTAAATATAAAAACATAAAATACATAATCTGGGGAAGAGAAAAGATCCAAGATTTACATATAATAGTTATCCACAATATGAAAGAGAAAACCCAGTGAAATAGAAGACTTCCTTGGAAAAGAGGGCAAAATATAGAAAGCAAAAAACCAGTGAGATAACTATTATGACTTTTAAAGAAGCCATAAGATTATTTTTCAAAAAAGCAGTAACTAGAAATTTTGTGGTTTAGTCTTATTATCTCTTTGTCTATCCAGGGACACCTCTGTGTGTTCTGAAGCCCTGTGACCTGAACAGTGCACCGTCCAGTTCCATAATCCCCATCCTTAGGCTCCAATTGCTTCAGCTCCCTAGCCAGCCCAACCTGAAGGGTTTCTCCCAATAGCTGTGCAGCCCACAGACACCCCTGTTTCAATGCACACCCACTACTCCTCACACCTCCTGTAAAGGTGCAGACTGGCCACTACTTGAGGGGACTAGAGTTGGAGACTTGGATGCAGGGAGGTGTGTAGGATGTTGTGCTGGAAAGTATACCTCTGTTGGCTCCCATTCAGTCCCCAGCTCTATTTGCAGACTGACAGCTTGGGTCATGTACCTGCAGAACAAAAGTTCAAGGGCCAGGGGTCACTACCACATTGGCCAGTTCTCCCTGACCACCCTCACACCTCAGCTTGGAAAGCATAAAGCTCAGGGCTCTCATCCAGAAGCATCATCCAGGCAGCAGTTCCCCTGTTCCCCCATTTCTTGTAGCAAGAACCTACAAGAGCTAGACAGAATGAAATTCCCAGAGGCTCCCAGAGAGCCATAGACAAAACCCCAAAGAAATGGAGCAGGGAGCATCAGGGTCTTAGAGTGGGAGATTAAGGGACCAGGGAAAGGGACCCAGCTTCACCCCATCTCACCAGCCCCAGGGTCCACCACTTCAGCCCATGGTTTACCAACTTACTTGGGTCCCAGTGGCATACACATCTGGATGTAATTTGTGAAGCAGCCTTGGTCAAAGGGATTGTCACACTGGAGGGAGATGGGGATGGAAAGAGGAGCTCAGAATCAGCAGGAGTGGGCAAGGCCATGTCCCAGTGACAATCCCTAAGGTGTTAAGTTAATGCAGGGCTCAGCACAGGCCTGTGGCAATATTCCAAGGGCAGGGGAGCCCAAGAGTGACCCAGAGACTCCAGCCTTCCCAGGCTTCTGAAAGAATGACTTCCCTGGACACACTTGTGGGCAGCTCTCTTCAGACAAGTGCTGACACTACACCCACATCTCCTGCCTTCTCAGGGCTCCCTCATCACCTTTTACCTCCCTTTGCCACATCCTTCCTCTATGTCCATTGGCCAAACATGTCCTCCTGCCATGTCCTTCAACATACCTTTTAAGACATTTCTAGTGCTGCTCTGCTCAACTGATGCAATAATGGTGTCTCCATCCTGCTCCCACTTCACTTTCTCTCCTCTTGTTTTCTTTCTAAAAATGTACCTTCATTGACTTTCACTATCTGGGAGGGCAGTGGCAGCAGAAATGCCCAATCATATTTTCAGAGTTACATATCAGATGAACCAGGAAAATCTGGGCAGAGGCCTCTAGTACTCAAAGCACTAAAGGTCACGCTCAAATGTCAAATCCTCCCATGGACACTGACTAGCTTGTACTCTTTCTTATTCTATTTTCTCTTTCCTCTGACTTCATCCATCAGCCTCTCCCCTTTCTGCTCCCAGACTAGGTTGAGTCTCACCCCAACCTCAAGAGCTTTAGCTAGCAAATATTCTGGAACAATGGCAAGTGACCCAGAAGCACCTGTGTTCACCCCCAATTCCCATGGCCCACACAATAAGACTTTGATCTTCAACACTATTGTGCACAAGAAGGAAAGTGGATTTCACATCAGAATATCTCTGGAATATGTCCAAAAAGCAACAGGAACCATTGTGCTCTATGAGGTTTTGCCTCCTTTAAGGTGTTCACAGCATTAAAGAAATTAGTTTCCTTCCAGGTTCAATGTTGCATGCCTAAAATCACAGTGACCTGGGAGGCTGAGGCTGGAAGATCATAAGTTCAAGGCCAGCCTCAACAACTTGGCAAGGCCCACAGTAACTTAGTGAGACCCTATCTCAAAACAAAATATATTAAGGATTGGGGTACATATGGTATTCAAAAATGCTGAAAGGAATGATAATTAATAAACTTTTAAGAACTGAGCAATAAGTTTGAATACCCCCCCCCCCTCATACTCATGGAATACAACCAGACCTGAATACAATTCAAAAACTCTGAAGCACCCAGAGCAGCATCTCACACTGGCTCCACTCCTGTAGCTCCTGCTCACATTTTGGGTCTCAATCAACAGACCAACATCAAATGGTATCTTCTTGTGCATTTTTTGCCCAACTTCTTGCTGCCTCTTTTACTTCCCCTGAACTTGGGGACTCAAGACATCAGAATTCTTTCTGACCCTTTATCTCTTTTCTTCTATCTCAAATGTTGATTCTTTTGTTTGTTGGTTCACTCATTTATTCAAATTTTTCTTTGTATACTGGGTACTGAAGAACCCAGGGCCTTGCACATGCTACGCACATGCTCTACCACTCAGATACACCCCAGCCAGAAATATTTCAGGGCATCAAATCTACCTCAGTCAAAGCAGACATGGTGGTATATGCCTTGAATCACAGTGACTCAGGACACTGAGGCAGAAGGATAAAAATTAGAGAGGAGCCTCAGCAACTTAGTGAGACCCTGCTTCAAAATAAAATATGGAAGGGACTGAGGATGTAGCTTATTGGTAAAGTGTCCCTGGGTGCAATACTCAGTAGCCAAAAAAACAAACTCTAGTCACTGCACTGGGTTTTGAAAACACACTACAAACAGCATGGCCAGCCTACACTCAGGGTTGAGAGGGCAGCTGCAATATGAGGCCCCTGGGCAGGGTGTGGAGTGGCCAGGGTAGTGCAGGGAGAGGGTATCAAGAGACCCATATAGGCAACCTAGCTCACAGCACCCAAGTACATGCAGAGGAAAAGCCCAGAGCATTAAGCATTAAGACATGCAAGAAGGCTATTTCTGCTCCTTCTGGTTTCAGAGGCTGTGTCCTGTCCAGAAAGGGTAGTCTCAAGAATGTCTGCTGGCTCTGCCCCTAGTTGAGAGCATCATCATGACACCGAGGGCAGGGTATGAACTGATGTGGTCCAGGAAGTGAAGGGTGGAGCTAGTGAGCACTGTCAACTCTTTCAGGCAATAAGGCACAGGGGGTACAACAAGTAGAGTGGAGTCCTAGGATGTTAAGGGTGATAGTTACTTGGGTTTTAAGATGAGACACAAACATGTAGCTGACTACAGAAAAAAATGGTAGTAATACTAATAGCAGCAGGTAGGACACTTTCTGGTACCAGGCACTGTTCTGTGTGTCTTGTGTGAATTAACCCATATTTCCCTGTTAAGTGATAGGAAAACTGACAAGGGGGATAAGTAGCACAGCCAAGGTCGCCCTGCAAGTCAGTTATAGAACTGCGATTTGGACAAATGTGCTCCTCCTCTAGAGTCCTTGCCACCAAGCACCAAGCAAGTGTCTCTAGGAGGAGCTTCCGGTCAGGAATGGAGTAGGGAAGGGACTGGAAGTTGGAGCATGGAATTAGTGCCTATTTCAGGTGCTGCAGATAATGGAAAGGAGTGCAGACCACATTTAGGTCTCTTGAGACTGGGCAATGTGGACATGGAGGGCCTCATTCTGAGCAGAGCAGAGGAGGAAGGGCAATGGCCTAAGGCCTGACCTGGAGCTAGAAGAACCACAGGAATGGGGAAGGGAAAATGCTGCCAGGAAAACTAAATGATGAACTGAAGCTGGAGAGAGGAGGAAGAGGGCAGGCCACAGGACTGAGGAGTAAGGGCTAAGCAGAGGAGTCACAGGGGGGAGGGGACCAGATATGGCTGTGGTGAAAGGGTGACTAAGGATGGGAAGTGCTGAGCTCACAGGCTCCTCTGTCTTCTCAGCTGTCCCTGGGTCTGCAGCTTTCCCCTTTCCGCATTGGTACTGCCCACCTGTCTTCCTGAAGGAGCCTTTAGAGAAGGTGCTGTCATACTAAAGGAGTCCCGAGGCCGTCATGACCACCCTTCTCACTCCTGTTCAACCCCCAAATGAAAAAGCAATAAAGACCCATAGATTGGAAAGAAAGTCATGAAACGGTTCCTTGTAGATGACATATTTTCCATGTAGAGTGAGAAACAACAAGTAATGCTGGGGAGAAACGCAGTGGTGGAGCACCCCTGATTCAACACCCATTACTGGAAAAACAACACCACTAAGAACTCCTGCTCTTTGGAAGATGCTATGAAGAAAATGAAATGAGAAGCCACGAATTGCAAGAGAATATTTGCAAAATGTGGATCCTAATCTAATATAAAGAACCCCTGAAACTCAATAAGTGAACAACCATTTATTATTAAGTGGGCAAAAGTTTGGAGCAAAAACTTTACCAAAGACATATGGGTGGCTGATAAGACATGATAATATGCTCATCATCATTACTCACTAGGAAAACACAGACTGGAGCCCTAATGAGATACCACTATTCATTTATTAGACAGGCTACAATTTGAAAATAAAACAAAACACTGACAAATGACAGGGTTAAATGTTGGTGAGGAAGTTTAGCAACTGAAATTCTCATGCATTGTTGGTAGAAAGAGAAATGATAAGGTTGTTTCCTGTATGTTGTTCCACATATGTTTACTTTGTAACTCACAATACCCACCCCTAAAACATTATCTAATAGAAATGAAAGTTCTGTTCAGATGCCTGTACACCAAAGTTTGTAGCAGCTTTCTTTAGAACTGCCCCAAACTATCTGGCACAGTTGTCCAAAACTGTACACTCAGGGTCTTGGGAGGTTGAGACAGGAGGACTAAAGCTAGCATTGGTAACTTAGCAAGGCCCTAAGCAACTTAGAGATCCTGCCTCAAAATATTTTTTAAAAATTCAAAAAGAAAAAATAGAGGAGGCTGGGAATGCTGCTGGATGTTTAAGCATCCCTGGTTTCAATTCCTGGTAGAAAAACAAACAAACAAACAAACAAACAAAAACACACACACACACACACAAAGAAAAACTACTGCCCCAAATTAGATACAATGTAAAAAATCCTTCAAATGGTGAATGTATAACACTAAGCAGGGCATCCATACAGTACTACACAGAAATAAAAGGAAATAGACTACTTATATGAGCAACAACATAGATGACTCTCAAATGTGTTGGGCTAAATGAATGAAGCCAGACTAAAAAGCACCCAACTGAACCGATACATGATTCTGGGAAGCAAAAACCCACAAGGATGTAGGGAGAGAAATTGACAAGTAATGAAAGGATTTTCTGGACTAATGAAACTGTCTAACCTTGACCATGGTGGAGAGTACTCAATGGTATGCATTTGTCCAAATCCAGAACTATAGACTAAAAAGGATAAATTTTATGGTTTGTAAATTATTCCTCATGACATTTTGAGGAAATTTTACCATTTCTCCCAGGTTTGCACTTCATCCAAACTAATTACCAGGGTTGAGTTTCTGGGCCTTTCTAATCTTGACCCCATGGGGTTAACCTCATTGCTCATTGCCACCCTGTGCTTGAATTAGATCCCTTTCTCCATTGTTGTTTTCACACCCTACTTCCATGTTTCCATGCCTTTGTACACAGGTGTGTCTCTCACAGGCAATGCAGTCTGGCCTTCTGCCAATCCAAAAGCACACACCATCCAAGGTCACACAGAGTGGCCTGTCCTATTCTACAGCCCTTGCCTTGTCAAACTCCCAGTTTCTTCCTGTCTGCTACACCACTCAGGACCAACCCCATCTCTTCGAGTGTTCCTGGGTGTCAGCTGGTGTTATTCTGATTGCAAGCTGCTTATCAGCAAGAGGGCATGAAGTACTTACTCACCTCTGTATGCATCCCTCAAATAACACACATCCTAGCTCACAGTAGGCTTTCAATGCAATGCACCCAGGAGGGAGCATGAACACCCAGCTCCATGGGGAGGAGAGATCTGAGCTGCATCTTAAGAGGTGGGTCAGGAAGGTCTCAGGGACATCATCATGGCCAAGGGCAGTGGAGAAAGCAGAGATAGTGCCTAGGGGCAGAGGTGGCCAGCTGGGTATCAGGGCACACACATTTGGTCCCCTTACCTGGGTCTCATAGGGGCGCCTTGCGGTGCTCACTGCCCTGGCCTTGATGAGCAGCTGCAGGATGAGTGGCAGTAGGAAGCCAGCGGAAGGTATAGCCACTATGATGCTGTGCACAGGCTAAGAAGCCAAGCCAGGGGACAGTTCCCCCCTGGCCCCGCCTTTCCATTGACCCCTCCCCTTTCCTTTTCATGTCCCAACTGTCCCCACCCACCAGCTCTTCCTCTCTGGACAGGACCCTTAGTCTACTACACCTAAGCCCAACCTCACCCCACTTCCTGTCCCAGTTCAACCTTCTTCCCCCACTCCATGCGCCCCAGTCTGGATTCTCAATTCCAAGGGCCATGTCCTGCCCCACCCTCACTAGCCTTCAAGAGGTCCACCAAGGGTCCTCCCAACTGACTTCTCCCTATAGCCCCGCCCAGTCATCCCACCCCCCCTTCAGTTACCCAGCCCCTTGGCTGACCACCCCTCCCTCCCCTCCACCAGAGCTGGTCCCAGTGTGGGACCTTGGGACTGCGTGGATACGTCAGGGCTCGGTCCATGAAGGGTATGTGCCTCCTGTGTACCAGGAATACCACACAGCTAGCCAGCACGGCACCCAGGTAGAGGCACAATGACAAGAGGAGCAGCAGGTAGAGCCTGATGTTGCGGTGGCCCACACAGTTGTTTATCCACCTGCAGTGGTGGTCGAATTCCTAGAGGAGAGGAGGCAGCACTGAGGGTCTACTGGCCTGGCTTCCAGCACCCCCAAATCCTGAGGCCTCCCACAAACTAGCCCTCTAGGCCACCTGCTCGTGGGCCTACACTTGAGCTCCCATCTCCAGGGAGAAAGTAGCATTTTTATTGCTAGAGAACAGTTAGGACTCCATGGCTCATCAGTTCGCCTGCCATGACTGAGATCTTTAGAGACAAGACCTGCCCAGTGTCACTTGGAACAGGATGTAGTATAAATCTGGGCCTCTATTTTCTCAGATACTGGATGAAGATGAAAGAAACAGCCTTTCCCAGCCAGCCTTGTGCACTTGTAAACCCATGCAGGGTGTGCACACGAGAGAAAAGCACTGAGAACCCAGGAAACCCTCCAACTGGGACACCCAGAGGGGGATAGGCAAAGATCCCCAGAACAGGGCAGCAGCCAGCCTAAAATTTGGGTATATCAGCAAGGCAGGGGATGGGACAGTCACTGCCTTTCCTCCCCCTGGCTCCACCAGATCATCACGGATGGGATGCCCTTTGCATGTCACACCTGTGCAAGCAAGGCCAGTCTCTCAGGACAGGTGCAGACACAGAGACGATGACATATGTAAGTGACCAACAGTGTGTCAGACCTACTTTTAGCAGTGTGGGAAGATGGTCTCATACCAACCCCTGGCCCCCTTATGATGGGTGGTTCCTTCTCCTGGCTAGGTGCCTGGGGATGGGTTGGTGAGTGGACAGGGAGGATGAATACTCACCTCCACACAGATGTTGCAGTTTCCACAGTGGTAGGTTCGGGGCAGGCGGTGGAGATGACATTTGGCACACCATGGCATTGGGAAACATTTGTTGTTCAAATGTGCCACATAGGATGCCTCTGGGTTCTGCTCCACAGAGCCTGGCATGGGAAGAAGTTTGGGTAGTGGCAGGAGGCCCTTTGAGCACTCTGCTGCTTGGGGCAGCCCAGGAGAATCACAACAGCAAGAGGGTGGGGAGGAGTTGGGCAGGTGAATCCCGGTTCCTGTTGAGCAAGCTGACCACTCACATGAGCTGGCAGTCAGAGAGAAGGGGGTTTCCAGCCAGAAGAGCTCTCTATGGAGCTCCACCCTTTGGAATAGTGATCAGTGCTTGGAGACATCTGTGAAATGGGAAAGAGTATCAATTGCGAGGTTTGGAAGAGCCTGCCTGGCCTCTTTTGCCAGCCTGCTAGTTCTTCTAAAGCAACTGGAAAACCTCCAGGATTCTGTTTTATCACACCTCAGTTGATTGGGAAATAAATTGCCAGCACCTAATTAAGGATGACATTGAGAGAAGGGATTCTGAGGCCCTAGGTGGGGTGAGCACTTTAGAAATCACCCCTATAGGCCTCAGCCCTTGGGCTGCCCCCTCCTCTCTAGGTTCTAAGGCCTTACCTCTGTGCAAGATGCCTGGGTCTGATATGTTCATGCAAATGAGGCTGTAGAAACTGAGGAGACAAAGGAGCCCAGTGGCCACTGGAAGGGCCCATTCTCCACTCTGGGCCAAGGCTCGGCAGCTGAAAGCAGAGCCAGACTAAGTTCTACTCTGGGGCAACCTAGAATGCCCCATGAGGCCTGGCCTACCTGAGATAGGACTCACACTCCTTAAGGACAGTTTTAAATATCTATGCTAGAAACACACCAAAGACACCATCAAATGTCACTAGCATTACCCACCAGTTCCTAAATGCATCAGGCACTCTAGATCTCTGTGCTTCTGACTATATATCCTTCTTCCTCTTCCTGATCCTCTTTCTCCACTTCCTGCCTCTTAACTATCACTATTTTCCCTTCTAGCTCTTTGTAAGAAATCTAGTAGCTTGCATGAGATACTCACGGGATGGAGAAAAAGAGGACACTCAAAGTGGCCAGTCCTGCCACATTAAACGATGCCAAAAGGCTTGGCAAAAGCCAGCCATATCTGGCTGGAGTTTTGGGTGAAGGTGAGAAAACCTTTGAGACCATCTTGGCTCATCGCCTGCTCTCAAATAAATGAGAGCCACCAGATGGCTCTTCTGGATTTGTACCCAGAGTGCCATGACGACAAGTGTGACATCAGAGAGGTTCTGGAATGGGGGCACTGGCTGCTTCCTGTGGCTTCTGTGAGTAAAGATCTTCTGCCCCCACATACACATGGTGATGTTGGAGTAAATCTGCTCTCATCTTTCCAGATAATTTTTGTGTAAAGTTTTATTATTGAGAGAAACTAGTCTAAGGATGTTTAATATGTAGAACTCTGTTGAAATTATCACTGTCAGCTTAAAGGATTAAACTACACTATAGATTCTGAATTTTTCTTTAAAACTAAACTTGGTTAAAATAAGAACAACAGTGTAACTATGGTGCTGTTACTTGCTTCTTGGTATAGTAGTTGTATTCATATCTTTCACTTATACAAACCTTTTAAATTTTATTAGATTTACAAGAGCATTCCACCAACCTATTTTTTTTTCAAATTGAAGTCTAAAGGAAAGTTTTCAGATTATAAAAATTATATTTCATGCATCATAGCTATTATGCAAAGTCAACATGGCTTTACTCTTGCTAATATCATTTCATATTTTTCTTGTAAATTGCATGATATTTTCTGTTAATGCTTTACAAAAATACAACTTTCACTAATACAACTAGAGTTCATTAGAGATGGTAGGCCCTCACTGATAAGACAGACAAGATGTAAGTCTGACTCTCTGTACTAATATTGAGCCCAATTAAATATAAGAGGAACCATGAGTCCAAATGTAGACATTAAAATTAAAACCCAGTACTTCTACTTAAAGAATTATAGTCCTGGTTTGCTGGTTGTTGATTCTCCCCCCCCAAAAAAAATAGAAAAAGAAAAACAAACAAACACACACACAAAAAGCCTGTCTGCTTTCTCTGATATGTGGATACTAATTCACAAATTGGGGGAAGAAAAGAGTCACTCTGGATTAGGTAGAGAGAAGAGAATTGAAGGATGGGTAAAAGGGTAGAAAAAATAGTAGAGTGAATCTAACATTGTTACCCAATGTCCTTGTATGACTATACAACAAATGTGATTCCACATCATGTACAACCAAAAGAAAGAGAACTTCCATTAATGTTGATGAATCAAAATGCATTTTATTGTCACGTATAACTAATTAGAACAAATTAAAAAAGATTAGGTGATGCAAATATATATATAGAAATTCATAATATTGCATAAAAACTGAAAAGTATCAGACCATCTTCCTAGTGAATATGTAAATATAACTAAAAATTTGGGGTCCCAAATTAACTTTGTGCTAGACACTCTATGAGAATTTTGTATGCACTATCCTCTTCATGTGGCCTCATCATAGTAAAGTCACTATATTGACACTATATTCAAGTCCAAACTTCTAGTAGTACTAGTTAGAATACAAAATTCTTGCTCTTTCTGATTATAATTCTTAATCAGTAGTTATCCCTGTATCCAAAACTTTGTTTTTACTTCTAATAATTTCTTAATTTTTCATGTTATAATCTTTCATTATTGTTTTCTAATGTGTTGATTTTTTGTAATTTTGTACATATTTTATCATTTATACTTTCAAAGTTGATTTATCCAAACAGACTTAGTATTTAAAATTAGGAATGGATTACTAATAGTAGATGTTAAAATAAGCTTTTGTGGAGAATCAGATGCTGAAGTCCGTTTGTGGAGTGTAAATATATTAAAGGTCTGAAGAACCTAGAATTAAATCAACTTGAAATTTTAGGTTTTGAAGTGTGTGACAGCTTGTCTTCTCAAGTTGGCCACAACAATACCTCCATTTTCAAACCAGTCCTTACAATTCTCATATCAAGAGGTAGAAGATGTTTTTGTACTTACTTGTATCTGATGGCCCAGGGTTTACTAGACATGAAGAATATGCAGAATGGACACTGTGACAGAGGTGGTCATAAGCCTTAACTGGCCTGGATGTGTCCATTTCCTGGCTATTGTAAAGTAGTCACCATATATTAAGTGCAGCTACCCACACCCAACTTAAGTGGAGGGACCTAGATGATGGGAGGCCACATTAGGGATATAAAAGCCAGGAAAAGTAAGGTGCTAGAGTAAAAATGCCTTCTCAGAAGTTGATCTCCCATCATCAGCTGATCCCAGTTGATGCCAAATGGAACAGAGGTGACCACTCCCATCAACACTTCCTCATCTTCTGACCTTTAAAAAACAGAGAAAAAGAAAATGTTCAATGAGTTCAAGGCATTTCATTTTGAAGTCATTTTGAACACAGTGATCAATAATTGGAAGGGATTCAGCAAAGTGTGTCTACTGATGTGCTTTCTTTTTCTAAAAAAACATTTGAATGGCAGCTAGAGCTTATTCTCTCACTGAATTGCTCAGATCAACCACTTTGCTCTTCTAATTCTGGAACAACTGGAGATTACTTCATATCTTACACCAGTCACTTATTAACTATGTGAGTTCTCAACATCCCAGCTTTAATGACCTCAGCAATGAAATGGGTAATGAAGAGAACTTAATCCATTCTTTCCTTATACTTATATACTTACTAGGGTTCGAACCCAGGATCTCTTTACCACCCCATATTTTTTGTTGGTTACTGTTTTTTATTTGTTCTTTTTATGTTCTATATTGAGGTAGGGTCTCACTAAGTTGCTGAGGCTGGCCTTGTACCTGTAGTACTCCTGTCTCAACCTCCCAAGTTGCTGGGATTAGAGATGTGCACCACTGCACCTGGCTTTACTATATTTTTAAATATAATAATTAATTTTCTTGTTTAGAATGAATGAAATATATAGTTTCTTAGTTTAAAGTACTTGCTGACATTTTTATCAATTATACTAGCATGTGTCTGTATCAGAGAACATTTATTAGGAATATATGAGAGAGACAAAGAGGGAGACATAAAGCTCTTTCTGTTCAGTTCACAAAGTCATCATATTTAATCATTGGTTTCTACATATTTTTAATTATGTTATGTACTTCAAAACCTAGATTTTTTGTAACCTTTCTGAAACATAAAGTGTTACTATATGTCTATGTTTCTTAATAGTCAAAAATTCTGAACTTAATAATTTTGCAATTTTTTTTCTAGCCCATGAAGTATTTCCTGTGGTTTTGCACAATTTGTTTAATTAGTAAGGAAATGAGGTTCATGGCTGTAGTCATTGTCTATATTTTATTGTGGTCTCAATATTAGCCTCTAGGTCAAATCTACTTGAAGCATAGTTCTCTATATTCACCCCCCCCTAATTTTGTGTCTCCATCTTCCGCATCCTGTCTTCTTCTCTCTGTCTCCCACATACATACACACACCACACACACTTATTTAGGTTTGTCTTTTCCATTCTAGGCCTTCAGGTTAGAAATCTTCTTCAGAGTAGCTTTCTGAGATATGAGTTGTTCTTATTTAGTCCTTTATGAGCATTTTCTGCCTAATTGAACTATAATACAATATGATAGGACTCAGCATTACTGCCAGTCTTTCTTTTAGTGAAGCGTAAATCTGGAACTTTATAAAAATTTCAGGTCAGAATAACAGAGAGAGTGGCTATGAACAGAGAAAAAGATTAGCAACTTTTTTGAAAATCTGTGGTTTGTCTTACTTCCATGTTATATGTGGAGTTCTCTTCTATGCCCATAAAATCTTAATTTTCTCTGGCATCTGCCATCCTGTTTCACCAAATCATACTAGTTTATCCTACTATATAAGTTTTAAATTCATGAAATATAAATAAGCTCAAGAAGTGCTATTTATCACTCTTTTTAAAAAATGAATCCAAATATATATGCTTTATTTACAGTATTGACTTCATGCGAATCAAACTTTTGAGAAGTATTGTTGCATCAAAAGTCTGTAATGTGCTTTTTTTTTTTTTTTGCATGATACTAAGTTTATGTTTAGGACAAGAGACAAGTAGAATAGCAAAAAGCCTCTAATCTAAACTAGCAAAACAGTCTTTTCCATCACATTTGTACTATTGTGAGTTCAAAACTTCTCTTTTTATTGATAATTATTCATTCTATAAGTTGTTCAAAGAAGCTATACTAACTTTGAAAAGGTTTCAATTCATTCATCAGCTCTTAATAGGGCAAACAGTTTGTATTATGTTTATAGATGGGAAATATTCATTGCCCCATTGTGGCCTGTGAAAACCTAGGCTAAACTCTTTTTCCTTAGAGGATGTGAACTCTAGTCCTAGCAGTCTTGGTTAAAATCCTGCTGTATCCTTAGATTACTGAATAAGAGCAATATAAAATAGACAGTGCTGTCAAGAAGCTTATTACATAGTAATTTTCCTCATGAAATTTTGGGGTATACTTGTTGTTTTAGTCAGACTTTTTTGCTACTTTGACTTAAAGACCCAACAAGAGCAACTGTGTAAGAGGAAAAAGTTTATTTGGGGGCTCATGGTTTCATGGGTCTTAGTCCATAGAAGGCTGCCTTCATTTCTCTGGGCTCAAGTTGAGGCAGAACATAATGGCAAAAGAGTGTGACAGAGGGACAGGCCTTACATGATTAGGAAGCAGAGAGAGAATCCACCTGCCAGATACAAATATATACCTCAAATCATGCTTCAATTCACCTCCTCCAGCCACATCCTTCCACTTCATCTACCACTCAGTTAATCCCTATCAGGGAATTAAATCAGTGATTGTTTTAAAGCCCTCCTCACCCAACCATTTCTTCTATGAACCTTCTTGCATTTTCTCATTCATGAGCTTTTGGGGGACATCTCACATCCAAACCATAACATCTGTGATCTTTAAATATTACGTTTGATAAAAGTGCAACCTTTTCTACTCTTTTCAAAGAATATTATGTGCAAGATCTATTGGGATATGGTAAAAGACATATATCTGTTTTTAGCTAAAGAAAACCTTTGTAAATTAACTAAGCACTTAAAAGTACATGTTCGTTAGTATCTCTGATTATTGCAGAATAAAACATGTCAGAATAGGAACAAACAAAAATCCAGAAAAGAAATGAGGATACCAAGCAACTTCATTAGCCTTGAATATCAGTAAGGCCAAAAAACATGCTCTTTTCAGGCGAGAAAGGGAGAAAGAACTTTGGAGTCTTCAGAGTTAACTCTTTTTTTTTGTTGAGGTCAACTACTTAGGAAATTATGTAGTGCACAGGTTACTCAATGTATGTTGTTCAAATGAAGAATAAAACCTTGAAAACTGGAAACATGACTAATCATCAATTTATCTTATGTATCATAACCTGGGTGCACTAAGTCTCCATTCAATATCTCACTTGTATGGCTCCTCAGCAGTCTATCTTGGAAAAGAAATGATATCAAAAGGGACTGTTTTATGTGCAGATCAAGATAATGATAAATTTTCTGATTATCAAGTTACAAATTTAAATTGCTGAGTTAATTTTCCAGGGACACAGACACGCTGATCTTCTCTTAATAGTTTTAATTTTTTTCTATTTTTCTTATCCTCTGCCACCTCCCTATATCTATGTTTCTGTGTGTAAAATTTATGTGAAACTTATAAAAATGAATTTAGTATCGGGGAAAATAGAAGCAAGATTCAGTGCTAGAAAGCATATATGGATCATTCACAAATAAGTCATAAAAGCCACCTTGTAAGGAGAGAGCCAAAAGGATATCAACAAGAATGTTCTCTGCCCCAAATATTTAGAAGGGTCCAACAATGTGCTTCAGGGTTATAAGAGTTGGAAACAAAAGGGTGAGGTCTCCTGAACATCACATCTGTTATGTAACAAAGACAATTAGCTTTCTGGCTTTCTGAGTAAAGTACCAATTAGGAAAGAATCCAGAAGTTTTATGAAGATCAGACATGCTATATTTATTGCTTCCTCCTTGTATACAAGCCAGAACATTCTGTCACTATTGTGATACAAGCCATCAAGTGCTAAATAGCAAATCACTAACAAAAGTAGTAGAAGAGATGAAATCAATAAAATCAGGACTGAAATAAATAAAATTGAAACAAAAGGAACAACCAAAAAAAGTGTCAAAACAAAAAAACGATTTCTTTGTAAAAATAAAATTGATAAACACTTTTCCATCCTAATGAAAAGAGAGAAATCTCAAATTACTAAAATTTGTGATGAAAAAGGAAACATCACAACAGATACTGTTAAAATACAGAAGATAATTAGAAACTATTTTGAAAATTTATACTTCAATAACATAGAAAATCTCAAAGACATCAACAAATTTATAGAGAACTGTGATTTACCCAAACTGAATCAGGCAGATATACACAATTTAAACAGATCATTTTCAAGCAATGAAATAGAAGATGCCATCAAAATCCACAAACCTAGAAAATCCCAGGACCAGATGAATTCTCAGTTGAGTTCTATTCGGTCTTCAAAGAAGAATTAATACCCATACTTCTCAAATTATCCCATTAAATAGAAAAGGAGGAAATCCTTCCTCATTCTACGAGGTTAGTATCACCTTGATAACAAAATCAGACAAACACACATCAAGGAAAGAGAATTTCAGACCAATATTGCTGATGAACATAGATGCAAAAATTCATAATAAAATTCTGTCTAATCAAATACAAAAGCATATTAAAAAGATAGTGCACCAGGATGAAGTGGGGTTCACCCCAAGGATACAGGGTTGGTTCAACATATAGAAAACAATAAACATAGTTCATCACATCAATAGACTTAAATATAAGAACCATATGATCATCTCAATAGATGCAGAAAAAGCACTTGACAAAATATAGCACCTCTTAATATTTAAAACACTAGAAAAACTAGGGGGAGACTTCAACATCGTAAAAGCTGTCTATACTAAGCCCAAGGCCAACATAATTCTAAATGGAGAGAAAATGAAAGCATTATTCTCTCTAAAACCTGGATAAAGACAGTGATGCCCTCTTTCACCACTTCTATTTAACACAGTTCTTGAAACTCTAGCCAGAGCAGTTAGAATAAAGAAATTAAAGGGATATGAATAGAAAAAGAAGAACTCAAACTGTCACTATTTGCCAATGATATGATTCTATGTCTAGAGAACTCAAAAAATTCCACTAAAATAACTTCTAGAACTAACAGATGAATTCAGCAAAATAGGAGGTTATAAAATCAATACCCATAAATCAAATGCATTTATATACATCAGTGATGAATCCTCTGAAAGAGAAATTAGGAAAACTACATCATTCACAATAGCTTCAGAAAAATAAAATAAAATACTTGGGAATCAATCTAACAAAAGAGGTAAGTAACTAATTAAATTAATTAATTAGTAAGTAACTAAGAAAATTTGCATAACTATGATTTCAAAATTCCAAGAAAATTATTGTAGTAACAGTATAACAACTTATCTAAGGCCAATTGAGTTGTATTTCCACTATGTTTTAATTTATCTTAATCCAAAAGTGCAATAAACAGGATATATCTAGTTAATGATTTAATTAACCCTACTATATTAACAAGTTAGAAATTGTTATGATACTAAAAATGTCAATGCCCTAGAAGAGTAGCATCTTAATTCTTTATTTTCTAAATAGTTTAGAATTTCACTATTTTCATAATTATGTCCTAAATTAATATCAGCAAACGATAATACAATAATTCAGGCATTCAATCACTGAGAAAGAGCAAGAACAGGAGAAAATCACTTTTAGTGAAGTGGAAAAGATTAGTTTAATGTGTTTGACAGTCACATTGAAACAACAGTAATGTAAAATTGAAACTCCCTTTAGTTTCTGCAATGAGCAGAAACATTCAAGGATACATAGAAAACAGAATCAAAGAGAAGGTGTAAGATAGATTTTATTTGAGGTTTTAAATTTATGTGGTTTGAAAAATTCTTAAGACAATGCAGGAAGAGAAAGACAAGGAAAAAAAAAGATGTTAGATTTTTCATAGTCCAAAACAAAGGCACCCAACACAATAACGGAAGGAGAAATATCTCAGAGAACTATCAAGCTAAAGGGGCAAAACTATAATGAAAAAAAAAATCAGACAATTTTATCTTGCTCTCTTCCAAGTCTTAGGTTTACAATTGCATTAGTTCTCTGGTTGTCAAACATGTGATTGAATCATAGTTACTATTTTAGCATTGGTAATGTACAGTGTGAGAAAGTGCTCACACCCACACCGGGGAACTCAGTTGAAGTTCCAACTCCTCTTTCCCAGTGTTTCTGATCATAGGTATCTAACTCTTCATTCTCACAATTCTTAATTTTTTCTTGATTTACCAGTTCATTCTCTTTTCAGAAGTAAACAGGAGAACTTTTATTTGCCTTCATTTAAGAATGTGTGGCCTCTTTGTATTCATGCAGTCAGGTTAAAAAACCAAAAAAATAAAAAATAAAATAAAATCCCTGTTCAATTCAAGAAAATCACATTTTGTTTTTTCAGAACCATCAGTGTTTAACATTTCTCAGGGATGATGAGTTCACACCATTTTACACAGCTGTCATCAGTGACATTTCAAAGATATTTGTCCTGAGCATTTCAAACTATGAAAAAACTTTGGTATTTAAATGAAATATCACGAAATGGGGCCTGCTTTAGTATTTATCATTAAATTTTTCAAAATCTAATACCTTTTTAAGCATTTATTTTCTATGTCTTATCCTTTGAATATGATCTTGATTTCTTTTTCTATTCCAACATCTGTTTACATATGTAATAATTACAGATTCAGACATTCCAGATTTTAAAGTTGGGTGATAGATGGAGTTGGGGTATACACATTTGCTTATGTGAGCTAACATTAATTTCATTGCTTTCTCAAAACTGTTAGAAACAAACATGAGAACTGATGTCCTTGATCATTACCACTGGAATGTAGAAAATGATCACCACCTCTCAGACAGAAACTCTTTTCCTCATTTATTCTCCTTTTGATATGTTGATTCCAAACAATGCAATGCTCACTAAAATAAGAAATTTTTGTAATCATCTCTGAAACCCTATGCAGGATCCTCTTACAGAGGACTAAACAGTTTTTTAGAAATACAATTTTTTTGGTCAATATTGATAAAACAAATTTTATTTTAAAAATAAAATGCCTTCCTCTGTACCATTAAGTGAGCCTATGTTATTTCTTTATTTTAAAGATCCGTGGTATCTTGGGTTCCTCTCTGTAGCTCCTTTTCATTTTATGTAACATTGCTATGTGTATCCTTAACCTCCCCAAATCCTAAGAATCCTGGCTTCTTTGTCTATAAATAAAATGTTTATAGAAGAGTATAATTATTCAGAATATTCATTGAGCAGGTATAAAAAAAACTTAAATTTTAAATATGTAGTCAAGAGCCAGTAAATTATATCACTTTTTTTTCCCTCTTATATTTCTTCTTGTAAGGATCCTCTTAGCAAGGGAAGAAACTCTGAATCTTTACTGTATGTCTTTGGTTTGTTAGGACCTCTGCAGTTCTTTACTTAAGGAAATAATCTGACTCCATGACAGTGTAGGAAAAGAATCTGTGATTAAAGAAATCTCTAAATAAATTATCTGGAAAATTGAGGTTAGACACACACACATGTGTTGCAAATTTCGAGATGATAACTGTTTTTGAAAAGCTTTTACTTTGGCGCATATTTCTTATACTTTCTTGTTTTGAATTAGGAACTTGTCATCACTCATTCTAAACTCCAAATCAAAGGAAATGGGGCACCAAAGAACACAGGTGTTCAGAGTTTAGCAGTGTTAACATACAGAATATTTTTAGATCACTTAAAACTCTCATGTTTAGCCCATAAAACTTATAAGTCCAATTTAAAATGTGCTTAAGACTTAAAGAAAGTTATTGTTAAAATGAAGATGCAAAATCTGAAACTAAACCTTTTCTAATTATGTCATTGCCTAGGGCCATACCACCCTGAACAATCCAATCTCATCTAATTATTGTTATTAAAGAATCAATGGTTTTAGCTTGGCACAGTGGTACATGTTCATACTCCTAGTATCTCTGTAGGCTGAGTCAGGGGCATTACAAGTTCAAGGCCAAACTGGATAAGTTAGCAAGACTCTCTCTCAAAATAGAAAGGGGTAAGATATAACTCAGTTGTAGAGTGCCCTGGGATCAATACCCAGTACTGAGAAAAAAATGGGTTCTGTTCTTATCCTAACCTCAATGAAAAGTCATTGGAGGATTTGGGATGAATACATGCCATGATTAAATTTGTGGTTTACAAATGTGTGCTGATCCGCTGGTATGGCAATTAGTCTAGCTGAAATATAGCAAATTAGAAGGTAGCAATCCTGGACATAATCCTATTTGGGAGTCTGTTTTCAAAACCTAGGGAAAAGACAATAGTGTCCCAGATTAAAGACTGACTGTGCACATAGAAAAATTGTTATAGAGGAATCAAAATTTAATGTTATTTGTGAATTTCTTGATTTTTGGAAGTGTGGGAGATGAAGTAATCAATGACAACTCCTCTTTGGCTTAGGCAGTGGGTGATAAGATGTGACATCAAATGAATGGTGCAGGCTGGTGTACCTATGAATGAGAGAAGATGATTTCAGTTTGGGACATTGATATATTTGAGATGTATTTGGGTTAGTTGTGTGACAATACAATAGTGGAAATAAAAATGTAATACAGATTTTTACATTTCTCTTTTCTCTATGCCCACAAATCTGTATTGGGTAGAGAGAGAAGAAATGTAATAGAGATTTCTAGGGTTTACTTTCAATATGAATGCCAAAGAGGAAAAACAGAGGTTTCTAGGTTTGCTTTAAGAAGGATTTCAATTGCTAACTAGAAGACCAATATTCAAGAGAAGAATAGAGAATAAAACCTAAAAAAGGAGATCGAGTAAAGAGGCCAGATAGGTAAGAAATATAAAACAGGACAAAATAGTTTTATGGAATCTAAAGAAAACCAATGTCATCACAAGGGTCCTTATTTTAAAAAAAAAAAAAAAAGGGCCGGAGAGTCAGAGTCAGAGAAGAAGATGGGATGACGGAAACAAAGATGTATGTGTATATGAGAGAGAGAGAGAGAGAGAGAGAGAGAGAGAGAGAGAGAGGTGTGAATGTGAGGAATGCAGATGGCCTGTAGAAGCTGGGAAAGTCACAGAAATGGATTCTCCCCTGGAGAGAAAGAACTCATTTCTGACAATCCATTTCAGACTTCTAACCTCCAAGACAGTGAGATCATAAATTTGTGTTGTTTCAAGCCACAAATTTTGTAGCAATTTGTTACACTAGAAATAAAATATGATGCTATATGAGTTAAATCTTACAATAAATAATTTATTGATGATTTTCAAAGAGACCACCATTTGAGAAGAGATAGTGAGACTGTGGTATTCTGAGTGATCAAAAAGAAGAAATGACCCTAAAAAGAATCTGCTTTTGCTGTATCTCTGCCCTTGGTGTTGCAGGTTGGCAACTTCATCAGCTCAAAGTCAGGGAAATTTGAGACAAAAAGGAAACTCAACAAACTCACCAATGTGTCATGTTTTGGCTTCCAGATTCTTATCTCATCTGCCACCTTCTTTCAATTTTTTCAGACTTTTCTTATGTTTGTTTATATAGAAAGTTCAGACTCTTTAGTTGCATTTATCAGAAGAAATAAGGAAAATAATTCCAAATTGAGTTTTAAATTATTTTACAAAATTCTTCTTTATCTGTGTTTTCCAATTGGACATGAGTTATGTGTACTTTTAATAAATATACTTTTATAATAAAATACTTAGACCAACATTTTACATATCTCAGAGTAATCAGTATAGAACTGAATTTAATTTTGCCTAAAATAAAATTTAGATAACCCACGAAAGAATGCTAACCTAAGATGTGTAATGAAATACCACTAGAGATAATTACACTAAAAAAATGATAATATGCAGTTTAAATTTAACTACCAAACACCATAAGTTCAGTCAAATTATTCACATTATTTTCAAAACAACTAAATTTATTATATATTTTCAAAGTATTTACATAACATTTGGTATAAAAACATTTCTATAAATTTCAGGATATACATATTTATATTAATTATAAGTCAATCAAAATGCTTTCATAGAAATTAAGAAATATTTCTGTGAACCAACAATGAAAGAAAAATACCAAATACCATATATATCTAAACCTAGGCCAACTTGTTCTCAGAAGGCAGGCAGAATCGCCAAGGAATAAAAGTTATGAAAGCAAGAATGGAATCTTAACTGCCTCTATTATTTGGAACCGAAACACACCTCCTTGGTGCCTGAAAGGTGGCTCAAAAAATGCTGCAAAGAGCTGAATGAAGGTATAACCCATATGAAGCTATCAACTGGAGGAGGCAGCACCTCACTTCAAATTCAGATACTAAGCCAAGCCACTCACTAGACTGGCTACACAGTCTGTATTATGGTTTGGATGTTTTAATTATGTGTTGCCTAAAGGTCCATATGTTAAAGATGCTACCAATATTTAATAGATAAGTCCCTATGGGAGTTCCTTAGGCTTTCAAAAGTAATGGTGGGACCTCTCCATCCTCCTTCCCTCTTGGCTCTGGTTCAAGATCTGACTTTATGCTTCTACATGCACTTCTGCTATGGTGTGTCATCACCCTAACCAGAACTGAGCTGATGCAAGTACTGTACCCTTGACCCTCCAAAACAATAAGCTAAATCAAACTTTTGCTTTTATGAGTTACTAATCTCAGATATTTTGTTATAGTAAAAATCAGCTAATGTAGTCCACGAAACTATCCAAAGCCCTCAAAAAAAAATTCTACTAACACCCCTTTGTGGAAGAGAAACAAGCAAAATGTGATGAACCAGTAAGAACAAGACCAGAAATTGAAATACAAACTCACTAAAGATAGGATTCAAGGGGTTGGGGTTGGGGTTGTGGCTCAGTGGTAGAGCACTTACTTAGTACAGGTGGGTTTGCTCCTCAGCACAACATAAAGATAAATAAACAAAGGTATTGTGTCCATCTACAACTAAAAACTATTTTGAAAAAGTTAGGACTCAAAATAAATTACCAAATATATGCGAATATATTGAATGCTATAAATGACCAACAAATAAAGCCAAAATACAGCAAGATAAACAAAAAAATAATAGATATAACATGAGACAAAGATGGCAGATGAGTAATACCCTGCAGCAATCATCTTCCCAAAGACATACCAATTTGCATAGCTATTCAGGAATAAAACTGCCCTCACAAGAGCTAAGGAAGCCAGATAAGAGATCATAGTGCCTCTTTTTATTATAATAATAAGAAATGCATTGAAGAAGGGAGGAAAGAAAGATTTGCTAGAGTCACCTCTCACTATCTCTCTGAAGAAATACAATGTGAAAAGAGTGTCCTCCCACTTGGAGATAGAGAAGTAACTAAATCTAGATCTTAGAATTGAAACCCAGTTCTAGGCATATTATATTAAAACCCAGACATAAGATGAGACCCATGACCCTTAACCCAGGCCTATACTTACAGACTGAGCTGCAGGAATTGCATGAGTCAGGGGGAAAAAAAAAACAACAACTTCATCCATCCCTCCTCCTCAAACCTTGGTTGGCAAAGGGAGAACAAGACACATTCATGGGGAAGCAGGGCAAGAAAGCACAAGGCTTTGCCTTAAAGCTTAGTTCCAGGCTGGCCACAGTGAGAATTATTAGTACCAGAGAGAAACTGAAGGCCCTGAAATAGACAAAAGCTCACAGATAGAGCCTCCAGATGTGCTCCAGCCCAAAGCAGAGATTTGTTCCACAGTGAGACAGTCTTGATTTTGCTCTTCATCATTGTCAGACTTAGAGTGGGCCTAGAGATGTAATCATAAGGTTTCCATGACCTAGAAGGCTATTCATATTCAAGTGTGACTCAGATTAGGATCAGCCTAAGTGGGAAAGGAACTGCATTTTTCAACACTATCCCAATCTTGGCAGCATAGTGTGATGGAAGACTCCATTGTCTGAGGGGAGAGGAACTTTGCCTTGGAACTCAGTGCCAAATTGATGAAACCTAGCACTGGACAGATCTCAATGGCCTCCAGATCCATTCCAATGCCTGTAGACAAAACTCCTAGAATAGTCTTAGTACCAGACAGAGAACAAGGGACCACAGTCTACCAGACATCTCTTCTGGTTAGTGTTACCTATGACTGGTTGTAGTGGTCTTGGGCAACCTCAGTTGTAAGCAGCCCATAGCAGTGTGAGCCTTGTCCTATGGCAGCACTGTGCTGTTCTCACAAGGCTATGTGAAACAGCATTGCAGCATTTGTAATTATGGGACTGCGCACCACATTCCTCCTCTAATATACATAGGCAGTACGTGGAAAGAGTAACTAATTAGTAGAGGAAAATATATGGACACCATATTGTGATATAGGAAGTTGGGACTTGTCCTTGCACAGTGACTTTTCCCACAATCATAGGCCAGCATTTGAGGAGGAGGCATATGGGCCTATATAAGCCCCAGGAAAAGGCTTAGAGTAACAGATTATCCATCATAGTATAAGGGGATGTCTTTATGTTCTATGATTCAAATATTATTTTTAAGGCATTATCATGTCAACCACAAAATTTAAAATTCCATACTACTTCTTAATGAGTCATACATATGTGTAAAGTTAAAACTTTAATTAACCAATGTGGTTTCTTTTTACTTTACAAGGCAGATATTTCATAAATAATGAGATGATTTCAAAACATTTTCAATAATAAATGATCTTGCAGAGAAAATAAACTAAACTAATAAAGGTAGTTCATGAATATTCAATAATTACTTCCTATAGAAAAAGAAATCAACTTGAATGACACACTCATAATAGTTATAGAAAAAAGAATTAACCAGAATAGAACTCAAGTTTTTCTTTTTGTTGTTGATTTTGTCTTATTTCAGGTATGTACTTTCTTTCTAGGTCATATTTTTCAATCCTAAAAAATTACAACTCTTTAAATAGAATTCATCTCCACCCCAAAATTGCTCTTCCAAAGAAGTCAACACTTTAAAGAAGAATCAAACAGGACAAAATTGAAAACTACTTCCACCTTTCATTGTACTTGAAGTTTTTCTTCATTATCAAATATTATTACTATAAGATTTGAATTTTTCTATCTTATAAGTCTTGGAAAATTTCCCTTTTAATTTACCCATTATTTGTTTAAAAGCAATTTAATTCTTTTAGTTTATTAATACTTTGGTGGATTATGCAACCTAACTGAACACTCATGAATATGAGATAACTTAACATCTAGTCCTTGCAAATAAACCCAGGCAGTCTATGTATACATAAGATTCTGATGTTTTCCTTAGCTGGTACACTTATCCCCTACAAGTATAATCCAAGGGAAAACACTGGAAATATATTAATATTCACTTGTTTTAAACTCATGGGTACCCAAGGCATATAATCAGTTCTGTAAACAGTCATTTATACACATATGTAATTTGTCATATGTAATGGTGTCCTTTTTTGTTCATCTTCTGCCTTTCTAAGGGTCTTCCGATAGTAGCAAATTGTCACATGAATGTTAACAGGAATGACTATTAATGTTAGTTTTCAATCTATTAATTGAAGAAAAATGAAGAACATGGGTCCTTATTTTACAATGACTATATTTCATTCAAAAATATGTTTTTACAAATATCATTCTCAATTATAATGCACTCTGGTCATGTGTCCCATGAATGTTTCTTTTAAGTTTTGTCATCTCATTACTTATACCAAAATTAATCTAAAAAAAAAGAAAGACAGAGTTTATCTTTGGTTCAGCAATATTGACAAGTACTTTAAAAATAGCAAAGAATAAATGAAGAACCACATAACTAATTATTCAAAATATCAGTTTCGATATAAGCCTCATCTGCAGATTGCCTAATGATTTTCTAGATACTGATAATGAGTGGTATGGGTGAATTGGTGGTCACTAGGTCCCCAAGGAGCATTCCTATAAACAGTCTGCCCAGCTTTGCCTTGTTTTATATATCAAAACAAACAATCCATTCCGCATGTTTTTTTGTCTTCTCAACTAGATTGCAACTCCTCTAAGACAGGGCCATTTTATTTCTGTTTTGCTTCCATAGTGTCTTATGCATAACTTGCATCATGTATTAATTGCAAAAAGAAAGCAAAAACTGAAATTAAGGTTGGATTGTGTCTTATTGACATAAGTATAGAACTCCTTTACTCCCACCCCTATTAAAGTATTGATGTAAGTGTAGAACTCCTTTACTCCCACCTCTATTAAATTACTCTGTATGTAAAAACAACCATTTTAAAAAAGCCTTCTTAAATTTAAATAACTATTCTCCCAGGCTTCATATGGTCTCCAAATAAAATATTGCTCAGTCATTGTTTAAAGCATTCAATAATGATGCATTGTAGTCAATGCTTGCTTTCTGTTTCTAAGATGATTGCACACAATGTTTTTAATCAAATCCTTTGTTACTGGCCCCTAACAAGATAGTCTGATTTGATTTCATATTGAACAAGTATGTGCAGCCAAAGCTATTTGGAGTTTTGAGTTCTTGTGAGTAAAGGTGCTTAGTATTTTAGGTGCCATTCTTTTCTGGTAAATGAGAACACTCTCCCCACTCAATAAGGGATTGTTTGTTTCATGTTTCCCTGCTTGCAGCAGTGCATTCAGGATAAAAGCTCTAAATGCATCTTTGCACTAAATGATGAGTCAACTTGGACTTTTACCAGCAGCCCTGTGCCAAAGTAAATACCTCTAAAACTAATCTAGCACTAGCATTATCCTACCTAAAAGGTACCCCTTCTTTACAATTTCTATCATCCTTAGAATAAACATAAATAGAGAGATACTACAGCTCAAACAGATAGTCTTTTTTGTTTGCCAAACTTAATAAAAAATGAATTCTATAGACTTCTTTAAAATATCCCTTCATAAATAGGATGACAGTGAAAAGTATGAGACTCTGTGATTGCTTGGCATAAAATTCATTAGATTCTAGGCTGTATTCTTTCAGCATCATTTATGACTACAAGAAAAACCAACACCACCACTAACAGCAAAGAAATAAATAGTGAGCACCGGAATTTGTCTCATGTTTATTTTGATAAGAGATCTATATTCATTTCAATGAAATTCTGACAAGCAGTTGCACAGCAATGAGTTCATTTCCTTGAATTCTCTTTGCCCAAACATTTGAAGAGCTTAATTGTCACAGAAACCCATTTCTGTGACCATTTTCTGAAATTTTAGCTAAGGACTGTCTTCATTTTTCATACATTTGAAGGGACAGTCTACACAAAAACTGCTACCCTGAGGGTTGATTTTTATGAATCAACTTTTACTGTTGCTTCATATAGTTGATGTTAGCATTCATGTCTTAAAGTCATTTTAATATTGTTTGTTAATTTACATTAATTTTATTCATGTAAAATTTACTGAATCATCCCTTATTAGACAAAGATTTATCTCATTCAAATAACTATATCTCATGTTATGTATGTCAGAATCAGCTAATCTTTCAGCAAAATTGCCTGTTTTGATTTAATAAAAATTGCTTAGAAAATCTCTTTTTAATGACATTGTGTATAGTATTGAATATGGAAGAAAATTTAAAAGGAGGAAGAAAAGAAGGGGAAAAAACAAGGATAAGATAAATAAGATGTTTTGATCGTAAGTACAATAGTCCTTACTGTAAACTTCAAATTCAACATAAGTCATTCAAAATGATATAATTTACCCTCAATAAAAAAACAGTGAACAATAAAAAATAATTTTTAATAAATGAAAATTATATAAAGTTAGGAATTCCTAAACTACTGACTAGAGTTTGTGTCCTCAATAAATCAATCATTTCAAGAAAAATGTTTCAAGTTAGTTCTGAGAGGAAAGAGTGAATACTGTTCATTTTGCTGATGAAATATACCCAATAGTCTAAGAAGTTCTAAACCTACAATTTTTAATAATTATTTACATTACATTCTTTAAAGTTTATAAAAAATTCTAAACAATATTTCTAAAAATAGTGTATATCCCACAGTGCATGAAGTGTTTGCATAAATATTATTTTCTGTTTTGTCAAGGATGAGATAAAACACTGATAAGAATAATGGACAATTTATCAAAAGAAGAGAACTAGCAATCTGAAAAATATGGAGCTATGGTTCAATTTTGAATTTCATTTACAAACACTTTACTCCAGAGATTTATCTGCAAAATGTGCCAGAGCACAGGGTACAGAATATAATTAAGTACTTAATTGTACTCTGCACTCAGTAGTGTAGGCAAACTTAAATGTAATTTTTTAAAACTTAAGTACAATGTATTAGGTATTTAATGGGAAAAGTAGAGATACAAAGGAGCCTAAGACATGGGAAATACTGTTGTGTTCATAATTTAGAGGAAGAAATGGATATGTGACTAAGATGTAATAGAAAAATGGTCTGTATGTGATGCTATGCTAGTACAGAATGGACAGGAGTCAGGAAAAGCTTGACAAGAAAGGATTTTTTTAGTTGAGTCTTAAAGGATAAACAGAAGTTCACAAGTGGAAAACAAAGAAAACTATGTGCATGAAAGAAAAAATAGACAATGAAAAGATGATACCCAAAAAGACATCTGGAAGAAGGGAGCTTCTGGAGCTTCTGTGCAGTAAGGTACCCTGTGGGGAGTGTCAGGGAGAGCCAGCAGAAATGGATGTGAGATATTATTGTTCAATATTATTCATTTAGACTTATTGGCAAACATCACAGAAACATAATGTGCACAAAGCAACCTGTTTAAAGGCATGGACTAGTATTTCTAAGAGGAATGGGAATTATTGTCAATTTCATTTATAATTTTTGCTAAAAGAGGGTATTTAAAAATGTATAACATGATCAGAAAATATGAATATTTATGAAATAATTTATCATCACAAAATAACAAACACCCATGTACCCTCCTCTCCAGTTAAAGAAGCAGCAGATAATTTTTTTCTCCTCTGATGGGATTGTGAGAATCTGATGAGTGCCTTGAAAGAAGCTATTGACATTTAGAGTCTGCAAATGCTCTGAGTCAATTAAAATGACAAAGTGAAACTACAGAACAATATGTGTTTGGGCTGCCCAGTGTCCTGTGCCGCTTGCCTATCAACCACCCCTGTCTAGTTCTCAAACCATCTTATTTTTTAAGCATAAAAATTCTATCTACTCAATGGAATCATCCTCTTTCCTTGTGTAAACATGGGTTTAGAGATGCCTCTATTGACGCCAACCCAGCCTCCCCAAATTAAACCTATAGTCAAATTCCCTTAGTTGCAAATTCTCCCCATCCCACATTCTGTACCATTCTCTAAGCTCACAGTGGTGCCAACCTGTAGTAGTACACTTATATAACTTATTTAACACTTATATTCAATATAGTGATGCAAGTTCTAGACAGAGCAATTAAAAATAAAGCAAGAATTAAAGGAAGAAAAAGAAATAATGGCATCTAAATTGGAAAGAATGAAGTAATATTTGTTTGCAGATAACATGTTATCATATACAGAAAACCCTAAAGACTTCACAATAAAAACTATTAGAACTAAAAAATAAACTCAGCAAAGCTTCAGAATATAAAATTAACATACCAAAATCAGTAGCATTTCTATAGAGTGAACTATCCAAAACATAAAATTGAGAAAAAAGTTCCAATTATAGTAATGTCCACCATGTCCCAAACAGAAAAATTAATCAAAGGGGAAGATTTATATTCATAAAACTATATAATATTGGTGAAATAAATTGAATATAATACAGAGATAGATCTTCAAGTTTAATGCAACTTCTCTTAGAATTCCATTGACATTTTATACAGGAATTGAAAAGAAAATCTCAAAATTTATATAGAAAAACAAAAGATGCCAAATAGCCACAGAAAGCTGAACAAAAATAGATAAGCTGGAGGCATCACACTGATTTCAAAGTCCACTACAATGCTAGAGGAACCAAAACAGCATGGTGCTAGAACAGAGCAAGAGTTGAGATCAAAGGAACAAATATAAATAAATAGTGATGAAATAAATCCCCACATTTATGATCAACTGATCTTCTACAAAAGCATCAAGAAGACACAATGGGAATAAAACTTCTCTTCAATAAATGATGAGAAAACAGTATATCTAACTGTGGAAGAATGAGTCTTTTTTTGTTACATAATTGTTTTATTTCATACAATGGAATGCAGTCCTTCAAAAGAATGAGGTAGACCTCTAATAATTGTAAGATAACCCAGGAATTTTAATTAAGGCAGGAAAAAATAGCTAGTTCTAGGAAAATGTTTAATCTTATATACTTAAAAAATACATACATATGCATACAAGCATAGACAAAAGTCTAGAAGGTTACACACCAAATTGTTAACAGGGAATATCTCTGAGGGCAGTGGGTGGAGTGTGTATAAATCAACAGGACATTCACTTTTCTCTGTGAATTTCCTGTTGTTTGAATATTTTACATATTACTGAGAGGAAATGGAGAATATGTTGAGGGTCTCTTGCTAAAAGTTGAGGAGAGGGCTGGGAGACCTATGGCCCAGAGTCTATTCAGACTCTAGAGCCTCCTCAGTGAGGTGAGAAGACTTTGCACCACTGAGGTGATTCTGCTGGAAGAATGAAATTTAGAATGAAGGATGAAATTTAGCCCTTATCTCATTTTGCCTTGTGTACCCATGATCTTACTTATAGTATTTGAAAAATTTCAAAACTTCACTATCACTTTTATCATGTTGTTTTTTCTATGTTCACACCATGTTAAGGTTGTTACTTGAATCACAATACCAGGACTATAAATCTTGCTCAGCATTCATAAAATGGCACACTTAGTGCATTCCTCTGTTTAGGGATTGGAGGACACAGTTGGATCCTAAATAAAAACAGGTGACACAAACTTTATGGACTCCATCTGTGTGGATTTTCTCAGTTCTAATCCCTTCCAATACTTCATCCATTTTCAAGGTTATACCTGTCACCAATTCACCTTCAGCTCCTGGCACTCTTGACTGATTTCTTTTGTGTCTGCTGTTTCCTATTTTTCCTGGTCAAAAATATAAGACTTTGTCAAGCTGTGATCTAAATTCATTTCCCCAAAGCCTTTCAACTGCCTCTGCCTCAAGGCTTTGGTCATCCAGGTGTTTCTTCTTTTGTGGGAGTGCCAATTTAAAAGGAGGAAAGGCATCTATGAAGTTTATCTTAGAGCAATAGTTTTTAAATGGATTGTGAAGTCCTTTTAACATTTGGATTTATTAATAGAAATGCCAGATCAAACTGGAATAAGCTTGGAATAGCATTAATTAACAGAAAATTATTACCCAGGAGTTACATATGAACAACCTCTGTAGCTCATTGAAGGGATGGTACATTAATTTGAACGTATTTCTTCCATCTCAAGTTAGAGAAACCTCATCTAGCCAGTGTAAATAACCAAGGAAATCAGAAACCTATGTACAATAGAAATTCAGAGAGCCAAGCAGGCTTCTGGAATGAACAAGATTTCTTTAACCTCTCCTTCTTTCAGTCAGTGTGTTTTATTACTCCCTTATATACACTGACATGCTTTCCCAACTACCCTGACTGGTTCTCTCTTTTGTAGACTAGTGGAAAAATATAACCATGAAGCACAGATCTAAAACTAAATACCCAGAGAAGTGCCACCAATACTTAATTACCTTTCAGCTGTGTCAAAGAGAAGCTTCCTGGACACAAGCACGCACTCAAAGAGAAGGTTTATATGGGGCAAAAAAGAGAGAGAGAGAGAAAGCCTCCTGGATCATAGCTTAGGGCAATTCCTTTAGCTAAGTGATGAGAAAGCAATAAAAGAGGCAGAATTTAGGAAATGGTGATTGGTTAACGAACAGGAAAGTTACAATACTTTCCTAAAAATAGCTAGCAGCATTATTGGGGTAAACATTTCTCAGGTATACTCTATAGCTATTGGATTGGTTGTGATACACTACAAATAAAAAGTGGAAATCACTTAGGTTAACTACAGAGTTTGGGTGATAATGATGTGCCAATGGGGTTTCTTCCATTATAACAAATCATTCTGGTGAAGAATATTGATTATAAGAGAAGTTATGCACATGTGGAGGAGAAGGAGGTATGGAGAAAATATCTGTACCTTCTTCTCAATTTTCTGTGAACCTAAGTCTGCTCCAAAAAGTAATGTCTATTTAAAAATCAAGTTCTAAGCTGGCTATGATGGTACTTGACTACAATCCCAGAAACTCATGAGGCTAGGCTCAGCAACCGAGTGAGACACTGCCTCAGAATTTAATTTTTTTTTAATTAAAAAAAAGACTGGGAATTTAGTTCAGTGGTAAACACCCATGGGTTCAATCCCCAGTACAAAAGAAAAAATATATCAAGTTTACATACACACAAACACACACACACACACACAAAAAAAAAAAAACCTTTTATTTTTAGGAAGGGAAAAAAAACCCAAAATATACTTCTTTTGTTGACTTTTAAATTGATACTAGAATGTACAAAGCTTTATGAAGTAAATAAAATTAAAAGAAAAGATTTCTGATTGCCAGATTAAAATAGCAAACTAAGGGACTGGGGATGTGGCTCAAGCGGTAATGCGCTCGCCAGGCATGCGCGGGGCTCTGGATTCGATCCTCAGCACCACATAAAATAAAAATAAAGATGTTGTGTCCACTGAAAACTGAAAAATAAATGTTAAAAACTCTCTCTCTCTCTCTCTCTCTCTCTCTCTCTCTCTCTCTCTCTTCTGCTCTCTCTTTAAAAAATAGCAAACTAAGAACATGTATTAATCTTTTCTTCCAATGTAGATATAATTACTGACCTCTTTTTCTGGTTCCTTTAGGTGATTGAGTAATAATTCTTGACACCAGCACCCCTAGTCAGCATCAAAATGAAAAGGTTTTGACTTAGTTGGTCATACACAAATTATTTCAAATCTCAATTAACCTAGAATCCATAAAGCATTTTTTTAAACAAAAGTAAGTACTCACAATGGAGTACATAATATATTCCTTGAACAAATATAAAACAAAGCTACACAGAACACTATTCTATAAATTTAAAAAAAAAATATTTACAAATGTTGATAGTTAATATTCTTATTTTAGCCATTAAAATATCCAGTACTGCATTTCTGGACTAATAATTCACCAAAATAATGTCTTTCTAATAGAAAATCTGTCGAACATTGAAGAAGGGGATTTCATCCATAAAACAAGAGAAATAGTTTATTGGTGTAGTATCTATGACATACATCAAAATGTAAATATTTTGTCCCTTCAACTGTAACCACAACTCATCTGTGAGGTTTATAGTTGTAAACTCAGTATGAAAACTGCAAACACCATCCCATTCGCTTTCATATTCATAAACAAAATAGAATTAAGCTAAAGCAATTATAATTTGTCCTTTTTTAACATTGTTTCCTCTGAGGAAATGATTTTTTGGTTTCTTGTCTTCTTATTCTGTAGAATGAGTGAAAATCAGAAAACTTTTATTGACTTTTAAATATAAAAGTACAAGTAGCACAAAAGACAGGGCCGGCCAAGCCACGGAATTCTCCACTGTTAAAGGACTAGAGAGTCAGCTCATATTGCCAAAGGCCTTCCTGATTTAATCAGTGCGATTTCATCAATCTTGGGATGAAGAATAAAAGAAAGTTTATATTCCAATTACTGCTAGAACTCCATGGTTTTAATATCATCAAAGAAATTAGGTCTTGAGGGATTTACAATGGGAGCCTTCAGGTATCTACATCCCTAAATTTTTGAAGCTGGGAAAACTATTAAAATAAGAAGAATGTTAAATGGCAAGTACCTTAATGTGAGGCCTTTGCAACAGGATATGATGTTAAATGAAGCTAACCAATTTCCCCTTTGTAGTTTTGATAGATGTCCAGAGGGTCTTTTGACAGTAAAACAAAATGAAAGGAACAAAAGCTGAGTGCTCACTTTATCAGGAGACCCCTGGTTTATAATTTAGTTCAATTTTGGCAAGTCAATATAAGAAAGCTCAAAAAATACTAGAGGACGTCTCTTCCTTCAAAACTCATTTTATCTCACATCTAAGATCATACTTTAATGTGTTCATTTCATAATTTTCCTGAAGTTAAACTTTACTTGTATTCTCATTCAAGAGAAAACATGATTGACTATCCCAGTATATAGTAGCTTTGGTATACTACTTTAGTAGGCACAGTGTTTTGCATACTAGGTTTGCTGAAACAAATGAATTAATTAGCTTGCAAAAAAATCCAAAGTATCTATATTATGTTGTTTGAATAAAAAGATGATAAAGAAAAGTATGGTCCCTACCCTTGCAGAACTTATAGCCTACTATAGAAACAAACAACAACTAATTATTTATTTCACATATGATAAGCATGATGAAACAGGGAAGAGTATTAGGAGAGTCATTTGTGGAGATGACTCCATGGTCCTCACAAAATAACTCCTAAGGCATGGATTTTATATATATATATATATATCAGTTTATAGCTTATTTTGAAGGTTGAGCAGGATCAAAAGGGCAGACAAATAGATGTCAAGAGAGAAGAAGATAACTGCAGGCTGAGTTGACAACCCCAGAACAGAGTGAAGTGTTGCAAGTTTAAGAACTGAGACAAAATCAGAATGGGTAAGGCAAAGAGTGAGGGGGATGCTATAAAGGAGAGAGAAAAGGAGGCAGAAGCTATATCATGCCAGGCTTGGAGGCCATATCAAAAACAATGACAAACTACTGAATGGTTGCTATGGTTTCAACAGTCCTCATCAAAACCTATGGTGAAATTCAAACTCTTTTATGATGTATTAAGATGTGGGGGCTGGGGATGTGGCTCAAGCGGTAGCGCGCTCGCCTGGCATGCGTGCAGCCCGGGTTCGATCCTCAGCACCACATACAAACAAAGATGTTGTGTCCGCTGAAAACTGAAAAATAAAAAAAAATTAAAAAAAATAAAAAGATGTGGACCACTTGGGACATTTAAAAGGTGATTAGGCTATGCCCTCATAGATACATTAATCTAATAGATTAACTTATTAATGTGTTATCAAGGTAATGGCTTTGTTATCAATGCAAGCTCTCTCTGGCTAGATTGCTTCATCTCACTGGTGCCCTGCAATCCCTTGGGAGTGTATCAGCAAGAAGATTCTCACCAGATTCCACCCTTTACCCTTGGGTTGCCTGGCATCCATAACTGTAACACATAAATTTCCTTATAAATTACCCAGTTCTGGTTATCCAGTTATAGCAACAGAAAATGGACAAAGACAAAAGTATTGAGCAATGTGCTAATGATATCAGACTTGTGTTTTTAGTAGATAATTTAGGCTGCAATGTGAAGAATGGATTTAATAGTTTAATGAAGTATTTATTTCCCAATGAATCATGGAGATTCACCATATCAAAAGGCAATGGAAAATTAAAAGGAAAATGAATGAAAAACAAATATACACCAAAAATACTGAATGCAAAATGTAAAACTATGTGACTCAATAGAAAAATCACAAATAGTTTGTGACTCAAATAATCATCTCTGGTTTTACAATTTGCATTTTAATTTAAAACACAAACTCCAAGACTATATTTAACTGTCCACTAATTTATTCCCAGCACCTAGAACTATGCAATAGCAGATTCTCAATGAATACTTACTAAATGAATGAACAAGTATTCAAATAAAATTTATTTACAATGACTATACAACACAGTAATTATATTCCTCATTCTCCTCTGATAGTTTCCATCAATATCATTTATGTGTAGATTCTTCCTCTTATACCATTTCTCCAAATTAAAACAAATGATGGTAGAGCTCAGTGACAAGATAAGCAGATTGCTGAGTGGTGTCAAATAATAAAGAAGAAATAGTCTAAAGGTAAAAAAAAAACTAAAGAAGCATAATATAAAAAGAGTGAATTTGCTGGGGAAACAGATCATACATCTGAAGAGGTTCAAGCCCCATTCAGGAGTAGTAGCTTATAACCACTAAGGATACCCTTCTCCTCAAGTGTTCATATTATAAATGTATTAAGGGCAGTAGGCTGAGAAAGTATGAAAGTCAGTTACATGTCCACCATATCAAAATAAGAAAGACATCTGAGTGTAGTAGTACATGCCTATAATCCCAGCAGCTTGGGAGGCTGAGGCAGGAGGATAGAATTCAAAGCCAGCCTCAGCACAGCAAGGTACTAAGCACCTCAGTGAGACACTATCTTTAAACACAATACAAAATAGGTCTGGGATGTGTTTCAGTGGTTGAGAGCCCCTGAGTTCAATCCCTGGTGCCAAAAAATAATTAAATAAATAAGAAAGTCAACTTATGGGTGCAGAGTTAGCTTAGGAAAGTGAAATGAGCAATATCCTGAGGTTGATGGTTTGGCAGCTCTCTGTTCTCACTTTCCCTACAACACTGAGCACTTTTGAGTTTTCAGTGTTCTATCAGCCAGGAGAAGAAGATTCATGCCTCCATTTCCTACACACACACACAAACACACATGAGGAGGGTGGGTAGCATGTGCATCTCCGTATCTCGTATCTCTGTGGAAAGAGTTTGTGTGAGACCCTGTTTTAGAGAGCATGTAGAACCACTGGCTAGAGATTTCTAGAACTTAGAGTTACAGCAACACTGGTCCAAGTATCAATCAGCCTTCAAGTCACCTCATAACCTAGGGCTCTATAAAAGGCATACTATTTGTGAAGAGTGAGACTAATATACGGATATTTGAGATTTATGAGGACTCAGAATATTTGTCCCAGAGAAATATTTGTGAAAGACTGACTGGAGCACCTCAGAAAATAGTGAAAAGAAGCAAGGGAAAGCAGCAGAATCAAGAAAACAAGTGCTAAGTTAATTGCTCAATGTTAAAGGAAAGTTTAAACATGCATTATTAAAACATTTACTAAAGTAACAAGGGAAACTTAAGAATACAAATATTGTTTTCAGTTGCAAAATGTATGTTTACAAAGTATAACTGTATATTTCTGCTAAAGTAACAAAGAAAACTTAATAATAAGTGTATTGTTTTCAATTAGAAAACACAAATGAAAACAGAAAAACTTCAAAGTTAGTGCATTTAACAAAATCCAGGAAAGACAAAAGAAGCAATGAAGTAATATGATGAATATAAACATGAAGGTAGATATTAAGGTTTTAATAAACATAGCAAATAAAAATGTACTTAGCTCATCTTTTAAAAAGTATTTCAAAATTTACTGAAGTAAGCTAATGACCAAACCAGATCCTATGTAAAAGTGACACACATTTGTAAACTTGAAACAAGAAAGTTGAAAATACAGACAAATGCAAATAAAGTTAAGTTAGATTGGCAATAGGATACAAAATGAATTAAAAGCTAAAGCTTAAAAAAAAAAGATAGAGCTTTGAAGTAGGTTGACTTAGTGATAAATCCACAACCCAATAAGCAGATATAAAAATCACAAATTTTACAACCTAACAGAATATATCCAAAATTTATAAAGGAAGAACTGATATTCCCTAGGAGAAACAGAGAAAATTATAGATCACAGTAGGAGAATATCACACATATTTCAGAAGTCAACAGATAAAATAGCAAAGAAAATTGGTATAGAGAATTTGATCTAGCATACATACTCACAAAGAATTACATAAAATGTGGTGACTTCTTTTTAGTACATTTTAAAAAGAAAAAGAAAATATAGAAAGTAAAAGAAAGGAAGAAAGGAAGGAAAAATAGAACAACTAGAAAGAAAATCTCAGGTTTTGAAAATTTGGTATCTTATACTATTTATTCATTGGCCATATTTTTAAAAATTACAAAGTGAGCAAAAAAATTTTCAAGAAAATTGTATGCATCTTAAAATCCATATTACCAGTCACTGCACTACATAGAAATCCAATAGAAATTACAAATTAGTTTTCATAGTTATATCCAAGGACACATGAACAATGAATCATTGTTTTAAAAAATGTACTTTAATATGATAAATAAAATTGCTGAATAAAATGTGGGACATTTAATGTGTGGAATTTAAACTATATGATACTAATTATATCTACTATGGATAGATTTCCAACACATATCTCAGGAAAATAAATTGCAATACGTTAACTTCTACACACAAACAATGAAATAAGAAGTGCAAGACTTCTTATATGGAGTTCACGTGTATATGCGTATGTTTGTGTGTGTGTGCATAAATTCATAGAAAAAAATCTGCAAATAAACACATCTAACAGAGGAGTGGGAAATGGACACAAATTTAGTTTCATTATCAAAGAAGACCTTAGCATTTTTATAATGTTTTATTATTGTAAGTAAACATATTTTTGTCTTGAAACAGAATATTCATAATTTTTATAAGTTTATTACTTTTATTTGAACTTTGAGCAATTACAGGTAATATTTAGAGGAAGAGAAATAGAGTGAGAGAGAGGGAGAGAGATTGGGAGTGAGAGAGGGAGACAGAGACACTTGGTGAAGATGAGAGAGAATTCCTTAAATGGGATAAAACGTGAAGGATCTCTGAGAAGCTGGCATTTGAAAAGAAGCCTGAATTAAATCATCAAGTTAGTCATGGAGAAAATGGGAAGTAGGCATTCAGCAGGAATGACCAGCCCGATGGTCCTAAGGCCAGGTTGCAATGTTAGAGGAAAAGAAAGAGTGAATGTGGAGCCAAAGAAGCAAGAGCTACATCTTTGGGGACTTTGTAGCCCTGGGGAAAAGTTTGGATTTTATTTTAAGAATTATGAAAAAGATTGAATGATTCTGAGTAGATGAAGAACATGTCTTACAGTTTTGATGTTCTTAAATTAGGATTTTTTAATTCTAGCTGATTTACATGAAGTTCTAAAAATATAGACAAGTGTCATGTACCATCTACACAATCTCCCATGTTGGCAAAGTTTTGCAAAAGTATAGCACAATACCACAATTAGGATGAGGACATCAGTACATAAAGATACAGAATCTTTCCATCACTACAATAATCTCTTCTGAGACTTACCTTCCTTTCTTCTTCCTTCCTTCCAACAAGTTGGTGATTGCTCATTAAAGCATTTTTTATGATTGCTGCTTTTAAAATTTTTTTCAGATAATTAGAGTATCTTTGTCTGATTTTAGGTCCCTATTGATTGTGTTTTTCATTCAGTTTGATATCTCCCTTCTTTGGCATTAATGAGTAATTTTTCATTAAAATCTGAACATCATGGGTATGAGATTTTGTATCTTAATTAAAACTTCTGCTGCTCTAGCTGTTTTTCTGTAACACATCTCAAGCTGGGTGGTGATGACTGTTACTTCCAACAAAGGTAGATGTCGAGGTTTTCTGTAGTGTTTGCATGTTTGGCTTCCTTGTCACTGGGCAGTGATTTAAGCCCTGATTCTACCAGATCTCCTCCTACAGGACCACCTGGGCAGGGTGCAAATCCAGATTACCAGTCTCCCCTGACATGTGTCAGGAATAAGTCCTGGCTGCTGCTTAACTTCTCTGTCAACACTGTGGTGGAAGGCAGAGGCTGGTGCCAAAATGTATGTCTAGGCTCCCACTTGGTCTTTAGATACAGGATGAGGAATCAGTACATAAAGAAGTAATATATTATTTGCTAAAGTTTTCTGTCTTAATAGGCTGCCTTTTTCCTGGTCTACTGGCCAGAGAAAAGAAATTATTCTATTTTGTTCTGTTTTATTTTCTGCCCCTGTTAGCATTTCCAGGTTGCCAATAGTTTTGACTCCAAATCTAGGATATTTGAGGCAAAAAGAAACCCAAGAACTCTCCACTCTTTCATTTCCTGAGTCCCAAGATCCTAAGTCAGTCTACCTTCATTTCTTCACCTTTCAAAACTTTTAATATTTGTTTTATATAAATTAACCGGATTCTTTTGTCCTTAGGATAATAGAGAAAAACACACTTTATTTTTTACAAAAGCATAAGTCTCATGTTCACAATTTAAAAGCTTACTCTGGTCACTCTCTGGAATGTAGATTACACTATGGTTTTAGAGTTGGAGGGCACAGATGCCAGGTTACAATGCCTATTACTCAAGAGGAGTTCAACAGCTTATTAGCTCTGCCTTTTGAAAAGGTACTTGATCCTTTGATGTATCACTTGAATTAAATTGATAAATTACTTAAAATAGTTTGAAGGTGAAGCCAACATAACATGGTGAGAACTTAGTTATGGGAGATGAAGGGGAAAAAGGATTTAAATGTGACTTTGGGATTTGAAACCAAATGGCAATGCTATTGAACAACACAAGGAAGATAGAGGTAAGGGCAGAAAGAACAAAGACTTCTATTTCAGACTTGTTGAACTATGGATGTCAATGTGGACACTGTTAATGTAGAATCAACACCTAGAGCTAGGACTAGAGATAGAAAACTGGTATCCATTTGTCTATAAATATGTAGTATTTATAGCAATATGGCCAGAGGAGTATAGGTAGAAAGAGAAGATGATCTACCAGCCTTACAGTTTTGATGTTCTTAAATTGAAATAGTTGTGGACAAGAGAAATAGTTGTGGAAAAAAATGTTACATACAGAAGAGTAACGTAAACTGAAAATTAGAAGCACTATCAGAGAAAAGCCAGGATTTCCTATATCTCAATATTAGAAAATCCTTAGCCACTAGAAAGCCATGAAGGTTCAAGGAAGAAACTTCTCCCTCCACCCATGAAGCTTGAAAAGTTCCATGATGGACTCTTACATGCATCCCAAATAATATGAAAATCAAAAGTTACAGAGAGCTCAATTCTTTGCCAACTAAGTACTTCCCTGAGGCAAAACTTAAAATATGTTAATAGGACTGTAGAAACACTAAATTTATTTTACATCCATAACATTCATACTGGAATATTCATCTTCAGCTGTGGATCCCTAGCTTAATGTTTAATTTAATGAAACTGAAGACATTTCAATAAAAAGTTGAAACATCTATAATAAACAACTGTTTATCGAGACAATTTATTGCTAGTATGCTGTATGCTTATGGATATAATTTTATGCAGTTTATATGCAAACATCAGAATTATCTTTCATATCTGTAAATACCATCTCCCCTGTCTCTGTTTCTCTTCTGGGATGACCTCCTGAACCCTTTGTTCTCTGCATAACTGTGAAAACTGCAAAGAGTTTATACCCTCTTAGTGCTAAGCCTTTAAATACAGAATCAACTTTTTAAAGAACCACCAAACCTGGTTGACAGCTAAAGAAAACCAGAGGACCTCAGGATTTCTCCTCACTCCTCAGTAGACACAGTCTCCAGGAAACACTAATCAGGCTGTTAGGTGAACCTTGTCATTCTGAATTGTATGTAGGAGATACATATCCCCTCAACACATCTTCTCTTTCACCCTTTTGCCTCTCAGACTTGTTTAAGGTACATTGACTAAATTTTAGCTTACTGAAGCCAATAAAGATAGAGCTCAGGCTAATCCTTTTTGCAATGTAACTTAGAATTTTTGTGTGTGTGTGTGTGTATGTGTGTGTGTTGGTAATAGTTACCACCTTTACCAGGGAAGCAGGAACTTTCTCTTGTCCTCTTCCATTCATTCTCCTACATACAAGGTGAGGAGTAGAGGAGTATTTGGGACCTTGGGACTAGCCTCCACCAGACCCTGCACTCCCCATACTCAATGTAGGTCTTATTTGTGTTCTCAGGACCACCCGTGCCCTCCATAAATGGCCCAACTTTCCCCCATGTTCTCTATGAGTCATTCCTAGAATCTGGAACCCTAAGAGTTACTAACTGGTGTGAGCCAATATAGGCTTGAGGTGAAGTCAAGTATAGCTCTTATTAGGAGAAAAGCCTAATAATGGGAGGAAGAGTCTAATAATCCAAAGTGAACTTTCTGGGTTTTAATAAAAGTATACTTATCAAAGTAGGAAGATAAAATATATTTTATTTATCAGTTTCTTGGCCTAAGTTAAAAATTTTAAATACTTACATATATGACAAATGACCTATTTATACTCTTCCCTGGGTTTTCACAAATATTAGTGGTAAAGCATAAGCTAAACCTGTGAGAAAAGTGTGAGTAAATGTCTCCAATTATTTGCTAACTAGGAGTCAGGATATTTGGTTTCAAAGAGAGTGTCCAAGGACGAAATCCCAACTATGCATCTTTAAGATCCTAGGAAGTACAGGACACTTAAGAAGGAGGGAGCCCTGTGAAATCTCGGGTATAAAAAAAATAGTTCAAGCTTCTGGAAGTACCCATGGAGGCTTCCTTCAACTCCTAAATGAATCAGCTGCCCTCCATCCATGGTCTAATTGTGTCTTTTCCTGACTGTCTAGATGATCAAACAGATCATATTCATCTTCAGCATCAACATCACATGTAGGAAATCACACAGGAAAGGAGATCTTGTTGTCGCCAACATGGAAAATACATTGTTATACTCTGGCCACAATAATTCATATCTCGAGGACAGGAAAAATACATTCATCTCCACCATCAAACCGATCAAGTTTCATTCCATTATAGCAATAGCTCAAAGTCCATAAGAATCATCACTAAATGCAGTTGAATGAGGTTCCTCATCTGAGATTCCTCAAGTACAGCTCCTAAACCAATGTACTTCTCAAGTTGCATACCTGTGATCTAAGGAGACAGTAATCGATAGATTAATGGAGCAGTGTCTTTCACACAAGTGACTAAGACCTCAATAGTGGAACAGGAATAAGACAAACACTAGAGAACTCCCATTCAAAAAGAGGGAAAACAGGACACACACAGCAGTTCCTAGTCTCCTGTGATTCTGAAATTCATTCTGATATTTATTGACAGTTTCTTGATTCCAACTTGGTACTACTCCCTAGGAATGATTTGCTAAGGCTCTCCGTTCTGCCCTATAGATTATCTTTCCTTTTATGAATAAGTCATCCCACAATTGCAGCTGAATTTGTTTTCTCAGGATGGTTTCCAATTAGTAAATATGGGGTAAAATAGGACACAAAGTCTTTCCTGAATTGGACTCTGACTCTTTTAGTTCAAGGTAACAGTGCTTCCCTGAAAAGAATATTCTTAAAAATTATGTGAAATTTACTATAAATCTTTTTGGTGTTCACTTAATCAGGTCAAGGACATAACCACAAATCTTTTCTAGATGAGCTCCTTTCTACCTCAGCCTCCTTGAAAGGGGGTTGTGGTTTGACATGTGTTACTAGGATCTAGGAGGCACATCCTTGATATCCTTGGAGAGTCCTAAGTGTCTGAGTCCATGAGACACCACCCTGGGTCTTAGGAAGAGGCTTTACAGTCATACACCCAGCTTCTTCTTCAGACTATGTTTTCCCCACAGTGACCTGATTTGGATTTGATCTCTACCAGAAACCTTTCCTAAGGTTTTAGAATCATTTTGCATCTGGAGAGGTGGGAAGATAAAAGGCTTATTTTGAAATATAAAAAAAATTCTGGCTTCTTTACATTTGAGTTTTGTCTTGAGTTTATGTCCCTCCTAGGGTCATGTTTTATCATGAGATCTGAGAAGAAGCTCAGTGGCATTTTCAATATTCTGCCTGCATTTTGAATAGGTAATTGAGTTCATTATATACATTTGCTATTAAGCATTGTATACATTTGGTATTTTGCAGGTGACAGTATTATGAAACTTTTCACTGCTCAATAGCAATAGTTCCTTTATTTCTAGTCTTTAACAGTATTTTTCTTCCTTTCCTCTGAACTCACACCAATGGTTTCCTTGTGGACATCCAGGCACAATCTCATTCTCTAAGATTCTTTAGGCACTGCCTAGCTTTTTCTCCAGACCTGATAGACTTTAACCAAGTCTCCCCTATGTCCTTCCAGTTTCTCTCTGCCACCCAAAACTGAAGTCACCTCTTTGATTTGTTTAGCTCTCTCTTCCTATAACCCAAATCTGTTCTGGTTTTCTGATGCTCAGCAACAAGTTGCCCAAATACCTCCTGCAGATTTTATTATATCTAACAATTTATGCATCAGAAATTTGGACAGGCACAGGGGATGGTTTGCTCAACAATGTCTGGAGTCTCAGTTGGGAAGATTCAAAGGTTGGAAGTAACTTAAATAATGGGGACTCATTTTAAGTCCTTTGGGTACAAACCAAAGAGTGGGAAAGCTGGGTATAATGGTGGTTTCATTCCCAATTTTCTGAGGAAACTCCATACTGCTTTCCATAGTGGTGCACCAATTTGCAGTCCCTCTAGCAATGTATGAGTATACTTTTCACCACATCCTTGCCAACATTTATTGTTATAAACTAATTAAAACTAATTAAAAATTTTTTTAAAAAGAATGGAGACTGAAACCATACAAAGCTTTGGCCATTCAAGCACCTTGAGTGGATCTTGAGACTGAGGCTGGCCACAAGCTGGGATTTTGGAAGGGGTTATTAGAACACTTTCAAATGCTCTTCTCCTGTTATCTGATCATCTCCTCACAGGATGGTTACTTGGTTCAAAGAGCAAGTTGTACTGCCTTTTATTATCTAGCTTTGGAAGTCATATAGTATCACTTATACTTTAGTCACTGGCATGCCCAAATTCAAGTATAGTTCTTATAAATAACTGTACTTGTGGCCCCAAAAGTTCAATGGGAAAAATACCTGAAACACACTCTAAGAAGTATAGATAGAATGGAAGATCTTATTGCTGCCATTTTAGAAAATACAACCTGACATATATAGTATTAAGAGAAAATTAATAAGTCCAGGCTTCTATGCCTCTGAAATTCAAGGGAGAATGATATCTCAAGTCTTGTAACTTTATTTACATTTCATTTTATATACAACTTTCTTTTGATTTTAATTCTAAAAAGAAGTTTTAAAGCTGCTCTGCAAATACTTCTAGTTTATTAGCAAATAGTGTAGGGCTGACAGATTTTAAATAACTTGTCTAAATTCCTAAACTATTCATAGACCCTCAACTTCCTGTAGAGTTCTCCTACTGTGCATGCCATACATTAAAATGATTAAAATTCTATTAACTCTCATCTATCATACCCAAGTAATCAATAGTATTCCCACTATTCCTGAGGAGTTTTGGAAACTATGAGTTGATGACTTCCTTCTTTTTGCAAAACTAATTTTTTGTAGTTCCATGTGAACATTGCAGGAAATTTTATCATGTTAAGCATGCAGCTTAAGTAGGACTTCAGGTGTGTTCAGCTGACATATCCACTTATAGAAAAAGGAACAGTAAGGCAAAACATAATTACTCCAAATTTGTTCTTAGACATTTATTGACCTTAAAAGGTCAGGGCCTATATGCTCCCCTCATCCAAAACTAATCACTGACAAGTTCACAAGTTGAATACTGACAAATTTCTCCTCAGTGGCTGTCAAAAGTTGAATAATTATACTGAAGGCACTTTACTTAGGAATGTTTCATGTGTTTTGGAGAGCAGTGTTGAAGTCTAATCTGATGATTTCATTTGTCAACAGAGTTTTTTTTTTAAAACCTAATTTGTGAAAATAGTGATACATAAATGTTGAATGAAGATGAAACCTGTTCACTGTACTGATGCTTTCAGTCATTGGGGAGCAACATGCAATTTTTCACTTAGAAATAGTCTTATGATCTACAAATGAATATTTTTATTTAACAATGTATAAAATAAATAAAAATCAAATAACTGATACAATAATTATGCATACATATTACTGTACATCCATAAACATTGGACTGTTAACCTGTTTTAGAAAGCATAACAGTATTTTATTGATGTTACTTTAAAAATGAAACATAAAAAGTCTCCACCATAATATAACACTACTAATCAACCAAACATTAGTCATCCAATATATTTTATTGAGAGTATGCAAAACATAATAATTTTTTATCCAAAAAATTAATCAAGAAAAATAATTTAGTTCACAGAGAAAGAACCACCATTAATATTTATAAAGAATTAACATAAACTAATATAAGCCACAAAGAAAGACTTCATATATTTAAAAAGGGAGAAATTATACAGTACATTGATTCCTCCAAAACAAAGTAAAAGTGCATTACAGAAGTCTAAGCAGCATATATTCAGAAATATGTAGATTAAAATTACAACATAAAAAGTGTATATACTAGAACAAAGTGTTACTTCTTCTTATGCAAAGAACTGATACAAATTGATAAATAAAAATCAGAAACCTCCCTAAAAATTGAAAAAAATAACACAACTCAATTACTTGACAAATTAGCAAAAGTAATACGTAATGTTGAATATTTCTAATACTCATTTACATGCTCATTTACAAATACTTAATTGGAAAAAAGGCTATTTATTATAGTAGTTATTTATAATAAAAAATGGGACACATAAATATTCAACTTTAGAAAATAATTAAGATATATTTACATAAATAATGCTTTAAATTTTTAATATGGTAAATAGCTACATATGAATTAATATTAAGTAATAAAAAGAACACACCAATATTCAGTATATTCTCAACTATGTAAAATGCACATCAAAGTATAGAATACAATATTCTAAAAAGCTGACAATCATTCTAACTTCCTAGTATTAAAAGAGATTTCATTTGTTTTTTGCTTTTCTGTATATTTATATTTTCAAAACAAAACTGTATTGCTTGCTATTAAGAAAATAAACAAAGAGCGAGGCACAGTGGCACATGCCTGTAATCCCAGCATTTCTGGAGTTTGAGTTAGGAGGATTGAAAGTTCAAAGCCAACCTCAGCAAAAGCAAGGTGCTTATCAGCAACTCAGTGAGACCCTGTTTCTAAAATATAAAATAGGGCTGGGGATGTGGCTCAGTGATCTCCTGAATTAAATCCCTGGCACCACCACCCCCCTCCAAAAAAAAAAAAAAAGGAGAAAATATGTTGAAACATTAGAAAAAGGAAAATAGGGCTGGGGTTGTGGCTCAGAGGCAAAGCACTTGACTAGCTTGTGTGAGGCACTGGGTTCGATCCTCAGAACTACATAAAAATAAAATAAAGATTTTTTTTTTTAAAAGAAAAAGGTTAAATAAATGTTAGTATCTAGCAATCATTAGAATAAAAATAGGTAAAGATAATTTCAAAAGTTTGATTTAAAAAATTCTACTCATTATCTTCTCTGTAAGGATTTATTGATTTTTTTTCTCTTAAAATACTGCAAAAGAATACACCATGATGATTATATACATATATATTTCCCTTTAGTCCTTTCCTACCAGCAAATCCATGGTCAATTGTCATTCTGACAAAAATACTCATGTTACTCTACTTTCCTAATACATTTATCTACTCACTTTTTCCATTCTATTTTCACTTTATTTTCTTTTGAGCATGTCAGACTATAAATGTGTTTGAATGTGTTCTAGCAGATGCCTCCATACTTTATAAACACAAATATAATATAGATGTGAAAATCAGTTAAAAGAATTGGCATGAGAAAAGTTAAGTAGTTAATTTGGTACAAAAGCTTTCAAATTCCTGAAGGTTTGAAAATTAACCTAAATTTAATAGATGATTATTTTTAATCTTAAATTTGGAACTGTAGATAAGTCTTAAGTTTTTAAGCATAATGGCTATGAAGGTACATGAAAAAGAGGCCAGAAAAACCACTGCTCTGCAAATAAATCTTGTCACCTGCAAGTCTGGGTGCCTGCTAAGAAATGATCAAAGTGCTGCGTCTGATTGCATCATTGGTGTGCACACACCATACCCATCCCAGGCAGCTTTCCCTTGAAAGTAAAGAAATTCTTTTCTTTTGAACCAGTTCTTGAAAAAAGTCATTCTTTGGTTTTAAAATCTTTCTTTCAACTAAATAATTGAGGCATTGAAGTATAAAAAACAGGGTGGATTTATTTGACCACTCTCCCTGGTAGTGCTTGTCTGATGGTTTCTGTATCGGGTGATGATTGGCAGATGTCACTGATCTCCCTTTCCATCAGTTCTCTTAAGGAACTAATCTTCAGAATCTTTAAACTATGTTATCATCATTGTACATTACTAAAATGTGCTAGCAGATTTTTTCAATGTAAGTTGAGCCTATCCAAATTACAACATATTTTGAATAACTCTGCATCACTGTATTACAAATGTTTTAATATTTCATTGTCTTGTGAAGTTATGAATTCAGTTTTTAAAAATACTTTTATAAACGTCTTCCCAAAGTGGAATTAAAGCTTTGTTTACATGGCTCTCAGAAGGTGACAATAGTGTTCTAAGAAGTTATAGATCAACCGTGTTTTGATTGAAATACAAACTCTGGAAAATGTTAGTGTAACCTGGAAGGCTAACAACAATCTTTATTAATCCCACAAGAGGCAAAATCAAGAAGCTCAGCACATAGATGGGACTTGGAGTGGTGTTGGCCACCCAAAATTTTATTGGTGATAATTTAAATTTTTATAATTATTTTTCCAAAAATGAATGTTGCTCAGATTGCTCTGTTGGTATATGTTATAGGAACTGTTTAGGTTTACTAATACCTAGAGTTTGCAATTTAGTAAAAACTATGAGAACTGTTCATTTTACTTTTTAACACCATATACATAAAATGATTAAAATAATTTTAAACACATATTACATGAATATATTTTCCTTGTACAAAATTTAGACGTTATAAGTAAGGTTAAAGAAAATAATGATTGCTGATAGAAATTCCAAGCTCCTTCTCAGAATAATCTGCAAAAATCAGTAAAATTTCCATCTTTGCCTCTCTTATTATATTCATACAAACATGTAAAATAGTATTTTATGTGTATGCAGGTCTATATGTAAAGTACTATATATTCTCAGGTGTATATAAAGGTATATAATATTTTACATATAGTTTATACATATAAATGCAAGTGCATAAACATTTCAATAACAATTCAAAAACATACCTATTGCTATCTTTTCTTCAACTTAAATTTTCTTTCCTCTTCCATGAAATACATGTACAAATATTTCTTTGTTTGTTTTCCTATAGATTTGATTATCTTGTCCTTATTGATTTGTGATATTTTCTAGTATATTCCAAATATTCATATTCTTATTAACTGTGTTGCAAATATTCTGAGATTTTTATCAAATTTTAATTTTCATGTCCATTTATCTATTAACTATTATCTTTTCATTTAATAATACTGTGATTTCGTTTAATTCCTATTTTCTTAGTGCTTTGATATTAATGGCACAAGACCCTGCCACTGTTTTCTTTCAATATTGTTTTAGATATATTTTTACTCTCATTTTTACTTATTAATTTATGTATACTTCTTGAGTTTAATAGAAAAAATTCCATGATATTGAGTGGTTTGACCCTAAATTATAGATTTGGTTTAAGAGATTTGTAATATTTGAAGTGTTACATTTTCTCGCCCATAAAATTTTCTATTTCTCTATCTACATACCTTTTTTAAAAATTCTTTAAACATCATGTGAGTATTTTAGAATTTTAAACTAAGTTTTTTGAACATCACTTGTTGACTTTGTTCTTAAGTGCCTTATGGTTTTGTGTTTCTCTTGTTACCGGTTATTTTTGCTTAGATTTTTAATATTTAATTTCCTCTTTTATTACAGCATGTAGGAAGGTGATTGCTTTTGTATGCTGATGTTTTATCTAGCTGCCTTGCTAAGAAGCTCCTGAGTGCAGATAGCTGATTCTCCTGCATTGTCCATGTGACAATCATCCTCTCCAGGTCATCCACTGACACTGTCATTGCTCCAGTGCCTCTGTTGCCCTGGCTGGGCTGCTATTGACTGGTCAGAAAGTAAAGGAGGTAGAGTAGTCCTTTCTGATAGGGAAAATTCAAATGCCATTTAATATGATAATGATACTTTTTATAGATTTTTGTAAAGAATATATCAAAAATCTTTCTAGTGTTTGATCACTGAAGAGTGCCATTTACACTGTATTTATAAGGTTCTTTTCTCCTTTAATTTGTTGCTATTACATAATGCACTGAAAAATTTTATTTTTACATTTTTGGAAGTAAATTCTAGACATTCATGATATATTTTAATTTCAATACTACTTGTTATATATTTGTGTTCATTAAGAAATTTGCGTGTGTGTATGTGTGTGTGTGTGTGTGTGTGTGTGTGTATTTTTTTCAGGGATTGAGCCCAGGGGCACTTACCACTGAGCCACATCCCCAGCCCTTTTTATATTTTATTTTTAAGACTGGGGTCACTAAGTTGCTCAGGGCCTTGCTAAGTTGGTGAGGCTCACTTCAAACTTGCCATACTCCTGCTAAGCCTCCTGAGTCTCTGGAGTTTTTTTCTGTCAACTTACATATTATTTTCTCTTCATTCAATGTTTAAATGTATGAATTACCCTTTCCTGTCTTTTATTAAATAATCAAATTTTTAAAAAAAATTTACAAGGGATTTGACAGCTATACATTCTATTCTCTGCTTCTAGTAGTAAACTTTATTTTTTAAAAACCATCCTTCTAATTCTGTTGTTGGATATGGCTATCATTAAATTATACACTGTATAGCTACTGGAAATCAAGAACAACAACATACTTGCACTTTTATCCATCATCCATTTCCCTGATTAATGTCACTTGAAATTTTTTAACTTAAACCCTTAATTTTAGAGGAAATAGGAGCTACTTTATTACAAATTTTAACTAATTTAGTTGTTTACCATTATTTTTTTGTATTTGTTTCTTCCTCTTAGATTCATATTTGTGTTCTTGCTGAGAACACCCAACAGTAATTCAACCTCTATTTGTGAAACCTTTCTAAATAATTCCATGTGCAAAACAACCCTATTTATCTCTCACAACTGAATAATCAGATAAAGAATTTTAAGTTCAAATTTGTTTACATTAAAATGCATTTCCATTATCTTCTTGCATCTATGAATCTAGTGAATTTTAAGGTGAAATTAATTTCAATCTTACTATTTGTTTCATGTCAAACACTCTTTTCTAGTCTCTTTCTGGAAACTTTGGGGTTCTATCCTTGTCTTTGTATTCTAAATTTCATTAGGAAACAGAGTTGTTCTGACAGCTTTCCCTAAGAACTGCTGGGTGTTTGCAGGAGGGATAGACTTTTAATCTGAAGACATTTTTGAGTTCTAAGAAACTGTCGTGGTTTGAAAATGTGGTGTCCCCCAGAAGGTCATATGTTGATGCAAAAAAGTTTAGAAGTGAAATGATTGACTTATGAGCATCTTAACCTAATTAGTGAATTACTACCCTGGTAGGGATCAACTGGGTGGCAACTCTAGGCAGATGTGATGTGGCTGAAGGAGGTGGATCATTCTGGGTGTGACTTTGGTGTATATATTTTGTCAGTGGTATGATGCCCTGAGCTGCTTTCCTCCACCACACTCTTCTGCCATAATGTTCTGCCTCACTTCTAGCCCTGAGGAATGGAGTTGACTGTCCATAGAATTAGACCTCTGAAACTGTGAGCACCAAATAAACTTTTCCTCCTAAAATTGTTCTTGTCAGGTCTGTTGATCAGAAGAGCAAAAAACCTAAGACATAAATGTTTCTCTAATGTTTCATTTCTATAACATATTACTTCCCCATACTCTTACTTTCTCAATCTTTTATTATATGCAGTTTAGAACATGGACTCCACTATCTTTATCTTATCATGCACTTAATACTTTGCATCTCCTTGTTTTGAGTTTAACTTTTTTAGTACATAAATTTACTCTTTAGGTTCTGGAACCATTCTGTTTACCTTTGTTCATTTATTTTTTTATTATGTGATTGGTCAATTTTTATTATTTATGTAATATAGTTGGTGAATGTTTAGGTATCAATGTTCTCTTGCAACTCTCTGTGCTAAAATAAACCCTAATCAATTATTTTCTGCTTGTGCTAGCAACTGTTTGTTGAGGCCTAAATTCTTCTGATTATTGTCTTTGTGGTCTCTCTCTCATGGTAAATTTCTCTGAATTCTTAGTGACATTTATTTACTGCTTAAAAGGGTAATATAATGTCTTCTGTAGTATTCCTTTGTTCTTCTTTTCTGTTTTGCAGTCTTGTGGCCTAGCAATGAACTTTAACACTAATTTACAGGACAGCTAATAGAGAGGTACATGGTACCCTGTAATTGGCATGCGAGCACCTTCAGGAGAAATTCACCATCTGGAGAATGTGGGTATACCCTTGGTCTTAGAAATTAAACAATCAGGTAGAAAAGAATGCTCACTCTGCTTGGAAGAGAAAAACAAATAGTTTCTTGGAGAACTTTGAGTGGAACATTATCACCACTAGTTTACAGGAATAAAATGGCAGTGCAATAAATTCTGGCTTAAAAAAGGTAAAATCATGGTGGGGATACTTTGCTCTAGAATAGAGATTTTTATTTAAAGAGACTGCTTTCTCTAAGCTGTACCATGCAAAAGATTTTGTAGGAATGCTCTTGTCCATGACATTAAGAATTTTAGTTTTTAGCAGAGTCATTGGTATAAAAGCAATTTCAACATGAGTTATTCTAAAATTAAATGAGGTTTAACTTTCAAGAGAAGCTAGACCAAGACACTTAACCTCTGTGAATTCCCAGTGACTTATTTAAAAACCATGATATAATAACAACACATTCACAGGGGTTTTGTTAGGACTAATTGGGTAAATATGTCTGATTTTATTTTATAAACTATAGTTTTATAAAAAGTCACTTGTCAAATAAGACCCTTACTGTATAATAGAATATACATATTATTATTAAGTGAATTTTTAACATAAAATAAAAATTTTAAATTTGCTTTGCTTTTGTGTACAATCATATCTTTGTATTTCACCCCTAATGTATATAGAAATGAATATTTAAATAATAATTTATTAATGTCCTTAATATCCTAAAGTTTCAGGTATCAATTAATCCATTCCCAATTTGATCACACATAAAAATCTCTTGGGTTGCTTGTTCCATGAGTAATCCTGGGTAGATCTAACTAAGTCCCATTTTCTAAATTAGAAACATTTCCTTCCAAATCAGAAACATTTCCTTCCTTTGTGATATCTCATTACAGTATTTTTTTTAATTTTCCAAAAGCTCTTTTCTGTATCTGGCCTAAATACTTAATACAAACAATTTTACTGTTAATAGATTAGCATTATCACTAAGACACATGAATTATATCTTGAAAAGTAAGATCATACAATACCCCCAAAGTATAAGCTACCCTTTACTATCCAGATGCTTATTTCTTGCTAGGAGTGGCCAAAGTGTTCAAAGATAAGAAGAGAAAAGCATATGCAATTCTACATCCACCTAAACATCTCTGCAAAAGGTGCTGTAAGGAATACAAGTGTGGAGGCAGGAAGGATATATTTTCTAAGAGACTCATGATTAGCATGAATGCATCATGTCCAGACCTTTGGTAAAACAGACTAGTCAGGAGGGCCTAGAAAATTTTTACAGTTGTTGTGAGATGATGTTTTTATTTAGAATTTCATGGACAGTGCACTTTGGCAAAAAATGTCAGTAAAGGTATACTTTCATCTGCATGATTGCCTCCAGGCCCATCTACAGCGGTGATTATTAATGAATATGCAATATACTTTTTAATGTTTAATGGATTTCAGAGAGGCTAGTGACAAACAATCTAGACTGCATTTGTTCTCAAGTCTGTTTAAAAGGCTAGAGCCACTGACATGGTACCAGTCTTGCTGGAATATGAAAAAAAAAAAAAAAAAAAAACTACCTTTATTGTGTTTATTTCTTTCTTTCTTTCTTTCTTTTTTTTTTTTTTAACAATAGACATTTATTTTCTCTCGGTTCTGAGAATAGAAGTTCATGACCAAGGTGCTGGCAAATTCTACTTCTGGTGAGGTCTTCTTGACTTGCAAACAGCTATCTTTCCTAGTATGTCATTGCATGGCCTTTCCTCAGGACATGCATTCAGATAGGGAGCTGGCTGGTGTCTCTTCTTTTAAAGATATGAATCCCATCAGATCAGGGCCCCATCCTTATGGCCTAATTTTACCTTAATTCTTTCAGGGTTGCATCTCCAAATAAGCTTCAAAATAAGTATTTTGATGGTGATCAAGGGACACGAACATTCTGTCCTTATCAGATATTTGAAATGAAGCTTCTAGGTTCTGTATTATCCTTTTCCCCTCCCATGAAGCTTCTATTTTTCCATATCTATGTGGGAGAATTATCCCATTAAGCAAGAAGAGAAATGTCCCTTGAACAATACTCCATTAATCCATTGTCTAAGAAGGTATTCTGTCTGCTACTCAGGGATTCTAGGAGAATGGGCTCAGATGTGATGGCTGTACAATTCCAACTCAGTGAATGAATGCAGTCATGTTCTATAGTTTCAGAGTAACATTATATTGAAGAGAAAGGAAACTTGGAAGAGTGTAGGAACCATGCTCCATCTTCATAGGGTATTAGGACCCTCCCTCAGCATTGGTAGTTCCTAAGTTTATGGCTCAGAGTTCAGGATTACCAGCTCTGCTAGCACCATCTGATCATACTGGAAAGGAGAGATCAGGTTCCCCTGGAGTCACTGCTGGGGGGAATCTAGGCAACTCATTGAGTTGATTGTGTTCTTGTCTGCTGAGAAGCCTAGGGTTTGCATTTGGATCCTTTTTAAGTAGCAGCCTCTTTAACAGCTAGGTGTGAACAAGCTATTCTAAGAATGTTTGTGTTAATCTTTGAGGCCAAGAGAAATGTAGAGGAACTTGTCCTTAAGATTTGTGGAATGGTAAACTACATTAAAATTTAAAATATTTATAAATATGCAATATGAACTTTCACTGTGTGGTTCTATAGTTACTTTCCCTTTGGTCAGTATGTTCATTGGAAATACTGTATAATGTTAGATATGGAAATTTACCATTCCCATATTGAAAGATCCAAAATTGTAGCCAGAATTGTTTATTCATTTCTTAAAACTCTTTTATATTATGGCATATAATACACATGTGAAAAGTACAAAACATACGTATACAGCTTAGTAAGTTATCACAAAGAAAATTCCTCTGCACCATCAGGTCAGCAGGACATCAAATGTCAACCTCTTAAGCCCACCCCAACCACTGCCCTTTCCATCTTTTCAAAGGAAAGGATCCTGCCTTTTAACAGTATGCCTTAATTTTGACTCTTATAAAACTTTCTATCAATGAAATTATGATATATGTATGTATGTATACACACACACACACCTATATATTTTTTTTAACTTTCTGACTCCACCCCCAACTCATGATTGTGAGATTCATCCCTGTGTTTGGGTATGATAATAGTTCTTTCATTTACATTTTCATATAGCATTTCATTGTATGACTAAAACACATTTATTTATTCTACTACTGGATACACTTTTATGTATTTCCTATTCAGGTTTATAGTAATAGTATGAATATTTACATGTCTTTGGTGTACATATACACATTTCTCCGCATGTGTACATATACACATTCATTCTAGGAGTGAAATTTATGGATATTGTATATAGAAAATATCAGCTTTCAGAGAGAAAGTTAAAACCAGGCACAGTGGCACATGCCTGTAATCACAGCTACTTGGGAGGCTGATGTAGGAAGATCATTAGTTTGAGCCCAGCCTGGTCAACTTAGCAAGAAGCTGCCTAAATTTTTTAAAAATAAATAAATAGAAAGGGCTAGGTATGTGGCTTTGTGGTAGAGCACCCCTGGAATCAACCCTAATACCAAAGATGGGGGTCAGAGGGGAGAGAGAAGAGTAATGCAAGTATTCCGTGGTTATAGATAGTTTATACTTATACCAGCAGAGCAGGAGGATTCCAATTTCTCCACATTCTCAAGATCCCCAGTAATAAGACTCTAAATTCTAGTCATTCTGTTAAGTGTGTAGTGGTACCTAACCTGCCTTTCTCTGTTTATTAATGAGTCTGAATTCCTTTTAATATGTTAATTTGGTTGTTTGGATATTGCCTTTTGTGAACCACCTATTTAAATATTTTGCCTATTGTTTATTAGTTTGCGGATCTTTTTCTTATTGGTTTATAGGGGTTTTATTTTAATTGTAGCTATGTATTCTTTATTGGTTACATGTATTTAAAGCACATATACTCTCTAGCTTACCTGTTCACTCTCTTAATGGTGTCTTTGGAATAGTTGATGTTTTTAATGTTAACCTAGCCCACTTTATTAATCTTTCCTATTGTTTAGAGAAAAACAGAAAAGATAGAGTACCCTACATAATAAATTTTTCCTGTTTCAGGGTCCTGAATTATTCTCCTATATTAATGTTTATGCATATAATTGATTTGGCTCTAAATATACATATGTCTTGTGAAGTAGTGTTCATTTTTTTTTTCAAAAATTGAATTTTATTTGAGCCAGAACCATCTTGAAAAGATTATTCTTTCCTCTTTCCTCTATGTAGTACTTCTCTCTCATAAGTTAAGTGTCCTTTCAAACATATTTCCCATGATGGGATCTCAGTTTTCTTTCCTATGTCAATTTGTCTGTCCTTGTGCCAATTCCATACTTTCCTACTATTATAGCTTCATAATACATTTGAGTTCTAGTACAGAAAGTTCTGCCATGTATTTTAACCAAGAGTGCTTTGGTTATTCTATTATTTTGTACACCCATGCAATTTGTAAAAGTAGTTTGTCAATTAAAAAAAACCTGTTGATATTTTCAATGGACTTGCTCAAGATCTACAGAATAGACAACTTTACTATTGGGATTAGAGATATAAAAATGACATACCTATCTTGTTAATTTTCCTTTTATCCTAGTTTGTTTTAGTTATAGAGCTCTACAATGTTCTATATAATAGTCTTTCCTGTTTTACAAATTATTCCTACATATTCAATATTTGTAGATGCTAATATATGCAGTAACTCTATTTTACTGTGTTCTACATATGATGTTGCTTACCTGTACAAATACTATGAAGTTTTTCTATTAAAGTTGTATCTAGCAATTTTACTATATGCATTTGTGAATGTATCATGTGTATTTTCTACATAAGTAATCATATAATATACAAATAATGACAGTTTCATTTATTTTCTAATATTTATATTTATTCTTATGTGGTTTTGTTTTATTTCACTGACAAGGACCAGTTTGTGACAGTAGATATGTTCCTGTTCTTATCATTGTGAAAAGAAGATTTTTCAAAATTTCACCATTAGGTTAATGTTTGCTGAAGGATTTTTTAAAGAGAGATTCTTTTTATAAACAAATATTTTTTATCAAATACTTGAAATGATTAGACAATTTTCTTTTGTTAGTGTACTAAATTATATTGGTTTTTAATAACCTATTTTTAACATTTTTACTGAAATAAATGTGCATACCATAAAATTCTCTCATTTACAGTATATAACTCAATTTTTAATATATTTATAGAATTACCATGAAATAATTTTATACCATTTTATTGCTCCCCAAAGAAACCTCATTCACATTGGCATTCACTCCTCACCCTCCCCTGTCTAATCATGTACAATCCTATGTAATAGCTACTACAACCATGTTATTCCCATTATATACCTGAGGAAACTAGCATAGGCAGTTTAAGTAAATTGCTCATGTTCACTGAGTTTGTATTAGAGCTAGAATTTTAACCAGGCAATATGTCTCCAAAATCTGTATTCTTGAACTACTAAAAGGCACGTGGTTATGATTCACAAAATCCATAGCTGTTTTCAACATCTGTCAATTTTGGGAATTGCCCAAAAATCCAGTCTCTGTAAGCAAGAAGCCATGAAAATAAATGCCATAGATTCAGCAAGTTTAACAAGAACAAATAGTAGGAATAATAAATATCTAAGTCTCTGCCTATCCTCCTGCTCTGGAATCATGCGTATGCCACTGCAACCTGACTACTAAATGTTCCCCATCACCCTCTGAAGAGGTATAACCCTTTATTTCCTTCCAGTCAGGTTCTCATGCATGCTACCCCAATGAAATGGATCCCCATATGGAAAGAGAGTCAAGAAAATAGCTGTGATTAAGTAGGAGATCCAAGGTCTCAAATAACCCTGGGCCCAACTTGGTTTGACAACCTTACTTTCACCATGTAGTAATGTGAAATTCAACACAGACTCAGCCACATCTGTGGAGAGCTCCTAAATTCATCATTTTTCCCATTCTCCCTGCTTCTTGGGGTCCACTGAGCTCCCTGATGGCATACTTACTCTTACAATTTCAGGGAGATGAAACACTAACATGTCAAGAAGACAGGAATCTTCAGAAAATACACCAGAACTCCTCTAGCTAAAATAATAGAAAATAGACCAAAGGAGGGGCTGGGGAGATAGCTCAGTGGTAAAGCACCTGCCTAGCAAGCATGAGGCCCTGAGTTCAACCCTCATCACCACATAAAAAATAAACAACAACAATAAAAAATGATATTAAAAGAAAGAAAACAGACCAAAGGAGAAAGTTCTGTTTGCTGGGACTCATCTCTCTGTATACTTTTCTATTCTTCAACCTTCCAATTTAAAATAGCACCATCTTTAGCCAATATGCTTAAATAAAAACTAATATGTACATTTAAAATAATTTAAAAATATATATACTTCTAAAATAGTCAATGAGATTTATTACTTTTCTTGAAGTCCATTTTACATGTAATAGAATATTCCCAGTAGCTTTTTATGTGTTTGGTGTCACTTTGAATACTCATATTGCCCAGCTGGGCATGGTGGTACATGCCTATAATCCCAGCAACTGGGGAAGCTAAGGCCAGAAGAATTGCAAGTTCAAGGCCAGCCTCAGAAACTCAGTAAGGTTGTAAGCAATGAGATCCTCTTTCAAAATACAAAAGGCTGGGGATCTGGCTCAGTGGTTAAGACCCTCTGGGTTCAATCCCCAGTTTTTTTATTAAAAAAAAAGTCCTTAATATTGCCCAGTAAGCCATTTTAGAGCATCCATCCATTAAAAAAATTAATGTAATTAATGTCATACACTACAACATAGATCCTAAGTTTTTAAATAAGTTCATTGAAGTTATATTCAAATAAAGTAATTATCCCTAAATATATATTTAAAAAATATATAACATATTTTGGTATTAAAGCTGGTAGGTTCTGATTGCCTTTATTTTGCTAGTGAGTTATGAATCCTCTGCATTTAAGAAGAAATGCGTTTTCAAGCCCCAAAGCTAGAAATATTTTTAAAATATATTGAAAATGAACTCCTATTTCCCAGGTCCATTTCAGTATACACTACTTTGTAAAATAAATGCTCCAAAGTGGTTTGATTTCATAACAGTAATTGCTTAAAAATGGCCCCTAGGTTAGGTTTTGCATTATAAATTTTGTCTGATGGCCAATTAGTATGGACCCTTTAAGCTCTAAAACACTATGTATAATGGAAATGCCAACAAGTTTGGTATGAATGCTTAGGAACTACAACTAAAACAATTGTTGAATTCTTTATAATCCCATTTTTTATTATATGGTTGTATTAGGTGACTAGTTCATTATGAGTTACATCAAAAAATAAGACAGTTTTCCATCACTCAGACATTCAAAACACTAGAATGATTTTTAAGGGCTTTTGTGATACTTTGTTCGACATTTTAAGCTATAATTTATAGAGGAAGCAGGATTTGAAACAGTCCATATGATGAGGAAAAGTGGGAATGCCATGATATCAGAAACCTTTCCACAGACTGCAAGTTCTGACCAGTGAGAACAGTATGTCTCACCACCTGCTATAGCAGTCCGTTTTACAGAGCTAAGGCAAAATGAGCAGGGACACTCCCAGGAAGCAATATCCTTTGTGACTGAAGCTTGATTCTTTTCCTGGTATCTCTACTATCTATTCCAAGGTGACAATCAAACCATACTATGTGTATAGAAAGAATCTACCTAATATAGGTTGAACATCCCTAATGCCAAAATCTGAAATCTGGAATGTTCCAAAATCCAAAACATTTTAAACTCCGACATGATGCTATAAGTAGAAAATTCCATACCTAACCTGATGTGACAGATTGCAGTTAAAATGCCGGAACACAGTGAACAGTTTATTTAGCATCTCCAAGGGAAAATAGACTCCCCATACATATTTTCCATAAAAACACAATCTTTCTCATGCAAGGGTAATAAGATGGCACATAGGCATGTTCTTCAGGTTGTACCACCTGGGGACAAGACCCATATGAATTATTCTGTGTTTTTCTGCTCTGTGGTATAAAGATATTGTTGCAAATGTCCAAAGGGCCTTCAGCTATCGTTCTAGGTAATAATGATAAGGGGGTGGGGTGGGGAGGAAGTACATATGTTTATGTATATTATAAAAAGTCAAGCTGTTGAAGAAACTGGACAGTTGTATAAGTGTAAAATATCTTAAGGAAGATTAAGGGGTAAGAATGACCACCATATATTACCATAAACCATTGAAGTTCTGTGCTGGAAGTGGTGAACAGAAGTTAATGAAAAATACTGCATGAAGCAGTGTTGCAGAGCTATGATATTCAGGAGGTTAGGTGTATCAAATGCATGTTTTTCTTCTGATAATATTGTAAGTTGAGTAGTATCTGTATATTGTTACCATGTTCTACAAATTATCATTTACATAAGAAACAGCTTTAACTTGCATTTTAAACTCATCCTTGGAAATATTCTTTCCATATACAAATGTTTAAAATCTCTATCATTTATGCTAAGAAAAGATGTGAAGATGGATTTAGTCAACATTACATATATTATAATTGCTAGAATCAAATATATTCTAAATCTATGTTTTAAAAAAGAATAAAATATGTGCTCTCTACCCACTGCAAAATCACACTGGTTGATCACAAACACACACACACACACACACACGTAAAAAGAAAATAATTAGGCAGTATATGGGACACGCTATAAGGTTTTCAAAATATACCTGTTATGGGAAGCATAGAATGTAGAGTTTCATCCCAGACTATTATTGAATGAAATATAGGCATTGAGTTGACTGACAGAGAAACAAAAAGATATTTCATGTGAAAGATAGACCATTGGGAAATTGGTATAAAATGGGAATGAGCATTTGGGAGACAGAGGTTAACCAATGTAACTAAAGTAGAGAGCTTCAGCAATAGGATGAATTCAAGAGTTTCCAGTAAATTGAAAGTGTTATATGTCACAAAATAATCTGTAGGGACAAACAAACACCAAAAGGATTGAAAGAAGAAAATGTCAAGCCATGAGCTTTGTCTTAGGAGATTAATCAAGAGGCAGGGGTTAAGAAGAGCATTAAGAAACAGATGATTACATTGGGCACTTTAAATCTGTTCAACAAAATGGAAAAGAATTCAGGCTCTGGAGTGATTTAGGCTTCCCAATCATTTGCTAACCATCTGTATGCCATAGTTTTCTCATCTAAAATTTTGGCATAATAAAATACCTTGTTAATTGGTTATTGTAAAAATTAAATGGATTAATAAAGGTGAATAATTCAGTGTAATCACTAAAGCAAAATTACAAACTAAAAGTAATTCCTAAAAATTTTTAATATAAAACTTCTGTGGCAGTATTGTTTAGCTCAGAGATTAACAAAGTATACAGTGTGATAAACATGTAGGGGAACTATGTTGGAAAGATCTGAGTTAGCAATCTAGTCATTATACAGATGCTAAAAATTATGGCTTCATGAGTGCTGCATATTTCATTGGTCCCATAAAAAAGAAAGAGAAGTTCTTGTGGTGATAGACCAGTTGAGAAGAGAGAAGCCTAAGAGTATCCTTATTTAAATCCTCTAATGTAATTTCTTCATGAAGCTGTCCCACACCCCTACAGTAAACTAGTGCCCAGTACTATCTCAAAACTTATATACCCATAAATTTCTAAAGTTTACGTGTTTACTAGTTTATTTATTTCAGTCAATAGAATGTAAGATTCATGAGAAACAGGATAGTAACTAGACTAACTGTTTTTAGAGGCAGTATAGCATAATGATTAAGACAATGGATTTGATACACACTCTTATGTAGGAAGGCTGATGCCTGAGACCATAATATTGCTTAACCTCTCTATGTTGCCTCATCTGTAAAGCAGTTGATGCAGGATTAATTTTAAGAAATATAATACCAGTTGGGTGTGGTGGCACATGCCTATAAACCCAGTGATTTGAGCGGATGAGACAGTTGGATCACAAATTCAAGTTCAGGTTCAGAAACTTAGTGAAATCCTATTTCCAAATTAAAAAAATAAAATAAAATAAAAGAGGGCTTCTGATAGCACTCAGTGATAAAGCACTCCTGTGTTCAATCCCCTAGTACCATCAAACACACACATACACACATACACACACACACACACACAATGTCAAGGATCTATCTAGTAGATATTATTTACCTTATAAACATTAAATTTTATTATTAATGTTTATGATTTTCTTCAAGCATATAACAGCAAATACATATTCAAACACACACACACACACACACACACACACACACACACAGATACCTGGCACATACTTCAATCACTCTGAAATGTAGAATATTCACAATCAGGTGTTCCTTTTCAATAGTTAAAACTTTCAAAGTACCCATATGTATCAACTATATACTCAGACTCTTACATACATATCATGTTTAAGCTCAGTGCTGCATTTGGCACTGTGGGAACTAATGCTTCAGCAAAATTCAGTGCTTCCCAGACTATATTCCTCAGAATTATTGAAAAGCATCTTTAAATCAATAATACATCAAACATAGGCAAGTGACTAAAATAATTTTGTCCTCCATTTGGCTATGTTTAAAAAAAAAAAAATATATATATATATATATATATATATATATATATATATATATATATATATATATAAAGTACAAATACATTTGAAACAATCATTGAGCTCAGTAGTACCTTTGTTCTGTAAATACTCAGCAACTAATTCAAAAATACAACTAGAATTTCTTGGTATTCTGAAAAGTTTGACATTTAAAAGGAATTCTTATACTTGGAAAGGTTGAGAGCCATAGGTCTAAGTCATGCTACATCACTAAAATGTCATATTTGTCTCCCCAAGCTTCCTAGCAAGCAGCAAAGGGCACTTGAGTCAAGAATATACAAAGGCCAGAAGTGTCCTATTAAGCCTTCTTTTCTAAAGGTCTCTAGACACCATTACCCTAGTTTGTCCACATTTGTGAATTCTATTTCAGCAAAAATTTCAGTCTTCTGCCGGTGAAACCATATTGTTGACAAAGATTGTCTTATTTTTTAGTATACATAAATTGATTTTGAGAGGTTAGTTGACCACAAAACGTGCACTGTTGCAACATTTAAGAATTCCAGTGGTGTCTTCAGAAATAGTTACCTTCATTTAGGCTCTTCAAGTAGGTGCTGCAATACCAGTCACTTCACCCACTGACGCCCCACCATCATTACAAAGTACACTGCAACATTCATGCAACAAATACATATGCCTTCACTCTGCAGGAGACACTGGAGGTGAAACATTGAACATGAGAAACAGAAAAGCTATTGTGGAACTCTGTCAAGAGGAAGGCTCTCATGTTCTATTATATAAAAGTATTCTTGAAATTTTTGAAAAAAGAAATGTGATTATCAAGAAGACATAAACTCTATGTTATCTCTATGTTTTCTACTAAATCTGTAAGCACAATAACAAAAGTTAACCCAGCACCCCTGCAGATACCTGCATCACAATGAGTGATGGGAAGAAGTTACACTTAAACAAGTGCAATGGGCGCATGAAATGTAATTTCACTGTTCTACTTCTTAAAAGACAAGACCCCATTTCTTATTTGTCCCTGCTACTAGTTCAGGGATATATGATTAGGCTATCTTGTGGGTTGGAACTAATAAGTATACTTTATAATCACAGGAAGTTAAAAGTGGATATAAATCCTCTGCCCTCTCTCTTCTGAAACCATTCAATCAATACCTGCTGCTAAATTCACAAGAGTAAGAACATATATAGTTAGCCACTATTACTTCATGTCCTAATTTGTTACCTAATAGTTTATTCATTATTTTATTCTTATTATCAGTGCTTAATGGTTATACATGGTAGTTGGGTTTATCCCGACAAACTCATACATGGATAGAAATCAATTTCAGTATTCTAAACAAGTTATTTTTCTGAATAAACAGAAGATGAGTCAAAGTACATTGGCTTTTGAGCTTGGTAAATGTGGTTTTAAATACCAGATTCATATCTTATGATTTAAATGTTTGGAAAGTTACATAAAGTCTGAGTCTTAGAAGGCTTTTTTATGTATAATGAATAGAACATCACATTCTATACAGAATTGTCATGCAAATTGAGTCAGGTAAGAATCAAATAAGAGAACCTCTGTGTGTGCACATGTATGTAAACTTCATACTCTTCCAAGCACATTAAACAGCTATGTGAATGATAATTTCTTCTGTCTTGTATTATTTCTGATATATATATATATATATATATATATATATATATATATATATATATATATATAACTTGACTACCAATTAATCAGATGATTGAAATATTAGAGTTTCAAGAATAAAGGGGTCTGAAAAATATCTACTTCAATTCCTCATTTTAGAGATGGGCCAAGTGAGGGAGAGGAGTAAACAGTATTCCTTACAGCAACAGGGTTTTTTTTGTCCATTTGCTGTTGAATCACATAAAGTATAACTGTGTTAAGAAATTTGGCAAATTACTTTCCTTTTTACTAGAGACCAATGCATCAAATTGAGGAATTTAGAAATTTATTCATCCACAAGTTTTTATTTTAAGTCCTGTGGTCTTGTCGAACTGTACTGAAATTAGAGACACAGTTGTCTCAAGCACTGGTCAATCATGGTGAAAATGAAGCGCTATTCTTTTTTCTGTGCAAAGTCTACTGGCTTTTACATTAGCTGATGTACAACTGTGGCTTTATTAGTGAATCAAGAAAGTTAAATTGTACAAGTATCGTAGCATAAGGTTATGAGCTTCAGTGCTCATCAGTACAGACTTTGTTTGAATTATAGTTTCTTCAGTTCCACTCCTGTGCAGTTTTACCCTAGGACCCTAACTCTTACTTTACTCCTCTGTGAAATCAAGATAAGAGTATTTGCTGTATAAAATTTTTCTAAGCATTTAAATCATTAGCACAGTGCCTGAATAGTAAACACACACTAATGATAATCATAATGGTGTGCAGAAAATTAATTCCTCTCAGTATAATCATACAATGGAAAAATCTGGGTAAAAATATTCATATCCACAAATATATTGTGAATAAAATCATGTTCCATCTGCTTAAAATTTAGTTTGGCACATCTAAAGAAACATTATTATAATTGAATTACCACATGGAATTTCATACTTAAGAAATATGAACGAGATTTGATATTATATAATAATGGTTTGAAAATTAAATTTTGCATGAACTATACATCCAAAACTATTTAAAATATTAATATAAACTCCTAAAGAAACTTATTAATTGGCAAATATTTTTATTCCTTCTAAAGTACAATATTACTAATTTGTACATTTTATGATTTACTTACAATTACCATGATATCAATTATGGGTGCTATAGTTTCTGGAATATAGAGAGTAAGAAGTATATGGACTTCAAGACACTTGCAATCTTTATAAACTAAATTATTAGCTTCCTTTTTCCCAATTGCATTTTTCTCGTAAAACTGGAGTAAAAGTTGAGCTGTCTACTCTTAAGAGCAATAGAATACCACTCACTTTTTGAAGAATAAATTAACAAATTAAAGACTAAAGTAATCAGCCTTGAACTATTTTACTTGCCCTCTAGAAGTTACTTCTTTGCTTATGTTTCTAGGATCTTTTGAATTGTCAGCACCATTCAAAACATTTCTTAAGATTTCACCAGAGATGTCATTTATTATCATCCCTATTGCTTTTCATACTTGCCTCTCCATGCCTGAACCAAACGAACAAACTGGACTGTATAATTTTGCATTAGTGAGTGATAACTCTCAGCACTGTAACAGGTATAAGTTCTAAGATGTTTTTGTGACTATGAAGCCGTTGCTTTCCCCAGCCCAACTTCATGGGCTCTTCTCCTGGGAGTGAAAAACTGTCTTAGGCCCCAATTTATACTCCAGTTTTCTGACTAAGTTTGGATTTTGTTTATGAATTACATCAGTCTAAAGGTTCTAAAATAATTTCAATTCCCCAAGAAATTGGACCCTCGCTTCCTTCTGCTACCAGCTGGCTAGAATTCTACTATAAACTCAAGTGGACTCCTACTTCAAAAGTCAAACAATTTCCTTCCACCTGTCTCTGAATAGCACTAATGCTGGGAAAGCCCAGATGTTGGGCCTCAAACACCTGATTTGAATCTCAGGACATAAATTCAAGCCCATATGGAAAACAAAATCATTTCATTAAAATAAATTAAATTGAATTAAATTCCTGCCACCTTCCTTAGAGGCCAACATTGCAACTGAGAAAGTTCCCTAATTTTGGCACTACTTGTTCTTCTCTTATTTTTCTCCTCCTGAATGTCAAATAATTGTGGGGTCATTCAGTATCCTACATGCTGTGCCCTATTAAGTTTATTAGAATAAATACCTTTAGCAACCTGGTATTGGTCTTCCTCCAATAGATTATGTTTGGATCCTAGACCTATGTGGGTTTATGCAAATAGATAAGAAGTATGGAAAGGAGTTATCTAGAAACATCTAAGATAGCTAAGGTAGCATACAAATATATGCATTTGAAATCCTAAATTATAATTCAGGCTGCTGAATTAAAATATGGCACTTCTCTGAAACCAAATAAGAATTTCTGTTTCTGAGGGATAAGAGATCATCTTCTCTCCACACCCTTCCTGGAGTCCAGTCATTTCATCCCACTCATGACATCATAACAATTGGCTTCTGGGATCCATCTCATTATTTGACTCTTTTATAAGCAAACTTTATTCTGTAATTTTAATTTTCAAAGCCCTTTTCTAGTAGCATATTAATTTATCTTAATGCTTTACTAAATAAATAAATCAAGAATAATCCTCATGTATAAATGAGAAATCACACACACAAATGTTTTATGATTTATCCAGAGTATTTTATAATTTTGCTGTGAAGATCTAATTGACAAGTCATGTAGCAATATGATATTCAAATCTGTATGAGTAATGTGGTAATGAGCATTTTTCCTTAATTATATTTCAAATTAGTTTCTTTTATAGTTCTTCTTTTCCTGTCCTTTGATCACTTTTGTGAGAGTTGAGCCTTTCCTACACTACCACTAATTAGATGAAATCAATGATCTCATAACATTTTCAATATGTTTTTCATATTTTGCCCAAATGTGCTAATCCCTGATTTTATTTTTCTTTTATGACTCCCTTTTGGATCACATTACTACTTTGATGTGATCTTGTTAGACCATTTATCAGTTAGAAACTCCTGCTTCACATCATGTGTACTCCTGAGTACACACCTTTCACAATATCCTGAAAACACAAATCAACTTATTTATACATTTTGGAAACAAAAGACATCACCCTTACACAAAAATTATTGCCTATAAAGTTGTTACTCGTTTTATTTCAAACTATGATTGCGGAGAAATGATGTTCACATGATTTTTGGATCTTTGTATGTGGAGTGACATACCAAGCCTACCATTTTTAATACAGTAATGCACCCCTAGTTCCTGAGGAAAGCAGAACATTTAGATAGCAAGTATTATTTATTGGATGGCTGGACTGCCTCCACAAAAGTTCAAGAACAGCAATTTCTTGGGAACAAATATAGTTTCATAAAAATAAATTATACTTTCAGGGGAACCCTAAATACTTTGAGACCTGTCCTTCCTAGTGAGATACCAAAAACATCCATGCATTCTACCATCTATTCCATGCCCCTCTTCTGGATCCAGGACTTAAGACTCAGGAAAAGTAGGATCTGCCTTTCCTACACTTTCTTCTCAGAGTTCTTTGCACTTTCCTTAGTAGGGTACCATTTCTGCCTTGTTAATCATTCGAACTGGTCTAGCTGAGTAATCTCTCATTTTCTCAGTGAACAATGGATAAGCATGTACTGAATTTTCCTGGATATTTGTATTCATTGTTTTCCTATGAAGACAGAGACACAGACTGTCTTTTCCACTTTTTACCTATCAGTGCCCAGCACAGTGTCTGTCCATATGATGTCCCACACATGCTTATTAAATGCTTCCCACAGAAATGTTATCACACATAAAAGAGACTCATAGAGCTTTTTAAAGATGAATTCTTTTGACACATATACATTGGCATTTGCTGTGCTTTCCTTTTAACAAGATAAGCCCCCTCTTATTCATAACATTCTCCATATTCTCATTTCTAAAATCTCTCCTACCTTCCCTTGGCAATATGATTTTATGAGCAGCTAGGAAGGTCTTTCTGCTCCTCATATTTGCTTGCTGATTCAAACTCCCACAGTTTCAGATTCTTCATAAATAATATGGTAAGCAAATGAGAAACAACCTCTTTCTCATAGTATGGTTATGAGGATAAATTGCAGCAATATATCCAAGAGTATATTTACTCAAAAATGCCTACCAGGAATTCTCAAAGCTCACTAAAAAAAGTTGCCTTTTTTCTTATTATCTTCTCATTCCAGCTACTAAAGAAAATGCCATCTATTCTGCAACTATTTTATTAAAGAAAGATGAGCTTCTCTATTTAGATAAAACCCTTCTCTACCTTAGAAAGTAACCAAACATGCAGGATACTGGTGAACACAAACACAAGTTGTATAGGTGATGGGAAGATTTAGTCAGCCCAATAAATAATGAAAGAATACAAGTTTAACAAAAAAGAATTTAATTGGAAACTGTAGAACTTCCATCTGCTCCAACATCTTTTATTGAATCCTGGTTATTATTGCCTGAGGAAGATAAGCTTTAGACTAATTTGAATGAAGTCAGGTGTGACATAAATTGTTACATTTGAACTCTTACCAGATTAAAAATCATGCAGCTAGGCACATGCCATAGAATAGCTTTAAGCTCCTGGTTTTTTGTTTTTTGTTTTTTTTTTCTATTTTCAAGAGATTATTCTATCTAGAGCATATTGATGTATTACTAAAATAAAATTTGCACTGTATGTGCAAATTTCCATGTGTTTCATGAGTGGGAAAGGGATGGAGACACATGAATCTAGTACAAAACAAGATGCAGTTATCATCCATCTTCCCAAGTGCCAGGAAAACCAACCTTCAGATAAATTGCAGACCTAAAATTATTGTCTTGGTTTTGGAAAAGAACATCTTGCCATGAAAATATCCCTGTCTTTGAAAGAATTGATCTCCAGAAATAAAAAGAAAATTCAGAGGAAAAAGGAAATGAACCGGTACTTAGAAAGTAAGAGCCCAGGCACAAAACCCTACCAGTAGGAGCTGTTATTGATATTTAATGAAAAATAGGCTTATGGATGTTAAGTGGAAGTCACACAGTTCACAACTGTCTGAGCAGAGACTCAAACTCAATTGTTTTTTGTGTTTTATTCTATTTGGTTCTCCTTTCAAACATGGTTGATTCTACAGCTTCTCCTTGTTTTATGCATAATGGACTCAGAATGACTGTTGCTAGGATCAAATAAATAATACAACAAACGTGCTCTGGACACTGAACAATGGCCATGTCTGATAGGCATGTGGACACACATTGATCCAGCTTCTCCATCAGCATAATTAAAGGTTGTGGAAATAAAACTCAGTGAAATTCTAAGAACCCCTTAGAAAGTTAAATAGTAAAGTGCATTTTAATTTCATTTATGCTTATTTGTGGTAAACAAGACGCAGACACCACAAAGCTTGGGAGCCTCCTTTCTTCCCTCTTACCTTACTCCTCTTTGCTCTTGAGGGGACTAAGTCCTTAAAATAAATTTCCAAGAAAATAAAAATAGAAGATAAAGGGGAATGTATAAAGTCTTCAGGGATAAAGGAAACTATGTTTCATAGCTTAGATAGCATTCTCAGAATTTTTCAGAATTATAATGATATCATTATTTACTTGATTTATAAACTCCTTAAGGGCAGAGATGGCATCCTAAGGTTCTTTATATTCACAGCATCAAAGCAAGTAGCCACAATAAAGAAAACTTAAATGTTTACTTTTGAAAGAGAATACACACACACACACACATACACACACACATACACACACAAAAAATAATCAACTGATGTAAATTTCTTTGCAAAAGGAATTTACTTGCACCCCTGCAAAAGATAACTGATATAACTGTGATGATTTTCAAAAGCAAATTAGAAGTATCAGATTTTGAAAGAAGAATTAAAAATTCTAGTTAAGAGGCCAGTAAGGAAGGAAAAATCAGAAAATTGTGGTGTCAAAAAATGCAAGGGAAAATCTTTATTTTTAGAAGAAAACTAATACCACACTTTACAAAGAGGTCAAATAGGATATATAAGGTAAACTGACCATTGGATTAAGCAACAAGGAGGACATTGTTAACTTCATCAAAATCAATGAAACAAGATAATTGTTTTCAAGATATCAGAATACAAAAGGTCACTTTTCTTACAGCTCCATAGTGCAAAACAAAGAAAGCAGACAGGCAGACTCTCAGCAAGGTGGTTGAACAACAACACCAAAAAAGTAGGACTGTATTGTATTTTAAAACTGGAAATTCAAAGCTGATTAGGGACTCAGGAGGCTGGATACAATAAAATAAGGAAGAAATAGCTAGTGCCACAGCTGTTGGCATAGCCAGAGGTATCAGTAAGAATGATCCCTCCACAAGCAGAATGAAGGGATAAGGGAATTAAAGGAACCCACATTTTTAAGAGGCCTGGGGTGTGTCTGGGTACAAGGAGCTTAGAGATCAAAGACACTGCCAAACTAATTGGAAAGGCATGTTGCAAAATATCCTTGTGTGGGAAAGAAGCTGCTTTTCTCCTGGCAGAGTGCAGGGAACATGAAAGAAACCATTTTGCAGCCAAGGTGTAGGGGCTGGCAGCTGGGGGACCTGATTTCCGGCAAACCAGAGTTTTGCCCAAAATCCAGGCCTGGAAAACCCATACTGCATGACATAGTGTGTGCCTAAGTGGCCAGGAGAAAATCAGATATGTAGAGAGGTTTATACAAGGGAATATCGGTCATGGAAATTCATCCAGCTCTCCCCTTCTCTCTCTAATCTGGCTGCTTACAAGACCAGCTGGGAGACAGGCACCTGGCTGGGAATTCAAAAGGGCAGGGGCAGGGGAGACCAAATTTGGAGACTGAACCCGAGATCAGAAAATGTGGGGTCTGCAGGCAATACAGTGGGCTAAGAATTGGCTCCTCCAACACAGGAGTGAAACCCAGGGGAGATCCCTGGGTTACAGTCTTCCAGTGTAGATGGGCAATTGCTGGACCCTGGAGTGTATTAATTTAAAATCTCCAGCCCAATTGGCATTCAATAAAGAGCCTGGAGCCCATCTAAGGCTAAACCCCACCTCCAGCAATTCTGCCTATGGGATTGCATTTCTCACTCCAGCAATCCAGAGGGTGGTGTATCATGTTCTAGATGACCCCACAAAACATTGCTGAGAAGAGAAGCTGAAAATATTTTGAACTCCAATGGAAACAGTTCTTTAACTTTTAATTGAGATTTTTTTTTCAGAAAAAATTCTCTCTCTTTTTACTTTTCTCTATTTAATTGTGACCTTAATGGTTTATAAACCTTCATACATAATCATACTTGTTTTTTTCCCCCTCATTTCTAACATTTTTGAAGCCAGTTATTTCTTCTGCATCAGTTTTGCTAAGGAGTAGGACACTTGGTGAGTATATTTCAGTTTTGTTTTTTATTCATTATTTTTACTTTTAATTTTTTAAAATTTTTACGTTAGATGTACATTTTTCTCTAACCTATTTCCCTGGGTTCTTTTTTCTTTTTTTCTTCCACTAATGGTCAATATCTATTGTTCTCTCTTTCACACTTACTTATATTTTTTGCTTCTATATTCTCTTCTCCTTCATAATCATTACATTGTATGCCACTTCTGTTCTCTCCCTGTTTAACATTTGAAATTGTAAACCCTATTGCAAACTTGATGTATTGTAGGGAACTAGTCACATAATTTCTGCTTATTGTATCAATGACCATCGTAAGCCTTCTTGAGTAGAAAGAATTAATATTGTTAAAATGGTCATACTACCAATAGCACTATAAAGATTTAATGCAATTCCTATTAAGGTTCTGAGGATGTTATTCATAGAAATAGAAAAAGCTGTCATGAAATTCATTTGGAAAAATAGGAGGTCCAGAATAGCCAAAGTAATCCTTAGCAAGAAAAGTGAAGAAGGCATTACAATATCAGACCTTAAACCATACTACAAAGCCACAGTAACAAAAATGGCATAGTATTGGCACCAAAATAGACATGTAAACCAATGGTACAAAATAGAAGACAGAGACTTATCCACATAAATAAAGTTATCTCATACTGGACAAAGACACCATAAACATACACTGGAGAAAAGATACCTTCTTTAACAAAAGGTGCTGGGGACAGTGGAAATCTATACGTAACAAAATGAAATTAGACCCCTATATCTCACCCTGCACAAAATTCAACTCAAAGTGGATCATGGGCCTAGGCATTTGACAGAGACCTGTGCCTACTAGAAGAAAAAAGTGGACCCAAATCTCCATCATGTCACCTTAGGAACTGAATTCCTCAACAAGACTCTGAAAGCACAAGAAGTAAAATCAAGAACCAATAAATGGGATGGTATCAAACTAAAAATCTTCTTCACTACAAAGGAAACAAAGGAAACAATCAAGAATATGAACAGAGATCCTACAGAATGGGAGAAAATCTTTACCACCTGTACTCAGATAGAGGACTAATCTCCAGGATATATAAAGGCCTCAAAGAAAACAAAACAAAAAACTTAACCCCCCCCCAAAAAAAACAAATAACCCAATCAATAAATGGGCAAAAGAATTGAACAGATACTTTACAGAAGAAATATGAATGGTCAAAAGATATATGAAAAAATGTTCAACATCTTTAGCAACTGGAGAAATGCATATTAAAACTATACTCCAGAATAGTAATGATCAAGAATACAAGCAACAATAAATGTTGGTGAGGACGTGGGGGTAAAGGTACACTCATACATTGGTGGGGGAACTGTAAATTGGTGCAACCACTCTGGAGAGCAGTAAAGAGATTCCTCAGAATACTTGGAATGTAACCACAGTTTGACTCAGTTATCCCACTCCTCAACATATACCCAAAGGACTTACGTTCAGCATACTATACTGATGCAGCCACATCAATGTTTATAGCAGCCTAATTCACAATAGCTAAACTATGGAACCAACATAGGTGCCCTTCAACAGATAAATGGATAAAGAAAATATGATACACATACACAATTTAATATTACTCAGTCAAAAAGAAGAATAAAATTATGGCATTTGCTAGTAATTGGATGGAACTGGAGGCCATTGTACTAAGTGTAATAAGCCAATACTAAAAATCAAAAGGCTGAATTTTATCTCTAATATGCAAATGCTGACTCATAGTAGGTGGGGAGGTTGGAGGAGTGGGGAGAAGGGAGGAGTGATGGAAATGAAAAGACAATAGAATGAATCAAACATAACTTTCCTATGTTCATATATGAATACAAGACCAATATAACTCCATATCATGTACAACCACAAAAATGGGAAGTTATACTCCATGTATGTATGATATGTCAAAATACATTCTACTGTCATGTATAACTAAAAAGAACAAGTAATTTTAAAAAAAAAAAAAAGAAATGAATGAAATGATTCAGTCTTTTAATATGGCTATAGTTTAATTTATTGAAATGACATAGAAATGTCTAAATCATCCCATATATAATTTACATGCAAAACCAAGTGACCACAATAAATGCACCCATTCATTCAACAAATACAAACTGAAAATTTGCTAACACTATTCTGGACATGGGCAATATAAAAAGTAGATAAATATCATGGATTTTTTTAGGCAACTATTTATTTAATTTGCCATTCTTTTAAAATATTAATTTGCATCAAAATCACCTTGAGGAGCTTTTGGACAACACATATCCCCTGAGGCTTAGCCCCAAACTGAATGAATTTGAACAGTCCACTATAGTACCAAGATATCTATATTTTTAGAGTCTTAACATAATTCTAATGCACATTAATGTTTTAAAATACTATTATATTGTTCTTTTAAAAATCATAATGTAGAGACAAATATATGGCTTTCATTCTTATTTCAGAAAAATTGGAAGTAAGGTAAACTAAACATTCTTAGGTTCAAACACCAAGAAATACTGGGCAAAACACTATATATTTATGCTTTTAGAAAGAAAAGAATAAAAAAAAGACCTTGGTTCTGTGGTAAGAAGAGAAACTTAGACCAAAGTATAGACCTAACTTTCTATATGATTACAGGGGAATAGATGCTCCAGGAAAACCTCAACAAACTGGTATCTTCCACACCTTGGGCAGACTAATGAAAATATTTTGTAAAGAACAGCATGGGTCAAATAAACCTTGGGCGACAGTATGGGATGAATTGGAGTATAGAAAAGGCCCAAGCACAAAATCAACTGCCTGGTGTGACAATTCTCTGCATCAGCAATACCCCATAACTTTTGCAGAGAGCTGCCACATAGGAGGGACTCAAAATATAATTTTATACATTCTCACAATAACAGGATTTTTGAGTCTTATTGCTGATGAATCCAAAAAAATGAAAGATACAGCAAACTTTCTCCCAGCAAAATTACTTATAAGATTAAAATGGGATGAACTCAATTTAATTGAAGCTATCACAAGTCTTATCTCAACATCATATGCAAAGGACTCTGAATGATAAGAACCACACCCTAATCACATAAAGGAGGAATGAGATCCCATTCTCCAGATCAAGAAATGTTATATCAATTTCCTCTCCTTTAGACATAATATTTGTAATAAAATTCTCTAAAAATAAAATGCAGGAAATTCATATATAAATTAAAAAGGTCTGATGGTACAAATAGAAAGTAAATATTAACATGATAAAGTAATACTAAAATCATACCACTGTGTTAACTGTAAATGGGAAAAAAATGCCAATTGTTGAACACTGTCAGGCCAGATTAAATAATCAAGAACCAACTGAATACTGCTTACAAGGAACATTCTTTAAGTGTATAGATGGTAATAGATTAAAAGGAATGGAAAATACTAATTACAAGGCAAATACTAATTACAAGGTAACTGAAGTAGACATATTTACATACAAAATAGTCTTCAAGACAAAAGGAATTACAGGAGAAAAATTGATCATTTTATAGTAATAAAATGTTAATTTATTAATTAAAAATAATAGTTCTAAAAATGTGTACACGTAATAACACAACTGCAAAATATTTGAAGCACCAATTGACACTGTGGGGCATACTATTGCCAGAGGACAATGCAAGGATTACACTGAACTAAATTGAGTGATAAATATATAATTATTGATATTTAGATTATTTCTAAGAAGAATTTATTACTGGAAGATTAATAACTAAGAATAATTCCAACTTTATATGCATTTCATATACTATATTTCAGAACTATATAATAGCTACTGATTACTAGACGATTGATCACTCATCATATTTTTAAATTTATATGCATTTTTTGTTATTGTTTTCATTATTATGTGCTTCATAGTCACTTTACATTATTTTGTACTAAATATGTTGAATTTTAACACATAAAGAAGGTAAAATGGGTTGAATGTTTGTGTTCCCATAAAATTCGTTTTTAAAATCCTAACCCCAGTCACAATATTAGGAGATGAGACCTATGGGAGGTGGTTAGGTCATGAGGCTGGAATTCTCCTGAGTGGAATTAGTGCTCTTATAAATGAGACACCATAGAATGCTCTCACCCCTTTCTGACATGTGAAGAAACAAAACAAAAACAAACAAACAAATAGTCAGCAGTTTGCAATCTAATAGAGAGCCCTCATCAGAAGTTATCCATGCTTGCACTCTGATCTCAGACTTGCTGTCTCCAAAACTATGGGGAATAAACTTGATTTGTTGCAATTTGTTATAGCAAGATTAACTGACTAAGACTGAAGATGTAAAGGAATATGTAAAAGATAGAAAGTTGTTTTATTTTTATTCACAACTTTTAATGATGCTAAATTCTTATATAGTACCTATAGTTCTCAACTATCTACCTTTCAATTTCCTTAGAGAAATAGATGGTAATATCAAAAACATTAAATATCCCAAAATATTAAAATACGTGCCATATATTTCTACTGAAACTGCAAAGCACCACTGCAAATATTTTAAAGAAAACAAATATAGAAAGATATACAATGTTCATTGATCCGATCAATATTTATAGATGGAATTTTCCTCAAACTGCTCTATACAAATTTTTAAAATAATTTTACTTTTTATCATTCTGATATTTTTGGCTATTGTTATAAATAAAATACAAAAGCAGTCATTTGTAACTTCAGATTATTTCTCCTTAATTTTAATAATGGCCTATGGGTGCAGTTGTAAGCTCAAAGTCAGAATTTGTGTCTTCTACAAGGAAAGATGTTTGGGGAGCATCTTGGTAAGCTGTGTACTAGATATTCTGGACTCTGATACTTCAAAGTATAGAGTCCTGAATTCAGACTTATAAGTTACACCACTTCACATTTTATACTTTTAGATAATAACAGTGGACTAATTCAGAGTCTCAAGACTTCTTTCTCAGTCAAGAAGTTGGCTATTGATCAAAAATCCAGTAAAAAAAGAATTGGTTTTATAGAATGAATAATTGAAGAGGGAAATTTAAATATGAGTATTTGCAATATTTGGATACCACTTTGTTTTATTTGTATGGATATATGAGAAGAATTTTTTCTCTCCTTTCTTAAGATATATCAATCCTGAAATTTAATAGATTTTTTGGCAAAGATTGAAATGGCTGTGAAATATCCTTTTTAATTCTTTATCACTGAACTAAATCATCAGCCCTTTTAATTTTCTTTTTTCAGACAGAGGCTCACTAAGTTGCTTCGGACCTTGATAAGTTGCTGAGGCTGGTCTGGAACTTCAATCATCCTGTCTTATCCTCCAGAGTAGCTGAGATTACAGGTGTATGCCACTGCTACTGGCTTTTATAGATTCTTTTCTACACTGAAACATACCACTTTAAAATGAACTGTGAATCTCATTAAGCCCAGATAATGCAAACACTTCTACAGACTATCATTTATAGTTCATGGAAATATCCATTATTTTCATAGATTCAATAAGTCCTTGATTAGGCAAATCAATTATGCTACTAGGGTCATATGTAGAAATCTATTATTTTCTAGTTACAAAGGACAAACACAATATTAAGGAGTTAATTCCTATGAAACCTTTTCAGTGACTTTGCCTGATATCTAGGTTCACAAAATCTCAAATCTCTTGAGAGGTAAAAGTTCACTTAGCAGATCAGGCACCATAGAAACCTTTCTCCACAAGAAGTAACTTCTTCACTTTATAAATATGCAGGCAAAATTTGATGGAGGCTTGGCTTCCTCAAATCAATTTAGAAGAGCACTGTCTTAGTCCATTTGGGCTGTTATACCAAAGTATCATCAACTGAAAAGCCTATAAACAACAGAAAAATATTTCTTACAGTTCTGGAAGCTGAGAATCAAAGATCAAGTTGCCAGCAGATTTGATGTTTGGTAAAAGACTGATTACTACGTCATAAACAGCATTTACTACCATATCATCACATGGCAGTAGGTAAAAATCTGATCTCTTCAACTTCTTAAGGGCACTAATCCAATTCATATCCTTCATGTCTTAATCACCTCCCAAAGACCTTTCCTCATAATACTGTATCTTGGAGGTGAAGATTTTGATATGTGAATTTTGAGGAGCTCTAATTATTTGATCCATACAAACAGTTAATAAAGTATTTTAAAATTATAACCCATGAATCCTTATAAATGTTCAGACAAAGAATAAATACTGTGGACTTAGTAGTCACTGTCTATTGTATGATTCTATTTTTGCAGACACCAGGTTAACTCCACATCATATATGACCACAAGGGTGAAAATCTAAATGGAATAAGTTATACTCTATGTATGTATATTCTGTCAAAATACATTCTACTGGCACATATAACTAAAAATATAAAATAAAGGAAAAGAACACATATTGAATTAATTAAAATTACTGATGCATCTACATAAGATATCTGGCCAAATCTAGATTTATTCTGTGTGTGAATAAGTTTTAGAGATTATTTTCTCAGTGGAATAAAAAGGAGAATACTGTTGAGAAAAATCATCCAATACTTGTAAACAGACAAAGAGGCTATGAAATATCCTTTTAATGAAGTGCTAGGCACTGCCTAGTGTATATTTTAGGAATTATCTATTTCTATACAGGGCATGTCCATTTCATTAACTTTCTAATGATGGGGAAATTATAGCTCTATGGAAGTAGTAACTGAATTGCAGAAAAGTGATAGAGATGCAAATTATTCCTAATAATAAAATGATCACTCTTCATAACAATGTAAATAAATTTTGTTCAGTAGAAAATGTAAACCTCTATTATTCAAAATCTCATATTAACCATTTTAAAAGTTTGGTGATTACCTCATTAATATATTGGGAAAATTTTTTAACATGTTTATTTTAAATATTGACACATACAGGCAATCCAAAGATTTTGAGAAAATATTTGTTGTACTTGGCAGATAAAGGATTCATATCTAGAACATATAACATAACACCCAAATCAATAAGAAATGTACCAACTAAATGAAAAATAAAATACAGTTAACTCAAAAAGAGTTTTTAATAAAATAGGATATAGGAATAGATAATAAGCACATTGAAAGGTTGTAATAATCATTAGTTATCAAGGAATGACATATTAAAAACATTACTTAAAAGACTAAACACAAATATTCACAAGAAAATGAAACATATAAAACTTTCAAAAATTATAGGTGAGAGATCAAAATGGTACAACTACTTGGGAAAACTGTTCTTCAGTTTCTTACAAACGTTTGTATTTTACCACATGTTAGCAATTTCTACTCACTTATCCAAGACAAAGAAAAACATATGCCCATAAAATGACTTGTGCATAAATTTACACAGATTTGTTTATATTAACAAGCACAAACTAGAAAGACCACAAATGGAAAAACAATTTATACTTATGTTATATTCATACTTCCCAGCATATTAACAACAAAAACAAAATAAAAAATAAACAAAAACCTACTGAGACACTCAACAACATCAATAAAGCCTTCAGATACTATTTGAGTCAAAGAAAACAGGCACAAAAATTATTCACTGTTTTATTTCATTTTATATAATGTTCAAAAAAGTAATGTGTTTTTATAAATTCATAGCAATGACTGTGTCTAGAGGAAAGATGATATTATTAAAAAGAAGCAAGCCCTGCAACTATTTTCTTTTTTTATTTTTTAGTTGAAACAAAGTTTGTGCACATATTTATAAGACACATTGTGATGTTTTGATTCATTTACAAGTTTCATAGTGATCAACTGAGGATATTTAGAATATTCTATTTCCTTAAACTTTTGTCATTAGGGTAAGTACATGTAAATTCTTTTTCTCTTAGAACTATTTTCAATGTATCCTATAACTTTTGGCCTGTTTTGTTTTCATTTCATTTGTCTTAAAATATTTTTGATATGATTTTGAGAGTTTTGTATGATTTTGTCTTATTTTAAGACCAAATACATGATCTAAACTGTAAATGTTCCATATGCAATTGAGAAAAATTTGTCTTCTGTAGCTGTTGGATGGAATGTTTGGTAGATGTCTATTAGGTTCATTTAATGAATCATGTGGCTTTAATTCCATGTTTCTTTGTTTATTTTCTGTCTGTATGATCTTTTCATTGATGGAAAGGGTATATCAAAGTCTCCTATTATTATTAGATTGCAAACTATATTTTCCTTAAAATTTATTAATTTTTTTGTATATATTTAAGTGTTCTGATTTTGGGGAATACAAACACAAACACACACAATGTTACAACTTACTGCTCTACTGATGCCTTCGTCATTATATATTATCTTGTTTGTCTCTTTTTATAGTTTGTGACTGGAAGTACATTTTATCTGAAATAAATGTAGATCCTATCTCTAAATTTAAAAATTACAATGGTTGGGCACATGTCTTGATGGTAAATGGTTCCTGAGTTCAATCCCCAGTACAAAAGAAAGAGAGAGATAAAGAAAAGTATTATTGCTTTCTTTGGTCTCTATTTGCATGGAATTTATTTTTCCATCCATTCCCTTTTGGTCTATGTGTGTGTCCTTAATAGTGAAGCAGTTCTCTTCTACACAACATAGAGTTGGGTCTTGTTTTCATAACCAATGTGACACTCTCTGCATTTAATTAAAGATTTAATCCATTTACATGTAGATAATTATTAAAGAGTGGACACGTATTTCTGTCATTTTTTTCTTGAGTTTTAAATATTTTATACACCTATTGTTCCTTACTTTGTCTTTTACTGTGTTTTTTGTATGTTTGTGTGTGTGTGGTTAATTGATTTCTTATGACAGTATATTTTGATTATTCACTTTTCAATTTTAGCATAAATATTAGATGTTTTTGCTTTGTGGTTACCATGGAGCTTAGTAAAATCATCTGTAATAGGTTGCTTTAAACAAATAACAATATCCAATGCAGGGGAACAAAGAATAGAAATATTCTATACTTTAATTTCATTACTCTATCTTTTTTTCTCTTTCAAAAATCATCTTAGCTATTCTGTATCCTTAGTGTCATCAACCAAAGTTGGAAGAAAATGTTGTCAGGATTTTGATGAATATTGCTTTGAATTTAATAACAATTTAAGTTAAATTGACCTCTTAATATGAAATCTTCTCATTCATAGTGTACATTACTCTACGTATTTGAGACTTTAGAGGAGAGAATTGACATATCTTTTATTGTATTTATTTTTAGATATTTGATATCTTACACTGTTATGAATGTTTGTTACCAGTATATAAAAATAAAATTAATTTTTATATTTACTTTCACTTAGAAAAGTGGCTAAATTCACTGATATTTTTCTAAAATATATTCATAGTGAATTATTTTAAATTTCAAATTATATCATTTGCAGACAACACTTGCTTTAACATCTGCATTTTTAATATACTTGTTTACTTAATTTTGCACTATTATACTGATTTTAACAATAGTATAGTGTTGAAAAGAAGAGATAATATGCATTCTCATCTCATTTCAGACTTTTTATCATTACATTAGGGTTAGTCAGATTTGTATCTGACAAAAGTTATTTAAAGGGGAAAAATTATTTTGGGCTTACTTTCAGATATTCAGACCATGGTCAGCCAATTCCAACACTCTGGGCCTGAGGTAAGGCAGAACACCATGGTGCCAGAGAATGATATAGGAAAACTGCTCAGCTCATGGCAGCTCATGGCAGCTCATGGCAGCTCATGGCAGCTCTGACAGCCAGGAGCCAGAAGAGGAGGGTCATAGACAAAATATAAACAGTGTTTGCCCTAAGTGACCTACTTCCTCCAGCTGTGTCCCACCTGCCTATGGTTTTCACCCAGTAGTTCAATCAGATTAAAAAGATTAATCTACTGATGAGGTTACAGCTTTCATAGTCTACTCATTTCACCCCTGCATTGCCACATGAGCTTTCAGAGGATATCTGATATCCAAACCATAACAGGTATCTCTTAGGTATAGATACTTTGTAGATACTATTTTCAAATGAAGAAATTTCCCTTCTTTTCTATCTTAGTAAAACTTTTATAATTGTATTTTTAATTTTGTCAAATCTTTTCATTTTCTAATAAGGTATCAAGCCTTTTTCCCTTGACTTGGTTAATGTGGAAAAATATAGTGATCAAAGTTTTCAAATATTAAACAATATTACTTCCTTGGCATAATCCATACTTGTCATGATTTTTTAGCATTACATATTGTTAAATTGAATCTATGCAATTCAAATTCTACAGTACACTATTATTAAAAATAAACACATTTTTTCATCAGCTCTGTAGGACTTTTTTATCTTGAGTGACTGGAACATCTATATCATATTATTTTTTATATATATATATATATATATATATATATATATATATATATATATAACGACAACTTCCCACTTCCTTTTCCTCCAAGTCCCTACAACCACCATTTTACTTTCTCTTTCTATGGATTCAACTACTTTAGATATTCAATATAAATAGAATCATGCAATATTTGTCCTTTTGTGACTGGCTTTCATCGCATAGCCTAATTTATCCAAGGTTCATCTTACTTGTAGCATGACAGAATTTCCTTCTTCTTTTATGTTTGAATCATATTCCATTTTATGTATGCTCTACATTTTCCTTATATACTCATCTGATAATGAACATTTAGATTGCTTCTGTTGCTTGGCAATTGTAAATAATACTGTAATAAAATGTATGTACAAATATCATTTTAACATCCTAATTTTAATTCTTTGGATAAATGCCCATAAGAGGGATTGCTAAATTATGTGGTAGTTATATTTTTACTTTTTTCAGGAACTTCCATACTGTTCCTTTAGTAGTTGTGCCATTTGTCATTCCTATCAAGAGTACACAATTATTATAATTTCTCCACACCCTCATCAACACATTTTTTTATGATCACCATGCTAACATACATGATGAGATAGTCTCTGTAATTTTTACTTGAGTTTCCCTAATGATTAACTATTGAGCATCGTTTCATATACCTGTGGACCATTGTGTGTTTTCTTTAGAGAAAGGCTATCAAAGACCCTGACCCATTTTCTTTTGTTAAATACTGAGTTGTAAAATTTCCTTATATGTTTGGTATATTAACCCCTTATCAGATACATTGTTTGCAAATATATTTTACAATTCCATATGTTCCCTTTTCAGTCTGATGCTTCCCTTTGCTGTGTAAAAGATTTTTAGTTTGATGTAGTACCATTTGTCTATTTTTCCTTTTTTTTTTTTTTTTTTTTTTTTTTGGTCTATGCTTTTAATGTCATATCCAAGAAATCATTACCAAGACCATGTTAGTAAGGGGTTTTTTTTTCCTATTTTCTTCTAGGAATTTTGCAGTTTCAGGTTTTACAATAAAGTTATTGGTATGTTTTCAATTTATTTGTGTTTATACTATAAGATAAGGATCAAAAATATGAAAGTAACTTTGGAACTAGTAGAGGCTTGATGAGTTTATAAGTACATGCTAAAAAATGTCTAGTTTTCCACTGTTAGAGCATTAAGAGTGATTCTGGTAAGGGTTCAGAAGAGTAGAGCTGTATTGAAAGCCTCAGTCTTCTTAGAAATTATCTAAGGATTGGGATCAAAATCTGGAATTGGGATGGAATAGGCAATTTTTATGAGGGATGAATTTAGATATTTGGCAGAAGAAATCTTTAAGCACAATTTTAAAGGTACTTTATGGCTTCTCAATTACTTACAGAGTTAAGTTAATTAAATTTATAATTTATAATCAAGAGTGAAGCAGAATTTAAAGATTTAGAAAATTATAATCTTGACACAATTATAAAGAATAATAAAAAAGTATATTAGGGAGAGAATATCAAGGGTGTGGCTAAAAAATAATTTGAAAAGGAGATTAAAATAGATGGAAGGATGCCACAATCTATTCATCAAGATAATGAGAGATTGACCCTGAAGACATTTCTGAGATCTTCAAGGCTATCACCTTCATCATAGTCCCAGAGCCTTAATACAAGAACCATTTCAATGAATTCTTGGTGTTCAGGGGCTCACCACTAGTAATGCCTCAAATCTCTTCTCTTTGTAGTCTCATGCAATACTACTATGCCTCCCCTGCATTACCCAAGCAGGTAATTCATTATTTAGGCCAAATATAATATACAAATCTATAGTTTGTAAACCTCAGAAACATTTATATAGGGCTAACTCTGCAGGCACAAGTGTGGAAGAGTTGTAGAGACCTAGATACTCCAACATAGATTTGAAAAAAAAAAAAAGTTTAAAAGAGCCTTGAAACCTATACAGAATTTCCACAGAGGCTGGGCTGTGTACAGAGTCCCTACTAGGGTAATGACAGGAAATTTTGGGTTTCTGAACATCACAGAGAGCTCCCATTAGTTCAATCCTTAGTGGAACCAGGGAAACAGGGCTACTCCAGAGATCTCAGACCTGTATATTCACCTGCATTCAACCCCAGCCTGGGAGAGCCCTCAGACACCTGATTCCAACCTAATAAAGGTACAATCAGGACTACACCCAGCAGCCATGAGGATAGTATGTCCTGAAGTTTAGGGGACCCAACCCCCATCCCAGTGTCTGGAAGTTGGATTACAGAGTCCAAAAGATTATTCTCAAGCCTTAAACTTTAGTGTTGATTTTGGACTTTTGGATTTGCTACCTTTCTTCTTGCCTATATATCCCTATTTGAATGAGAATGTCTACCACCTACCTGTACTAATCATTGTATTTTAGAAGCACATAACTTGTTTCACTTCATGGGCTCATATCTGGAGGGAAAATGCCCTAAGAATGAATCATATTTGAGTCTCACATAAGATGTAGACACTGTTTAGATGAGACTTTGGATTTAGACTTTAAATGATAAAAGGAGGCAAAAGTTTAAGGAGCTACTGGAATAAAATGAATGCATTTGTATGTGAGGACATGAGTGTTGGGGATAAAGGGTGGAATGCTATATAGCTTGAATGATGGTGTTCCCTTATGCATGTTGAACCTTAATCTCCTATGCAATGATATGTAGAACTGTGGCAAAAAAACTTTCTTAAAGCTCATGAGATAAGAGTTAATAAGAGGGATGGCATCAAGTTAAAAATCTTCTGCACAGCACAGGAAACACTTAGGAATGTGCAAAGATAACATATTGAATGGGAGAAAATCTTTTCTAGTTAATATTTTTACAGGATTAAAACAAATAATTCAAAAACTCAATGTCAAAAAAGAAATAACCCAATTGACAAATAAATGAATTAAACAGACATTTTTTCAAAATAAGAAATACAAATTGCCAACAAACATAAGAAAAATGTTCAACATCATTAGCAATTAGGGATATGCAAATCAAAACTTCACTGAGATTTTATGTCACACAGTCAGAATAGCAGTCATCAAGAATACAAATACTAACAAATGCTAGAGAGAATATGGAGAAAAAGAACACTTTTACACTATTGATGGGACAATAATTAGCACAAGCACTATGGAAATCAGGATGGAAGTTCCTCAAAAGGCTACACATGGAACCACCATATGGCCAGCTATTTCACTCCTTGGTATTTATGCTAAAGAAGTAAAATCATCATACTATAATGATAAATGCATAGCCATGTTTATAGCAGCACAATTCATAATAGCCAAACTATGAAACCAGCCTAAATGTCCATCAACAGATGAATGAATATGGAAAATGTGGTATGTGTACAAAAAGAAAAAATGAAAAAAAAATGTTTTTTTTTTTTTGCAGGAAAACAGATAGAACTTGAAACCATTGTGTTAAGCAAAATAAGTCAAACCCAGAAGGTCAAGAGTCCTGTGTTTATTCTCACGGTGGAAAGTATAGAGGAAAAAAAGGCAAAGAAAAGTGGGGGGCAGGAGCAGAAATTAATTCAAGGGGTGGAAAAAGGAGAGGGAGGGGGAGTGATGGGAAGTGATATTGTCCAAATTATATTGTTATATAGTGTGTGTGTGTGTGTGTGTACAAATATGTAACAACAAATTCTATCATTATGTACAACTATAATGCACCAATAAAAAAATTGTGGAAAAAAAAGAACTATGGCTGCAGGATTAGCATCCTTATAAAAGGTTTCAAGGCTCTGAAGAAAGTATTCTCTTGCCTTTCTGTCTTGAAGCCCATAAGGACATAACAAGATGCCATCTTGGAAGCAAAAAGCAGCACTCAGCTGACACCAGTGTTGGCATCTTGATCTTGATTTCGTCTCCATAAATGTAAGAAATTAATTTCTGTTCTTAATCTACTATATAGAGTATAAATTACTTATTCTAAAGTATTTTGTTATAACAGCACAAACCAAGACAGTTAATCTAGCTAAAATTTTCAACTGTGTTAATTTATTAAAGGACCAACTCAATCTCAATGATTATTTTCTATTACCTATTTCATTTTTTCCCTGCTCTAATTTTATTTTCTTTCTTCTGTTACTTTGGGCTTATTTTGTTTTGTTTTCTAGTTCCTGGAGGTGTATGTTAGTCAATTTCCATTACTGTAACAAGAATCTGAGATAAATCAACTTATAAAAAGAGAAGCCTTATTTTGACTCACAGTTTTGGAGTTTCCCATCCTTGATTGACCATGTTACTTTCAACCTGTGGTGAGAGAATAAGCCATGAAGGACATGCATGGAGGACAAAAACTGCTCACCTCATAGCAGGGGAGTAAAAGAGGGAATAGGAAGGGGTAGGATTCCTTCCACCTCATTCAAAGTTATGATCCCAGCAGCCTGAACACTCCCACTGAGCCACATCTCTTACACATTTCCTCATGCTCCAATAGTATCACACTGGGAACCCAGCCTTTACCATATGGACATTGGGAAAACACATAGGATCCAAACTACATCCAGGTGTAAAGTTAATACAGGTATTAATCACCATAAGCTTCCATTTTAATGCCACTTTTGCTGTATCCCATAAGATTTAATATATTGTATTTTCATTTTTGTCTTCAGGTATTTTCTAATTTCCACTTTGATTTCTTTATGACCCATTGGTTGTTCAAGATCGGGTGGTTTAATTTTCACCTCTTGGGAAAATTTCCAGATTTTCTTCTACCATTACTTTATAGTTTCATCTCATTTATAATTGGAAAATATATACTTGGTATTATTTCAATCTTCCTAAATTAAATACACGCACACAAACACACACACATATGTAGATAGATATCTCTCCTGGAGAATATTCCATGTATGCTAGTCCTTTTTATCTACAATGTTATTCAAGCCCTCTGTATCTTTAATGATCTTCTGTCTGTATGTTCTATCCACATTGGAAGTATTGTATTACAGTTTCAGTAATTAAAGTTACAAATGTGTTACTATTTTTCCCTTCAGTTCTATCTATGTTTGCTTTATGTATTCTGGTGCTCTGTTTTCTCTGATATTGGATTGATGCTCAATCACAATAAGCAGGTGAGGGTAGGGAAGATTTGAAGTCCATTAGACAAAGAGGAGTGGGAACAGGAAACATAGTAGAATGAATTGGACATTACTTTCTTATGTGCATATATAAATATATGACCAACACAATTCACATGGAGAAAACTAGAAGAATGCGAAATTATATTCCTTATATTATAATATGTCAAAATACATTCTATTGTTATATATAACTAAAAACAAATAAAAAATAAAGAAAGAAATTCAATAAAAAAGAAGAAAATTGATTGAAGGAAGTTACAAATTGCCAAATTTTGGGGTCAATCTGAATAAACACTGACTAAAAAAACTGTGGTATAAGAACTAGATAAAAATAAAACACTGGAAATAATACCATGAGAAATGGGAGAGATAATGCTAATTAAAGCTTTCTAAGAAGTATGTATTGTTCTAAAGAAGTATGGAAATATTGATTCAATTGTCAAGTACTTAGATCTATATAATGATGCAGGCATATTTCTCGGTATTAATCACAATAAAAATTATATCTATTCATTACTTTTCTGTTTACCCTCAGTTCAGGATTTTAAAAAAGTAATAAGGTAACAAGTAGTCTTCTATACATGTTAACAAGCAAATGCACTACTAGAAAAGCTATTTCAATGATTATCTCCTTTTCAGAGGCCTCTGAACACCTCACTTATTCTTCCTATCAGAAGTTAAATCCTGGGCTGGGGATGTGGCTCAAGTGGTAGCGCGCTTGCCTGGCATGCATGCGGCCCGGGTTCGATCCCCAATACCACATACAAACAAAGATGTTGTGTCCGCCAATAACTAAAAAATAAATATTGAAAAAAATTCTCTCTCTCTCTTTAAAAAAAAATAATAAAAAAAAGAAGTTAAATCCTTCCTCTCATCCATTCTCATCTTTTTATTTTAAGCTTTATCTCAAATCAAATTAATATAGGATAGTTACTGATGTGTTTCTGAATTATGTGGAAAATTTTACCAAATATACATACTGAATTCCACTGTCATGTTTCCAGATAAGCTTAAGCAGCAAGACAAAGACAAGTCCCAGGCAGGATTTTTTACTTCCAATTCATTGTATTACAATTCCACTTGCATTTTCCAGGATAACTTGTTATCACTTATAACTTATTATGTGCTGCATATACCCTCAGAAATAACTTACTGTACTAAGATCCCAAAAGATCAGACTTAACCTATAGGTTAAGTCGGTCCAAAATCTTTGATATATTTGAAGCAATATATTCTCATTGTAAGATAATTAAAAAGCATTTTTAAAGCATGTAATGTTCTTAATTCCTTCTTCTTCATTTTATCCTAATGCTGAGAGCCATTAGCCAAGTAGGTATGACAATTTCCTTGCCAGCGTACCCCATGTTGCAGTGACATTGAATGTAGGTGACCTTGCTCAAGGACCAAGGCGGATTAGGGTGTTCCCGGTTTAAGATAATCGGGTTTAGGGCGTTCCCGGTTTAGGTTCCAGGTTTAAGGTTTAAGATTATTCCTGCTGGGAATAGGGTGTATCCTGCTGCCTGAGTTCCCCTTGAGTTCTCACGGGATTCAGACAGTATATTTTTGGGAGATAGAAGCCCAGTGGAGGTGGATTTGGGCAGAGAACGTGGATTTCCCCAGAACGTGATTGTAGACAGCTGGTGTGAGTTCGGGAATAAAGAGTTGCTGTTTGAATCTACAAGCTGTGTGGTGGCTCGTGATTGTGTGCCCAGCCAGACTGCGGCATTTGTGCCCAGCCAGACTGCGGCATCCTAATATGTATGATAGTATGTATACTTTTTGCTAAGGAAGTAATTTAATGTTTTATGCACCAGTTTGTTCTTGTCTTTCTTCACATAATATTATAGTGTGGTCATTCTCAAACATCTTTATAAAAATCTTCCAACACTTGAACTTTTATGTTATATTTTGTCATATAGATGTGTTGTGATTTATTTACCTGGTCTACATTGTTGAATAAAATAGACCTCCAGTTTTTACTAAGATAAACAATGATGTAAAGTTGTTCAGCATAAATGTTGGCATTAATCTCTGAGAATTTCTTCAAAATAGAAGGAATGGAATTAGTGGATGTAATATTTTTAAGGCTCTTCATTCCAGATATGTTGTTTTAAGGCTCTGTAATTTATGTATATTTATTTCTTTGTGAGTAGTCATGCTACCTCAAAAAATCTACACTTTTTTGCAGACCACTGTAATATGTGGTCTAAGGATAGAACATTTTAATCTTCATAGAGTAGACTGGGATTGTAGAGAAGAGACCTGAAAGTTTCTCTTCATTACAGCTTACTTGCTCTGTGGTCTGTAGCAATTCACCGAACTATTTTGTTGAAAAACTGCCTCAAGGTTCTACTGAGTAAGGAAGAATGGGGAGGATGCACTTATTTTCTTCAAAATAGGACCATAAACTGTAAAAATTCAAGCACACAAAACTAGATAGAAAATGAAGAGCTGAATTTAACACACAAGAGCCAGCCAGTGCCTATATTGCTTTGGGGTTGATATTGCAAAGAATTTATTTAACTATCTGTAGAGGTTTCCAGAAATTGAAACAACTTTTGGTCTTTCATAAAAAGACTTTTTTTTTGGAGGGGTGGGTGGCTTGAGTTGTGGCTCAGTGGTAGTGCACTCCTCTGGCATGTGTGAGGCACTAAGTTCGATTCTCAGTACCACATAAAAATAAAGGTGTTGAAAACAAGGCATTTTTTTTTCTGTTTGTGCTCCAAAAATTTCCCACTTTAAACAAAATTTATTTTAAAAAACTAATTATGTTACAAATTATCTTATCAATTTTTTAATTTTTACAGATTGCTTCCTTTTTTCTATTCTTTTCTTGAATGTTCATTTAAATTTAATACAGGAAATGGTTTAATTATTTTAAAAATATTAATACTAGAACATCCCCTGACATGATGCTGATTTGGTAGAAGCAGAAAAGAGCATCTTTGAAATATCTCTTGCAGTTTTGGATCTTGTAAACAACTTTTGGTGATTTATAAAAAGCTTTCTTTCTATGAACATTTATGAACAATTTGTGTCTGGTACTACATTAGACAATAAAAATTCAGAAAACAATAAGATAGATGATTTCTCTTCAAACAGTTCATGGCATGGTTAGAGAAATAAACATATAGTTATAATTACAGTACTATGGATAAACAATACTAGATTAGAAGGAACATTTAGATTGTATTAAATAATGACATATTCAGCCTTATAGTTATGTCTGGATAAAACTCTCAGAGGAAGTAACTTTTGACAATACAAAAAGAAAAAAAAATGTTCACAGTAAAAAAAGTGAAAATAACATTAAAAAGCAGAGGTGATAGCATCTTGCATTAAAAGAGCACAAGCTAAGAGTTCTCAGAAATGTCCCACCTAGATGATTTCTCTACTAAAATACAATCTGTTTACCATCAGGTATGCCTTCTCTTTCTGCTACAATCTTTTAAGAGATTACTAAAACTGTTTTATTTGGTGTTTCTGTATAGATATTTTGTATAACTCTCCCCATACTAAAACTGATTTTTAAATAAATATAAGCATTCGGTGATTGTGTTAGAATCAGAAGGGCCATGAGCTTTCAGGATTTGCAATGCTTGCACATAAGTCAATAACTGAGCAAAACTTCAAGAAGCTGATGGAACATAAAAGAGACAATTTCCCCCTGGCTTGCACCCACTGCTATAGGCAGCACTTCTGGAAGAGCTGAACTGAGTACAGAAGAGCCTAGAATTCTTTCTAGGTCTCTGTGAGTTTCTGATCAGGACTTTGATGTCTTTGGAGTGAGGCATGATACAAATACAAAGAATTTATTACTAACTTTTCACTGAAAAATTATCTCATGGAAAAATTTAAGAGCTCAACATTAAAATTTCAACCTAACCAAACAACATTTTTTTGTTTTATAACTTATTAGTTATAAAATGAAAATATAAAAAATAGCAATTAACATCTCTCATACTTATGTGGTGTTTCTGTACAAATACCTATTAAATATTAAGGTGAAGAGTGGCTGGGAGCACTCCAGGGCTCTGCAAAGCACAGAGCACATCAGTTGCCACCATTTATTTGTTTGCATCAGCAAAGTCTGCAATACAGAGATAATCAAGTTTCTCTCCCCTCTCAATTTACACCTATTTGTTTCTCCTTTTTTCTTATTATTCTTCTCCCCATTGAAAATCTATTTTAGCCTTTAAAAATTATGTAGAAAAAACATAAATTGAACTGCAGTGGGATATGTATTATGAGATAATACAGCACTGGAAAGGTTTACCATTTTCCCTCATATTTCCTGGAGTGAAGAATTCAATAACAACCAAAAAAAAGGAATTTTTTTATCTTTTCAGTAGAAGTTAGAAGACTAAGACTAGCCTGGTAGATGTGGAACAACAGAAAACACAGTGGAAGTGGAAGGAGGGATCACATTCCAGGAGTAATACAGAGGACTCTCCTAGATGACAGTAGCAAGTCACTTGAATCCCCAGATCCATAAAAAGATCTGGTACTTGACAGGCACTAATCACTTCCTCTCCGGCATAAGATGGTACATTTACTCCTCATAACAACCTGGAAGTAGGAGATATTGTGCCCATATTACAGATGAGGAAACTGAATCTAAAGAAAATTAGGTAAAATATGTTACCTGTAGTGGATAGATTAAATCTCTACAGAATGCTAAAGCATATAATATTTCCTTGAATGGGGCTACCTCCCAAGACTTTCTCCAATATCACAACCCCACCCACTTTTTTTATTTTTTCTATAGTCTTATACTCAGGCGTAATCTACTACATTCAGATTACTGGTATCTGCACCATAGATATATAAAAATTCAGTTAATATTCTTACTCTCTTCTCCTCTTAATATGTATTGTAATAGCCTATCCTATATGACCTGAATAATTGATGAAGGTCTTAGTACAAATTCATTTGGAGGAGGTAGACCCTTTGAGAGGCCACCCCAGTCCAGAGGGCTACCAGGCATATGTTCAATGACCTGAGAATTTAAACTTGACTTTTTCCTGCTACTTTCAAAATCTTTATCCCAGGATTTATAGTGATGAAAACTGTATGTTAATAGTTTAACCTGGGGCTGGGATTGTGGCTCAGTGGTAGAGCGCTCGCCTAGCACGTGGGAGGCCCTGGGTTCGATCCTCAGCACCACATAAAAATAAATAAATAAAACAAAGATATTGTGTCCAGTTACAACCAAAAAGTAAATATTAAAAAAATTTTAGGGTTATTTGTTTTCTTAATCAACAAATGGGCCAAGGACCTGAACAGACACTTCTCAGAGGAGGATATACAATCAATCAACAAGTACATGGAAAAAGGCTCACCATCTCTAGCAGTCAGAGAAATGCAAATCAAAACCACCCTAAGATACCATCTCACTCCAGTAAAATTGGCAGCCATTATGAAGTCAAACAACAACAAATGCTGGGGAGGATGTGGGGAAAAGGGTACACTTGTACATTGCTGGTGGGACTGCAAACTGGTGCGGCCAATTTGGAAAGCAGTATGAAGATTTCTGGGGAAGCTGGGAATGGAACCACCATTTGATCCAGCTATTGCCCTTCTCGGACTATTCCCTGAAGTCCTTAAAAGAGCGTACTATAAGGATACTGCTACATTGATGTTCATAGCAGCACAATTCACAATAGCTAGACTGTGGAACCAACTTAGATGCCCTTCAATAGATGAATGAATTAAAAAAATGTAGCATTTATACACAATGGAGTATTACTCAGCACTAAAAAATGACAAAATTACGGAATTTGCAGGGAAATGGATGGCATTAGAGCAGATTATGCTAAGTGAAGCTAGCCAATCCCTAAAAAACAAATGCCAAATGACTTCTTTGATATAAGGAGAGCAACTAAAACCAGAGCAGGGAGGAAGAGCATGAGAAGAAGATTAACATTAAACAGGGATGAGAGGTGGGAGGGAAAGAGAGAGAGAAGGGAAATTGCATGGAAATGGAAGGTGACCCTCATTGTTATGCAAAATTACATATAAGAGAATATGAGGGGAAAGGGGAAAAATCAAGGGAGAGAAATGAATGACAGTAGATGGGGTAGAGATAGAAGATGGGAGGGGAGGGGAGGGGGGATAGTAGAGGATAGGAAAGATAGCAGAATACAACAGTCACTAGTATGGCAGTATGTAAAAACGTGGATATGTAACCGATGTGATTCTGCAATCTGTATACAGGGTAAAAATGGAAGTTCATAACCCACTTGAATCAAATGTATGAAATATGATATGTCAAGGGCTTTGTAATGTTTTGAACAACCAATAAAAAAAATTAAAAAAAAATTTAGGGGACTGGGGATGTGGTTCAAGCGGTAGCATGCTCGCCTGGCATGCGTGTGGCCTGGGTTCTATCCTCAGCACCACATACAAAGATGTTGTGTCTGCCAAAAACTAGAGAATAAATATTTAAAAAAAAAATTCTCTCTATCTCTCTCACCAAAAAAAAAAAAAAAAAAAATTTAAAAAATAAAGCTAAATCACTAACATTTCTTCAAATTTACATATTTTTATAAGCAGGTACACAATTGTTTATAAGTCAATCTGCTGTACTTTTAAGTGAAATTTGAGAAAGTTCCTCTAGAAAATTGGGTTGATTTTAAGGTATCAAACTGAAAAAGTCAGGCAATGAGTACTGTAATCAAAATAAACTCCTTCTGCACTTTGGTTAGCCATTACCATGATTTCTTATAATACTTAAACATCCAAGAAATCAAGATTAAATTAGCAAAATTGATATACATGCATACAACAACCATGTGCCAGGACCTGGCATTGTTCCTTCAAAGGATACTTTATTCAAAAGAGCTGCCTCTTGCTTCTGATTTCTGGTATCCAATATACAATTTGATTACATGCAATACTCAATGTCTTAATGCTGTCTTTTGATTTCTCAGCTCCAATAGCTTTGCAAGGAGAATATTTTTTTCCTGTTCTCTCAAAAAAGTTGCAATTTTAAGATAATACAAAAACAACTCAAGGAGCAGTGAAAACAATTTCAAAAATGATATACTGAGATTCCCATCAGAACAGATGGCCTCTGATCTTAATTTATTGGTACGTAGTTTTTCAATCCTTGGCTAATCTCTCACCCCTCTGTTTGATAGTTCACTTCTCCGTAGACAGAGAGGGTTCTCACATTCACTCTTCATTGATTTCAGGTAATTACTGCACAGTAATAATTTGAAAAACATGCAAATCTTGACAGATGATTGGATATCTAATTGAAATAACCACCATAGTTCTTTTAGGAATATAGTTAAAAGTCACTCAATTGAGGTACATAATGCTTCCAGAGACCCAGAAATTCCTAAACCTTGTCCTGCCAATCACCCATTCTTTCCAAGGCATTCCCAAAGGAAATATAATGCAATGTGTAATGAATAGGGACCAAAGCATAGTTTTGTTTATAAACTAGTAATAATAACTAATTTTTTATTGCCTACTATGTCTCAGGACTCATTCTAACCATTAAAATTACAAACTTATTTGATCCTTAACGTGAATCTTCAGGAAAGCTTCCATTATTATGTCCATTTTCCATAAGAGAAGACTGTTCTTGAGACAAAGAGCAAATAAGTGGCATATCTCAGATCTGAATCCAATATTTAAATCCATGGCCAGTGTTAGTATTGCCCCATATTGCCTTCTAAAACAGAAAAAGGGGCCTAATAATATGATCTGCAATTTCATTGTAAGAGCTGAACTATAGAAAAATCCTTGACATCTGCTCTAAGAAACTAAACTTTGTGTCTAGGTAGGGGATCAGTTCCCACTTGGGAAACTAATCTTCTTATGCCCAGGAAGTCACCACTCCCTTCAGGGTTGCCTTTGGCTGGCTATAGGATAGGTGTGTTGAATCAATAAAGACCAGTGACAACAGTGGTGGTCCCTCCTCTAGTTTCCTCTGGAGCTCTCAGACTATTAAAATAACAACTTCCTATTCTTGGGCATCAGCCTGCATTACCCATGAATAGAATAGTGACAACAGAATCCTCTGCTCTCATTTTTGATGAGGAAATTCTTCCCTTTTTCCACATTATGGTAGAGGACCAAAGCATGTTTGTTGTTCATTCATGTTATATGTATGTTCTCTGTGAGAAGGCATACTCATATGAAGAAAAATACATTTCCAACAACTAGGCAGTTTTGCATTAAAATTTAAAAGTAGAAGATATAGACAGAACTGACCTGAGTCTACCATTATGCCCAGCTATTTTAAGAGAATAGAGCATAACTACCTGATTTTGATTTACTGGTCCACCTACCTGTCGAATATGACTCAGTAAACAATCTTCTCTCATGAAGGTGGATATAAGAAGAGGAAAGTGGAAAGGGAAGAGCAGAATGGAGGTGTTCCCATCCAACATAAACAGATAAAATACTCCTTAAAAAGTTTCTGTATTTCCTTTTACCCTCATAATAGTAGTATAATAATGAGTGTGTTACGTTTCTGTCACTGTAACAAAATACCTGAAATAAAAATCTTAAAGGAGAAAACATTCATTTGGGCTCACAATTTTAAAGATTTCAGTCCAAGGTCACTTGGATCCATTGGTTCTGGGCTGGTGGTGAAACAGAACACCATGGTTGGGAGGGTGTGGCAGAGAAAAAAAAAAATGTTTACCTCATGGTAGCCAGGAAGCAGAGAGCAAGCAAGAGTGAGGAAGAGGACACGGACAAGATACACCTTTCCAGGGAAGGACCTCAGTGACCTACTTCTTCCAACTGGGTCCCACCTCCTACCATTTCCCCCACCTCCCAAGAGTTCATTCTGTTATGAACCTGCCATTCTGATTCTTCTCTCATTGATATATGAATATAGCAGCTATGATTTAGATATGAGGGAGTCCCACAAATGCTCACATGTGAGATGATGTAAGAAAGTTCAGAGGTGAAATGATTAGATTACAAAAGATGTAAACTAATCTGTTGATTAATCCACTGAAATGAATTAACTGGATGATAACTGTAAGCAGGTAGGATATAGCCTGAGAAGTCACTGGAGGGATGCCTTTGGGTTTATATTTTGTCCCTGATGAGCAGACCTCTTTCTCTGCTTTCTGTCTGTTATTGGGAGCTGCCTTCCTCTGCCACACCTTTCTACCATGATGTTCTGCTTCACCTCGGTGTCCAAAGCTATGGAGTCAACAACACATGGACTGAGACCTTTGAAACCATGAGTCCCTAATAGATTTTTCCTCCTCTAATTGTTCCTGTCAGCTCTTTTGGCCACAGAGATGCAAAGCTGATTGAAACAATAGCTAATGACAAAAAATTGATAAATAGGAATATATTTACCCCTTTATTTCACATTTGAATATGTTCATCCAGAATTTGATGTGGATTTGAAGCCAAAGTGATTCAATCAAGGCAGAAACTTTCTTTGTGTTTTGGAAGCTACTTTTTTATCTATCCTACTATACAGCAGATTTCCATTAAAGAAAGGGGGACAAGAATGCCCTTTCTCATTTTATATTATTACTCTGAAACTGATCTTCTGTATCTCCGATTAGAAGGTCCCAAATAGAATTGACTTCTAGATTTCCTTCAGATCAAGTCTCTTCAGACAACATCTATAGAACCACTTAAGACTGACCCAAATGTAGCTATCATCTAAGCTATCACATTGCCACTTCAGACTTCTTTCATATCAAAGCTCTCCAGCAAAAGAACCACACATTTTCTAAAGATATTTATTATAAACATAGCTACATTGTTAGTGAATGTATAATACTGTGCTCAATTAAGGATGATCCAATACCCAAAAAGTATTTTTTTCTAACATTTGGTTGACTCTAACTTGGACCCACACCTCAAATCCATGCAAGCATCAGACTTGATGGTGACTCAAACGAAGCTCAGTGAAAACACTGAGAAATAGTCATAGATTCAGAATGTAGTTCTAAGGTAAAACTAACAGAGGGTCCTAACAAATTGGATAGAGATTATATGAGAAATATAAGAATCAATTATAATTCAAAGAGTTTTTTTCTTATTATCTTTTTTGTTTTTGACCTTAAAAAGGAAAAACTACATTGTCATCAAATGTAACGGAAGACTACAGATATAGATAACTATGGTAGTAGTTTTCACATTAAGTGTAAATGATCTAAACATGGATTGAATAAGAAGCAAACCCAACTATGGAGTGCCTACAAGAAACCCATCATAAATATAAAAGATACAAATAATTTGAAAGTAAAAGGATAGAAAAAAGATCCCACATTATTGCTAATCAAAGAAATTAGAAGTACCTATATTGATATCAAACAAAGTAGATTTCACAGCACAGAATATGGCCTGAGATAATAAAAGGTCATTTTATAATGGTAACCGGATTAAATTTTCAAGAAGATCTGAAAATCCTTAATTTTTATGGTTCTAATAACATAATGTCAAAATGCATGAGAAATGATAAAATAAGAAATTGACCAATTTAAAATTATAGTCAGAGAATTCAATATCCTTGTAGTGATTAATATAACAAGGAGACATAAAATCAATAACAATGTAGATTTGAATAACACTGTATTCACCTTGATCTGATTTACATTTAGAGAAATACTTTATCCTACAATGGCCAAATACATTCTTTTTAAGTGAATATGGTCTATTTACAAGAGTGGGCCATATTCTGGGATATAAATTAAGTATCAATAAGCTCAAAAGAATAGGTCTTTAATCAAAAGGTGGAAGTCAGCACTAAACACTCTAAAATATATGGATACTGGATTTTAGAATATGATAAATCATATTTGTTACTATTATTATTATTATATTTATTAATTTATTGAAGTACAAACAATTTTGTTGTACATAGGAGCACAACTAGCCACAGCATAGAAACAGTATGGTAAAGTACAATCTACAACATAAACATACCAACCATGGAGTAAAAGCATAAGTCATAAGCAATCTACACAGAAAGATTATTACCACAGCATTAGCTCAAACCAGTTCAAGTAATGTGGACATCCCAGAGGATATATTAAAACTTTTTAAAAACTGAAGTGACATGCAAAACCTACAATCAAATGGTCATTGAATTTGACAATACATATAGGTATTTTTGAGGTTTAAATTTTTAAGTATAATGTTTTATTTGAAATTTTTTCATTTGATAATTTATTTTGTCATTGCATTAACATAAATGTTAAGGCACAGTAATATCAAGAATTTTGTTTGAAAGCCAATAAAAAGAATTATAAGTTGTCAACAGTTTTAAGAGCTTATGTTAGTCACAGTGACAGAAGCAACTCACAGCAACTCACAGAATATCAGGAAATGACAGCCAAAATGTTTGTTAACCAAAGCAAAATCATTCCTATTAAACAGTCAGTTTTGCTAGGTTTAATTCTAGTGCTCGGAAGTGTGCCATCAGAAGACATAAACTGGAAATGACAATAATGCATTTATGAGACGTGTAAAGGTGAAGCACATTACAGTGAGAGAAGATGACATTGCTGAAAGGACGACTTTGAAGTGATGAGGAAAAATGAACAGGGGAGGAGAAGAAAAGTTGTGAGAAATGGAGCAGGAAGAACATTATTTCATGTAAATTAAAATTAAATGTAAAAGGATGACAGTAGCTCTGATCTTGTCAGGCCAAGGTATTTTGGTGGCAGACAGTAATATGAGAATTATAAGCAATTTGCAAACCACAGGTCTGTAAGTATGCACATTTCTCCTCTCTTATGATGGTTAGTCAGGGTTTTTTTTTGTTTTGTTTTGTTTTGTTTTTCCCATGGAGCAAAACAAACTCAAAAATATCAGTTTCATGTATCCATGCCAAAATCAGGAGCAGTCTTTACCTGCCAATGAAAGACAATTCCCTCTGAACCACAGACAAAATTATGCAATAACTGCTTTGCCACTGACAAAGCCCCCCCAAACTCTTACTTGAGCCCCCTTTTCAGACAATGTGGATTGCTCAATTTTCCAGGCTCTCTCTCTTTCTGATTTAGCTACTATACCTGCCCCTTTCTCTGCTGGGGTGCAACCCCTGATCTCCATTTCTGCTGCTCTTTTGGACTGTCAGTTGCAGTGTCAGTCTCTTTCTATCTCTCTTCCCTCTCCCTGCCTCCCTCTTTGCCCCTTACTCTATTGAGAACTAAACCCAGGGGTTCTCTACCACTGAGCTACATCCCCCACACTTTTTATTTTATTTTTGAGACAAAGTCTAATTTGCTCAGGCCCTTGTTAAATTGCTAAGGCTGGCCTGGGACTTGTAATCCTCCTGTCTCAGCCTCTGGAGACACTGGGATAACAGGCATGCACCACCCTCATTTTCTTTATGTCCACATGAACAATTTCCATCTCCTCTCCTCTAATAATGGCTAACACACTGTGTTTGCTATGTGCCAGGAATGTTTCCATAAAATACATAATGTATTATATGCTTAAAACCATTCTATATGTTTGGTACTTTTATGACCTTACTTTACCCATAAACAGCCTGGTTACAAAGAGGATAGCAGCTTGCTTAAAATCACACAAGAGGAAAGGAATTGAATTCAGAAAAATCTGGTACCATATTCCCCTGTCTTAACAAAGATATTGTTTAGCACTTGTGCAAGTATTCATTGATGTAACAAACATTAAATTTAGCATAATTTGGTGCCAGTTTCTATGTCAGGTTTTAGGGGGATACATCAATGAAGAAAAGAGATGACACCTTTTGGGGGGCTAGTAGTCAGCTTAGAGTTACAGACAATGAACTAGTATATTATTATCACTGAAGAACTCTTAAGATAAATAACAAAGGTGGTTAGAGATAATTTAATAATAATAGGAAATATGATCATCTATGGTCAAGTCCTGAGGGATGACAAAGATCCAGTCACATTATGGACAGGTGGGTGAGCTCTCCAGAGGAAAGAGGGCAGGTAAAGGCCCTAAGTTAGAAGAAATCTTCCCACTTACAAGAAGGCTATCAGAGTAGGAGTAAAGTAGATGAAAAGAGAATTCATATTTGATTTAAAAAGGAGCAAATTAGATCATGCAAAATATTTTAGTCTATGTAAGGAGTTTTTGTTTTGTGTAAAACGTAATAGGGTTTTCAGCTATATAAAGTGACATGATCAGATTTATATTCTTTAAAAAAAAAAAAAAAAAAAAAACTGCTCTGTCATCTTTGTGTAACAGAATAAATATGGAGAGACCAGAAGGTTGCTGAGATAGAAGCATCTAGAAGTACTGGTGGCTCTATGGTCCTGCTGGAGATGATAATCAGTGGTCATGTTCGGGGTGTATTTTGTAAGATGAGCTGACCATAGTGTTGTTGTAGTAAATGCAGAGAACAGATGGAAGGCAGCACTTAAAGCTGACTTTCAGAGTACATGGGATACCATCTCCTGAAATGAGAAACACTGGAATAGATATGGTTGAAATCAAGAGTTTAATTGAATGTATTATATATACATATAATCTTGAGCCTCCAATTTTGTGTATAATCAAATTATGACTTGACCAGCTCCAGAATAGGAGACTACATTAGAACCCTCAGAAACATGTTGGAATATGAAGAGAAAACATCTTTCCCTAGGTGGGGGCTCTAAAGAGGGAAGAAGTCCTAAAATTCTCAGCACTCTGCATGGCCCCACTGATGAAACTGTAATAGAACAAAGTGTGTTTCTGTATCTGAGAGAGCCTGGCACAGTCAATAAAGATTTGTTCAGCCAAGAATAGAATGGGAGAGAAGTCCAATCTCTCTGGTGGCTATAAAGATGCAAAATTTAGTCCTGAAGTGTCCTGTGATTGTGACAGAGGACTCCACCCCACCCCCTTACCCCCACTTCAGTCCCATAGTGGACAGCTTTGCAACCAGGTACCAGATGGTAACACACCAACATTTATGATGATGGTATCAGGGAGTAATGCCAACTGTCAAAGACCAGACAGAATGAGTAACATCATGGATACCTGCATGGGAGAGTTACCAACTTAAGCCAGATGGCTCCCTCTGATGCCAGAACACTAATGCCAGTTTGAGAAGACCAGGGAAAGGGTAATTCTAAATTAATTCAGTTCACATAAAGATGGAAAAAGCTTGAAGTTGACTGAGTTAATAAACTATTACAATCACAGAATGTTTTTACTTTTAGGAAGAGTATGGATTGGTGAGTTTTGAAAAGTACTTGTGTTTCTTTAAACCTCTAAGTAAACTTACTTACAACTTCTTACTGGCTACAATATTAATAGTTCATTGGCCTTCACTCCATAACCCCCTTCACCATCTTAGAGTTTTGCAAGTCACTTCTCATTAGCTCATGAATGGTTAGACCACTGCTGTTCAACATATTCAAGGTCTAGTCCTAGTTGCATTAGCAGGGTTGGACTAAGATAACAAGGTAGGGCTGATTGGACCTTGATATTTCATAATGACTTGAGTGTAACAGCTTTTCATTTTGTCCTCTCAGAACCTCCCTGTTATGGTTTAAATATGGTGTATCCCAAAGCTCATATGTAAGACAATGCAAGGGTTAGAGGTGAAATGATTGGGTTATGAAAGCCTCAATCTAATCAGTAAACTAATCCCCTGATACAGATTGACTTGGTGGTAACTATTTGCAGGTAGGATATCACTAGATGAGATGGGTCATTGGGGGTGTGCCTTTGGGGTATATTTTTTCATCCATGGTGATCGGAGTGTCCCCCCACCTCTGATTCTGGGTGCAATGCTGTGAGACACTTTTCTCCACCACATTCTTCCACCATTATATTCTGCCTTTCCTCAAGCCCCAAGGAATGGAGCCAGTCTTCTATGGACTGAGACCTCTGATCTGTGATCCCCCAAATAAACGTTCCCTCCTCTACTTGTTCTTGTCAGTTCTTTTGGTTGCAGCAGTGAAAATGCTGACAGAAACCCTCCCCTCTATCAAACATCCATATCTATCCTATGACTCAGATATGTGTCTATGGGTGCTCAGAGAAAAAGCTAAGAAACAGATGACATGCTCCTGAACTCAATCAATAAATTTTCATTTTTGGATCAAAGTCAAATTCCCTTGAGGATAATTTTTCTCAAAAATATCTCTAGTGTCCCTAGAAAGAAACATCTAGCAGACCCTCCAACAGAAAAGTTATACTCTTTTGTCTGAATTTCACTTTGACAAAAGCTCAGATCCCTACCTACCCAAATAAGTGACACAAATATTAGAAATTTTAGGCTAGGATAGAAGCAGATTGACAGCTCATTAAACCATTTTTAAAAGAGCCAGGTACGGAGGTGCATACCTATAATCCCAGCAGCTGGGTAGGCTGAGATAGGAGAATCACCTGAGTTCCAAGCCAGTCTCAGCAAAAGTGAGGCACTAAGCAATTCAGTGAGACCCAAAATAGGGCTGGGGATGTAGCTTAATGATTGAGTTCCCCTAAGCACCAAAAAAAAAAAAAAAAAAGGAATTTTGATACAACTAGCTTTTATCCAGAGTTGTTATTCAAGTGTCATTAAAGCCATTATGAAGGCAAATTTTTCCAGTAATGATGTGCTCATGTGACCTCATCTACTAACTCTTGAATAACATGATAGGATTATACTTAGTTTTCCTCTTCCTCCTCCTTTACTCCTCCATTTTTGTCCCTAAGACTTTAGGGTAAAATTTAGGCAATAGCTTAAATATAATTTCCTTATTCATTTATTCTCTCAAAAAATATTTATGGAAGCCCTATTAAGTGTCAATCCTTGATTCTAGGTGATAGTAAAATATCAGGAAGGAGGACAAAAATAGGATACTGTGCTTATATTCCAAAATGAAGCCAAATAGATAATACAAAAATAATAATCACATACTATGGTTAAAATAATCCAGAGATACCTGATAGAGAAAAATGGAAGTCTTTATGCAGTCTTAACAAAATCTAACTTCAGAATTAGCCAATTATTTGTTTCAGTCTATCTTATATGTCCTTAGATGATTTGATCTACGTGGGATTATAATATGATTAAAAGTTATTTATTTTTTAACTTTATTTAAACTCACCACTGCCATGGAACCTATGTAACAGTTTTCTATATAGAGCAGAACTCTGGGTTAGAAAGACACAGAGGTCAAAGTCAGAGAGATGAGGGCTCTAATCTCTCATCTGCATCTTGCTATCCTTGTGTCCTTGGGCAAGTTACTTGACTTCATGTAACCTCCTGTTACCCATTTACAAAATGGAAACAGTAACAACTCAAAGTTTTTTTGTAAGAATCAACATGATAATAACATAAATATGGATCTACTTGGTTTTAGCAATTGGAATTAAAACTGAAATTATTTTACTGTTTTGCCAAATAATACAAATAATGTCACCTATCACCCTCTTTCCTCCTAGATAACAATCTCTTTATAGATCTTTCAGCTGATAACATTTCTCTATTTTTAGTTAAGATTCTCTCATATCTTATTCAAATTTCTTCCCCCCTCCACAAAAGCAGGACACACTACTGATTACAAGTGCAAGTCTACAGAGACAGCACCTCCATCTGAGCTTCAGTGGCAGTTAAGAGGAAACAGTAAAATACCTAATCACATGAGCAACCACAATGCCTGATGACAAGTCCACCATTCTCTTTCTTTTAGTTGTTGTTATGTCTCTGTTGAACATGAACTGTTTGTCTGTTTCACCTTTAAAAGAGGTATCCTGTTAGAGTCTGTAAACAAGTCAAAATAACACCTGGCATTTTGCCAGGGGAATGTTAGAGTTCGTAAACAAGTCTGGATGGTGCCTGGCAAAATGCCAGAGGGAATGGTTTGAGAAGTAACAAAAGCGAGCCATTCAGTGTGGAGATTCCTGATTGGTTGACTGCTGTATCTAGTTTATGTTAATTAGATAAGCTGTGTGGAATGTATAAATACCACTCTTGTCCTACAATAAACGGCTCCCTCTCCTGCTGTATCAACATACACAAGTTGTTCATCACTCCTCGGTTATTTTGCTGCAGCCAGACTGCGGCAGTATCCAAGTGTTGGCTCTATGTAGGTTCTGTAAAGGCACTTTGGGCCTCCCCTGCACTTTGGTCCCTTGAATAGGAAAGCAGGCTAAAGACAAATGTTCTTTATTGTCCTACATCAGCCACAGTTGGGGCTCATTCATGTAGAAGAGTACTATGAAACTGTCCCAATTAAATCACAGCCACAATTGGTGGGTATTTTCCCTATTTATAGGAAACCCCCATATCATAACTAAACATAGGGAATAAGAGCTGAACCTCTGTTATTCTCCTCAAAGCCCTGTAATCTGTGGGCTTTGATCCAAGTCCAGAAGTATCAGGTACTATTATGTTATATTATTTTATTATATTATATTCTCAAGGGCTCTGCAGTTTTCAGAAAAGAGATCATTCAGTTGTAGGCATTATGGGGAGTAAAGAACTAAAGAGTTCTTCACTATCAGCATCACTGAAAAACATTGAATGTTTGTGTGCTCCAGAATTCACCTAATCCTCAAGGTGATGATATTAGGAAGTAGGGCTGTGGGAGGTGAAAGTAGAACCCTCAGGAATGGGATTAGTGTCCTTATAAGAGACCCTGGAGATTTCTTACACTCTTTCTCATCCTCATGTATGAATACATTAAGTCAATAATCTATAAATCAGAAGAGGATTCTTACTAGCACCCAACCATGTTGTCAACCTGATCTGGGACTTCCAGCCTCTAGAACTACAGGTAATAAATTTTTGCTGTTTATAAGCCACCTAGTCTATACTTTGTTATAGCAGCCTGAACTAACACACAGCCAGCTCATCAATGTCAAAGCCTCCCATGACATTGCATCACCAGGATTAACGCCAAAATTCTTATTAGCAAGGCCTTACAATCACTGCAAAATATGATCCAGACCATATCTCAGCTATATCCCAGGACTGACTATCTGTAGTCCTGTCCCACTGTCCTGACCTACTTCAGACTACTCTGCACCTCATAGAAAACAGAGCATCCAAAAGTGTTCTGAGAATCACTAATGTTTTGTAGTAGATGACAGAAGAAGATGACAAAGGAAATAAGAGAAATATTCAGTGTGAAAGAAGGAATAAGACAGAAAATATTATATGGCAGAAGCAAAGTAAGTAGAGTGTTTCTAAGCAAAGTTTAAATTATTAATTAAATGCTCCTCAAATGAACCCCAAGAACTGGTCTTTAAATCTGGAGATTGTTGACCATGAAATAAGTATTTTTGTAGATTAGTGGGGAAAGAAGCTCAATTGAAGATGAGATGAAAAGATTAAAGAGAAAAAAAGAATTAGGTGGTATTTAAGATAATTATACTTAGTAATAGGTACAGTATTCATTAGCATTTAAATTATTTTAATTTAAAGAGGTCTTATTTTTTTTTTTTTTTTTTTTTTTTTGCCAGGCACTATGCTAAGTATTTGACACCACGTACTTTCTCACTAAAATCCCACAGAAACACCATTGGTAAGAAATTGAAATTTAGAGAGCCTTGGAAAATTCCCCAAGGACACAGCTAGGAAATTGAGGGAGGCTGAAAAAGACCCCCAAAGAGACACAAGCCCCAATTCTAGGAACCTGTAATGTTTACTGGGGACTTACAAAGGGATCCTGCAGATTAAGTCAGGATCACGAAATGAAGATGTTAATTTGGGCTATTGGGTGGGACCTAAATGTGATCAAAAGTGTCCCAAAAGGGAGGCAAAAGGCAATATGACACACAAGAGAAAAGGCAATATCATTCCCTGAGAAGGAGGTTTGAAGATGCTTGGCTGGTGGCTCTGAGGGAAGAGTGGAAGGCCAAAGGATGCCAAGAACACAGGTCTAGAAGCTGCATCAGACAAGAAAACATTCTCCAGGAGCCTCCTGAGGGAGCACAGACCTGAAATTGGGACACCTTCAAACTTCTGGCCTCCAGAACTATAGAATAAAAAACATGTTGTCTGGAGTTGTTGAGTTTGTTGTAATTTGTCATGGAAGCCTTTGCAAACTAATCTGGAGGTGGTCATGATTCTACCTGTAATACAAGTTCTATAATATATCGAATTGTCAAAAAACTACAGGAAGACAAGAGGGGGAAAAAAGGACAGAAGACAAAAAGAGAACTGAAGGAAGGGAGAGAAGGGAAGAAAAGGGGAACGTAAAACTGCAAGGACGATTAAGGAGAGGAGAGGAAAGGAAAGAATGGGGCCCTCAAATTCCTAAAGTCCATGGCAACTTCACCTCAAGGACTATCATCCCCATTTGAGTTCAAGCGAGCTGGCATGAGCCCATAGGTGAAAGTTAGCTCTATAGAGTAAAATTACAGTGCAGAATAACCTATAAATCCTGAGGTGTCACAGTCAGAGAGAAAGCAGATTGATGTAGTTCTAGTTTAGAGGTCAACTGGCTTAGTAACTACTAGAAGCAGCCAAAAGTTAAAGACACAAATATTAAATGGTTACTGATTTAGTTCAAAAAAAGAACTTGATTCATGTTGTACCATCCACTCAAGTAAGGCCTTAATTTGCTTTTAAAGATATATTCTATAAAGTTTTATTTATTATTTTAATGCTATCATCTTGCTATTACTCATTATGGGCTATAACTTGCTATAGTAAAATTATGTTGAAGCTTTTTATTTAAATGCTATAAATAATATATTTTCAACAAGCACTTTTATAAATGTTTTGCTACTTAGTTATATTTAATTTCATGTTTAAATAGCACTTTGATATATATTAATCAGTAAATCTCAAAATATACATCTGTAGCCAATATTTAGTAAAGAAAAAGGAAATTTAGTAGGAAAATAAGTGCTTTGTGTGTCTAACACCTTTATTTAACAACCTGAAACTCATGGCAACATCTGTCCCTTGGGTTCAAGCATGTATCTGAGACTCATCATAAAGACAGAATCTTAACTCTGAATCCCTGTGCTCTTGCAGGATTCTTTTCTAAGTTAATTACATCATTTTTCCTAAAAATCATATGTGGTGTTTTGAAACCCTCTAAGATTTGTAAGAGATTAGGGGAGAAATATTTGGAGTCCCTTTATATATTCTGAATGTCCATAGGATGGTGATTTTCCTAATTGTCTAAAAAATATTCCTCATAGTATAGAGGTAAAAGCTATATTTCATTGGAGAATTAAGAATTAGTGAGGATAAAAGGTAAGGTACATTCTTGGGAAGAAACACATTTAATTCAGTCTCTCCCTTTCAAAAGCAGAAAGGGAAATAGCAACCAAATTGTACAACATATGTAATATCTACTTTTAGATAAAAATGCCAGGCAAAGAGGTCTTATTAAAGTCCACAGCATTATCCTCCACTTCCAAAGATTGTTTTTTCCCCTGGCACAAAAGGGCAGGCGGGTTGCTGTTCTTGCTGTCCAAAGGCCTGAGTTAACAGCGACATCTAGTGGATTATGGATATATGATGAGAAACAAATGTGGAGGGAGGGACCAGAGCAAATGCCTGGAAGGATACTCCTAAATATAAAGTTTTCTCATTTATGTAGCTTTGTCTTCTGATGGAACCAGTGAGGTCATTCAGTCAATAATATTACTCTGGGACAATAGTTGAAATATAGAAAAGTCACTTACCATTCACTGTCAGGGAGTGAAGGAGGGCTGTTGTCAAATCCCACTATGTCAATTTGGAACTGGAAATATGGCAATATTTCTGGGATTATTTTTAAATATTATTAATTTGAGTATAGAAGCTTATGCTTCTATGATAGGAGGAAGGTAGCTAAATAATCTTCTATATGTCAACTCTAAAAATCTTTCCAAAGATAATAAATTTCACATTTTTTCCCCTTTATTTCTCTACAGAAAAGGCCACCTCAGACCACTCTCCAGCAGTTCAGACTCTGGCACTGAGCCCTTTGTGTTAGACCGACCAGCTACACTATTCTGTCCCTCTGTGCCTCAGGTGCCAGACGCTGCATCCTTTGTCTGGTTGCTGGGTCAGTAATCTTTCTTGGCATCTGCCTTTTCCAGCTCTTCTGTCCTTCTACCCCTCCATCAAAAAATCTAATTCCAAGTTGGCAGGCAGAAGGTCAGAAATCTTTGAAAGCCACATCTTCTACTGCCCACACTCAGGTGTCACCTCTGCACATACTGACCACTCCCCTTTCTATAACATCCTGTATCACTGGAACACTGAGAAGGTTGTCACTTGAATCTTGCCCTCACATCTGCTCCCTCCCCCCTATCAGCAGCAGGGATGTCTTTTATTAGTAACATCATGCCTCATCTGTCCCAAAGGCTCAGCACATCTTGTCATCCATCATGGGATGAGCAGCCTCTTCAGAGTTATCAACTCTGGGCCTTGCCTCCATCACAGGTGTTCAGAGGCCAAAGCTGGCCCAGAGCATCTGGGGAAGGAGAACCAACAGTCCCCTGAAATTGACACAACTGCATCTTTGAAAAGTGGGCCAAGTTAAAGCCAAGGACTGCAGACTTAAGTGACAGAAAAGACAAAGGACAAAAATCACACCCAACCTGAACAGGTGACAGTTTTGTTGCTTTCTACACTTTGAATTGACATGTTCAAGACAAGTTTGCAGCAGTTTTTTAGGGGGAAAAAAGTGTTTTTAAATATCTACATGATTTTTACCCAGGAAAGAAAATTTTAATACTACATGCTCTAGGAATTTTATACCAGGTCTGGTTTTGTTTGTTTGTTTGTTTTTAGTTTTGAAGGGGGGACTGTATCTATTTTTATTTTGAAAATACAAACTGCATATAAATATATTCCACAGAAATATGGTTAAATCTCACTTGTTCTCAATCTTTTATAATTGCTATGCTTTCTCTATCTCTTGTCCCCCCGCCCAGAATAGCAAAATCAGAACTATCTGGAAAAGGAACAATAAGAAAAAGAGAACAGTATAAAAACTGAAGAGAATAAAAGACAAGTAAGAAAAAGTAAAGTTACAAGTCTTTAAAGTACACTTTAAAGATGTTATTTCAGTGTTGCTGTGTTCTCCATATAGTATTAAGACTTGACAAAATTGTTTGAACTGGGATACCATATGTAGATCATACATTTCCCCCTCATTTTTTAATAGATGATGAAACAAAACTTCAAGGTTTAAGTTGTTGGGTTCTCTGGTTGGTTTGTTTCCAATAGCAAGAATCAGAACCTAACTTTCTGGTTCCTAATTCATTGTTCTGGGTATACCTATATACATTTCTATATACAAAAGAAGGTGATTATATTAAATAGATGAGTTCTGTCTTACATACTTTTCTAGTTCTATAATAAATAGAACTATAATCACAGAATCAATAAAATCACCTGATCTATCCAGATGAACTATGGGATTGGGAAAAGAAGTAAAATCAACCCTTTAAAAGTAACTCCAGAAAAAGTTGAGATAGCACCACACCAACAATGTTCTTTCCCAGAGTATATAAAAGGGAGAACAAAAGAACACAGATATAGACTTTTATGAAGAATCAAGACCTGAAAAGAGTTAACACTGGTCATAAGTTCAGACTTATGACAGTGAAGAATATTAGGGTAGAAGAGTTGGGTAAAGGGATTGTGTTTGGAACTTGCTTGACCTCACCGTGCTCTACCTGTGTAACTGAGAGGACATTTGGTTTGGTATTATAGGAAGCCTGTGAGTCATCCCAGGACTAATGCTAAAGAGAAAGGGATAAGGAACAAATGAGTTTCTACAAACGTATAAAAAAAGAAAGTTCTTCCATCTTTCACAAACTGAATAATGGATTAAAAATTGATGCTCATCTGTAGCTGCAGCTCACAAAGCCATCTTTCATTATTCATTTAAAATGATGATTTTTCATTTCTTTGCCCTAAAACTAGTTCCAATTTGGTAAAGAAAGAAACTATCATACTTAAAAATACCTGAGTTGAAATCCCTGTCCATAGTTTCCTGGTTATGAAGCCAGGCACTCACTAAACATGATTCCCCCTTCACTGAAGGAAATACATACCCATCATCTCTTACATAATGTCCTTATGACTAGATTCAGAATTTTTCTTAGAGAACAATGTTGTAAGTTTTCTGAATTTTATATAACACCTCCAATTTCTGAGGTAGCACTTAGTAAGCAAACATTGTTATTCCTTCAGGAAAGTGTATCAATAATTCACTGAAAGGGATAAAACTTATTTGTGGTTTTATGGAAATTGAAATTGTTACCAAAGCTACAAAAAGAAATTCTTAAAAATTTTTATTGATTTTTTTAAAATAAATGACAGCAGAATGTATTACAATTCTTATTACATGTATACAGCACAATTTTTTCATACCTCTGGTTGTATATAAAGTATGTTGACACCTAATTCGAGTATTCATACATGTACTTTGGATGATGATGTCTATCCCATTCCACCATCCTTGCTAATCCCCTGGCCCCTCCCTTTCCGTCCCACCCCTCTGTCCTATCTAGAATTCATCTATTCCTCCCATGCTCCCCCTCCCTATCCCACTATGAGTCAGCCTGCTTATATCAGAGAAAACATTCAGCATTTGTTTTTTGGAGATTGGCTAATTTCACTTAGCATTATCTTCTCCAACACCATCCATTTACCTGAAAATGACATTATTTTATTCTCTTTTATTGCTGAATAAAATTCCATTGTGTATATACGCCACATCTTTTTTTTTTTTTTTTCCATTAATCCACTGAAGGGCTTCCAGGTTGGCTCCACAGTTTAGCTATCCTGAATTGTGCTGCCATAAACATTAATGTGGCTCTGTCCCTGTAGCATGCTGTTTTTAGTTTTTGAGGTATAAAACGAGGAGAGGGATACTTGGGTCAAATGGTGGTTTCATTTCCAGATTTCCAAGGAATCTCCATACTGCTCTCCAAATTGGCTGCACCAATTTGCAAACCCACCAGCAATGTATGAGTCTTCCTTTTCCCTGCATCCTCACCAACACTTATTGTTGTTTGTGTTCTTAATAGCTGCCATTCTGACTGAAATGAGATGAAATTTAAGAGTAATTTTGATTTTCCTTTCTTTAATTGCTAGAGATGATGAACATTTTTTCATGTATTTGTTGATTGATTGTATATCCTCTTCTTTTTTTTTAACTTAGGACATTACAATTTTATTATTCCATTTATATAGTTTAAGTTTACAATAAATTATTTTCATATATATAAAAAACACAAATACTTCAATGACACATATGGTTTTGTAGAACTGTAAAATCTATTAGAATAACATCATGTCTGTTTCTTCATCCTCAAATACACATGTTTAGGAAATCTTTAAAACATTGTTTAGGATAGTTACAGAACACTCAGTTGTTTAACATATAATGGAAAAAAACATTTTTGCCATTAATAGTTTTAAATCAGACTATTTTTACTTATTTTTACAATATTATACAACAATTTCAAGGAGGAACTGGCTAAAAGGTAAAGACATGCTATGACAAAACATAATAAGAAAATTAAAATGTATTAGGTTGTAGGAAACTGATGTAGCACTACTTTATATTTTTCTTCCTTAATGATGTTAACATTTTCAGTGCACATGCTTTAGAGTACTGATCTATAGATGGGGAAGAACTGTTTAGTATACATGTTCCTAAAGTTATTTTTCACCATGAAGTTGCATATTTTAAAACTTTATTGAGGTAAATGATATTTTAGGATAACCATTTCACTTTCTTTTTTAGATTTTCTTAAAATAATTTGTGGTATTTATTTGATTCACAATAACTCAGGAGAGTTATATATTCATGAAAACTGTATTCTCTGACTATAAAAATGCTCCTACCTTATCTTGAATATTATTTGTATCACAACACTAAGCCAACACCTACTTTCCTTGATTTTAGTTGTCTGGCATATTTTTGCCTATTGTTTTTTTTTTAATTTTTATTATTGGTTGTTCAAAACATTGCATAGTTCTTCACATATCATATTTCATACATTTGATTCAAGTGGGTTATGAACTCCCATTTTTACCCCATATACAGATTGCAGAATCATATGGGTTACACATCCACTGTTTTACATATTGCCATACTAGTGTCTGTTGTATTCTGTTGCCTTTCCTATCCTCTACTATCCCCCCCTCCCCTCCCCTCCCATCTTCTCTCTCTACCCAATCTACTGTAATACATTTCTCCAACTTGTTTTTTTTTTCCCTTTCCCCTCACTTACTATTATATGTAATTTTGTATAACAATGAGGGTCTCCTTCCATTTCCATGCAATTTCCCTTCTCTCTCCCTTTCCCTCCCACCTCTCGTCCCTGTTTAATGTTAATCTTCTTCTCATGCTCTTCCTCCCTGCTCTGTTCTTAGTTGTTCTCCTTATATCAAAGAAGACATTTGGCATTTGTTTTTTAGGGATTGGCTAGCTTCACTTAGCATAATCTGCTCTAATGCCATACATTTCACTGCAAATTCCATAATTTTGTAATTTTTTTAGTGCAGAGTAATATTCCATTGTGTATAAATGCCACATTTTTTTATCCATTCATCTATTGAAGGGCATCTAGTTTGGTTCCACAGTCTAGCTATTGTGAATTGTGCTGCTGTGAACATTGATGTAGCAGTATCCCTATAGTATGCTCTTTTAAGGACTTCAGGGAATAGTCTGAGAAGGGGAATAGCTGGGTTAAATGGTGGTACCATTCCCAGCTTTCCAAGGAATCTCCATACTGCTTTCCAAATTGGCCGCACCAGTTTGCAATCCCACCAGCAATGTACAAGTATACCCTTTTCCCCACATCCTCGCCAGCACTTGTTGTTGTTTGACTTCATAATGGCTGCCAATCTTACTGGAGTGAGATAGTATTTTAGGGTGGTTTTGATTTGCATTTCTCTGACTGATAGAGATGGTGAGCATTTTTTCATGTACTTGTTGATTGATTGTATGTCCTCCTCTGAGAAGTGTCTGTTCAGGTCCTTGGCCCATTTGTTGATTGGGTTATTTGTTTTCTTATTGTTTAATTTTTTGAGTTCTTTGTATACTCTGGATATTAGGGCTCTATCTGAAGTGTGAGGAGTAAAAATTTGTTCCCAGGATGTAGGCTCCCTATTTATCTCTCTTATTGTTTCTCTTGCTGAGAAAAAACTTTTTAGTTTGAGTAAGTCCCATTTGTTGATTCTTGCTATTAACTCTTGTGCTATGGGTGTCATATTAAGGAATTTGGAGCCCGACCCCACAATATGTAGATTGGAGCCAACTTTTTCTTCTATCAGACGCAGAGTCTCTGATTTGATATCAAGCTCGTTGATCCATTTTGAGTTAACTTTTGTGCATGGCAAGAGAAAGGGATTCAGTTTCATTTTGTTGCATATGGATTTCCAGTTTTCCCAGCACCACTTGTTGAAGATGCTATCCTTCCTCCATTGCATGCTTTTAGCCCCTTTATCAAATATAAGATAGTTGTAATTTTGTGGATTGGTTTCTGTGTCCTCTATTCTGTACCATTGGTCCAACCGCCTGTTTTGGTACCAGTACCATGCTGTTTTTGTTACTGTTGCTCTGTAGTATAGTTTGAAGTCTGGTATCGCTATACCGCCTGATTCACACTTCCTGCTTAGAATTGTTTTTGTTATTCTGGGTCTTTTATTTTTCCATATGAATTTCATGATTGTTTCATCTATTTCTACAAGAAATGCCGTTGGGATTTTGATTGGCATTCCATTAAACCTATAGAGAACTTTTGGTAATATCGCCATTTTGATGATGTTAGTTCTGCCTATCCATGAACAGGGTATATTTTTCCATCTTCTAAGATCTTCTTCTATTTCTCTCTTTAGGGTTCTGTAGTTTTCATTGTATAGATCTTTCACCTCATTGTATAAGTCTTTCACATCTTTTGTTAGGTTGATTCCCAAGTTTTTGTTTTTGAGGATATTGTGAATAGGGTGGTTGTCCTCATTTCCATTTCAGAAGATTTGTCACTGATATACAGGAATGCCTTTGATTTATGCGTGTTGATTTTATATCCTGCCACTTTGCTGAATTCATTTATTAGCTCTAGTAGTTTCTTTGTAGACCCTTTTGGGTCTGCTAGGTATAGAATCATGTTATCCACAAATAGTGGTAATTTAAGTTCTTCTTTTCCTATTTTTATGCCTTTAATTTCTTTCGTCTAATTGCTCTGGCCAGTGTTTCGAGAACTATGTTGAACAGAAGTGGTGAGAGAGGGCATCCCTGTCTTGTTCCAGATTTTAGAGGGAATGCCTTCAATTTTTCGCCGATCAGAATGATGCTAGCCTGAGGCTTAGCATAGATAGCTTTTACAATATTGAGGTATGTTCCTGTTATCCCTAGTTTTTCTAGAGTTTTGAACATAAAGGGATGCTGTACTTTGTTGAATGCTTTTTCTGCGTCTATCGAGATGATCTTATGGTTCTTATCTTTAAGTCTATTGATGTGGTGAATAACATTTATTGATTTCCATATATTGAAACAGCCTTGCATCCCAGGGATGAATCCTACTTGATCATGATGCACAATCTTTTTGATATGTTTCTGTATCTGATTTGCCATAATTTTATTGAGGATTTTTGTATCTATGTTCATTAGAGATATTGGTCTTGTGTTTTCTTTCTTTGAAGTGTCTTTGTCCGGTTTAGGAATCAGGGTGATGTTGGCCTTGTAGAATGAATTTGGAAGTTCTCCCTCTTTTTCTATTTCCTGAAATAGCTTGAAAAGTATTGGTATTAGTTCGTCTTTAAAGGTTTTGTAAAACTCTGCTGTATACCCATCCAGTCCTGGGCTTTTCTTAGTTGGTAGTATTTTGATGGCTTCTTCTATTTCCTCAATCGATATAGGTCTGTTTAGGTTGTGTATATCCTCCTGACTCAATCTGGGCAGATCATATGACTTAAGAAATTTATTGATGCCTTAACTATTTTATTGGAATATAAGGATTCAAAATAATTTCTAATTATCTTCTGTAATTCTGAAGTGACTGTTGTAATATTGCCTTTTTCATCCCGTATGCTAGTAATTTGAGTTCTCTCTCTTCTTCTCTTTGTTAGCATGGCTAAGGGTCTGTCGATCTTATTTATTTTTTCAAAGAACCAACTTTTAGTTTTCTCAATTTTTTCAATTTTTTCTTTTGTTTCAATTTCATTGATTTCAGCTCTGATTTTAATTATTTCTTGCCTTCTACTACTTTTGCTGTTGTTTTGCTCTTCTTTTTCTAGAATTTTGAGATGAAGTGTGAGATCATTTATTTGTTGGGTTTTTTTTCTTTTTTAAGGAATGAACTCTAAGCAATGAATTTTCCTCTGCTTTCATTGTGTCCCATAGATTCCGATATGTTGTGTCTGTGTTTTCATTTATCTCTAAGAATTTTTAAGTTTCCTCCTTGTTGTCTTCTGTAACCCACTGATCATTCAGTAACGTATTGTTCATTCTCCAAGTGATGCAGGATTTTTCCTTCCTTCTTTTATCGTTGATTTCCAGTTTCATTCCATTATGATCAGATAGGATGCATGGTATTATCTCTACTCCTTTATAATTTCTAAGAGTTGCCCTGTGACATAATATATGGTCCTATTTTTGAAAAGGATCTATGCGCTTCTGAGAAAAAAGTGTAACTGCTTGATGTTGGGTGGTATATTCTATATATATCAATTAAGTCTAGGTTATTAATTGTATTATTGAGTTCAATAGTTTCTTTATTCAACTTTCATTTCGAAGATCTGTCTAGTGGTGAGAGAGGTGTGTTGAAGTTTCCCATAATTATTGTATGGTGGTCTATTTGACTCTTGAACTTGAGAAGAGTTTGTTTGATGAACATAGCTGCATCACTGTTAGGGGCATATATATTTATGATTGTTATGTCTTGTTGGTATATGGTTCCTTTGAGCAGTATGTAGTGTCCTTCTTTCTCCCTTTTGATTAACTTTGGCTTGAAGTCTATTTTATTTGATATGAGTATGGACACTCCTGCTTGTTTCCGAAGTCCATATGAGTGATATGATTTTTCCCAAACTTTTACCTTCAGTCTATGTATGTCTTTTCCTATCAAATGTATCTCCTGTAGGCAGCATATTGTTGGATATTTTTTTTGATCCATTCTACTAGCATGTGTCTCTTGATTGGTGAGTTTAAGCCATTAACATTTAGGGTTACTATTGAGATATGGTTTGTACTTCCAGCCATATTTGTTTATTTATGTTACTTAACATGATTTGTTTTTCCTCTTTGATTATTTTTCCCCTTACTGTACTACCTCCTGCTGTTGGTTTTCATTGTTATTTTCCATTTCCTCTTCCTGTAATGTTTTGCTGAGGATGTTTTGAGAGCTGGTTTTCTAGCGGCAAATTCTTTTAACTGTTGTTTATTGTGGAAGGTTTTAATTTCATCTTCCATCCTGAAGCTTAACTTCACTGGATACACAATTCTTGGTTGGAACCCATTTTCTTTCAGCGTTTGAAATATGTTGTTCCAGGAACTTCAAGCTTTCAGAGTCTGTGTTGAAAGATCAGCTGTTATCCTGATTGGTTTACCCCTAAATGTAATCTGCTTCCTTTCTCTTGTAGCTTTTAAAATTCTCTCTTTATTCTGTATGTTGGGCATCTTCATTATAATGTGTTTAGGTGTGGATTTCTTATGATTTTGCACATTCGGCGTCCTGTAGGCTTCTAGGATTTGGGATTCTGTTTCATTCTTCAAGTCTGGGAAGTTTTCTTGTATTATTTTGTTGAACAGATTGCTCATTCCTTTGGTTTGGACCTCTATACTTTCCTGTATCCCAATAACTCTTAAGTTTGGTCTCTTTATGTTATCCCATATTTCTTGGTTGTTCTGCTCATGGTTTCCTTACAGTCTCACTGAACTGTCTATGTTCTTTTCAAGTTGAAATACTTTGTCTTCATTGTATGATGTTCTATCTTCTAAATGTTCTACTCTGCTGGTAGTACTCTCATTTGAGTTTTTAATTTGGTTTATTGCTTCCTGCATTTCTAGGATTTCTGTTTGTTTGTTTTTTATAACCTCTATCTCCCTGTAAAGTTGATCTTTTGCTTCTTGGATTTGTTTATGTAATTCATTGTCAAAGTGATCTTTCATTGTCTGATTTTGCTGTCTAATGTCTTCCTTGAGACTCCAGATCATCTGAAGCATGTATATCCTGAATTCTTTATCTGACATTCCATCTGCTGCAGATATTACCTCTTCTAAAGTTGAGTTGACCTGCATTGCTTGTGGTCCTTTCTTTCCTTGTCTTTTCATACTGCTCACATTTCTTTCTGCTTTGTGAAACTGTTGCATTATTGATTTTCCCCCTATACATTTATATTGCTCTTGTATAGTTGCAAAGTCTCCCTTTTGTGGAGAAAGACAATGTTAACAGTTCTCAATATCAATAGTACATCATCTAAGCACACGTTTTCCTTATTACTACATTTATAGCTAGACTTTATGTCTACAAATGTTGGTTTTGATTATCGTTTACAAATATAGTCATTAGTTTCATGAAAGGCATACCGTTTCTGGTAGCTTGAAGAAAACTGAATTTCAGGTGTAGGATGTTATGTTTAGGGGGAAAGGAGTGAGGGTATGGGGTTAATCTAACTTAGTAACTTTGAAAAGCTCTAAAAAATAGATGGGTAATTTATGGAAGAATGTATAGATTCAAATTCCTATCTGTATTTATTAGATTACCCTACTTATAAATAGTAAAATTTAGGGGGTTACAAGTGGGATAGAGGGAATAAGAGGGAGAAAAACAAATAACAAGGAAAGAAAGAGAAAAAAGAGAGTGGGAAAAAGAAAATAAGAGAAAAAAAGAAAAGAAATAAAAAGGGGGGAGAGAGGTGGGGCATATGCAATTCCTCTATATTATATTATTCTGGTGATTCAGTTGTAAAAGACCTTTTTCATGCACAATTTTTGGTTTCACATATGTTGAGGTTTCGAGGACCAGAGGGGGAAGGGTAGAGGAGACTGGATGAATGGATGAAAAGAGAGAGAGAAGAGAAAAAAATAAAGAAAAAAAATCTCTCTCAGAACTCTGTTTTCTTTTCTTCCAGTTGGTGGCATTGTCTATTCCTAGCTTGAGTCTCTGGGTTCAGGATGGTGGTGGTAGTCAGTGTGAGAGGACTTGAGCTTCCACCTGTGGCCTCTCTACTCTAATTCTCTGAGATGTAAACCAGGTGCCAGATCCACTGCAGAACCGAGCTGGTAGCCACGCCCACCAGGTGGTGGGTTTTAAGGGTTGGTGGGATTTTCCAAGATGAGTTCCATCAGTTTTTCTCATAAGGTGTTTGATGAGGTGGGGGGTGTTGGGGAAACCTTATGTTTGTCCAGAGCTCGGTCAGGTGACCTCACGGGCAGGCGGCTGGGCCCCTCCTCCAGTTGGGGTGGTCTGTCTACCCTGCAGGCGGGCCGCTGGGCCCCTTCTCCCGGTCGCGTGGTCTGCCTACTGTGCAGGCGGGAGGCTGGGCTCCTCCTCCAGCTGGGGTGGTCTGTCTACTGCAATTGTATATCCTCTTATGAGAAGTGTCTGTTCAGATCCTTGGCCTGTTTGTTGATTGGGTTATTTGTTTACAAAAAGAACTTTCTAAGTTAGAACTTTCTAAAGGATTTTGGCATTGTAGCTATAGGATTGGTGACCTATAAATAAATCATAGAGTGATCGTAAAAAATAAATGGAATACAGAAGATAGACATTCATAAGACTATGTAGGATAGATTATGAATGCTCTCCCAAGGAATCCAAGGAATTATAGCTTTGAGAAAAGCTGTGGAAAGGGGAGTGTGGGGTAGAGGTACATATCAACAATATTTTCTTTAAGAAAAAATCCACCTACCACCTACCCTATGTTCCCTCACTCTTTCTGTGGGCTCCCAGTGAAGAGGATAAGTTCTTTGTACATAGCTTTCCAGGTTTTAAAGCATATCTACCTACAATGACTTCGTTAGTCATTACACTAGCCAATAAGGAAAAAGGCTGCTTGCAGTTAGTGTAAGGATTTAGGTTCTATGACATCATCATGGGAACTTCAGGGGACCCACTAAGGGGTCCTTGAAGAACTCCTTCTCTTCTCAATTCAAAGCTTAGGTTTATCTTTCCAACCAACCCACTACTTTCCTGTTTCTAATCTGAAGAACACCTCCCATCCTACCCAGTGAGTCATTCAAAACCATTCTACAAATATCCCTCTTCAGTCCCCTTACTGCTCCACCTTCCTGAATTCTATTACTATGGGTTTTACAATAGTAAAACAGTTTCAGCAGCAACCACAGCCATTCAGCTACCACAGAGAGCAAGAATTTGTTTTCTCATGGTTCTGTGCAGCTTACAGTAGTCATAGATACAGACAGATATTAAATATATCATTTCTGTACCAAAAATCACTGCATGGAGATGTAGTTTGATTTGAATCTAAATTCAAAGTTTTGAAAGCCCCAGTAGCAATGAGACAAAGGTTCAAGGGAGTGAAAACTTTCCATGAAAAGCCAGCCATCCACACAAATATCTTATGATTTAGACATTCCATTTCTTAAATATCTTCTTTAAAAGATGATGAGTCAGGCCAGGACTGATAATTCAAATGTTCCACTAACTAATAATGGATCTCTTACAGCTGCTATCACTTTTGTTTAAATTCAACCTCAGTAATTGTGTGTGTGTGTGTGTGTGTGTGTATATATATATATATATATATATATATATATATATATATATATATCTTGTGTTTTTGCACATATGTATCTAAACCCCATGCCCTAGATGTATATAGATGTATATAACCATTAAAACAGTCTGTTCCTATGGGTTGAAAAGGGCTGTGTTTTATTTAAGATAGCAGAGTTATACAAATATCTCCTACAAGAAGATCAATTTACTATTATGCTTATGATTATTTCAGCAATATAACCATGTTCTTATTATTTCACAGGGCATCATTCTTATCCAATTCCAATCTATACCTGTAGGCACACTGTCCTTTACTTGCTATGCATGTAAATTCATTTTGTCATATTATAAAAAGTGGTGCTACTTATATATTGGGTCTTAAAACACCAGGTGATGAACACTTGGAGAATTCAAGATTCTGGTCATTCTTAATGCAGTCAACACACTTCCTCTTTCAGCAAAACTATTTCAACTGGGGGGAGGGGGGATTAGCTTAGATACTGACGATTTTAGTTTTAAATGATGACTATTTTCTTAAAATTTTGTATTAATGGTGACAGTAGAACTAAGCAAAGAGAGAAGTATTTAGGAAGGTATTACTTCAAAGAAATACTTCTGACATTTGCTCTCCTTGCTGGCCACTGAAGAAAAAAAATCAAATATGTCAGACTACATTGTTCAAGGGTTTGTCCTATGTGTTAGATTACAAGATAACCATAAATTATTTATCTTCCTTTTTATATATCCATTTGCACTTGACTTTGCAGCTCTTCCCATCTAAAGCTGAAGCCTATTTCCCTTTTCCATGAATTTGGGTTGACATTGTGCCTTGACATCTGTAGTCTGAGGCAGAACTGAGAATTTACTGTACTGTAAATTCAGTCTGTACTCTGGATTTAAGGGCTTTGCATTTTCACTCTCTCTTTTGGGAGATTCTGCTCAGCTTCCATGTAAACACTTAGACTGTCCTAGAGAGGATGAAAGACACTGGCTCAGTCACCTCCATCTTTGAGCAGCCTACAGCCAGCCAGCCCTATGAAACAGAGCTGCCTAGCTGAGGGCCAGCCAATGGCAGACCAGTAAGTCCAGAAGAATATTGACCCACAGAATCATGGACTAAATAAAGTAAAATGTTTTAAGTCACATATTTTGTGTGGTTATATTACAAAAGACAATTGTCCACCATATTCTTCTCTGTTAGTTCCATTAGTTTTGAAGGACATATTTGTAAATATGCAGATGGATTCTTAAAATCAAAACTAGGTTGGAATAATATGAAAATCCCGATAAGTAATGTAAAGACTTAAACAAATCCACTTGCTCTAACCCTGATGAGAATGGGCAACCATTAGTTTCATTTCATTAATGGATTCAGGTTTTATGCAAGAATATGTACAGTTAGAAAAAAACTTAACAAAGAGCAACCCCTCTCTTCAACTATACACTTATTGAATGAAAACACCCTTGCTCTCCTCAAGGCAAGGTAAGTGTATTGTGGGGAACACACACACACATACACACACACAAAATGAAAGAGAACTCTAATACTAGGTCCAGCGCATGCAAAGGAGAGCATTATCTTTATTTGCCAATGGCAGATTAACTCCCACATAGAAGATTAAACAGTTAAAATTAAAATGTCTTGTACTCCCTTATTCATCACTGTCACCTCCTGACTTTTCCACCCTGTCCCAGCTCCTGATGGTACTGGTGTGCTCAATTGCATGAACCTGGTACTTCTGCTGTGAAGCAGCAGCTGATTAAATTCCACCACTCTTCATAGCCCATAAAAAGCCCAAGGAGGAGTAAAGACTAATAACAACCATCGATTAATTTAAAGGTGCAAGTGCATAATGATTCTGTGGTGCAGTTTAGGATTAAGAGGAACACACTACTTAGTAAACTAAATAAAGCATGTTGTGAATGACAGTATTGGTCAATGAGTTATTTGACCAGAAAGCCAATCAATGAAACAGACACACCTGCATAGTTGGAAATGGAAGAAGATGCAATTGATATGTTCCAGCAGCAAACAAGATAGAACTTGCTACTTCAGTCCAGAACTCTATTCTTAGGATCAAGAATACATTCTCAATTAGAAAACTGAATTTGGTTCCACCACACCCTGACTACTACAGTAGTACATACTTCTCTATTCTTTTATATTCTCCTTCCTTGTTCCTTTATTGTACATCAAGTAACTGTTGTATGTGCATGAGCATGTTGATTTTTTTTAATTTGTTCCTATTATTTATACATGACACTAGAATGCATTTTGACACACAGTACACAAATTGAGCACCACTTCGCATTCCTCTGTCTATACATGGTGCAGAATCACACCGGTTGTGTAATCATACATGTATATTGGGTAATAATGTCCACCTCATTCCACCATCCTTTCTACTCCCATGACCCTTCCCCTCCCTTTACCCAACTCTGCCCAATCCAAACTGGTAAAGTACTTGCCTAGCATGTATGAAGCACCGGATTTGATCTTCAGCACCACATAAAAATAAATAAATAAAGGTATTATGTCATATTGTATTAATTTTCAAAACTAAATAACCAATGATATATTTTAACTGACATCAAATGGAAAGGAGATGGGGGGAAAACACTTATTCTGTGAAAATATCACCTCTATTCATTAGTGGCAGGTCTAATCTGTATATTCCACTAAGTTATTTTGCTCTTACTGTTTTAACAACAATAACAAACAAATAAATAATAAAAACACCAACAAAACACTTTGTAAAACCCTTGAATACCTTATGAACTGGAGAACTTTAATGTTTTTCATGTTTTATTATAAAACCAAGGAAAATGTTATACCTTTTTTTGTATATAGCTGTTACATGTGGGGCAATCTGTTTTTAAGTAGGGGTAAATTATTCTATAAAAGGATTCTAAGTAGTTTTTCCTTCTTCTTTTTAAAGTAAATTTCTTTCCTTTAATAAACATGTGTGTGTGTGTGTCTGTACACACACACACACACACACACATACACATACATCTTGGCTTTTTCAATGTTTATCTCTAACACAGATTTTCCCAGGAAAAAAATACCAACTGCATAATTTCCATCCTTCCCTCTCTCTACCTCTGACAAGCTATATATTGAGATGGTGACCACACAAGTAAGAGGATCCAGAGCACCTGTGTCACTCAAGGAAGAGAGCTGAAGAGTCACCCTGTATACATTTTTTGATGTGTGTGAAAAAAAAAATGAAATCATTGTTCTGCTTGCAGGAACATTAACTGCAGCATATCCATCCTATTCTAAAAAACTATTAAGATACATGGGTACACTGATGCAAATGATCCTTCAGAATGGATGGAGCATTGATGGAGGACAAATGCAGGAGCAATTGTCTTGAGTAAGTGATCCAGAACACAAGCAAACCTGTGCCATAGCCAGACATATGGATGATTCATTCATTCATTCCCACAGACAAGATACTAGAGTATGTAGGAACAGAATCAAGGAAGTGGATAGACTTAATAGAAGGAGATTTGGGGGGGGGTCCCTTTCATTTCATTTGGATCCAGAAAAATAGAAATCATTGCCTGAGAATACAGAGGGAACTAGAAGTCTGAGGAACAAGAAGATGGAATGAATCAGTCTTCTCAAGTGAAAAGGAAAGTAAATAATTAGACAGATCTTTAAAATGAGTTAACCCATCATAGACTGATAGAGGGGTATGTTTTAACCATGCATTGCTGCTTGGCTATAGGTTTTATCCAAGCAAAAACCTGTGTGTCACCAGAGTGGCAGCTTTGCAACACTTATACTATAAAACATGCAACAGAGAGATAAGAAACCAAAACAACAAAGAGGTAAAGAAGGGCATGAAGCCAGGCATGGTGGTACATGCCTGTAATCATAGCAGCTCAGGAGGCTGAAGAAGGAGGATCATGAATTCAAAGCCAGCCTCAGCAACTTAGTGAGAACCTAAGCAACTAAGTAAGACCCTGCCTCTAATAAAATATATATTTTTTAAATGGGCTGGAGATGTGGCTCAGTGATTAAGCACCTGTAGGTTCAACCCCAGGACTAAAAAAAAAAGAAGGGCATGATTATTTTTTATTTGTATTTTTTATTTGATCATGAAGTCTCAGTTAAGAAGGGCAGAGAAAGATTACAGGACACTAGAGAGCACACTAGTTTTCTATGGCTCCTAACAAAACATCAAGGACTGGTGATTTGAACAATGGCAATGTACTTTCATATGGCTCTGGAGGCTGGAAGTCCTAGATCAAGGTGCCAATAGAGTTGATTTCTTCTAAGGCCTCTCTCCTTGGATGTAGATGACTGCCTTCTTCTGATACTTTCACATGGTCACCCCTTTGTACTGTCTGTTTTCTCTTCTCCTCACATTGGATGAGGCACCCCCCCCCAATATCCTCATTTTAACATAATTGCTGCTTTAAAGATTTTATCTCCAATACAGTAATTAAGATTTCAACATTTGAATGTGTGTGTCAGGGGGATACAATTCAGACCATTACAAGGCAATAGACATGGAAAAATAAAAAGCGATGACAAGGTAGGAATTGAGGTTATTGAGGCAAAGATCTAGAGTATGATCAAGAGAACGTGTTTCAGAATAGAAGAAAAAAAAAAACACTGTGTAACGAAGAAGTCAAGAACAAGATATGGAATGTATTGCCCTTGTAGATAACTGGGTCACCAAGGTTAATAAAGAAGCTTGTTATATCCCCCAAAGCTCTTGTGGTAGTGCAGGAATGCTCAGAGGTGAAATGATTAGATTATGAGAGTGTGACCTAATCCATAGATTAATTCAATTGATTAATAATTTGAGTGGACTAACTGGATGGTAAAGGTAGGCAGGTAGGGTGTGGTTGGAGAAAGTAAGTCACTGAAGGCAGCCTTTGGGGTTACCTCATACTCTCTTTGCCTCCTATCTGTCATGAGCTGAGCAGCTTTGCTCTGCCACACCCTTCCACCACAATGTTCTGCCTCACCACAGGCCCAGAGCAATGGAGTTGGCAGATAGCAGACTAACCCACTGAAACTGTGAGCCAAAATAAACTTTTCCTCCTTTAAGTTCTTCTAGTCAGGTATTTTAATCAAAGCAATGCAAAGCTAACATGAAGCCACAATGGAGAAAATAGAGTCAGTCAAAATAGAGTAAGTGCTAAAATCTTCCATTAATGTAAGGGTGGAAGGGAAGAAAGGGACCCATCAGAAAGAAGGCAGATGGCTGCAACAAGAAAGGCATCAGTGATCCAGTTGAGGGCCTGTGTATTAAAGGATCCAAGATGTTGGGGAGTATGGGGGTTCAGGGGAGTAAGGAAAACAAGGGGAAACCCTTATTCTGAAAGAAGAACTGGTGAACAAAGGATACATTATTCCACCTACAAGTACAGGGAAAAATGGGTTCAAGAGAAAAAGGAACTATCATTTGAGGGCTGGAGGAAAAGCAGGGTCCTTAGCAATAATCAAATTTTATTTAAAGCAAGAATTTGAAGGAAAATATAAGAAATTGATGAAAGTAGTTTTTTTTAAAAATGAATAGGATAGATATTCCCGGTGATTTCCTTTTCAGGCACATGGAAGACAAAATTTTTCAATCCCATTCCAGGGTCATCTGACCATTCCTGGAAAAGAAATGTAAGAAGTGCTGTGCATCACTTCCAGCTGAGATGATGAGGAGCCCTGTACAATTCACCCATTTCAGTCTTAGCCTGTTCAGACCACCCCAAAGGCTTCATTTCCAGATGTTTTTGATAGAAGATTGTGAAGTTTTTATCAGTTTCATCTTTAGATGACTAAGTAGAGCTGACTCCCTGCCAATCAATGTTGAACATAGTTTTTAAGGGGTCAGTGGTATTTTAGAATGGGGTGTGTGTGCACATGTATGCATATGTGCATATGTTCTGTGATTTGCTGCCATAGTAAAACCAGACCTTTCCTAATTTATACAGATATCATGAGCTCTACAATGTGTAGGGGGGAGAAAAGAACACTCAGACTACTTGTTGGAGAATGTGCATAGCCATATTGAAGATGTGAGAATGAGAGGAATGAAGGATGAGCTGAGAGGTTTGGGTTTCATGCAGGAAAGTGAGAATGCAGGGATTGCATCTTAGAAAAAGACAGATTATTAGATATAATTGTAACCTTCTTCAGTGGGTATCATGGGTACTTTGTGGTGAAGAGATAGGAAATGTGGTCAGAAGTAAGAGCCAGAGGTGATGCCACAAGGAGCACAGAGTTCTGGGAATGGCTCCTCCCCACCTCAGATATCCTGTCATAGGCAAGAAAGAGATGTCTCTGTGATTTTAATTTTTTTAGGATAGTCTTATAGGACTAGTGCTCCTTAGAACATGTACTAGAAAATTCAGGTCTGGAAGCAAGTTGGATTAACCTTCTGTATGATTTAATATCTACAGATCATAGGAACTTGGGGTCTTTTGCAAATAAAACAAGGGAAGACCTTGAAGAGTTTATCTTCTGTCTTGAGAAGATATTTTACTGGGAGGTACTCTTTTTCTACTTAAAGAGGGGAATTTCCTAGCAAAAGTAAGCATCTGTTTTATAAAGGGAACTGTTGGGGGCCGCGAATCAAGTCAAGATGGCGCCTGGCAGTATGCCAGGAGGAGTGGTTTGTGAGGCAACGCCACACCACAGAGCCATTAAGATGGTGGAGATTCCTTATTGGCTGATTGCTGTATCTGGATGATGCTAACTAAGTCAAGCTGTGTGTAATCAGTTAGGTATATATACCACTGTTGTTCCATAATAAAGCAGTTCCCGCTTCAACCTTCAAGTTGCTTGTCACCTCCTGGTTATTTTGCCCAGACGGACTGTGGCAGAGAACAAGTGAAATAAATGGGACCAGAAGAGCACATGAAACCACTATCAAATGCTGAGGTCTCTTGGGTGAGCTAAAGCAGATGTTAAACAACAGGCAAGTCTTAAGAAGGTGAGCACTGGGTGGTGTCCCACAATGGAAAGATGGGAAATGAAGAGCATACAAGGAAAGCAAGTGGACACTAATGAAACAGACAAGACTAAACCCCATACAGAGGGCAGGAATGGGGCAGCAATATCCAAACACACAGCAGCAGGGCAGCCAGCAAAGGACTTCCTCAGCAAATGTGTTCAGAAGAGGAAAGGATTTCCAATGGAATAATAGAGGAAGAAAAAAAGGCAGGAAAGTTGGACATTGTAAAGCAGTGGAGAAGCTGCAAATCCTCCTAACTTCTAACCACTATACTTTCCTAAGAATGACAGATAGTGGATCCAAAGAGGAACACTGGTGGAATCAGGGAGGTAAGATGGCATGGAAAAGGAACACAGGCTTTGGGGGCAGACCAAACTCTCTCTAAGCCTTGCTTTTGGCACTGATTAATCAGATGATCTTGTCTCCTGTGTTCCTCAGTCTCCTTATCTATAAAATGATATGACAGTTACATATACTGCTTAGCATTGTTGTAAAAATGAAATGAAATGGCAGCTATAAGGAGTCAGCAGAATGTATATGATCTAGAGAAAGTTGCAATGAAGAATAAATCTCATTTCCAGAAAGCAACACTAACTGTTGGAAGCTAGAAAATATTTACCAGCTCTCAATATGAGAGAAACCTGTTGACCTAACTTAAATTCATTTCAACCATGGAATCAACAATGTTTTTTATTAAAGTCTAAAAACACTAAAATGAAACCGAGAAATGGAGAATACCAAGTCTACGTGGATCCTAATAATCATCTAATCATCAGCCTGGAGTCCAAGCCAAAGAGCAGCCCCCAATCATGCCATCCTTCTCCTTCCAGAAAGGCAAACTTGTATGTGTTTAGGAGACTCTAAGTGATTGATGTCCTCTCTTCACAAAATGTATGTATGTATGTATGTATGTATGTGTATGTGTGTGTGTATGTGCACACCTTTATTGTGCAGGCTCATATATTTTATACACAAACTGCATCCACAATAAGTTCTCTGTTAAAATAACTCAAAGCTTCGGTTAGCCCTTCTGCCAGAGAATTAGAGGTACTCTGTATGTTCAACATCCTGTAGAATGAGAACATACTGTGGCCAAATTTGGCCAAAAGATATGCATACATACTGGAGGGGAAAAAAAACAGTAGTGAAGTAACCATATATGTCCATTCCAGGAAAAGCAAAGTTGTTAGTTATCCATGTACTTGCTACACTATGGTATTTTCTGTTTAAATATCATGAAGTGAATTTATTCCTCACAGGATTCTGCTCTCTGTTCCTTTATTTCCAACCTAGACTGGGTTTCCACAGTACAGAAATTGAGAATAGCCAAGTTCACATAAAGAAAAAACAAATTTTCTGCTTAACAAGTGCTATTAAATATTAAATAATAAGCATAAGTATCTTAAAGCAAACAACTCCTAGTCTGCTAATTCAATAAATGATATTTACACAATGTTATTAAGAACTACTTAATTACCAAAAAATTTCCATTTGTACGTAGTATTCCATTTCAACCAAGCTCCTACAGTTTACTCATTTGCTACAGATCAGTTGCTCCTAAAAATTAGGGTCAATTTCTGCTTCTGCATGAGCAATGTAAAAAAGGTAATAGAAGAAAGAAAATATGAAGATAAAGCAAGAAATCCAGCTCCTTTCTTTACTCTCATATTCATAAACAAATACATGACTTGAAGATGAACTTAAGATCTATTTATTTTACAATTTTAAACAATAACAGAATCTTTTCTAAAAATGAATTTGTCCAGGAATCCTAAATTTCTACCCACTCAAATAAACACATAATATGTATATGATTGGAAATTACTATTTTTATGGTCATATTTTTATATTCAACATGTAATGTGAATAAACCATGTTTACCCACTTGCTTTTTTCTACAGCAGTATTGAGTATTGTTTCAGTTAAAAAAGATCTTTCCAGATATCTCCTTGGAAACTATCTTTCACTCACCTCTCTACTTTATTCTCCATATCTACTCAATAATCAAAATTCTTTAGATACAACAATTCATTTGATATATTAGCTTGATATCATATGCCAGGAACTGAAGTAAGCATTAGAAAAATAAAGAAATGAGAAATGGTTCCTTCTATCAAATAACTCATAGCATAGTTGTAAAGTAAAATCAATAATCAATTACAGTGATACGTTTTCAATAGAAATATATCCTGAGCATTCTCTCACTGGGTGAGCAGTCAGAAGTAAAATTGTTGAAGAGGATTTAAAAAAACAAAGCAATGAATTAGGTGCCAGGTTGGGGCAAGAAAGGGAGACAAGGGTAGCATGAAGAAGTAATTCGAAGAATGTGAAAATGCACACACAGGAAGCTGCATGACTTCATTAGGAAATGACCAAACTGAAGGATGACTGGAACTGAGCCTATGATGGATAAGCAGGATGTAAAATTATATAATAGAGAATGAATTATGGAGTATCATGTCTTTGAAGTTAGGAGTAATTCATTAATGATTTCTAAGTAGTGACATAATGAGATCCCTTTTCTAGAAAGACTGCTCTTGCTGCATTAGGTAGATTAGATTAGATGGATACATGTAGGAATGCTGAGAGAGGGAAATCAGATAGGAGTTACTGAATAAATGTAGAGGAGAAAATTATCTTAGCCAATGGTCTGCATTCTCCCCAACATCAGCTTTATGTAGTGATGAAAAAAAAATGTAAAATATTCACTTTTCAATCAGAACATCAAGCATAAAACTGGGTGTTCAATGGCTATTCCAATCAGAACATTGTATTAATTACCAAAATAGCCACAGAAACACCATAGGAACAATGATAAACTATATAGTAATGATTAAAATGTGGACTTTAGTATAAAACAGATCTTGGTCTATACTTACTAGTGGTATAGATTTCAGCACATTACTGAATTTCACCAAACCTCATTTTCTTTATCAGCAAGTGAGATTAATAATCATAGCTACCTCTTGTAATAACTACAAGGAACAAATGGGCTAATTCATAGAGTAAGCAACCTGTGAAGAAAAGCTCCTTTCATACCCATGTAGAATTGTTTGCCTCTGTAATAAACCTATAATGAACTGAAAAGGATAGTACTACAATAAAACATGACTATTATTATTAGTTATTTCACTTCAAATAGGTTACTCCTTATCATTGAGTTTTGATCTCCTCTGATCAATAGAGACAAATGCTTTAGTCCTATTTATGTAATAAGAATGCTTTTTGATGTGAGATAACATGTGAAAGTAGTTTGGATATTCTAAAGTGAAGAATACATATAAGACATGATGGTCAGACCTTGGTACACTTTACTCTGGACAGTTCCAGCCACCCAGAAGTAATTCTGAACTACAGTATGGAAATTGTACTACAGGAATACGAGGCTCAGATGAGAAGTTCTGGCCTCTAGTCCCAGCACTGCAACTAACTTGTGACCCATGGCCAGTAACATACCAGCTTATATCCTCCACTTCCTCATCAGTAATTTAAGGGAGTGCGTTCCAAACCCTTTAAACCATTTTATTGCAACTCCAAGAATCTGATTTCCTTAGCTAACTAAGACAAGTTTAAATGCTCAATAGTCCACATTTTCCTCTAGATCAATAAATTTCACTGAAATTAAGCAAAGATAGGATTTAATATGGGTCAAGAAACTTTCTACCCCAGAATCAATGCAATCTCACATTATTTAATTTTTCACATGCTTTAATCTGTGGTGACATTCAGAAATGAGCAGATGAAATGCAATTAGCCCACCAGAACTCAGTTATCAGGCTTCCCCTGAAAGGTATTTATGCTGCATCTTTTAACTAATTGAGGGTACATGTGAAAAGATTCTGGTCAGAATCAGAAAAAAAGTAGAAGGTAATAAAGTTCTGCAAAGGGAAATGAACTTACTATCTACTCTTTTATTTTTTTTATATTCCAAACATCACATGTTTATTTTCCATTGATCTCTGTTACTCAAGTTTCATTAGAGTGCATAGATCGTTGTTGTTTTGTTTTTTCCCTTAAGTAATATAATCTGAAAGGTTAAAAAGGGAAAGGGCCAAGAATAGCTAATGCTATGAGAAAATTATTTTTTGGGGAGTGAATCAGTAGGACACCAAACTCTCCCACTATGTTCTGAGGTTCAAGGGTCTGAACTATAAACCCTGTGGAAAACTGCATAAGATTTTACCACTGTTGATATTGTCACTGCTTTTGAGTTGTTTCTCTGAGTAAAAATCCTTGTTCCCCAAAGAACAAATGACAAAAGTATACTTTTAAAATAGCATTCCTCCATCTTAGCACTGTTGCACTCGGATTCAAATAATACCTTGGGGGCAGTCCTATGATGTACAGGAAGTTTAGCAGCATTCCTGGTTTCAACCCACTTGACGCTAGAAATGCTCAACTATCCCCAGCTATGACAGTCAAATATTTCCACACACTGCCAAACATCCCTCAGAATGACAGAATTGCTTTCATTTTTGAGCCACAGATTTAAAGAAAACTCAGATAAACTTGCTTAGTCCCCAACTTGTATCACCCCACTGTCATTATCACACTGAGAACATTCTTTATCCATTGTAATATCAAATAAGAAATTACTAGTGAAATACAGGATTCTTGGCTATTGTCCAGACCACCAGAACAATAGCCAAGAGACATCCTATTCCATGAGCTTTCATTCATCAAAGGTTTGTTGATGACCCCCCAGGAACAACAAGTGTCTCAGTAACGCCTTCTTCACAGCTCTCTAACAGCATCCTTCCCTGGGTCAGGATCCCTAGTACCTCGGCTCCTGGCAGATGGCAATCAGGAGTGCTTAATAATCATTATTTCCATGTCTGATTTCCCCAATTTGGGGTTTTAAGACATTTACTAGTGTCTTTGAACAAAGCATGAGAACTCTGAAGACCCATCAGATGTAATGCCCCTTCACAGAGATCTTGCACTAACCTGGCCCAAGGTTTGGGATCTACCCTTTAGAGACAGTATGTGTGGCTGATCTGCTTGGTAATGGTTCCTGCTACTTCATCATCAGGCTGTGACAAGGGAAGAGCAAGCCTTTTCTTCCTGGGTGCTATGGATTTTGCTGACACAAAGGATGTCCTCTATCTGGAGTTGTGCAGATTCTAGGAACTCACATCTTTCCTGTATTAACCTATGTGAGCAACCTGTCAACTTGTTGAGCAAAAGACTGGCTAGAAATTTTGAGAGACTTACATGTCAAGTAAAAAGATTTACCTTATATTTTCTTTGCCTTATATAAGCACCTAGTTTTAGCAAAAGGATTCCAATAAAATATTGTTAAAAAGATTTGCTAAGATTCTCAGCACCCCTTGCAGGATGTGAAAAGTAGAAGACTTCAGGTATAAAAGCACATGGGATAGAGGGAGGAGTAGAGTGATTTCTAACTTATGTTGATGTATAGAATCTAAAGGGCTCTTCTCTCTTCTTTCCTTCCCCACCTTACAGTGATCTCCTCTTATAAATCTCCCCCTGTGTCTCTGTTTAACTTTCTTAACTACTTTCCATAAATTTTGATAGTTTGTACTTTCTTGATCATTCAACTCAAAGTATTTTCTAATTTCTTTTGGTCTGTTTTTAAAGCCTGTAATTTATTCTTTGGTTATTTATAAATATATCCTAACTAATCTCTGAATATGGTCACCAACACTCCTCCCATCTCAGTACATATGTGCTTCACATCAAATTATATAGATGATTTTACCCTGGAATCTGCACTACCTTATTAACTGACTTTGACCAACAGAAGGCAAGAGAAATGATGTTGTGCCAGTTCCAGGATGAGTCAATCCAATCTATAGTTGAGCTGTGTCTGGATTTGTTGCAGTTTTATTTAAATTCTTGTTACTGATTCCTCAAATATTTCCCCAGCAGGATAAGAAGTGCGATTCAAACACCAGCAATGCTCCAGTTCCATGATTTTTTTAGCCCACCACCAGCTTTTAAGATATGTGTGTAGCTCCCTTTGTATTCGTGTCCTAAGCCATGAACATCTCTCTCTAGTCTTCTGTCCTGCCCCAACAGTCACTGGGCCATTGCCCTGCAGTCAGTAAATTTGCATGCATACCAGGGGGCCTTCTCTCAGTTCTCACACCAGGTCCAAGCCTTCATGCTGACTCTGTATTCTAGGAGAGCAATGATTGGAGGGCAGATGTGAGATTGCTCTCTGAATGGGTCTCCTGGGAATATCATCCAACAAATCAACCCTCACACATTGTTAAACGTTTATTAAAAACCACTGGTTTCTTCTCATCCAGTTCATGGTGAGCCAGTACACAGTCTATTATCCTTCCGGGTATGAGAGTAGCCATAGGTTCTTCTCTGCTAAGAAGAGCTTTTCCTTTATTAGAACCTAGTTCGTGGTGGTTCCCTAGCTTTTTGCTATTAGAGTTTATTGGATTGTCTCAGCTTATATTGGGATTGATACTCTTTTGCAATTTTCTACCTCAAAACTGGAAACAGAAGTCCTTGTATTTAAGGTCTATACCTTTCCTATTCAACAGATTATCCAGTAATAATGAAGGCTGCTCAAACTTCCTTCTCACTTACTAGTCTGAATTGTTAGGAGCCCTCTTGATGTTCCAGATCATAAGCCAACTATCATCAGTACAACAGATAAATAAGCAGTCTCACCACCTCACCTACCAACCTTTGGTTATATATACAGGATTGGGATGGAAACTTTAGGGTCAGAGTCTGTTTATGAAATTAGCATGGCTGACCTTTCATTAATGCACCAATAGTCCTCTACAGCACAGACCTTTCCTCTCTTTCTTGATACTTATCAGTTTCCATTTATATGACTCTAATTTTCTTTCAAACATGTCAGTAACTTAGTGTTTGTACCATTCTCTGACCTCCATTCTACTTGGTCAGGATCCTGACACTCCCTAAATTTTGCTAGATACCAAGAGTCTTCCACCTATTTGTCTCTATTTCTCTCAGCTACTACAAGACAGCACCCTGCTATTGTAAAGCACTAATCTTCTGCAATGTAATACTATACTGATCTGCTTTTACGCATTACTCATCTATATTTTGTTCCAATATTTTGTAAAAGATGTAAAGTTTTTAACACAATATCCTCAACATAGTATGTAGCACAAATTTTTCATCCAATAAGTGTCGGGTATTGTTTAAATGAAGCTAAATTAGTTGAAATTCTTATAAAAATAAAAAGTAAGGTGGCTATGGCAGATGGATGAAGGAAGATAGCTCAGGTGCGAATATTATCTATCATAATTAGACTTGGCTTCATCTATAAAATGAGTGTTCCTAGTGCTTTTTCCCCCTGTGTATGCCACTCCAAGGTATAGTTCAATGGCTAGACTTCTGGTTTAAATCTTAATGTTTAGAAATTTGGATGTAAATGTTAGGGTGATATAAGATTACATGAAAGTAATACACCTGTCAAAAATTGAGCTGAGCAGTGCACAGTGGTGCATGCCTCTAATACCAGCAGCTCGGGAGGCTGAGGCAGGAGATTCAAGAGTTCAAAGCCAGTCTCAACAACTTAGTAAGGCCCTATGCAACTCAGAGACCCTGTGTCTAAATAGAAAATAAAAATGGGCTGGGGGTGGCTCAGTGGCTAAGCACCCCTGGGTTTAATACCTGGTATCAAAAAACAAACAAAGTTGAGCTGAGTTGACATGAACTTCCAGGTGATTGTGTTGTCAGTTAAAACAAACTAAAATTACAATATTAGCAAAATCTTCAATCAGTTACTGTGATGGTACTAGCAAGAGGTCAAATAGGAGAAAGTGTGGACTCCTTCACTGTTCATGTGTCCCTGTGCAACACTGGGTGAGAGTCAGGTGGCTGAGTAAAGACAGTCTCAAAGGGCTCATGTGGTTTCATGGACTCAGGATAACAGGAAAGAGAATAGGGGGAAGACCTAGGAATGTGGGAGTACGAAGTACTAGGCTAGGATAGAAAAATAGGGTCTTCAAAGATTCCCTGTCCCCCAGATAGGGACATTTCAGGAAAGGGTCCTGAGGAGGCCTTTACCAAAGTTTGCTAATAAAGAGTTCTCTGAATAGAGGTGTGTTTTAGTCAGGTTTTCTTTTGTTTTGTCACCATGACTAAAATGCCCAAGGACAACTTAGATGAAAAATAGTTTATTAGGGGTTCATGGTATCAGGTCTCAGTTCATAGATGGCTGACTCCTTTGCTCTGGGCCTTAGGTGAGAAAGAACTTCCTGGGGGAGAGCCCAACAGAGGAAAGCTTCTAAGCTCAGGGTAAGGTCAGAAAACAGAGTGGGGAGGAGCCACAGGGAAGATGCAACATCTCCATGGTATGTCCCCAATGACCCACGTCCTTCAGCTATGCCTCATCTGTCTACAGTTACCACCAAGTTAGTCCATTCACTCTATGATGGACTGTTTACAGTAGCTCTCATTTTACCTCTGAATCGTCCTGCATTAACAGGAATTTTTAGGGACACCTCACATCTAAATCATAACATTCTGCCTCTGGTCCCCCAAAACTCACATCCATCTCACAATGCAAAATGCATTTTGTCCATTTCTAAGGTTCCCATATTTTTAAAAGTTTCAGCATTTCCCAAAAGCCCAAGTTCAAAACGTTCCCCAAGACTCAGGGCAAACTCCCAGCGTAAACTCCCCTGTAAAAATCAAAACCAAGTTACATATAAAAGTATATGGTGTCACAGAGTAAACTTTCCATTTCAAAATGGAGGAATAGCTGTATAAAAAGAAGTAATGGGATCAAAACAAGACAGAAACCCAGCCAAACAGATCCTATAAGTCTGCATACAGTATCTAGGATACACAGTGGAGAGATGTTCTCTCCAAAGGGCTTGGGCAGTCTCACTCATTTGGCCTTACCAACTGCAAGGCACAGGCTCTCTTTAGTCTGGCTCTTTCCAAAACCAGAAGCTTTTTTCAGCACACAGTCCATGTTACTGGCATCTCTTAATTCCTGGGGTCTTCATCACAGTTTCAATGTCACCTACAAAGCTTCACACATTTCCCTCTCTGGGGCAGCCCACAGGGACTCCTAGTCTGCTATACTTTGCCTGGACTCCCAGACCTTTGAAATCTCAGTGGAAGCCTCCATGACCCCTTAACCTCAGCATCCTGCATTTCTGCAGAACCAGTATCTTGAGAATGATGCCAAGGTCTGCTGCCAGCTACACAAAATCTGGGCCCCTAGAATCAAAGCTACAGTGATCTCTGAGTGCCTGTATGGCTCAGCAAGGTAAAACAACATTTTAGGTCCCTGTGCAAGTAGGGGCCTACATCTTAATCTCAACAGAATTCTGTCTTCTGTACCCTGGGGCAGATAGTGAATGTGGTCTTGCAAATTTCTGTGATGCCCTCGAGGCATCTTTCCTATTGTCTCCTTGAAAACAATTTAATATCTTCTTAAGGGTTGTAATCTCTTCAACAAGCACACCTTCCTAGGCCCCAGCTTTACATGCAATTTTCTGGCCAAATTTAAAGTTTTAAAAATCCTTTAACTCTGTTTTCTACTACTGATTCTCACAGTAAACCTGGCTGAAAGCTACCGGTAATGACCATGCACCTAAATGAATTTTGTGCTGCCTTGTACTCCACCAGATTAAGTAGTCCATCACTTTTAAATTCAAACTCAAAGTCTCAAGACATGAGCAAAATGTACCCAAATTATTTGCCAGAATATATCAGAAGTGGCTTCTAGACTCATTTCCAGTAGTGTCCTCATTTCCTCTGAAACCTCACAAGCACAGTCCACATGCCTTTCAGCATACTAGTCTACTGAGTTCCCACCAGCATCACCCATTAAGTTCTGCTTACAACATTCTAAAGCTTTTCCATCTTGCATCTCTAAACTTTCCAAAATTCCTCCTGCAAACCAACTCCAAACGCTTTTGAATCACATGGTCAGGTTAATAACAGAAATAATCCACTTCTTAGTGCCAATTTATGTTTTACTTAGCTTTTATTTTATGGTGACCAAAACACTTGAGAAGAACAACTTAGAGGAATAAAACTTATTTGGGGCTTATAGCATCAGAGGTCTCAGTCTATATAGACAGCTGACTCCATTGTTCTGGGTCCACGGTGAGGCAGAACATCATGAGGGCAGAATCCAATAGAGGAAAACTGGTTAGCTCAGGCTGGGGTCAGGAAGTCTGGGGGAGAGGGAGACAGAGCAACCTTCAGGGAATACACCCAGTAACCAACCTCCTTAAGCCATGCCCCACCTGCCTACAATTATCACTCAGTTACTTCATTCCAACTAGAATAGACTATTTAGGTTACAGCTCTCACAATTAAACCATTTCACCCCTGAACATTTCTGCATTAACAGGAGCTTTGAAGGGACACCTTATATCCAAACCATAAGACAGCGTCTGGGCTAAGAATGCAGATAGGCATAAAAGCATGACCATCCAGAGGTCCTGTCCCTCCCTTTATAGACTGTAATGCTCTGGTTTATTCACCAAATCTGGTGTAAGATAAGTGCTTTCCCCATAAAGTCTGCCAGGTAAAACTCTTTTAATTTCTCATGGTCAAACCTGAAAAATCACACTTAGTCTCTGGCCAAGAGCCAGACTCATCATCTACTACTAAGCAGGGACTAACAGGGGTGAAAACAAGCTGACTTCTTTGGCTGCTCTTTTGCACAGCCCGAAGAGCCCTGGTCTCCTGAAGAAGGTTTGGGAGACATTTGGGACTCTGAAAGTTCTTTTCTAGGTAAATCTCTTCTATTTCTGTCCTGCCTAAAGAAACTGATCCTGGTAGTCTTTGCATGCACAGTGAACAACTTATAAAACTACATATGAGATGGTGACCGTTTCCACATGGAAAACACTGGAATTGTTATGATCCCCACAATAAATTAGAATTAAACAAAACTTAAATCATTTTCCTTATGCTCATGGTCTTTTAATACTTTTTATCCACAGATATTAAATAGTATGAACTCAAACACACATTCAGAAGATGTTACTTCTTTTCTAAAACTACTCACATTTTACAAGCATGCATACAACCAGAGAAAAGCTCTTAAAGAATGTATTGGTTTTCTGTGTCACTTTGATTTCTTCAATGTGCATTTTCAGTCCTTCAGTTTAATGAGAAACTAATAGTGCTCTGAAGCAATAACCAATGGGGGGGTGATTATCCAGGAATTCACACAGACAATTTTATAATAAATTTATATTTGACACCTTGGTGGTTAACTCTGCTTATTCTACAGACAGTGAACTATAATAAAGGCATTTCTTGCTCAGATGAAATATTATAGTGGCAGGGTTTTAGTAATGGGACACAGATTCCTGATTTCTTTTAGTGTTTAGCTTCACCCTCTTTTCACTCCCCTCTTAAGTGAAGTAGTATTTGGATTCTAAAATTATAGACTGAAATGCAAAAGGCATAATGTAAGCCATCCTTTTCTCTGTGTTAGCCAAGATCACTTTGCAGCATACCACTGCAGGGGACCTAACAAGGAATTTCCAAAAACATTAATGTATTCAGAAGAAATGTCATAATAAAGAAAGCCTACAAAAAATGTACTGGTTAATGGCAAAGAATGGCCTGGAGCCCCAATTAAAGGCAGTATCATACAATGGTTAGTTTCTTTTAGGGACTCAATAGGTATTATTTTACCACATGCTCAGGCTTTGGACAGTAGTACATTAGTTTTATCTGACAGATCAAAACAAAAAGGTATGAAGTAGTTTATAATATCAGCTTTGAACAGTGATTCTGGATAACACATGGGATACTTGAGACAATAAAACATATTTTAATGGGCTTTGTAATGAAAACGTCATGGAAAGATAATAGTCCAAGGGTCTCTGCCACACTGTGTAATGAAAAGCAATAATTGTCAATGATTATTTCCAGAGTGACTATCCTATAAAAGTATGACATGCAGAAAGAAGTGTGCAATCCTGATATTTTCCTTGCTAGTACGCTGATATCCAATACCATGTGCGTGGCAGCAAGAAGATCAACTGCATAAATATTTAGATGGAAAAAGAAAGAGAAAAACCACTCCAGCTCCTAAGCTGTTCTTTCCTTTATCTCTTTTCAAAAATAAATAATTAGCCTCCAAATAACCTAGTTGCCACTTGTATAAGGGGGAAAAACAAACAAAAAAAAAAGTTAAAACAAAATTTTTTAAAAAGAACATGGACCTTGAAAATGACCACCACATAAGTCAGGTAAGTTTGACTTGACTAGAAAGATTTTCTTAAAGAGATTTCTGTTTTTAACCAAAGGAAATTTTATTTTTCTCACAGTTTTATGGGCACTTTTTTCTACAAATATCATCATAGCCCTGGTTTATATCTATGTTCACTGGAAACCAGTTCTATTTCTTTTCAAAAACATCTGAGAATGAGAAATGTCTTTGGATCCACAGCAATGCTGTCTGCTTTTAGATAACAGCAATATACTTATTGTTAAGGATTCCTACTGAATCAGTAAGCTCTCAATACTTATTGAGTACTATTTCATTAGGCCAATTAAGCTCTTAAATCTATGAGTTTTAAGTTGGACAAAAGTGCCAAAGCATTAACAATCTTTCTAGAAATAACCTTTCCAAGAAAGCATTAGTTAACCTATTCCTGGGTGCTATCCCTGAAAAAAGAAGTCCTGTAGTAGATGATTCTGTTAAAATTGATATTAAGGCAAAAATATCCAGAAACAGGCAAAGGATTTTTAAAAAATAACAAGTTTAAATTGGAAGCTATTTGTTTAATAATCAAAGTGAATTCTTTCTCCACCCTTAACATCATTAATACCACTAGGTACTACATGATAGGACAGTCTTAGCAGTCATGTTGCCAGTGTACATAAAAGCAATATACATGAGCTCTTTCATCTAGCTTAAACATTCAGCTTAGAAATCATAGCAACTGCATGCTTCATTCAAAGGAAAGTTCATTGTCTCTCAGTGTATGTTTAACTTTGAATTTATCACAATTCTCAGAAATACAGAACTAGCACAAGACCTAAGTATTGGAATTAATAATTTAATTTTGTCTATTATTTCTCTTCCTATTTTCCCATGTATTTCAGGTACATATTTTATTTTATCTTTGAGGACAAAATTAGTCTCTAATTTACTAGAATTGGGTGATACAGTTTGATCAATTTTAAAATGTTTTTATTATAAATAAACATTTGGGGTTCCTTACATATAATCAAATTGAAAAATTCCATTGTGTCTTATTACAAAACTGACATTTGTAACATTTACAAATTTAAAAGGTCTATCTCGATTTAAACTATAAATTTTAGCAGTGCAATGTCATTGAACAAATGGGAATATATATACTTTATTAGAATACAAAGCCAGCAAGTGTTTGGGGGAAAGTCCAAAGTATTTCTTTGTTCTAAAACAGGAAAACTCCAAATGCATTGAGAGGATCAGGTTGATCTCAGAAGACTATGAAATAGGATTTGAAAATGGTTGTTATTGCAATGCAGTAATCTCTAGTCACTTCATATATTTTATTTTATATTTTAAAATGATGCAGACATCTTATCAAACTATTCAAGATGGAAATGTAGGATTCAAAGGTTTTATCTGGCCCCCTGCACACTTACAGCACTCATTAAAATTGTGTTTAGTTCCAAAAAGGGAGTGACGGTTGAAAGTGTAGCTCAGTAACTGAAGGCATATTTAACAGGTGGGAGGCCCTGGGAGGCCCTGTATTCAATCCCCAACACTAAAAAAAATTAACTTTTGACTATATTTTCCATGTAACTATATCATTAGGTAAAGAGAAAAAAGTCATAATTATTGAGAAACAGCTACTATGAAAGAAAAAATATATCTTTACCCAAATATATGCATGAACTCTTTTGGTTGACTTATTTATTTTCAATGAACATCTCACTAATATTTTATTGATTCTATTTTTCAGTAAAGGAGAAATCTCTGCCTAAAAGTGCACCTTACTGAAAGGAGTCTAAAACAGAAAGATTTTGCCTGGATGGCCTCATAGAGAGGTACAAACTAACCACAGGGAAAGTGGAAATATATCATAGTAACACTGTCTCCCTTGGTTCCTGCTTCCTAATCTCACAAAACTAATAAGTTAGTGACAACAACATTTATTTCAACACATATAATATGCCCTATCAGTGATCACAAGTTAGACATCCCCTACATGTTACAAAACAAATATATACTAAAAGTATATTGACTTTATCCTGGAATATCATTATGTATCTTAGACAAAATACCTTTAGGTCCCTATAAAGAAGAATCAGTAATCAGATGATGACACTCGTGTCTTATCTTCCCCACATTTTAACTCAGTAACCCCAATCTAGTCATTCAACACAAATACATATTGAGCACCAGTCACTGTTCCAGGCACTGAAGATAAAACATGAGCCAAAGAAAGAAAGCAAAAAAAAAAAATCACTCTTGGAATTTTCATTTCAGTGAGAGAAACAGACAACAAATAATCAACGTGCACAAGTAAAAATACAAAGCACAGCAGAAGATATCAAGTGCTTCAAAGAAAGAAATCCAGGCCAGATGGTTGGAGAGGCATATTATTAGACAGGATGGTGCCCAGGGAATGTCTTACTCCCTAGGTGTCTATACTGAAGAAGTGAGCTAGTTGGCAGAGACATCTGGGGATGAGAGAGCTCTGATCAAAGTGGCAAGTTCAACAGCAGCAGCTTCTTAGGGTGTTCATGGAGTTGCAAGGAGCAGAGAGGGGCAGTGGAAAGAGGTAAGAAAGAGGAGGAAGCACTGGGAGGAGATGAGGTGAGAGAGGAAGAAACAGATGTCACTTCCCACTTTAGGTTTTTATTGTGCTCATTTTCATGTATGATCTTGCTAGTGTTATATTCTTTTGGGCCCTTTCAACTTCTTTCATTGTTTTCCTTCCTGAATATAAAGTTTAATTAACTTTCCACTGAATATGAACGGGTTTGTAGTCATCCAGTATGAGTGCAGAACTGATAATGAAGTATAAAGAATCCATTGATTTGTTTCATCTCTGCTAAAGCTTTGGGCTCTTTTCAGCAGCACCTTTGAAATCTCTGCTTCTAGCCCTTCCTGGGTTCTCCTGGAAGCTCCTCTAGCTCTTCCTGGGTTTAGTTCGTGTACAAAAATAGTCCACTAAAACAAAACAAAACAAAACAAAACAAAAAAACTCCTAGAGAAGAAAAGCAGTTGGAGCATAAGCAAGATTGATGAAAAATAGTCAATAGTAACTTTCCTGTATACTAGCAATGAACAAGTGGAATTGAAACTAAAAGACCATATAATTTACATTTTCATTCAAAAAAGAAAATACATACTTAGGTATAAATCTAATAAAGTATGGAGAAGATGTATGTAAGAAAAACCACAGATCTTTGATGAACAAAATTAAAGAACTAAACAAATGGGCAGTATTTAATGATCATGATTGGAAGACTCATTAACTTATTATCAAAATATCAGTTCTTCTCAACTTGATCTATGGATTCAAAGAAATCTCAATTAAAAACCCCATCAGTGATTTTGTGAATTTCTACAAAATGGTTCTAGAGTTTATACACAGAGGCAAAAGACCTAGAAGAGCCAATGCTATATTTAAGAGAAAAACAAATTGGAAGGCTGAGAATAATTGACTTTAAGATTTACCATGAAGTTACAGTAATTAAGACTGGTATTAATGAAATAATGGATAAATAGATCAATCGAAGAGATTAGAGAACTTAGCAATAGATCCTTATAAATACTGATCAGTCAACTGATCTTCAACAAAGAAGCAAAGGTAATACATAGTATTTACAGCAAATGATGCTAAAACTAGTGAACATTCACAGGCCAAAAGAAAATTTAGATGCAGAGTTCATTCTTTATGAAAATTAACACAAAATGGACCACAGAACTAAATATAAAATGCAAAATTAAGAAATCCTACAGGATAACACAGGAGAAAACCTAACTGACTGTGGGAACAACAATTGTCTTTTAACACTCATGTCACCATACATGAAAGAAATAATTGATAAGCTGAATTTCATTAAAATAAAAACTTGTGCTATACAAAAGACAATAGCAAGAGAATGAGAAGACAACACTCAGAGTGGAAGAAAATATTTGCAAAATACATATTTGATAAAGAGCTACTATCCACACTATATAAATAACTCTCAATATTCAAACAGTAAGAAAATAAATCACACAATTAAAAGATGGACCAAACCCCTTAACATTCACCTCACCAAGAAAGATATGCAGCTGGCAAATAAGTATATGGAAAAAGTCTGTATACCATATGTCATCAAAGAAATGCAAATTAAAACAATGAGATAACACCACAAATATATTGGAATTACTATAGCAAGAACACAGACACCCCCAAATGTTGGCAGAAACATGAAACAACAGAACTCTCATTCGTTGCTGATGGGAATGCAAAATTGTATAGCCACTTTGGAACAAAGCGTAGCAATTCCTTACAAAACTAAACATACTCTTATCACTGCACAGGACCAGCAATAATCCTTCTTAGTATTTACCAAAGGAGTTAAAAATAAGTCCACACATAAACCTGCATCATAATGTTTATAGCAGTTTTATTCATAATTGATAAAACTTGAGAACAACCAAGATGTCCATCGGTTAGTGAATGGATAAATTACCTTTTGTCAATCCAGACAATGGAAAATTATTCCCTTGAGCTACTAACCCATGAAAAGACATCAAGAAAACTTAAATGCATATTAAAAAGTAAAAGAAGCTAATATATAAAGGCCACGTGCCATATGAACTCAACTATATGACATCTGAAAAGGACAAAACTATGAAGACAATTAAAAGATCAGTGGTTGTCAGAGGTTGGGGTGGGGGAAGTATGGATACACAGATCATGGAGGATTTAAAAAAAAAAATCAGTGAAAATACTCTGTGATACTATAATGATGAATATATGACATTATACATCTGTCCAACCATAGAATGTACACCATCAGGATTCAACCTTAATATAAATAGGGAATTAAGTGATTATGATGTGTTACTGTAGGTTCATCAATTATGCCAAATTTACCCCTGATGATGATGATGGATGAGACTGTATATGTTGGGGAATGGGGCAAATGGGAAATCTCTGTACCTTCCTCTTACCTCCCAATTTTGCTGAGAACCTAAAAAAAACTCTTTTTAAAAATAAAGTATAGCTGGATTTAAGATATAAATGGTTAGAAGTGAAACATGATAAAAATGCATAAAGAGGTATAAAAACATAAAGTATTATAAAGGTTTGGAAAGCTTTCTTAAATAACATTGAAAAGTTTAGTTCATATAAACTTAGTTTTTGGCCACAAAGCTTGTGTTAATGAAATTAGGAAATAAGCAACAAAATGGAAGAAAATTTTTGCAATGCATGTAGCAGTAGAGGGATTAGGAATCAGAATAAATATGAAGAACTTCTACAAATCAAACCACCCTTATAAAGGTTCAAGGAAGAAATATGAATAGAGCACAAAAACAGAAACACAAGTACATAGATGTTTGACTTCTACAAATTAGGTAAATTAGATAACATTTTTTAGTTGCTCAGCAAAAAAAAAAAAAATGAAGATTTTATACTAGACTTTGACAAGACTGTGAAGAAATGGGCACTCATTTGTGGAAATAAAAACTGCATAAAACTTTTGAAGAATAATATGGTAGCATGTATCAAAATACAAAAATATACATTTTCCTTGATCCAGCAATTAAATCTCTAAGTATCTTAATTTAAAGTGATATCAGTACATGTAACAAAGAGTATATGTAATGATGATCTATGCAGTATTGTTCCTAATGGTAAGATAATGGAAATATATTCAATTTCCATCAATATGGGTTTGTAAATGAACTATGGTACAACCCATGATCTGGATACTGTAGAGCTACAGCATAGTAGGGTACCTAGGACAGATGATGTTTAATTATATATTTCAAAATAACTCACAAGATTTTGAATGCTCCCAATACAAAGAAGTGACAAATGTTTGAAGGGATAGACATACCAGTTACCTGATCAGATCATTGTACATTACATGCATGCATGGAAATATCACAAAGTACCACATAAACATATATAATTATTATGTTTTGATTAAAATATTTTTTTAAAATAGAAAATTCTCTTTGTATCTGTGGTTTTTCAACTGGGACCAAATTTGCCCATCAGGGCATATTTGCCAATGAATATCTGGGAGCATTTGTGACTGATAAAGCAGGCAGAAAGGAAGTGTCACAGGTGTCTAATGATCAGAGGCTAGGAATGCTGTTAACATCCTATAATGCACAGGAGAATCCCTCTCCCAACAAAGATTTATTCGGCCCCAAATGTCAACAATGCCAAGGGTGAGAAAGATGGAAAGATCTCCAAAGCACATCAAATGAAAACAAACAAACAAAAAACCACAACAACCATACATAGAATACCACTCCACTTTAGGAAAACAAAATCAAAACTTAAAAATATAAATATTATATTTGGGTATGAGTATTGTTTATTTATTTGGAGAAATAGATATTAAAATATTAACTAGGTTTAAATTTTGAGAAAAAGGGAGATTGAATATAAAGTGAGGAAGACAATGATTCTTTAAAGTTCTTTAAAGATTCCTTAAAGCAGTTGTTTCCTTAGTGATTAGAGTTTAAAATTTAGAATTTAAATTTTTAGAATTTAAAAACATTTTTAATTCCCTAGAATGCAATTGCCATTATGGACTGAATTGTGGCATACTAAAATCCATACAATACAGTTCCATCTCCCAGTACCTCAGAATAAAACCATATTTGGAGATGAAGTCTTTAAAGAAATGATTAAGTTAAAATGAGGTTCTTAGGTGGGATCCTAATCCAAAATGACATATCCTTCTAAGAAGAGGGGTGGCATCAGGAATGAGTGCACCCTGAATAGAAGCCATGTGAGGAAACAGAAAGCCTAGGGCCATTGACAAGCTAAGGAGAGAAGGATCAGAAGAAATCTGCCACACCTTGACCTTGGACCTCTAGTCTCAGAGCTGTGAGAAAATCAATTTCTGTTGTTTAAGCCATCCAATGTATGGAAATTGTTTTTCTTACTGTAGCTCTTAAAAGTTAATATAGTTTCTGTTTAAGAATATAGAATATATAAAATAATTGGTTCTTATTTAAATGAAGGGTTAAGCATAGAAGCAAACAAAAGCTGTTGAACTAGTTTCATTTCTCAAACTGAGATGAGTGAAAACAAACCCATACTGTCTTACAGTCTTGTTGCTGATATTATGAAGTTATTGACAAAGATTTTTGCAACAGATCCTCCTTGCATGCTCTCTGGGGCTGCTCTTCTCCTTACCAATTAACCTGCTAACACAGCCTCTGACCCTACATCTGAACTCAGGCATCAAAGAATCTAATGTCACAGCATACAACAAGCTCTGGAGGTCTGGGAATGAGATACGTATTTGACTAAGGATTACAGCTCCTTTATATTTCTTCCCCAGCTCCTTTATATTTCCCACATATAAAATATTCTTTTTTTCTACAGTGAAAAAATGAGAGGAAAATAGCACTGAGAAGGAGAGTTTACAAAGACTTACAGCTGAGGGTCAGGAGTGACAAGAGATTACATTAAAGGGGCACAAAGTGCTATTTGGAACTCTGAAAGGTAACTGTTCAAATCAGCGTTGCCAATCAAGGGCCTCTATGGTGGAAGGTATGTATAAACAGTGAAAAGGCCCAAGACAGTACCCACATTCTCTAGGGCCTCTGTGACATTAGGCAATACCAAAGGATCCTCTGTCCCAAAAGGAATGGTTGTGTTTTCTTGCTGAGGACTTCAAATGCATGGCAGAGAGAAGTGATCCTGAGATGGAGACCAGAAGGACTTGTAGTCAAGCTAGAGCTGAATGAGAAGCACAGCCAAAGTTCCAGGATCTAGAACATGAGAAAAACAGAGAAGGAGAAGGAGAAATCAAGAGAAGCCCAACAACTCAGAGCTCACTGCTACTCTGAAAGAACAGTGGATGGGATAGCCACAAACAAGGCAGCCAAGGCAGAGTCCCCTGATCTCAAGCAAGCAGGACACAGCACACACACTGGTCTGGAGGGCTGGGTGGATGGGATCTTCCTCTGGCTTCCAGGCTTCTAATTCTCACCTGCACTGGGACAGAACTTATGTTCCTCCTGCACCTACCTGCCATCCTGACAAGGCAGAGACGGAGGTGGCAGGTGGTGGTACCACTTGTAAGAAAAGAAAGAGGCTTGACATGAGTTAGAATTTTGGACAGATTAAATATTTATTTAAAAGAGGCTGATTTAGCCAGAAGAGACTTAATTATCTTTAACTGTCAAGTTCTTACTCCATCAGCATAAAAGGGATCACAGTGAAAGATAAAATGAGGTACAGCACTATTTCAAAGCTCCTTTTATTCCCCAGCCAAGATGTACTATGTATCTCTATACTTCCCTCTTATATATTGAATTATTTTAGAAATGAAGACAGCATAAATATGGAGGATCTCCTAGCAAACTACTGAAAATTCATTTTATGAAACAATGGATGCACACAGCTCCCAAGCAGTAGGTGCACTGAGGAGCCACCTGTGACTTATACATCTATGCCATGGAAGATGGCTGGTGCCTGTGGTACAGTCCTGCAGAGCCATCCTCCACACACTCTGAGCATGGAGGGGCTGTGACAGAGATCAGACAGAAAAGGCACCTTGGAAATTCATATGCTAAGCTGAGCTCTCTCAAATGATAACTTCTAAATAATCATTGGCAAACAGTAGTTTGTTTTCTTGGCCGTTTTACTGAAAGAAGTATAGAACATGGTTTGTTTGGTTTTGTTTTTAAGGGACACAAGAAAGATTTTCACTCTTCCTAATTAAAATAACCATTTATCTCTAATGTATCCTTCAATATTCTAAGGGTTACTGGGCATAAGGCTTGATTTGCATGCTCCTGATTTCAGTTTGAATATATATCATTATTGCTGTAAGTAGATGCAGATGCTCAAGTTAATTTTATGGTTAATGCCTCAAGGCATCTTTTAGGAAAAGTGCAAAATGCTTTTAAAAATCTAATCAATAATATTGAAACTGAATTTATTTTGTGTTAGACCTTTAACTGAGGAAAGACATAAGTGCTCTTGAGTTTAGATCTTGCTTTTATCACCAACTGAATAAGTATTTGACTTAAAATAGGCAAGGCATGCTCTCAGAATGTTATTTATATGCTAACAATCCCTCATTACTTGAATAAAGAATTACATATTGACTAAAACAGATAAGAAGCTTATAAACTATCTTATTAATCTGCAAATAATAGTAACTTGTAGGCATACATTATGTTGAGCTCATGTCAACAGAAATAAAAATTTCTCTGGAATCATTCTATAAAAATGTATATTACCCACTAGACCCTCAAGCCACAGATGGCTGACTACAACTGTTAGCAGAAATTCCCTCAATTCAGTTAATTATGTGTAATGGTGGATTAAATAAATATATTATAAAGTTAAAGAAGAGAATAATGAAATACACACTATAGATTTTAGAAAAATAACTGGATATAGTTTAAAATTCAATTTATTCTCTTGTGATCTAAATGAGACTGGCCATCTTGGGATTCCCTTCTCCTCCTAAAAATGTTTAAAATTAAATTTGATAGGTCATTTGTCAACACACACACACACACACACACACACACACATTTCTACAAACCTAAATTTTTTTTTAAAAATCAGAGATTTTCCAAATAATAATGATATTTATTTGGGAATAGCAGAGCATGGCAATGGGAATATGGGAGTGATAGCATATGCACACATTCAAAGAGGTTAAGGCCAGAGGGAGTTTTTACAGACAAAATTGAGAAAAATTACATCATATTTTGAAACAATAATCCTTGGCCACAGTGATTAATAACAAGAGTGGTGTCGGTTGCAGGCTGCCTACACAGTGGCTTGGCAGATGACACTGTAGAAGAACTTCTTTTATTAAGTTGTGGTGGCCTTTGTGCAAGGTAGTTCATGAAGTGTTTTGTGACTCTGTAGTTACCTATCAGGCATTCCCTTCCTCCATAACATCCTGGTTTCATTTACTTTTTCTTGTCAGGGTTAACACAATTGACTCCATTTTGATTCTGACAATTTTTACATTTATTTAACACTTCCAAACATAATGTCATTTTAATGAAGGAGCCATGTGGAAACAAAAAAAAAAAAAAAAAAAAAACCAAATTTCAATATATCCTGCCCACCAAAACATCAGAAATGTTCTTTTTAAAACTGCTTTTATTTATCACAAATATTTGTCCCATTCAGTTGCTAGTACTCTCTCTGTATGTGTAGCCTCCTCTCCCAGAACAAACTTTTCACCTCTCTATCCGTTTTCTTTAAGTGAAACAATTCAACCCATCCTTAAGGTCAGCAAGTTGTATTTTTCCAGGCCATCCACTTCAACAAAATAAAGGTCCCCATGGAGGGGCCACCCTTATTAGAAATCAAGAGGAGATTTTGAATAGTAAAAATTTGTTATTGTTACAGAAACTAAAGCTAAAGTCATCCTCACACACTTAATCTATCCCTCACTTACAGAATCTTACAGTCTGGTCCTGGGATTAGCAGTCAGCTCCTAAGGAGGAGGAGAATCAAGGAAGCCAAGAAAATAACTCTGCACTATCCTAGTTTGGCACCAAATTTAGTTAGTCACCTACTTCTTTTCCATGTGCAGACTCTGTCTATATTTGACACTGATTATATCATCCGCAAATATCTATTTAAGATTATCACTACTTTTTATCACTTGTTTTCAATGCATTTACAAGTAACTTTGGTATCTTTATCACAAATACTAAAATCCATAATTTCAATATTGTCTATACCAGCTGCATTTCCATAGCAGGTGTTTTCTTCCAGAACACTCTGGAAAATCCTGGCTGCAACTGTTTATTACCTCAAAATTTCTCCCAGCTCTGAGTAATCTCCACTGTGTGCCTATTTTTCTTTTTTGTTGTATTACATCCCTTATCAACTATAAGTTGTTTCAGTGGAAAGATTTTTATTCCACTTGTACTTTGGTAGAATTTTCAGGTTGCAGTTATGCAGAAAAAAATTCTCTCCTTGATCGGTTAAAATCTCTAAAATATTCTATTTATGGGCATTAAATAATTCAGAGAGTAATCAACTAGCAGTTTTCACTTTAGCTATTTCTCTTATTTCCTAAGATACTAAGGCCATGGAAATAATCAATATTCTTGAGTCTTCTCCTAACAGTACAAGTCAATCACCCCAAATATCCAGCATTGCCTCCATTTGATGTAAAACAAAGAAATTTATACTGTGTAGGAAAATGTTGATGTTTATCATCCCAAAATCATTAATAAAACTTGTAGGCTAATTATGATCCAGTTATTGCTGTAGGGAAATGGTGATTCTCAAATCTTGGATGTTTTTGTATTTTTCTAGAAAATATTATTTCTACAGAATAATAGTTTTAAAATAATTCTTTAATTTTGAAAGTTACTAACTTATACCACAATTCATTACAGCTATGGACCCCCAAGCTGTAAGAAGCATTTTCTTTTTGGTTGTGTGTGTGTGTATGTGTGTGTGTGTATGTGTGTGTGTGTGTGTGTGTGTGTGTGTGTTTTGGTAATTTTGGTTTTGTTTGGGTTTGTTGTTTTTGTTTTTTTACAACCAGGGACAGGGAACCCAGGAGTGCTCAACCACTAAGCCACATCCCCAGCCTGTTTTACTTTATATTTTGAGTCGGGGTCTCACTAAGTTGCTTAGTACCTTGCTAAATTGCTAAGGCTGGCTTTAAATTTGCAATCCTCCTGTCTTAGTCTCCTGAGCCACTGGGATTGCAGTCATGTGCCACCATGCTGGGCCCCAGGAACCATGTTCTTAAGAATCTCTTGAAGCTGAGCATTCTTTACTGTAGGACCTACACAAAAATAGGGTACAGATCAGAGGTGCACTTGATTTTTCAGTCATTTAAGACCTGCCCTAGAGAGAGTTCACTAAGTCAGTTGTGCCTCTAAATATCCCTCCATTTCCACAACTCATAGCTTTTCTTCACTGCCAAGTCCTTCATTACTAATCTTCAATCATTCACTATTTAGAATATTTTATAAAGTACTTTTGATATGACTCTCAGAATCTGTCCTATTCTGCTCATGCTGCTAAAACAAAATGCCCAGGCCTGGGTAACATATAAAAGAGTAGAAATTTACTTTTCACAGTTCTGGAGATTGGGAATCCAAGATCAAAGTGCTGGCAGAGTCAATGTCCAGTAAAGGCTGCTCTCTGCTTCCAAGGTGATACCTTGTCTCTGTATCCTCATATTGCAGAAAGACAAAAAAGGACAATCATTATTTCCTCAAATTGAGAAGAGATGGAAGAGTCAGGCAGCACTCACAAAAGCCTCTTCTATAAGAACATTAATCCCACTCGGCCTAATTACCTCTTAAGGCCCCACATCATTTAAATTGGAATTTAAATTCCAACATACAAATTTCAAAGAGACACATACATTCAAACCACACGAGAATCAAATGAGTTTTCTTCACATGCTTGTTTTTGAAATGCCTTTGAACTCTTTCACTTACACACATGGCTCAAGTGGAGATGTTTTAATGGATGTTGAAGAATCTCAATAGTTACTGATTCTGTAAATTATCAAGCCATGTCATTCTAATTCTCCCTCCCTGGCCTAGAATGAAGTCCTGAAGAGATTGTTCTGTTTACATAGATACAAATATGTGCTCAGGCAGAACAAAGTAGCATAAAATGTACAGCTTGTGGTGGGGCTGATTCCCAGCACGAATACAGTTCTCTGTTCCAAATCCTCTTTCTTAATGCCAATGTTGATTTTGACTCTAGAAAGGTCATTAAAGTGTACAGTATCAGCTAGTCTTAGTAAGCAGATAAGTCAGAACAGGAGTAAAATATTCTATCCTTGCCTTGTAGCTCTTTTCCTCGGACATCTAAAAAGAGCAACTTCATGAATATAAAAATATTCCAAAACTTTTGTCTCTTTTCCCAGGAGGCTGGCACACTTAGCCCAAAGAGAAATGAGGATTATTTCATGCAGCTTTTCATATCAAGTTTCCAGATCCAAACAGAATCCTGTGTGGGACTTGATGAAATTAAGTAGTGAGCTAGGGATGTAGCTAAGTGGCAGAGTGCTCCTTAACATGTGTAAGTGTCTGGGTCCAGCAACATAAAAAATAAATCAATTAGTTATTTTTAAAGCAAATAAATTAAATAGTGAATAGTTTTAAACATTTTCTGAACTGTTCTTACTGTTTTATGCTTTTATTAAGATTTAGAACTCTATTAGAACTAGATGCATAGTCTCTGGTTTAATTGCTAGATCCTTAATCCACTTTGGGTTGAGTTTTGTGCATGGTGAGAGATAGGGGTTTAATTTCATTTTGTTGCATATGGATTTCCAATCTTCCCAGCACCATTTGTTGAAGATGCTATCTTTTCTCCAATGCATGTTCTTGGCACCTTTGTCTAATATAAGATAATTATAATTTTGTGGGTCAGTCTCTGTGTCCTCTATTCTGTGCCATTGGTCTACCAGGCTGTTTTGGTGCCAATACCATGATGTTTTTGTTACTATTCCTTGGTAGTATAGTTTAAGTTCTGGTATAGTGATGCCATCTGCTTCACTCTTCTTGCTAAGGATTGCTTTAGCTATTCTGGGTCTCTTAATTTTCCAGATGAATTTCACGGTTGCTTTTTCTATTTCTATGAGGAATGTCATTGGGATTTTGATCAGAATTGCATTAAGTCTGTGTAGTGTTTTTATTAGCATGATCATTTTGATAATATTAATTCTGCCTATCCAAGAGCAAGGTAGATCTTTCCATCTTCTAAGGTCTTCTTTGATTTCTTTCTTTAGGGTTCTGTAGTTTTCATTGTATAGATCTTTCACCTCTTTCATTAAGTTGATTTCCATGTGTTTTTTTTTTTTTCTTTTTTGAGGCTATTGTAAATGGGATAGTTTTTCTCATTTTCCCTTTCAGAGGATTTGTCACTGATATACAGAAATGCCTTTGATTTATGGGTATTGATTTTGTATCCTGCTATGTTGCTGATTAACTTATTAGTTCTAGAAGTTTTCTGGGTCTTCTAGGTATAGAATCATATCATCAGCAAATAGTGCTAATTTAAGTTCTTCTTTTCCTATACGTGTCCCTTTAGTTTCATTCATCTGTCTGATTGCTCTAGCCAGTATTTTAAGAACTATATTAAGTAGAAGTAGTGAAAGAAGACATCCCTGTCTTGTTCCAGTTTTTAGAGTGAATGCCTTCAATTTTTCTCCATTTAGAATGATGTTGGCCTGGGGCTTAGAGTACTTAAGCTTTATGATGTTGAGATAAGTTCCTGTTATCCCTAGTTTTCTAGGGATATGAACATGAATGGGTGCTGTATTTTGTCAAATGCTTTTTATGTGTCTATTGAGATGATCATATGATTCTTATCTTTGAGTCTATTGATGTGATGAATTACATTTATTGATTTATGTATGTTGAACTATTTGACCCAGCTATCCCTCTCCTCAGTCTATACCCAAAGGAGTTAAAAACAGCATATTACAGGGGCACAGCCACATCAAAGTTTATAGCAGCACAATTCACAATAGCTAAACTGTGAAACCAACCTATATGCCCTTCAGTAAACGAATGGATTAAAAAATGTGGCATATATACATAATAGAATATTACTCAGCAATAAGAGAGAATAAAATCATGGCATTTGCAGATAAATGGATGGCATTGGAGAAACTAATGCCAAGGGAAGTATCCAATCCCAAAATAACAAATGCTGAGTGTTTTCTCTGATATAAGGAGGCTGATTCATAGTGGGGTAAGGAGGGGGAGCATGGGAGTAATACACAAACTCTTGATAGGGCAGAGGAGTGGGAGGGGAAAGGAAGGGGCTGGGTGGAAGTTAGTAAGGCTGGTGGAATGTAATGAACATTATTATCCAAAGTACATGTATGAAGACATGAACTGGTATGAACATACTTCATATATGACTAGAGATATGAAAAATTGTGCTGTTTATGTGTAATAAGAATTGTAATGCATTCCAATGTCATTACTTTAAAAAATCAATTAAAATTTAAAAAAGGATTTAAAACTCAAGTTATTTTCATTCATAGTACATGCTGATTTTTGCACAGATTGATCACAGATTCATTAATTGAACAAGAAGACAGGGTATATAATTTTAGGCTTATAGGACACATTGCTTTAGTCTGTCTTCAGGTCATTTCTACATAAGTGGGAGGAGGAATCACAGCAAACAATCCAAGACAGAAATGAAGAGTAGAAATACATTTCTCATAAATAGGAAAAATAATCCCTTTTGTCAGTTCTTCAGATCAAATAAAAATATGTTTTCTCCGAAGTATAAAGAAATGAATCAGTGTGAATATACTTTGTATACAACCAGAGATATGAAAAATTTGTGTGTAATATTTGTAATATGAATTGTAATGCATTCCACTGTCATATATAAATAAAAAATTAATAATTTTTTCTCTATTTTATTAACATTTGCTGCTTAATTTTAAAAGAATCAACAGCATATATAATTTAGTAAAATACAGAGGAAATATTTTTAAAGGAGGAAAAATAATTAATGATCCCACCAGTGAAATAACCAAGAGTATTGAAGCCAGACAGAGTGAAGCTGAAATCTTGACTCTGTCATGCAGTACATATGTGACTTCAGAGAAATTACAGTGTTTACTGTGTTTTATTTTGTTCACATGCAAAATGAAGTCACTAACCAATGTTTTGGTATCATCCTTAAGTGAAGAATCAAACTGTGGTTCTTCTCTGTATTAAAACTAGTTATCCAGTATTTGGATGCCCTGATACCATGGTGAATGTGATGATCCTCAGGACAAATAAATGTCCTAACGCAAGTCCTTTGTTGCTGGCACTTACCAGAATTCCTAAATTAATAAGTGAAAATTGCAGCAAAAAGCAAAACCATTTTTTAAACCTTCAAATACAGTGTACTGGTAAGAGGACGGTGATAAATACAGAGGAATGACAAAAGCAGATACTAACCAACTTCCTCAAGACTCCTAAAGCACAATAAGTAAAATCAAAAAACAATAAATATGATGGCATCAAATTAAAAAGTTTCTTCACAGTAAAGGAAACAAATAGGAGCATAAGGAGAGGGCCTACAGAATGGGAGAAAATCGTTGCCACATGGTCCTCAGATAGGACATATCCAGGATATACAAAGAACTCAAAACAAAAAAAAAAAAAAAAACACCAAATATCTCAATTAATAAATGGGTAAAGGAACTAAACAGAAACTTCTCAAAAGAACAAATAAGAATGGTCAACAAATATATGAAAAAAATATTCACTATCTTTAGCAATCAGAGAAATGCAATTAAAACTCACTCCAGTAAGTATAGCAATTATTAAGAATTCAAGTAACAATAAATGTTGGCGAGGATGTGGGGGAAAGGGTACACTCATACATTGCTGGTGAGACTGCAAATTGGTGCAACCAACCTGGAAAGCAGCATGGAGATTCCTCAAAAACCTAGGAATGTCTGTTCAGTTCCTTGGCCCACTTATGGATTGGGTTATTTGTTTTTTGGTGTTAAGATTTTTGAGTTCTTTATATATTCCTGGAGATTAGTGCTCTATATGATGTGTGTGGTAAAAATTTGCTCCCAAGATGTAGGCTCTTTATTCACCTCACAGATTGTTTCCTTTGCTGAGAAGAGACTTTTTAGTTTGAGTCCATCCCATTTATTGATTCTTGGTTTTAATTCTTGTGCTATGGGAGTCTTATTAAGGAAGTTGGGGCCTAATCTAATAGACCATTTCTAACATTTGACAGCTTAACAGTGTTTTTACAATGCTTGTATTCTAAAATGCTGTGTGGGGCCTAATCTAACATGATGGAGATTTGGGCCTAATTTTTCTTCTAATAGACATAATGTCTCTGGTTTAATTCCTATGTCCTTGATCCACTTTGAGTTTTGTGCAAGGTGAGAGATAGGGGTTTAATTTCATTTTATTGCATATGGATTTTCAATTTTCCCAGCACCATTTGTTGAAGAGGCTATTTTTTTCTCCAATGTATGTTTTTGGCAACTTTGTCAAATATAACAGTAATTATGTGGGTTATTCTCTGTGTCCTCTATTCTGAACCATTGGTCTACAAGTCTATTTTGGTGCCACTACCATGCTGTTTTGTTACTATTGCTCTGTAGTATATACATTAAGGTCTGGTATAGTGATGCCACCTACTTCACTCTTCTTGCTAAGGATTGCTTTAGCTATTCTGGGTCTCTTATTATTTTTTCAGATAAATTGCATGACTGCTTTTTCAATTTCTATGAGAAATGTCATTGGGATTTTGGTTGGAAATGCATTAAATCTGTATAGTACTTTTGGTAGTATGGTCATTTTGATAATATTAATTCTGCCTATCCAAGAGCAAGGTAGATCTTTCCATCTTCTAAGGTCTTCCTTGATTTCTTTCTTTAGGGTTCTGTAGTTTTCATTGTATAGATCGTTCACCTCTTTTGTTAAGTTGATTCCCAAAGTATTTTTTATGCTATTGCAAATGGGGTAATTTTCTGCGCTTACCTTTCAGAGGATTTGTCTCTGATGTACAGAAATGTCTTTGATTTATGGGTGTTGATTTTGTATCCTGCTACTTTGTTGAATTCTTTTACTAGTTCTAGAAGTTTTCTGGTGGAATTTTTTGGGTTCTTCTAGCTATAGAATCATATTGTTGGCAAATATATGAAAAAATATTCAATAAATGCAAATCAAAATTACTCTAAGGTTTCATCTTACTCCAGTCAGAATAGCAGCTATTAAGAATACAAACAACAAAAAGTGTTGTCAAGAATGTGGGGGAAAAGACACTCATACATTGCTGGTGAGACTGCAAATTGGTGCAGCCAATATGGACAGCACTATGAAGAATCTTTGGAAAATGGGAATGGAACCACCACTTGACCCAGCTATCCTACTCCTCTGTCTATACTCAAAGGACTTAAAAACAGCATACTACAGGGACACAGCCACATCAATATTTATAGCAGCACAATTCACAATAGCTCTAAACTGTGGAACCAACCTAGATGCCCTTCAATAAATGAATGGATAAAGAAAATATGGTATATAAACACAATGGAATATTACTCAACCATAAAACAGAATAAAATCATGACATTTGCAGGTAAATGGATGGAGCTAAAGGCAGGGAAGGGAGGATTAAATGAACTCTTGATAGGGCAAAGAGGACAAGGGGAGGAGGAGCAGGGAAGGGGCAAAGAGGTAGGAAAGATGGTGGAATGAGATGGTCATCATTACCTAAGTACATGTATGAAGACACGAAGGATGTGACTCTACTTTGTGTACAACCAGAGATATGAAAAATTGTGCTCTATATGTGTAATATGAATTGTAATGCATTCTATTGTCATATGTAACAAATTAAAATTTTTTTAAAAAATTTTAAAAACCTAGGAATGGAACCACCATTTGACCCAGGTATCCCACTCTTATGTTTATACCCAAAGAACTTAAAATCAGCATAGTACAGTGAAGCAGCCACATCAATGTTTATAGCAGTTCAATTCACAATAGCCAAGTCATGGAACCAATCTAGCTGTCATTCAACAGATGAATGCATAAAGAAAATGTGATACACACACACACACACACACACACACACACACACACACACAATGGATTATTACTCAGCGTTCAAGAAAAATAACTTTATGACATTTACTGGTAAATGGATGGATCTGAAGACTATCATGCTCAGCCAATCTCAAAAAACCAAAGGTCTAATGTTTTCTCTGATATGTGGAGGCTAACCTACAATAAGAGAGGTTGAGGGAAAATAGAAGTTTAGTTGATTAAACAAAGGGGAGTGATGGGAAGGGAGGGGAATAGGAAAAGAAAAGACAGTGAATCTGACTTAACTTTCCTATATACATATATGAATCTCACCATTTTGTACATCCATGAGAAATTGATTTAAAAATAATAACTATAGATAAATGGCAAAAAGACCCGTAGAGTAGTGGATAGGGAGCAGCGGGTGGGAGAGGGGAAAAGAAGAAGAGGTACCAGGGATTGAATTGGAATAAGACATATTCCATGTTTTTATAATTATGTCAAAATGGATTCTACTGTCATGTATAACTAAAAATAATAAATAAATAAATACATGAATACATAAATACATAAATAAATAAATAAGATCCTAGAAAATTTTAGTTTCAAATGTGTTGGGTCTTTCAGTTCTGCTTCAGGAGAGGATGCCCTTTCCTTTGGAGTTGCTTTTAGGAAAAGTACCACAACTGGATCTCAAGCTCTATCAAAGAGGCATCTACATTTCACCAGGGCAAAGCAGTAAATTTTACTGGAGGTGATTAACATGTTAAAGGATAAATACTCTACTCAGGACCATAGCGGAAAACAATCATTGTTTTTTATATATATATATATATATATATATATATATATATATATATATATATATATATATATATGTATATATAGATAGATAGATAGATAGATATAGATATAGATATAGATAGATAGATAGATTTGTATCAACAACAGAAATTATTGTATCACCTCCAAAGAAACACACTCTTAACATGAATTGCATTCATTGAATTTCCATATTTAACTCCTTCTAACATACAATTGATATGTTTTCAATTGTTTCACTATTTTCAATTTCAAAATGATCTGAAACTATTCAGCCACAGAATGAGTCATTAACAGTGTTGATTTCTGTGTTGCCTAGAACAGTCTCAGTGTGATCCTGTGAAACGTAAATATAATATGGAGTATAATGAAAATGTAATACATGATAAAAACTCAGTACATGGAGGAAATATGAGCACTTTGACATACTGGCTTATGCCCACTGATTTGTTTACTTTTCCAAAGAAAAATGTTATTGTATATATAGTTTAAAGTCTACCTAAGAGTCCATAAATTGAAAGTTAACATTTTTCCAACAGTATTTTAATTCTTGGAGACATTAGTAGTTTTAATTTCATATATATATATATGGCATACACATTGCTTGTGGGTCTTCAAATTGGTGCAACCAATCTGAAAAGCAATTTGGAGATTCCTTGGAAAACTTGGAAAGGAACTACCATTTGAGCTACATACTCCTTGGTTTATACCCAAAGGACTTAAAAATAGCATACTACAGTAACAAAGCCACATCAATGTTTATAGCAGCACAATTCACAATAGCCAAACTGTGGAACCAACCTAGATGCCCTTCAATAGATGAATGGATAAAGAATATGTGGCATATATATACAATCAAATATTATTTAGCATTAAAAGAGAACAAAATCATGGCATTTGCAAGTAAATGAGATGAGTTGGAGAATATCATGCTAAGTGAAGTAAGCCAATCCCCCAAACCAAAGGCTGAGTATTTTCTCTGATACATGGATGCTGATACATATTGAGGGTGATGGGGAACATGGAAGGAATGGAGGAACTTTGGATAGGGGAAAGGGAAGGGAAGGGAGTAGAAAAGATGGTGGAATGCGATGGTCATCATTACCATAAGTACATGTATGAAGACACGAAGGATGTGACTGTACCTTGTGTACAACCAAAGAAATAGAAAATTGTGCTATATATGTGTACTATGTATTGAAATGCATTCTACTGTCATGTATAACAAAATAGAATGAATAAAACAAAAAACATATAGCAGTGGACATTTATTTAAAGAAATCTCAAAAATAAATCTCTGTCTGCAAATTTATTGCTTTACCTCTGATTATTTTCTTTCAGTTTCTACTTTAATATATTTAATTTGAAGGATTTTCTAAAGACCATACAATACCAAAGAAAAATGAAATTTCAAAGCATGTGATAAAATCTTTGGAAGTCTGTGCAAAGCATTTCTATTAACTAAATAAATTTTCAACTAAAAAATAACTGTCTAAAAATTAATTATATTTCATAGAATAAACAATACACTCATTTTAATAAGATTTTTTTATTCAAGAGAGATTATGTCAATATATCATTAATATAAACTAGGATATACTTCACACAGCAAAACACCAAAACTGGTATTTTTCCAGGATATCATAGAAAAGAAGATGTTTTGTCACTTATTTGGGGAAAAGTTTAGGTGAACACTCCCTTCCTCATAAGAATAAATACTTACTTATGCCTTAATGAAATTGTGCTTGTTGACAACATATTAAAAACTAAGCTTATAAAGTTTATAGCTACAGCCCCTATCAGCAAGCAGATTCCAGAATCCATCTATAAGTGTGTTTTTATTTATCCAATAGATCCTCTTTTTGATCCAATCCGATATAACAGAAACCTGGTTTATATTCAAGCATAAACAGAGCATAGTAAAATAAATGATAACAGAAGACAACAAAGGTGTGGACCCTACTCAGGAAGGTTTTACTCTATCATAACATATAAATTACAGAAGATCAGCAAAGAAGTAAAAGTTTGGATAAATAAGAATTCCAGTATAACTTCCACATCCTATTTCAGGGTAGCCCAGAGATAGAGATGGAGGCCAGCTCACTGCATATTGTGGGTTTAATGAAGGGGTGAAGGACAGAGTGCTGAAGAGGTACCTTTGGAAAACTTTGGTTTCAGATTTTTAAATATTTATCCAAAGTCTCATTCAACCTTAAAGTATGAGCAATATTTGCAGGGGTAAAAACTGAGAAATCTTTGGATGCATGATGAACCATGCAAGTTCAGGGAAGCCAAAGGGCTCAATCTGACTTCACGGAGGTGTGAGGAGCAAAGGCCAACATGCTACAGTCCATGAGACAGGGATAGATATTACCCAGAGAGGAGGCAGAAAGGGCAGAAGGGAGTACATGAGGGTGCATATGATACCTGAACATGTATGTGTGGGAGTGGATCCAGGGACAGGTAAACTGAAAACTGAGGGTCCTATTTCACAGATTGGCAGGTGAATAATGAGACCTGAAAAATATTTTAAAGCACAATACTCAAAATATTAATTTCTTTCAATATTTTCACAAATATTTCTTAAGCTACCTAGATTTTCATTAAGTATCTGCATGGAGAAGTTTATAATTGAATAAACAAGTCCAGTACCTGTTCTGCAGAGAGCCTGCCACTATCTTATCCTGATATGTCTAGGAATCCTCTACAATATTTACTGGTTTCTAAGACCCATAGCTCACACCTCTCATTTCAGGAGACAGAATTTGGTTGTGTCACATTAAGCTGGAAGGTACTACAAACCCTATCAAAACTTGTTGTTCTGGTCTGAGAAGCTGCCCCCTGTCACAACTGCCAAACTTGATGCTTCAGTTTGCAGCTGAAATCCAGATTTTCCAAAGGTACCTCTTCAGTACTCTGTCCTTCACCCCTTCATTAAATCCACAATATGCAGTGAGGAAGCTGGCCTCCACCTCTATCTCAGGGCTACCCCAAACCAGGGTGTGGAAGTTACACTGGAATTCTTAAGTCACTCAAAAAGCCACTTCCCCAGGATTCAATTAGGCCAATCACCTGGGTTGGGAAAGGTTTTACCCTCAATTCATAATATTCAATTTACCACTGGATGAGACACAGGGCAGCCCCATTCCTCAACTGTTACTTTTAACAACATTGTGACTTTAGACTTGCTGACCCCCCTGACCCGCCTTGCCCACAATCACCCATGTCTTCTCCAGTAGTGTCAGTAACATTTCTTCTCAGAGATAAGAGATTACAGATCTGATCCTTCCTCTACACTTCTTTATAACTACAAAGGGACCTTAGCTCCTCCTGAAAACTTACCCATACTTTTCCAAGTACCCTATGGCTCTCAATAGTTTCATTTAAAAATAAATAAATTCCACTTCACCAGAATATTGTCATGGATTAGGAAGAGACAAAATTTTGATGGATAACCAGAAAGTGAGAGAAAAGCACTACAGAGGCTATTGACATCTTCAGTTGTTCTTTTTACATTGATTCTATCATGTTAACTGTGTGCTTCCACACAGTTAACATGATAGAACAGTAGAATTTAAAGCTAAAGCAACTAATTTCGTGAGTATAAAAGGAATCTACAGTGAGTGAGGCAAAAGCCTATTGAATAAAAACATTTATTATAGGCTCATAAAAAAATTGGCATTTATCTGTTAAATGCTCCCAAATGGTGTTTAAATAAGTCCAACATTATTTTTTAAAACTAACTTACTTATCAGGATTAATATGCCAATTTTTTAAATTATGATAAAGCAATATAAAATATTAAGTACTATTTACTAATCTTCTATGGGCAGTGACAAAGAAATTTGATACAAATGTTTTCTAAAATAGAACAAACATAAAAGATACAATTCAAGTGAGGAAAATTGACAAATCTTGCTGTTATGAAGGAAACTAAAATACTTTGTGCTCAAAATCCAAAATAAAAATACAAATAAAAACTTAAGAATATTGGTCTCAAATGTTCAATATAGGTTAAATCTAATAGTCTAAAGATAATCAAAGACTGCATCAATTTTATGACATTCACACAAAATGCAAAAAAAAAAAAAAATGTTATTTAGTACTGAGAAAGGTATGGGAACAATTAAGCCTCTTTAGTCCCCTCAGTACAAATTGATCAAAACTATAGGAAAAAAGTCTCAATTTCTTCCAGTTTCTGAGAATACATTAGCCACTTAATATAACATCCTGGTGTATTGTTTACTTTTTTGATAGCCAAACGAGATAGACTGATTGATTGAGTCACTCACAGGTATTCATTCCTTCAACAAATATTTATTGAAGGATTTTCATATCAGACACTAAGCTAGAAAATTTTCTCACATCACTTAATTGAAATTCAACAAGTATTCTCATGTTATAATGAGGATTAAATGAGTTAATATTTGTGTAGTGTTTAAAATAGTCTGTGGCACACAGTAAGTTCTATATAAATGTTTGCTAAATAAATTATGTTAAGAGTTAGTTGTAATATGATCTTTGTGCAAGATTTTTGTTATTCCAATTCTTCTCTTTTAAAGGTTTCTATTAGCATAAGAGATGGTGGTACAGTCCTGAAATACCAGCCAGGGAGCTAAGCACAGGATCAAGTCACCTGATAGTAAGAGTCCATGAAAAATTAAAAATGTCTTCACCTACTATAATGGGTTTTACATCACCTTTAAACATTTATTTCTCATATACTCATGAAATACTATACATCAGGTCCATTCTAACCACTTTACAAAAAATAAGTCATGTAATTCTCACACTAACCCTATGATACTATCATTTCTGCACATTAAAGATGAGGAAACTGAGGCACTGGGAGGTATTTACCAGGATCATTCAGCTACTAAGCAGCAGGGGCTATATTCATACCAAAGCAGTCTAGCTCTGGGATCCAAGTTTTTAAACACTAGGTTATAATGTTTTAAGATCCTCAAAGCCTGTTTTCCTAGTGTGGTAGTGCATGCTTATAATCCCAGCAGCTGGGGAGGCTGAGGTAGGAGGATTGCAAGTTCAAAGCCAGCCTCAGCAAAATCAAGGTGCTAAGCAACTCAGTGAGACCCTTTCTGTAAATACAAAATATGGCTGGGGATGTAGCTCAGTGGTCCAGTGCCAAACACAATGTCAAAGAGGAAAAGAGAAGACAAAGCAGAATTTAGGACTTAAATGAGTTCTAAGTTTCTCATGATCATAATTAATCACGTTTGGAATTCAAACATGCTTGCACAAAGACTTGAAATCTAACCCACATTAACAAAGAACAGAGTAAGCACACTCAGACCCTCCCTACTGAGACAGAAGATGTTTTGGCTACTTTACCCTAACCCTTACCCCTGCCTTAAATTAATCCACTATGAATAAAGACAGGTAGCAAACTACAGATCACAAATGGGTAGTAACAACCAACAAGCATGAAATACTTTTCCATACTAGATAAATTCCAATAATTGTGGTGGAACCATTTTGAAAGTTATCTGTGATTTAGAAACCCTGCTTTAGGAAATAGGATAAAGGAAGGCAACTCCTCTGAAAGACTAAGAAAGGAGAACATTAAATGTTGTACACTGCATGCCCTTTCCTGAAAACCAAATACTTCAACAAGTTATCAAGAACAATTAAATCTCGATAACTGCCAATAATTTTTTCTATCTCATTGAGAAAGATCCATCCCTGTGCTCCTGCCTTCCAAGGTCAAAGCAGCTACTATCTCAATTCTTCCCACAGTTCACCTCCATCCAATGAATGAAGGAAAGAAGGAAAGAGTGGAAGAGGGCAGAGGCTTCCTGACATGTTTACAAACACACAGCTCCCAACTGGTGCTTCCTCAGCAGTTGAGCATATTTGGAGTCACCAAAGCTGGTGTGTGAGCTCCTGGATTAACAATGATTCGACAAACAGACACTGCAATCTGTTTTCCACCCAAAATGCTCATGGCAGACACAACTTTCACAGGCTTGATGGTGGAGCCTCCCAGGAATATGCAAACTGCTCTATCAATCATGATGATTTGGTGCCCCCCTCTGGCCTACCTGCAGCAACTTCATTTAGCTACACTAAGAAAATGAAAATGAGACTTGAACAAAAGTCCAAGTCAGAATCATTAAAATCTGCCTGCAAGAGAAACCTAGTTTTGTCTGCACACTTAATAATTATTCCAATTCTCCAAGGTGAAGGAAAATTTGGCAGGGCTGACTGCATGTTTTTAAACTCAATGTACTTAAGGTGATATAATTTTTCTTTATGTATTTTTAAGCATCCCCCAAGGAAAGAGAATTCTATCAGTTCTTCACAGTGAAGAGAACTAGGTTACCTGGAATCTGCTCAGAGGAGTAAGGCAATTTATTCAAAAGAAATCATTCTGTAAAACTCAGACAGAATATCAGAAATCTGTATCAAGAACTCAGGTTAAACAATATTACTTATTAAGATCACAAAACTCCATCACTTCAAGTTATTCACTCACTTTTGCCCAAATCTCATAGGAGTTTTAACTAAAGAGATCCAAGCTATAACCAGTTCCAGAATGCTTCTAGAATCCCTGAGTGAGTTTCTTCTCCATACTCAAGGCCTCTTTCATAGTGGTGGCTCATCTAATGTGACCATGACCCTTCTGTTGGGTTAAAATGGTCTGATCTCTGCTGGAAACAGCACATACAAGGGCTTCCAGTTTATGTCATTAAGCACTGGGCAAGGGGATGGATACCTCTTGTTCACAGTTACTGAGACAGGGAGGCAGAGCAAGTGCCAGACAGGGCCCTGTAGTGCCTCTGGAGCAGTGCTAAGTACATTTTAACCTGGAAAAATAACAAGCTGTGAAGAGCCAAGGAGGCTCACTGTGGCTCACAGGACGTGACTGTGGAAGAAGCCATTGTGCAGCATTTTAGGTATTCATCCTAACTCTTAAAGCTGCAGGTACCAATAAATAAGAGTAGAATATAAAGCATATACTAATTCTTCCTTTGTTGCCCTTCCTTCAGAGTTCTGAAACTCAGGGATCTCCTAGATTGAAACACACAATGAATTATTTCTATGTGATTATGTGTTGATAAAGCTTTGGTGGTAAAAAGATCAGATCAATTAAAATTCAGCCTAAGTATAAGTAGCAAATCAGGGGTGTATCCATAACACCTTTGCTCAAAACCTCTGAAGCATTTACATTTGTACCCCATAAATATTCTCAAGGGGGGCGGGGGAGGCCCAAAGAAGAAAGTGAGGGCATGCATTCATACTAAATCTTTTGGAAACCAAGTATTTTTTCCTTCACCAGAAGACCGGAGGGGCAGGTGGCTAAATTTGCACTATGTACTAAATATTATGAATATCATGGTTTGCAGGTCAAAGGGGACTCTACTGAAAACAGTTTTATTTTCCCTCAGCATCCTCTGTTAGGCAATACCTACTAAAATTATCCAAGTAAATGACAACTGGATAAGTAGTAATTTTCAATGCTGTACTGAGATGACAATTCCTCATTACATAATATTTTCTTGGGAAGATGAGATTAACTGACACTAAAATCACAGAACCAAATTCTCTATCACAGCACTTATCACATTGTGTTAAAGTTGTTTGTTAAATATCTTTACTTACTTTTCTAGATGATGTAACATTTGCCCTTTTCTCCCCAATGCCTGTCACAGAGTTTGACATGTAATGGGGTCTCAAATAATGTATTCTTGAACTTGGCTGAATAGTCCTTTTAAGGCTATTTCACTCACTGATTTAACAGGGAAATAGTAGCCCCCAAATATAAGTTATGATCTTTCATATTTTTTTAGTAAATGAAAATCTGATATTGTAAATCTAGTGTTATTTTAGATCAAAAATTGTATGCAATCTTAGGAAAAAAGGTAGATAATTAGAATAAATTAATCACTTAATTTAAAAAAAGAAAAAAAGAATTCTGGTCCAAGTGGACAGCTATAACTTTCCAATCGGTGATACTATTTTAGCCCTCCCAAAGATGAACAAATAACTTGTTTTGTATTTGTAAAATAAAAAGGTAAAGATATGAAACAATTTAAACTGAGAAGACCCATATAAAGAAAAAAAATCTTGAACCCAAATCCTAGGTTTTAACAAAGATTTCAAAATATTTTCCCGACATTTCTAAGAATGCTGTGGAAAATATGAGATGAGAATATGAGATACTAATTTCCTCCAAAGTATGCATGTGAAAATTGACACAGAAACATCATTTACTTGGGCCAGGACAGAAACGGTTGGCCTCATTTAATCATAGGAGTGGTTTGAGTTTATCTGGTCTCCACCTTCACCATCTACTCCAGCACTGCAGGATGGACAAGGCTCTAATGGACAGGTTGAAAAGAATGATTTAGGCCTATCTAGTTCAGTGATCCTCTTATGATCCTTTTAGTATGTACATACTAAATGGGATAATAATGAATTGATGGCTTCTAGTAACTAATCTCCTCCCCTCTGTCTTACCCAGCAAGTAATATACGTCACCTTGTCTTACCTGAAAAGAAGAAATGCACAGCCTTGAATCATGAGTATTGTGGCAACAGCCCCAGCCAAGGCCTCTTGGTACAGGCCTGTCCCATTCAATAGGCACACCTTTCCCAATAACTAATAGCTCCTCTTTGCAGAGACCAGGAATTTCCAGTAGCATTCTCCTAGCTGAGATATATGCCTATGAAAGTGCAGACATTCATAGGAATAATAAAAACTATAGAATCATTTTGACTTAATTCCATGTTTTGTTTTTCTGCTCTATGATGCTTGTACTAAATCAACCATTCATTGTCTTTAGTAGGGGGGAAAAAGACATCTGAAAGATGACTTCCTTACCTCACTGCCCTCCCTCTACCAAAACTAGTAAGAAGAAAAGAAACTTTCAAATCATTAAAATTCTTCATGCAAGCAGTCTTCTCTTCACTCTCCACTTCACACATTGCCTGTGGACTTGTAAGTTTCCAATCTTACTTCCTCAGGAATCTCTTTGGGGTATGGAGGCTTCCCTCTCTCTTTAGACATTTTATGCAATTTTGAGGATGCAACAAATCTCACTTGGGAGCTGCACACCATAACCCATATATTAACTTGTCACCTTGAGTAATAAAGTTCACAAATTCCATTTTTTTCCACCATGTTGCCCAATAACATAAAAGGATATCACATCTCTTTGATTTGTTGTGTGTGTGTTTGTGAAATCGCCTCTCCACAAACAACTTGATGAAGTCAAGGAAGCTAATAACTTTTTTTTTTTTTAGGCTCTGGTCTATTTCCCAGTAAATGTTCATGAGCATAAACATAAAAGTGTTAAATGAGGTGAAATATTCATAATTGCACAAATAGGAAAAAAACAAAGCATGATTGTTCTGAGCGGGATAGGAATTAGTGGACTCACTCTATGTTTAAAAGTAACGAACAAAATTACATAGATAGGTATGACATTTCCTATGAAATATGACCTGAGTTACTAACATATCAAAAAATGCCACATTGGTCATATATACTTTAAAAAATGGCTATCTGCTCTTCCAGAGCTGTCCTTAATTTAGACACTCCTGTGATATGCAAATTATATTTACAACTGATCCATTTTTCTGTTTCCTAATGAAAATATGTATAGTTCATTTTGACAGACAGTTCACTAAGTTATTCTTTTTCTATCTTTATGTAGGTAAAAGAGAATGGCAATTGAATAGAAATGCCATTTGGATTTTAGGAACTACATTTCCTGAAAAACAATGAAGATGTTCTGTGGGAGTGAGTACTGAGATCATCAGCTATTTTTATGGTTATTCCCAACTTAACTCTCTATGGAGTAATTTTTAATAGTTGAGAGTAGTAAAGACATTAAAGAATATGATAAAAAATTTTCTGAATAAACACTCCTCTTAAATAAAATAATTATAAATAATTGTAAACATTATTTGGGGTTTATAACTCAAAGGATTCACACACCTCTGAACTTCACCAACCATGGATGACTTCAGGTTAATAATCTCTGTTGTAGGATTAGGATTGCATCTATTTTTAAGCCATTGTTAGGGTGGCAGTCTGAAGAACAGGCTGGGATAAGGTAAGGAGGATGCAGGGAAAGAGAAGAAGGGTTTGCTATTTTCATTAGAACAATTGAATGGGCAGGGTAGTTTGACCAGGGCTGACACAATAGAACATTCAAAAATAGGGAAGAAAATCAACAAAATCTGGAGATGGAAAAAGTTTTTGTTGTTGTATTTTTTTTTTACATCAATGTACAAAGAAAAGCAAGGAAAAGAAAAATACGTTATTTGTTAGTAATGTCTGACATTAAACAAAAATGATTGAGTAGAAAACTGGCACTTCAAAAAATTTAAGACTTTTTCTTTTATAACTTTGTTTCACATGAAAATAATGTTTTGCAAATGAGTAAAAAGATTACTTGTGCTTAATGTTTTTAGGAATAAGGTATAAAGTAGTCCCCTTTATCTATAGGGGACATGTTTTAAGACCTCCAGTGGACAACTGAAACCACAGACTATTATACTAAACCCTTTATACAAGCATAATCATACTGTGACAATCAACCTGATAACAGTGACAGCTATTAAGTGACTAACAGGTGCATAACATACACAGCACAGATACACTGAACAAAGGGATGATTCATATCATGTCTAGGACAGAGTGGAACAGTACAATATTTCACCACAGTATTCAGAACAGTACAATTTAAAACTTAAAAACTGTTTATTTCTGTAATTTCCCACTTTAATATTTTCAGAACACTGTTGATTACAGGTAACTGAAACTGTGGAAATCAAAACCCCTAGATAAAGAGGGATATGTTTGTAATCCAGCATTTTCTAGAATTTCTAAAGAAGGTTAGCTTCCAGTTAGTCCACAGGCTTTGTTCCCAAGAAATCATACCTTATGCGGCCAACAACATACTTCATTGCATTTATGTCTAGAAAATTATTGAAAGTGTCTCTGCTCTATAAGAAATGAGAAACAGAGTATAAAGGTATAAAAATTAATAAATATTTCAAAGAAAATTAACAAATAAAAGCTTAATAATTTTTTTAATTCAAAATGAATTTATCTGAAACAACAGTAGATTGAACATGTACAACTATTTTTCTCTGTCCTGAAATTCCTTCCAAATAAAAATATAGGGATTTAAAATAAAAGGTAGAAGCCACAAGGGAAAACAAATAGAAGACCACAGAAGTTAAGAGATGTCAACAGATTTTTTTAATATAGAAAAGCGATGTAGGATTAAAAGATTTAATATATGAAAGAATTTATGAACTGGGTATTCTGTAAAGGAGGACATCACAAAAAAAAATGTCAGTTGGCCTTAGTAACTCAGATTTGAAACATCAGGAAAACATGGGGTATGAGTAAGACATATGATTGAAACCAAAGTTTTAATTGAAACCTTTCATGTGAAGAGGTAAGATCTGTAGACCTTTCCTAACCACCCCTCACATCTTGGTAGTTATCCTTCCTCAACCCCACACCATCATTCCTTCACCCCTAAAAGATAAGAGATTTATTTTCTGGGAAAATTAATATGAAGGCTGCAGAGTTAAACCACCAGGCCTACATAGAGGATGCAAAGGTGAGAACATGGAGCTCACAACAGGAATGGGAAGTCTCACAGTGAACAGTAGTCCCCTGCCCTCTTCCTCTTCTCTCCTTACAGAGAGGAGATTAAACCCTATCCTAGGGTAGTATATTAGAAGATTCCATCCTAAGAGAAAAAAAATCAATTAATCTCAAAGAAATGTCACCCAAAATTTGGAGGTTTCTGATGAAGAAACTGAGCTTTTATCAGATTATCTTATAGTAAGTCTATTTTCAGGTCATTTGTGCCATTAGAACAAAATCTTCAGACTGGGTAATTAATAAGGAATAGAATTTTTTTCCTTACAGTTCTAGCAGCTGAAGAAATCTTTGTGTAAGAAAATAGCAGGTTTCCTTGTCTGGTGAGGACTGCTCTCTGCTTCCAAGATGGTGCCTTGGGGCCACTCCCTCTGGAGGGGAAGAGACTATGTCCTCATGTGGAAGAAGGAAGGGCAAGTGAGTCAAATGCTGTATGAAAACTCTTATATGAGGGGTTTAATCATATTCATTAAAAAGAAGCCCTCATGGCCTTCTAAAGTCCTCTCTCTCAAAATCACCACATTGGCAATGCCTGACCCTTGGAGAAGACACAAACACAGCAAAGATATCAGCAGATATAGTGCCCTGACCCACAGCTTTCCATCAACTTCCTCTTTCCTCACTCTTAAATATGAAAAGAGAGCCAAGAATCACAAATGTTTGAAAGAATCCTCTAAAAGAATAAATAAATAGAAAAAAAAACAGGAATACAGAAAAACTAGGTGCAATACAGTATATAAGAAATCATTTATAAAAAACTATTATTCATATTTCTAAGAAATGAGATCACACCATTAACAAAGAACATAATTCTATTAAAAACATGAGAAGCTCTTAAAAATTAAAACTGGGGAAGCTAGAAATTAAAGCAACAAAAGGAAAAGAGAGAAATTCTGTTTTTTTTTTATTTCAAATATTATGCTTTTATTGGTTTTACATGGCAAATAACAAGTTAAATACACTACTTCTCTCTGTCTCTACAAACCAAATATTTTGTATATTAGGTGAAGAAATTTCCCTATCATTAGTTTGTATATTTGTAATTTCCTTCTATAGTTCTCCAAGAGAAATCCTTAAAATATATCCTAATTAATTCTATATGCTTGCCTTATCACCTGGACTGAAAAGTTCTGGAGAGGAGAAGTCAAATTCCTTTACTTAATACCTATATTTCACACCACCTGGTATATTTGAGAGCCTTGTTAAGTGTTGTAAGAAATCATTTTTGAAATATTATTAAGTATTCCAAATCCTTCTAAATCTTCAAGGACAGAGGCAGCAGGTAGGAGATATTCAAATGAATGTTAAGCATAATATAAGGGATCTATTGAAGAATAAAAATAATCAGTATTTTTTAGTTAATAGCAATAAATTAAATGAGGAAAACTATAACATCTTATTTCGAGGCAAAAATAATGGAAATATTTGGAAATACATACTCAAAAATATTTATGATGCTTACTGAATAGAGCACAAGATAGACATCCTTGGTATACCATCCAATACTAGAAATATTTACAATTATCAGTGGTCAATTATGTGATAAACACTGTGACCGATGTGCTTCAAACAAGAGATGTGTAGATTAACAACACAGAATAGCTCTTCTCAAAGAATGCAAAGTGTGCAAGCAGGACCAGATTAAAGTAGGATATAGTAACCCCTTCCCTCAAAGAATATACAAGTACATATGTTTGGACCTGGATTTAAAAAAAAAAAAGATTGGAAAATCATTTCTAGGAGAACTCAGTTTAAGCAGATCCTTGAAGAATAACTCGGGAAGACTAAAGGAAAAAAGATAGTCTGAGCTGAAGTGATAAACCTTCCTGGAATACACAGGATTACTGGGTTGCCTGATGGAGTAACTAAACCCACTTTCAGAGCTAAAACCAGGAGACTTCCAGGCACACTGAGATAGATCTCAGTAAAAGGAGTAGCCTGATTGAAAAGTTAAATAAAACATATACATCTGGACCACATATGAAAATATAGGACACCACTAATTCTAAGGGGCATTATATACCATAATGTGTAACCAATGTGATCCTGCAATCTGTACACATGGTAAAAATGGGAGTTCATACCCCACTTGAATCAAACGTATGAAATATGATATGTCAAGAGCATTGTAATGTTTTGAGCAACCAATAAAAATAAATAAATAAATAAGCAAATAAACAAACAAATAAATAAATAAAAAGTGTTTCAAGTATAATCCTAAATCAATGGAGAGCCACTGATGGGTTTTGCTCAAAGCAGTGAAATATTCTGATTTGTCTTTAGAAAGATTATTCTGACTGTCCTGTGAAAGATAAATTAAAAAGCTAAGATAGGAGGAAATAATTTAGCTAAGAAGCTAGTTATTTAATAAATTAATTCTTGGGGTGAAAAAAAATAAGAAATATGGCAGCTTTAAGAAGGATATATAGAGATAAATTCAAGAAATTTAGGCAGTCAAAACAATAGGATTTAAACATATGTGAAAGGATCTATAACTACTCCCATGTTCTTGATTTAATAGCTCAGCAGATGGAGGTTTTATTCATCAACTATAGAAATATAAAAGAAAGACCAGGTTTCAAGTGGAGGCATCTGGTGAGGGAAAAGTCATACAAGGAATATCCCAATACTTTTAATATGGTTAATATTTTTAATATGGTTCTTATGCCAATGATTGAGCTTTAAAGATCTATAAGTCATTAGCATATAGGTTGCCAACTAAAAAGATAATATTAACCAATATCTAAATGGTAAGAAGAGAAAGAGGAGCCCAGAGATAAAGACAAGGTTCCTGTGGACAAACAGAACCTCTAAAGTGGACTGATATCCAGGAACAAAGAGAGGTTTAAGGAAGGAAGTGATTTGTTAGGGTCCTCCAGAGAAACAGAGTAGATTAAACAGATGATAGAGAAGAAAGTGGGGACAGAGAGGGAGGGAGAGGGAGGAAAGGGAGAAAGGAATCATTTTGAGAAATTGGCTCATGTGATTACAAAGACTGAGAAATATAATCTGCATTTCTGAAGAACTGAGAAGGCCAGTGCTGTAGTTCTAGTTGAAGACTGAGGTCCTAAGAATTAAGAGTAAATTCTCCCCCTTTTCAGGCCCTTGTTTTATTGTCTGATGCATACTCACATTGAGACACACTCACAATCTGCTTATTTTAGTTTACCAAATTGAATGCTAATCTCACCTAGAAACAACCTCACAAGAAAACTCAGAAATAGTGTTTAACCAAACATATGGGCACCAGTGGGACTAAGATGACACATAAAATTACACATCATAGTCAGTTTCTCTAGCCTCAGAGAAATAAAAATATATACTGAAATATATCCAAAGATCTTAGTGATTTAGAGTTAATGAGAAAAAAATAACCTTTTCTAGAGCAGATATGTGGAAATGGTGACCAAAGATTTGTGACAGTAAGAATGTCAGAAAGCAGGGAAATAAATTATATGCTCTCTTTCAAGAAACTTACCTACAACAATATAATATTTGGTTCCTGCCTCAAAAAAAGTGACACTCTGAAGGAAATGAAGATTCATCTAGAGTCTGCCAACTACCTCAGCATTTTTAGGCATCTTCTAAAACTCTCTAGAGTACCTTTAGCTGTCCAACTCTGAAATCAATAAAATGTGTTTAGTGAGAGACCCAAAACACAAAGCTATCAAGTTTGCATCATATTAGTACATGTTATAAATCAAGGTTATAGTTAGTCAAGGCTTCAACTTTGTTAAGAAAAATTAGCATTGCCTATGCTATAATCAAAGTGGGAAGAACTGGTTTCTATTATGTACCATGTACATATTTAGAGGTAATAATGAATTTTCCAAGTGATTTATTCAGCTTTTCTTAAAAATTTTACAGTACAACAAATTCTTCTGAGTCCTTATCAAAAATGAAATTGGAATCTATAGAAATTGAAGCAATTATTCTTGAAAGAGCTCCAAGTGTTAAATGGTATTTGGTTTCCTTTTGATGTTTTTGAGGTTCTTTTGTTTTGTTTTCCCCAACCTGAGTCACCAGAACTATACATTTGTCAAAATGTTGCCATATCTACCCTTAATTTAATTTCAGACTATACAGGTCTAAATAGGTTAGTGTATGTTGCGGTAACAAATAACTCCAAAGTTTCAATGATTTACAAAAGAAAGTTTTACTTCTTACTCATGTTACCTGCCCCTAATAGGTCAGCTGGAGGTTCTGTTTATCTACACATACATACATACACACACACACACATGAATGTTTGCATACAATGAGAAATATAGTCTAGTTGAAAAATAGAATACCTTTTAATATTGCTTCTTGTGTCAACACATTAACATCATCACTTTATGTGCCTATTATATCTAAACAAAAACTCTAAAGAAATTCAAGGCAGAGATTTAAATATTACCCTATATGGTTACACATTTGCATATACAACAATAATTATATCTAAAAAAACACCATATCTTTTAAAAGTATGTAACAGAAAAATAAAATTATTTTCCATAAAAAAAAAATTGTATACTATTCTGTTCAGGAGATATAATTCCCCATTTCACCAGCAAATGAGTAACCCTCTTTGATAAAAGGATAATCGAGGTTTATCACTTGGGCCAATTTTCACTTGGGCTGAGAAGAAGAAAAAGATGTCCATGGACTTCTACTGCTATGAGTCTTCTCCCCCCAAAAAGTTCCCTGTAGCTATACTTTTAATTGATTGGCTCTTCTCCAGATTATGTCATGAAGTGGTAGAAGAAATGCATTTTTTTTACTTTAACCTGATAGTAAATATACTTTTAATAATTTTCCCTAAGAATATTTCTTCTCAAAGCCAAGCAAGCTTTTCTTCTTTTCATGTAATCAAGCATTTCTTTAATAAATTCAAAATTTTAGCATTTAGCAACCTACAAATTAATTATAAGATGAAATTATTAATGGCACTTTTGCAAATTTTATTTGTATGATCATACCAATTTTTTGTATATAACATTATTTTTTCCAATTAACTCCTTCCATTCTCTCTTATTCACTCATTCTTATTCTCAACCCCTTCAGGATAATTTTTGAAATAGTGACACCCATGGATAATATTCCACAATAATATTGGTTTTCCCTTACAAATTTATTCAGAGTATAAAATAGATGACTTCTTAAAGCAAAAACTAACCTTTTATAACAAAGTTTCCATTCTATTATTTTTTCTCCCTAAACTAAGACACTTCTCTGAGCATTTCAAGGGAATAGATTTGTAGGGTTAGTTTGCTCTGTTTTTGGAACCTGTAAATCCAACCAGTTCCCTCTGAGCACCCTTTCGGTACTGAATTCTTGTGGTAGTTGTATTCTTGTGAATACAGGCATAGTCTCAGTTTGTATAATACCTCAAGCTAACATTGAACAAATAATTTGGCCAGGCAGCTTTCCTAAAGGTTGTACTAATTTCAAATTAAAGCAAATGGGCAAAGTTAACCTTGAACATCAACATTTAAAAGTTAAACAGGTTTGTTCCCCTAGTGAATGAATCCTCAATGTGTGGTACTAATGAAACCCAAACTCCAGGGACCCTCACTTGTTCAAGGCACAGAAAAGAGTCCCTATTATTACTGTGTTCATAATATTTAATTATTCCTGAAGAAGAGCCCCAAATTTATAATCCTCAAGCTCCCACAAAATCTCAATCTACCCTCATATATACTATTAAAATAGACACAACTTCCTCTTGGTAATCACAACACAGAAAAGAAGAGGTAGCCAAAGAAAGAGAGCCAGACTTTTCTTGAATTTGAAGGACCATTATCTAAAATAAGCAAAATTGTGGTCATAAGAATACCTTAAAGTAAGGTGATTATATAAACAAATCTATGTGCTAAAAGATAATACTTTATAGAACTAGTTGTTGTGGAAACTGCTACAACATAAATTATAATAAATACAGATAAAATGAATTTATTTATATCGCTTTTAACATGACTATTTGGCAAACTCCCCCTTCTTCATTCTCTACCACCCTTCAAGATTGATTTTAAGTATTACAAGAAGTTCCTATATTAGCAACCCATTGAAAGTCAAGGACCAGGGGCTTTCAATAGAATCAACACTAGCAAAAGCACCAGGAGTAGCCTTAGTGAAATTGCTAGGTCAGAAATTCCACAAGGAACTCAATGTCTGTGCAAGGAAATAATCTCTTAAAACTGTAGTTCATAGCATTGGGGTTTAGAGTCTCCCTTTGGGATTCTAATGAACACTATGAATTCTCCATATAAAAAAAATACATAATCATGTTTTTTTAAATTTATTTTTAAAAGTTTTTGTTTGTTCTAATTAGTTATACATGACAGTAGAATGCATTTTGACACATCATACATAAATGAAGTATAACTTCTCATTCTTCTGATTGCACATGATGTAGAGTTACACCAGTTATGCACACAGGATAATAATGTCTAATTCATTCTACTATCCTTCCTACTCTCATACCCCCTCCCCTCTCTTCACTCCCCTCTCTCTAAATAACAGTTTTGCATATGATTTTGGAGGACTCTTGGGCCCCCTTTCAAATCTACCCTTGGCCGTCAAACTTGGCTAATCTTTGATTATCATCTGTATTTTAATTTATACATTACATCGTATTCCTTGGTTCCATTTGAATGTTACCTATCAGCCACATTACTATTTTGGTCATTTATTTTATATGAAAGGCATGCCTTCCCTCTAAACCATCTTTATATAACTCACTATTAACAATTCTGACTCAAATATGATGCAAACTTTAAATTTAATTTCTTTTTTCCTTATCAAATAATCTCCCTTTTATATTTAACAGTATCTTTATTTCATTTTTATGTGGTGCTGAGGATTGAATCCAGTGCCTCACGTGAGCTAGATGAGCATTCTATCACTGAGCCACAACCCCAGCCCCTATTTTTAACAATAAAAGATTGGTTCTGTAACCTAAAAGAAAGAGAACAGGAAGGCCTAGAATATATTAGGATGCACATGGCTCAAACATGGAAAGGTAGGAAACCTGCAAAGATCAGCTTGCTTGCCAAACCTCTTTGATGTACGTGTCAAGTAAAATCTATGGATACTGGACTTGCTCATCATGAACACAAATACCTTTGCAGCAGCATATGGACTAGAATACGACCTAACTAACAACAGGGTACCAGAGCCAAGTAAAGTTGATGCATTAAGTTAACCACCATGGGCCAGATTGCTGGAGTTCAGTCCCCTGGCAAGAGCTAAATCACAGAGAAAACATAGCCAGTGCCAGACACAAAAGCAGAGAGAAATGGAAAACAATCCATATCCCCCTGTTGCTGCTCCCCAGCAGTCTGAGTGCCTAACATTGCCATCATCTAACTGGAGTTAATTGGAAAGACTTCTGGAAAATGTCCTTTTCAAGCCTGCCACCTTGATATAAGACAGCAATGAAAAATGGGTAGGGGTGTACACAAAAATATCATGAAGGACTGGCAACCAGAGGAGTTCTAGGTCCCAAAAGTGTTGATTTCTGAAACCAGATCCAGTTTGACCAGTAAAGATCTGGGTATGTGAACTGGAAACACCCAAAGGGCAAACTAGAGCAACTTCACTTATGCTTTTCTCAAAGGACTGGTGTTACCTATGTTCAAAGAACCCCTGAGGCTTGGGGTGGAAACATTGTATAGTGCTTAGAAATACTGGTACTCATGAAACAACTGCACTCTACCTATAGGCTTGGGTTGAGATGCTTCTGAAACAAATAAGCCTTTTGGAGGCAGCTGAATGAAGTGCTCCCCAAAATCTACCATTCTGAGTACTCATAAGAAAGCCAGGATTTCAGAGGACATACAATAAAAAATGGGATGAATAATGCTTTGAGTTTGGGAAGGTTTCGGGTTTTGTCGTATTTCAAAATCAAGACTCTTCCTTGAGACTTTCTACTGATTCTATTATCTTTCCAATCATTCCAGAAGAACTAGGAAGACTAGGGCACATTCAGTCTCTTGATTCCATATTTATGAATCTATGTCCTATAGTTTGTCTTGATGAAGTAAAGATTCCTTTCATTATTAAAATATGCTTTCCAAGAGAGAGATTTAATTATGTTATTAGCTATACAGTCTCATTTATCTTTAGGTAAATAAATGCTAATAGGAAACTAAAGGTTCATGGGATGAAAGTCCTTCTCCTTCAGAAGCTATAGAACAGATGCAGAAGACACTTACAGTTGATATGCAGCTCAGTTTTCTATCCAAAGCAGAAATCTTTTCTATGTTATCTGGGAAAGTGATTGTCTTTTCTGTGATGCATAATATGCAAACTCAGGTTTATTTATTTATAAGATTCTAAATACCATTTGAGGACTTATCGTGCACCAAGCAGTTTTTTATGTGTCAGTGGACAGTGATGAATGTGAAGTATACATCCCCTTCTCATAAAAACTTCATTCTAGTGACTGAAGGGAAAAGAGAAGAAAAAGGCAAAGAAAAGAAATTCATCTCCAATCATGATAAATTCTCTGATAAAAGCTTTTAGAGAACGTGATATGGAGACCAGAAAATGAGAGAAACATCATGGGAAGAAGATACCAGGCAAACATGATAACCCTGAGGTAGTAATGAGCTGGCATATTAAAGAGAAGGGATGGCAGAAAGCCACAGATCAGGTCTCCAATGGACTGTCAGAAATATGTGGGTGCATTTTTGAGTATCATGTGATAGAATGAGGGTGTTGCTGGTATTTCATGAACAGGAGTCAGGAGCACTAAATATCTAATAATATTTTAAGCACTTCTGCTTCCAGAAAGAATTTTCTTGGCCAAAATACCAGCACCTCTTTGAGCAACCCTAAAAGAACAGTGAATGAAGGAGAAACTGACAGAGTGGAGGTCAGAGAGCTAGACAGGGAACACATTAGATAGGGTTCTGTGTCCACAGTAAGAATTTGGATTGTTATTAGGAAGCAGGAAAAATATTTCATAAGTTCTAGGGGTCAGAAGAACAATGCCTTCACAGAGTATCTGTTCCCCTTTGGAGTCCTGAGTCTTGGAGCATACCTTTTATATTCAGCTTAAGCCTCGCTCTGTAATTTCCACTTAAATCTCTTAATACTGCAAAAGGATGCTACAAAAAAAAAATATCTGTTCCTTCTTGTTTTAATCTTCACCTTTGTATGCCATTCTCTGGAACCAATTCTATGTTCATTAGAGAGAATTCCACAATATAGTAAAATTCACTTGTTCATATCCTGTACAAATGAGATATATTTTTCCTACCTCCCTGTTTTTCTTCCTTGACATTGTCCCTAGTTCTCAGTAAGTAGACAGTAGGACTTAGCCACATGTTCTCTCCAGATGGGTCTGCAAATTATATCTGTCAGGAATCCCAGTTCTCCTAAGAATGGCCCCTACTTGGTTTCTGCCCACACTTTCAGCATTCAAATCCTGCCCCTAAACCTTGAACCCACAGCAGATGTTCTCTTACTTCCAAACAGACTTTCTTAATGCTCACCATAAGGCAACCTGGCTGCATAGCCACACATAGTCTTGCTGCCAGACATGTCTGTATTCATGCTGTGCTCATCTGCTGAGACACCCAGAAGGGAAGCAGGCCATTGGAGCAAGAGCAGTGATTTGAGAGTCAAACATAGGTGTGAATTCTGATACAGTAGTTCACTAACAATGGAAATGGTTTTCATCTGAGCCTTAGTTTCCAAAAGTAATGATGATGGTGATGATAATAAGGACATTTGCCTCAAAGCTCTGTACTAAGTAAAGGAACATAATATAGGAATTCAAATGTAGCTACTGTTATCATCTTTAGAATAATTGCTGGACTTCCATAATAAAGGTCAGATGCTTACATCTATTCACCAGGCATACTGGATTCTGAGACGTAACCACCCTATTTTTCCTAATTCTCTGCTCCATGATATTGGGTGTGCCCATTTAGGGATTCTGATCACTAAAAGTAGGCTAGGATTAGAAATCAGACTCACTACTGAGCTAATCAAGTAACAAAATACTATTGAACAGGAAAGGATGGGTGTACACAGAAAAAGGTAGATGATCAGAGGGGTGTTAAAAAGGTAGAGTAATAGAAGAAGGAAAAGCTAAATGGAAGATTGAGACAAGAGGAAATAGCAGGAACGGGGAGGGAAAACAAAGCAGCTCTTACCTCCAACTATACTGGCAGTTCTGAGCGTAGTCTGCATTAGTAAGATCTTTGTTTAAGTCCTTACTTTGCTTTGTCTGTAGAGGCCTTTCCTGGTGAATTGCTAAGGGAATTGTATAACCCACACCTCCATCTCTCTCTGATCTGCGGTTTTAACTGGTATGGAGGAATGGAACGGTTCAATAAAATTAGGTCCCTTCCATATACCCCAACTGATTTTCTTCATAGAGATTTACTTTTGCAAGAAATCTATGTTGCTTTCAATTACTATAAGATTTTATTGGGGTACCAAGAAGGAAAGAATTGGAGACAAGATTGTTTGGGAGTGTTTTAATGTCGTTTGTTGTAACAGGTAGCCAGAACTGCTGATGCCATAGCTATGCCACAGCTATGCTTACTTAGCCGGCTTGACTAACAGAAACCTAACTGAGCCTGCACAAGGCATAACCCAGGTACAAAGTAAACAGCTGTCTCTTTTACTTAGGGGAAGAGATGTGCACAGATTTGAAAAAAGAAATATATAAGAGCCAGAGTGCAAAGGGATGATTTACTTCCACTCCATTTTATTTGCTATAAGTGTTTTATTAAAACACACTAAGTGAATTAATGATATCTCTTTAGAAGGTATTCTGCCATGTTGCTGACCAGTCTTCTCATACTTTAATGTGCATAAAGGTTATTGGGAGATGTAATTAAAGTGCAGATTCTGCTGCAATTGGTTTGAGTGAACCTAAGATTCTGCATAACAAGCTCAATATGAGGCCAATTGTTCTGAACCAGAAGGAAACTCTGAGTAGCAAGACTGTCAACTACATAGCATTTTAGAATATAAGCATTGTAAAAACACTGTTAAACTGTCAAATGTTAGAAATGGTCTATTAATAGGAAAACAAAGTAAACTACATATTGATGAGATTTTAAAGGAAACTGAATGAATAAGAAGTCATTAATATTAATGATTTAAAATTATTCTTGTGACCTCTTAGACTTCTGATCACATACCATGGGCTTAAAAGTATTGATTACAATTATATCAGAAATAAGTGTATGAATATTTCAATTTCTGAGAAATTTAACTACAGTTTTTTAATACTTTGACCAATAAGAAACCAAGAGATTCTTTAAACTATTGATTTCAGCAATTTATTTGAAAAATTTAATAAAGGCTTTTCCTCCACTTCAGCAAAATGTATAATTCAAAGGCATTATAAGTCAGTAGAAATTAAGGCAAATAGTGGGAAGGCATTACACAGAGTAAGTTAGGATGCTGAGGGAGAGTGCAAAGATTATTCATTGTGTGTGCCATAGCTAAAAGAAAAGAAACATTTGGGAATATTGAGCTGATGTGTTTTCAATTCTCCACCACCCTTACCCCACCCCACTGCAGCATTTCCACCATTGTTGCTCTGGAAAAGAAGATGAAAAACACCATGAGGAAGGAGGAACATGAAATCCTAAAACTGCAGGGAGTCTATGAAAGGAAGAAAGGGTAGAAGCAAACACTGTCCTCCTTGTTCTCCCCTTCATTTAAGACAGGAGGCATGGTAAAGAGTTTAAGGGTCAAGCCAAAGCCAGCAGGCTTTAGCCCCATTTCTTTCTGGAATTATCAGGTGATGATTTAAAAGCTATTCTCAGATCAGCATAGGAGTGGCCATTCTAGAATCAGAGAGGTGGTGCACTGCTGTTAGAGGTAGAAGGCTCATGCCTTTCTGGACATCTCTTCAGCTCCTAAGAGGCATGGACAATAGGTATATATTTCACATGCACTGTAGAGAGACACAAAGTGAAGCTGATAGTTCTGTCTGGTAAAAGAAATACCTGCTGTAGAGGTCAAATGGCCCAGAGACTAGAAGAAATAGGAAAGACCAGAGTTAGGAATCAAATCTTGCAAGCTGATTTCAGGAAGGCCCATGGGACTGTCAAAGGAAAGGTTAGATTCAGTCTTCAGGACATTTCTCTGGGATAACTGAGTATGAGCTAAGATATTTCCACTTGACCTGAGAAATTACTGCCCAGTGTAGAGGACGCAGTATCCGGACCTTCTCATGGCTCCTTGGGCTCCACCATCTTTCCCCAGCACCATCTTGCCAAACCATTTATACCTTCACAACCCCCAATATTATAAGGAAAATGTGAGGAAGTAAAAATCTGAAGGACCAGGACTTTGTATAAAAGAATTGATTTACCTCTGGAGTTCATATAAATTATCAGATTAAAATGATTAAATGCAATTGCTTCCCCCCTGCACACTAGTTAGAAAGTAGACCTCAAAAAATCCTTTACAGAAAATAAAGGTATGAGTTTCACAGTTTCTGGTGAAATATGAATCTTCAATCCATTTTGAGTTGATTTGTTTATATGGTAAGCTATAAAGGTCCAATTTCACCCTTTTCTCTGTGAATATGCAGTTTTTCCTACATCATTTATTGAAGAAATTATCCTTTCTCTGGTGTGTGCTCTTGACACCTTTGTAGATCTGTTGGCTTTAAATGCAACAATTTATTTCTGGGCACTCTATTCTGTTGGCCCATGTTTCTGTCTTTTCACAAGTATTGCATGATGTTCATTACTGTAGCTTTAGTATATTTTGAAGTCAGGTAGTAAAATATCTCCGGCTTTGTTCATTTTGCTCAAGATAGTTTTAGTCTGTTTTTGCATTGTTGTGGCCAAAATACCCAACAAAAACAAATTAGAGGAGAAAATGTTTGTTTTGGCTCAAGGGTTCAGAGGTACACTCCATTGTCCATTCAGTCCATAGCTCTAGGCCAGAGGAGAGGCGGAAAAATCATGACAGAAGGATCTGGCACAGGAAATCAACTCCAGATATGGCAACCAGGTAGCAGAGAGCTTTACTCACTACGGACAAAATATAAAACCCAAAGGTACACCCACAATGACCTATATCCTGTAGACACACCCTACCTGCATACAGTCACCACTAATGAATCCTTCAGTGAATTATTCAACTGATTAGGTAAAGGCATTTTACCTCTGAAAACTCTTGCAGTGTCTCACACATGAACTTTTGGAGGGTACTTCATATATGAATAATAACAGGTCTTTGTGGTTTCATATGAATATTAGGATTTTTTTCTATTTTTGTGAATAATATCAATGGTATTTTGACAGGGATTGCTTTGAATCCATAGATCTTTTTTGGGTAGAAAATATAGTGGGAAATCTTCATGACATAGGTCTGAGCAAGAACTTCTTAGATAAGATGTCAAAAGCACAAACAACCATAGCAAAAATAGACAAATGAGGTTTGGTTTGGTAAGGTGTGGTGTCATTTGGTACTGGGGACTAAATCTAGGGGTGCTTTACCACTAAGCTATATCCCCAGATTTTACTTCTTGAGACAAGTTCTTCCTAATTTGGTCAGACTGGCCTCAAATTTGTGATCCTCTTGCCTCAGCCTCTGAATAGTTGGGATTTTAGGTAAATGCTACCATGCCCAGCTTAACAAATGGAAATGTATCAAATATAAAAGATTTTGCACAGTAAAGGAAACAACAGAGTGAAGAAACAAGCTTCAGAATGGGAAAAAAAATATTTGCAGATCATATATTAGATAAGGAGCTAATATCTGCAACACACAGAAAAACTAAGTACTCAATAAGAAAAGAAAAATCATATTAAGAAATGGACAAAGTACTTATAAATATTCTCCAAAAAGGACATAAAAATGGACAAAAATACTTGAAAAAAATGTTCAACATCTCCAATCATGAAAGAAATGCAAACTAAAACCACAATGAGATATCACCTCATTCAAGTTAGATTGGCTATTGTAAAAAGATGAAAAATAATAAGTATTTGGTGATAAGGTGAGATATCACTATTGGCATCAACAGCCATACTGAAAACAGTATAGAGGTTACTGAAAAAACTAAAACTAGAATTCCCATATGATCCACCAATCCCGCTACAGTACATACACCCAAATAATTAAAACCAATAAGCTGAAGAAATGTCTGCCCTCCTATGCTTAGTGCAGCTGTAGCAACAGTAGCCAAGACATGGAGTAGACTTCAATGTCCATTAGCAGATGAATGGATTTTAAAATGTGGTCTATATACACAATGAAAATATGATTCGGTTATTTAAAAAGATGAAAATCTTGCCATTTGTGACAACAGAGATGAATCTAGAAGACATTGGGTTAAGTGAAATCTGCTAGACATAGAAAGAAAGAAACAATATTTTCTTGCTCTTATGTGGAATCTAAAAGAGGTGAACTCACAGAAGTAGAGAGTAAAGTGATATTTAGCAGAGGCTGAGGAAGGAGGTGAAAGAGGAAAGGAAAGATACTAGAAAGTTGTAATTAGATAAAAGTAATAAGTTCTGGTGTTATATGCCTGAGTAGAGTGAATATAGGTGATAGTTACATGTTATGTATTTCAAAATAACTAGAAGACTGGATTTGTAGTGCTCTCACAACAAAGAGATGTGATAGAGAGCTAATGGAGAAGCTAATTTCTCAGATTTCATCATTATACAATGTATACATGTATTGAAAACATTACACTCTACGCCCAAACATCTACAATTATTTTCATCAATTTAAGAGGGCTGGGGTTGTGGCTCAGTGGCAGAGTGCTAGGCCAGCATGTGTGGGGACCTGGGTTCGAGCCTTAGCACCACATAAAAATTAAATAAGTAAAATAAAGGTATTAAAAAAAAAGAAAGAAAGAAAACTTAAGAAAGCTGTAAGTCCTTTGTACAATTCAGTGTAGTGTTGAGTTTTACTTGCAACCCTGATTCTCCACTAACAAACCCAAGGTTCAGTCAGTAGGCAATCTCATTATGATGAGAAACACCAAATTTAGCTTCTACTGTCTGTCCTGGTTTCTCCCCCACCTCTGCCTAAGTGTGGGCCAAGCTCAGGTAAGCTTCTGCTACTAATTCTTAGAGCTCTTGTCACCTAAAACTTCACACCTGGGGTGGCTTCCAGACGCCTGTGTTCATACAGTCTGAGGCCACTACAGGATTTTTCCTGCTTGCAAAAATCTCTGTAACTAAATTTCCTGAGTGTGTTCAGGGAAAAGTCAAAGAACAAGCTTTGGAGAGTCTGCTTTGGGCATTTATTCATCTTCCAGCAAGCAAGCCACTTTTCCTTTTAAGCCTCTCTCTGTAAAGTGGCATTAATGTTTATGTTCAGGGCTACCATGTAAATTAACAATACTGTGTATGAGTTAATGGAAACATAGATGATGCTCCATCAACCAGGACCATATTATATTTTTCTAGTGACTTCCTCTCTGCCCCGAGCCCTGTAATTGCTTATTCACCTGTTACCATAGACTTCTGCTTTACTCCCTCACACTACTTCTGGTTCTTTTTTCTTCACACTCAGACCAAATTACTCCATCAGCTCTTCTAGGTCTCCAATTTGAAGATGATAGATATTGGGACTTATTGGCTTCCATAATTGTATAATTCAGTTCCTTTAATTCATCTCTTCTTATAAATATCTACCAATATATCATATTGGTTCTGTTTCTCTGAAGAAGCCTGAATAATTCAGATTTTGGTCTAAGAACCCTCTCTCATAAACATCCTGAATGCTGATTTCATGACTCAGAGTCACCTTCAGGAATCCATTTGGTAAAATTTGCTCACTCTATCCCCTACTCAAAATCACTCACCTAGCTATTATTGTTGACACTGTATAGTTAATACAAAATTTGGTAAAATGAGCATTTAAAGCTTCTTAACCACTGTTTTTTGTTATTGTTGTTGTTTTTCTTTTCTTTTTTTTTTTTTTTTTGTTTTCCCTACTGTCACTGCCAGTGTTTTTCCTACTGTCCTGGCCAGTCTAATTACCTTACTCTGGTCCTCCCTTCCTAAATGTCTTCCTCATTCTGCCTACCAACCAAACACGTCCAGTAGAAGAGAAACTTACAAAATAGCTTTAGAATGCTCATCACATTGACTACTGTAGACATAGCTTTTAGCTTTCACTTCATCCAGAACAAGAATTTGCAAATTCCACAAAGAAGGTTTTTTAAGGTTTGTACATCATTATTGCCACCCCATGTAAATAAATGATGTCTGCAGGAAATTGTCAATTCCTCTACACAGACTAAACACCTGTTCCTATTATTGCCCTATTGTATACAAATGGGCCATTTTAGGAAATGAGCAGAATAAATATGCTCTAGAAACTGCAGTACATGCAGTACCTAATTTGTAGGTATGTTGTGCTACCTGAGTTGATCTACAAATTACTATTTTGTTACTGTGAATGAATCATCCAAAGAAGCAGTGTTATAAATGATGGCCAGCTTCACAAGTGTCATCCATAAAGCCATGGTGAAATCACAACATAATTAAAATGACACTGCCTTTAATAATTGACTGTTATTTATAGGCGAAATGCCCTTCACAGGGTATAACAAAAAAATCATGTGGCATAAGGTATATGTGTCTATCTCACTGCTAGTTGTTTTCATCTCTCTTTTACACATTTGCTATCATCAGTCATTTTCAATATGGAATCAGAGTCTGCACCTGGTTTTCTTCCCTCTTTGCTTCAGAACTAGGACACAATCATAATGTAGACTTCGTGACCACTAACATCTAGTGGATAATAAATAAAAAACAGAGGATCTAAGAATCTTTCTTCATTCCTGAGCCACAAGGAAAAACTCTTCTGGCACAACATCATATGTCTGCAAATTGAGAATACCATTACATATAAAAAAAGTATATGCTGAAGGAAAGTCATTATCACCTACGCATAAGATTAATGAAGTATGGTGGAGGTCAACTTTTCATGTATTGAAAACCTCTAGTTTTCATGTATTGCCCAACAATTCTACCTGTTATACATATGCAAAAAAATCCTCCTAATATTTTTGCAAGACCTCATAAAGCAAAATAATCATATTTGTAACCTAATGCAGCATCAGCATCACATGCAAACTTATTAGAAAGGCTAAACTCGGACACTGCCCTGCAGCTATAGAATCAGAAACACTATAACTTGGGGCCTACCAATCTGTTTCAACAAGTCCTTTAGGTTATGCTATGCACACTAATGTTTAAGAAATATTGAACTAATGATTATAAGAAAATGAGGTAGGAAAGTCAAGATTAATTTTTTAAAGAAATGACTAAAAGTTCTATTAATCTAATTGTTTTCTTCTATTTGTAGCCTAAAATATTACTTGTATATGCTAGCAATCCAACTAGAAAAAGTTTATTCTATGTCTATATATGTAGGTTACTATTTTATCTGCCAAAAAAGATTTAAAAGTAAGTAGATTAAAAAGTGAATAGAATGAAAATAAAAATCTGCAACCTTATGGAGATGAAGAAAGAGATGGTGACAAGGATATAACTAATACCAGAGAGAATATCTGCAATTTCATCTTTAAATATATGAAAAAGATGCTAGGGAAAAAAACAAAAAGAAGTCAGATAAGGTTTTGAGGCAACATCAGAGTCAGATCTTAAAATACAGGTATATGTTTTGACAATGAAAGCAAAGTGGTAGGTGAGGCAGGTGGAGGGAAGCCTATGAAATTAGTGGAGGGGAAGGTTTCCCATAAAAGGAGACAGGAACAAGGCTCAAGTGCACATAAGCACAACACAAAGCTTCCTCAAGTTGTGTCATAAATAAATTAGAGCTGTGATGAAATAAGTTCTCAACTCTGGGGAGCAGGTGGGTAAAGAATGAAACAGCTAGAAACCCTTAGACAATTACCCATGTCAAGAGCAGTTGTGCATAGTCGATTTATTCATGTTATTCCAACGTGTACCATGACACCACAGAGCTTGTTCAAGGGGCCAAGACATACAGATATAGTTTAGAGTTGGACGTCATATACATAAGTTTAAGTGATGAGAGAATTTTAGTTGCTGTCTTCAGTACACTAGATTTTATTTTGAAGACAATATGGTGTTTGAGGAAGAAAAACAGGTATAATTTGCTTCAGGTTATAAAATTATGAACACACAATATATACATTGGTTAAAAGTGAAAACAGATGGAGTCAGACAAATAAGTTAGGATAGACAGAAACTATTAAGAACTCAAACTGCTTTGGGGGCTGGTGCTGGGGCTCAGTGGCAAAGCGCTCACCTAACATGTGTGAGGCACTGGGTTTGATCCTCAGCAACACGTAAAAAAATAAATAAAATGAAAGTATTAAAAAAAAACGTGAAACAGAAGAGAGTTGCATGAAAATCAGTTCAATTCACTAATATCTGATTGTCTGCAATATATAAGGATATATGGTCACTTTGTAGAAAACAAAAATTACAGACTACCCTTTATTAAAATAAATTAAAATCTGTTTTACAGAGATAAAAGACTGTTATAAAAATATAATAAGTGGTAAAGTAATTATAATAAGAGAAGTGTGAAATAAATAATTTAATTCTCAGCCTTAACAATCTAGAGAAGATAAAAAACCCAATAAATCATAAGAAATAATAAAAATTACAGCATAAATTAATAATATAGAGAACAAAATATGTATAAAAAATTAATGACAGTAAAGTCATTGTTGTGCATCAAAGGACACTATAAAGTAAGTAAAAGAACAGCTCATAGAATGCAAGATAATACCTGCAAATGATATATTTGATTACAATCTAATATAAAAAAAGAATTCTAAGGCTCAATGATAAAAAGATAAATAACCCAATTTAAAAATGGACAAATGAGCTGGGTGTAGTCACTCATGCCTATAAACCCAGCAACTCAGGAGGCTGAGACAGTAGGATCAGAAGTTCAAAGTTAGTGTCAGCAACTTAGCAAGGCCCTAAGCAACTCAGAGAGACTGTGTCTTAAAATAAGAAAATAAAAAGGGCTGAGGATGTAGCTCAGTGGTTAAGCATCCCTGGGTTCAATCTTCAGTATCAAAAAATAGGAAAAAAATATATGGAAAAATAGCTTGGAAAAAAAAACATTTCTTGAAAGGTAATTCATATGGCAAATAAGCCTATAAGAAGATTCTCAACATCTTTAATCATTAACTGAATGTAAAACAATACCTCTATGAAATAATAGACACCACTTCACATTCATAAAAATGACTGTGATAACATTAATAATAATATATGATGTAGCAATGTGTAAAGAGAAATCAGAACCCTCATACACTGCTGATGGAGTGTAAAATAAATAATATAGTAATTTTGGAAAACCACTTGGCAGTTCCTCAAAGAATTAAACATAGAAACAGAGTTACCATGTGACCCAGTAATTTTCCTCTCAGGTACATAAGCAAGATAATTGAAATAGGTTCACACAAAACTTGTAGCAAGGAAAAGTTGAAGATGACTGTGACTGAGTAGCTCACATCAAAAGATGATATATCCATGCAACAGAATATTATTCCACTTCAACTAAGAAATGAAATACTGCCACAACATGGGTGAGTTTTGAAACATCAGGTTAAGTGCAAGAAGTCAAACATGAAAGACCATATTTTTTATGGTTCTATTAAATTATATATCCAGAAAAGAATCCATAGAAAATAAACAGTGGTTTCTAAGGGTTCTATGGGGATGATTCAGTATTTCTTTTGAGGTCAATGAAAATGTTCTGAAATCTGATAATGGTAATGGTTGCAAAACCTTGTGGATATGTAGAAAAATGGTAAACTGTACACATAAAAGGATGAATTTCATGGCATGTGAATTACAACAGTAAGGAAAAAAATAAATCAATCATAGTGGACCAGATAAAGGTGGGCCTCAGGCCAGATAAAGTACAATTTTAATTATATCATTCTTAAAAGCTGACAACCCAAAATATAAACCATCATCTTTTCAATTTGTTTTGAGGTATAAGTACTTCAATTAACTGGCTCAAGTTTACATCGTTAAACTACTCAGTTTTGGAGTTTGGATGCATTCAGATTATAAACTGTGGCATCACCTGTTCCTCTGGTCTGAGTGTTAAAATAGTTTCTCACATCACACAACTGAGTTACTGTCCAGAGAAATAGAAGGAGATAGAGAAAATATTAAAAATGGTCGAGGAATGTTTGTTTATAAGAAAAATAAGCTTGAGAACTACCTTGGGTCATAAGAATTGTCTAAAACTAAGAGTGAATAAGTTTCATCTGAGTAAGTCAGTGTTTTAATCAGCTTTCTCATCGCTGTGACTAAAGGACCTGATCAGAACAATTATAGATGAGTAAAAGTTTATTTGAGGACTCACATTTTCAGAGGTCTTAGTCCATAGAAGGCCAGCTCCATTGCTCGGGGTTGAGGTCAGGCTAATCATCATGGTGCAAGAGGGTGGCAGAGGGAGTAACTCATATCATTGTGATCAGGAAGCAGAGAGCAACACTCCTCTTGCCAGATACAAATAAATACCCAAAGCCACACCTCAATTCCCACCTCCTCCACCCACACCCTACCACTTCAGTTATCACTCAGTTAATCCCTATCAGGGGATTTAATCACTGATTGGGTTAAGACTTTACAACCCAATCATTTCTCCTCTGAACTGTCTTACATTGTATTACACATGACCTTTTGGGGGACCCTCACATCCAAACCATAACATTCATTTTTAGGTAATAATTATATCTTATATGACCATGAATTCCTAGGAGTGAATAGTTAGAACAAAACACTTAGTAGTCAGAAACTGAAATATTCATCTTATATGAATGCCCAAAACAACTTCATAATCCTAAAGAGCCCATTTGATTGACAACAATTCTGCAAATTCTGATTTATGATAGTGTCATACAGCTAGCCAGATCAGCCCAAAGGCTAATATCTGGGTTCAAATCTTATATGACTAGTTGGCATATCTTAAAATTGTACTCCTCTCCCTGATAGCCATGTCAAAATTATAAAAGTGCAATTTTAATTATATCACTCTTAAAAGCTGACAACTTTTATTAAAAGGATATAAAAAGATAAATCCTACATATTCATGAAAAAGAAAACCACTGACCCACAAACACAAAAGCAATCAAAAGGTGTCTCAGACTGATAGTATAAAAGAACATTTTTATCATTATATACGATAGATAGCAAATAATACAATGTATTATCTACATGCACTAGCATTTCTTTCATATTTCAGGAAAAAGTAACCATTTTTCTTAAGACTAATTTTCCCTCATTTAAAAGAACCTAATGAGAATTGTGTGAGCCAGAAGGAAGAAGTTTTAGAGTAAACATTGAATGAAAAAAAAAATCATAGGAAATATGAGAGAGCAAAACCTCTATAGATGGATAGATCCTTTGGGGAAAAAAGAGTGCAATGTTAACAAACAACAGAGATCATAGCTCTGTTCAACTCCTGTTTTTCCTCCATTTTATCAATGAAATTTTGAGAGTATTTAAATCCCTGTAAAATGCTATTTAAATAAAAAAATTAATAAAATGTATATAATAATAATATATCTAAATTATTTAAATGAAGCAAGTCTCCATATTCACATATTATACCTCAGAACATCAGATACAAAATTCATGTCTTCTTTAAAGATCTAAAATAATGAAGTAGATTAAATATAAATAAACTTTTTAATGGGTAAAATTACATACCAAAAACTATAATATTTGACAATAATGTGGAGAACAACTCAAAAGCCCCTTATTCATTTATTGGGAAAACCTAGAAGGAACGCAAAATCACTGGAAAAATATTGAAATGTAATCTTCCCAAATGCATGGTTTTCATTTTTACTAGACTATGAATTAAAATAATATAAAATATTCTTTTAATATTTTCAAAACATTTTTGACAGTCATAACAGCAACAACTGAGGAAAAACATCTTGTGTAGTAGGCAGCCTGGAGGCAATTATTCCCACGTCATAGGGCATTTCCTAGAATTAAGACATATAGTGCATAGTGGAAAAGCATAAATTTGTTTTATTACTCCTTGACAATGTGTAGTAAGTACAAATACAACTCTTGGAAATAATGCAAGAGGCAACTAAAGGAAAACACAGAAGTGTAGAGACAGGAAGACAAATTGATTAGGGACCCCAGGACTGTAAGGATAGAGCAGTAGACTTTTTCATGATCTCTAACTGAACAGAAGATAGTTACTCAGTTCTGGTATTTCCCAACATCAAGCTAACAACAGAAAGCAACCCAGAAAGGCTTATTATTATTATTTTTTCTTCCTAAATCAAATGGAAGCCCTGCAAAAACCCAGAAGGCCTAGCAGTACTGAAGAATGATCAGAAGTTCCACTGACAAAAAGGCCAAGAAAGCACTCTCCTCTTATGTGGGCCCGAGACTATCCTCCCAACTGAGGGTTACCATACAGCACCAGCAAACGGGAATCCAGCACATCAAGCAGCCCAGCTCAAGCTGCCTTTTGGTCCACAAGGGCCAGAGAATCTCTTCTCCTAGGCAGAACCAAAGCAAGCAGAAAAAAGTGCTTGTCATCATCTTAGACCATACCCTCCATTCTTCCAGCCAGAAACACCAGGAGCCTACACTGGGGAGACCCATGGGAGCTCAAGAAGCACTAAACAGCTAATAAATGAAAACAGCAGCACATAGTTCTTAAAAATTAAGCTTCCACCAGAATCAAATTAACAAAATGAGGCCAGGACCTGCAAACTAAGATGGTCTTGTCAAAGTGAATAAAAAAATATGATCCAATTCTATGCTGTTCACAGGAAACTCATAGAAAATTCAATATAGGTTGGTTGACAATAAAAGAATAGAAAATCCATTTTTTAAATGTAGAGGGATGTATTAATATCTGATAAGCTACACTGTATTTCAAATAATTAATAGGATATTACTAGGGACAAAAAATGTGTTATAGTTTGCATCTGGAAAACCTCCCAAGGCTCATATGTTGAAGGCTTGGTCCCCAATTCAGGAATGTGCAGAGGTGGGGCCTTTGGGAAGGTGATTAGATCATGAGGGCTCTAACCTCATCAGTGGATTAATCTATTGAGGAATTCATAAATCTATGACATTATTGGGAGGTGGTAGAAACTATAGGAGGAGGGGCCTCATTGGAAGAAGTCAGTCACCGGAAGTGTGCCCTGGATGGTATGTTTTGTCCCTAGCCCTTTATCTCTCTCTCTCTCTCTCTCTCTCTCTCCCTCCCTCCCTCCCTCCCTCTCTCTCTTGCCACACTCTCACACTTCTTCCTGGCTACCTTCCTCTATAGTGTTCTGCCTCACCTCAGACCCAAAGCAATGCAGCCAGCCAACCATGGACTGAAATTTCTGAAACCATGAGACAAAATAAATCTTTCCCCCTTTAAGTTGATTTTCTCACAGCCATGTAAAGCTACTACAGAATGATATTATTTAATGATGAAGGGATCAATCCATCAAGAGAAAATAATAACTCAAATGTGTACACACTAAACAAGAAAATAGTTTCAAGCAAAATTAGTAGAGTTAAAAGAATAGATAAATCATAGTTGAGGTTTTCAATTCTAACATTCATCAACTGAAAAAACTACTAGACAAAGATCAGCAATGATATACACATCTAAACAATACAACCAAAAGGATACCTAGGCCTAGTAACATAGAATACACTGTTTTACTGAAGTGCCCATGAATCATTCATCAATCTGAATCTCAACACAAACCTTAACATTTTTTTTAATTGAAATTTACTTATTTTTTTTTTACTCTATAGACTCAAACTATAAATCCATAACAGAAGATCTTTAAACTTATGGGAATTAAACAACACATGGCTAAATAATCCATGGATCAAATAAACTCAAAGGAAGTTTTAAAAATAGAAAAGAATTGAATGAAAATTAAGATATATCAAAATATGTGAAAAACAAAGTATGATTGAGAGAAAACAACTTTCATCAGAGAAGAGGAAAAGTCTCAAATTAATAATATAAGTTGCTATCTCCAAAATTAGAAATGAAAGAAAAATACACCCAAAGTAAGCAAAAATAAAAGTAATAAAGATACAAACAGAAATGTGTGTCATTGGAAACAGGAAAACAAGACAGAAAAATCAATGAAGCAAAACACTGCTTGTTCAAAAATATTAATAAAATTGGCAAACCTCTAGCTAATTTTTTTAAAAAAGAGAAAAGACAAAAAATGCAAATGTAAAAAATGAAACAGAGGCTATTTCAACAGATCCTGCAGTTATTTAAAAAATTATAAAGTAATATTACAATCAACTTTATGCTTATAAATTCAACAGGTTTGAAGAAATGTACCAATTCCTTGAACACCAAAATCTACCAAATATTAAGATGAGGCTAATAACCTGACTAGTCCTATAACCACAAAAGAAATTGAATTTATAACTTAAAGACTTCTGAAAAAAAATCTCTAGGTCAAATGGTTCCACTGGCAAACTCTACCCAATGCTTAAAGAAGAATGAACCACTACTAATTCTGTACTATCTCTTCCAGCAAATAAGGAACACTCCAGTGCTTACTTTACGAGGCTAATATTACTTAAATATCTAAGTTATACAAAGATAAGACAGAAAACAAAAGTACAGACCAACTTTCTCATAAATTTTCACATAAAGTCCTTAATTATTTAAGTAAATCAAATTTAGTAATGTATATAAAGAATTAAATACCACAACCAACTGGGACTTATTCCAGATATAAAAGCTATTTCAAATCTAAAAATTAATCAGTATAATCCACCTAACATCTAAAGAAGAAAAATTACACAATCATATCAATTGATATGATTGAGACAGTATTTCACAAAACTTTACAACCATAATTATTTAAGAAAAACTCTGAGGAGTTTAGGAAGAGAGAGGCAACTACCTTAATTTGATAAATGGAAAACAGTGTTCTTAATGATAAAACACTAAATGTTTCCTCCTAAAACAGAACAAGGAAAGAAAGCCTTTTCTCACTATTTCACTCAACTGCAATAAAACAAGAAATAGATGGCGGGGGAGGGGGAAGACTTATGGCTTGGAATGTAAGAAATAAGATTTCCTATCTGCAGATGATATTATTGTTTGCATAGAAAATCCCAAGAAATATACAAAAATAAATATTACTAGAACCATAAGTAAGTTCAGTAAGGTTTCAAGACATAAGATCAACACCTAAAAATCAACAGCATTTCTATATACAACAGTGAATATGACAAATTTAAAATAAAGATAGCAAATTCCGATAATCCCAGCAACTCAGGAGGCTGAGGCAGAAGGATTGCAAGTTCAAGGCCAGCCTCAGCAACTTAGCAAGGCCCTAAATAACTTAGTGAGACCCTGCCTCAAAATAAAAAAGGGTTTGGGAATTTACCTCAGTGGTTAAGCACCCACAGTTTTAAGCCCTGGTACAAGAAAGGGAGGGGAAGGGAAACAGTACATTTACAATCATTCTAAAGAAACTGAAATACTCAGGAATAATCTTATCAAAACATGCATATGATCTGCATGTTAAAACTTCCAAATAAACACTGATTAAAGAAACTCAAGAAGATCTAAATAGAAGAAGAAATGTACAATGTTCATAGATTGAAAGATTCCACGTAGTAAAGATGTCATTATCCCACAATTGAATAATATCTGTCTTAGCCCATTTGTGTTGTTCTGATAAAATACAATTGACTAGGTGGCTTATCCACAACAGAAATTGGCTTCTCACAGTTGAAAGGCAAGGAAGTCCAAAACAAACATGCTGGCAGGTTTTGATGTTCACAAAGGCCCACTTTCTGGTTCACAGAAGGCCTACTCTTTATTGTATTCTCATGTGGAAGAAGGGGTAAGGGATGTCCCTGGGGTCTCTATTATAAAGGCATTAATCCCAATCTTGAAAGTTCCACCTTCATGATCTAATTGCCTACCTAAGGTTCTACCTAATACCATTATATTAGAGACTAAGTTATGAATTTGGAGAAGATGCAAACATTGCCCATGGCATTCTGCATCCTTCTCACTTGCAAAATACATTCATTCCATTCCAATGGCATAAAAAATCTTAACTTGTTCCAGCATCAACTTTAGAATCTAAGTTCAAAATCTCATTAAATACCATCTAAATTAGTAGCCCCTTAATTCCTAGGGCTGCTTCCAAAGAAGTTTTATCTTATATAAAAGTAAAACTATAATCATTAAAGTTACCTCTTAACTGAAGACTCAAGGTACATTTCATCCTGAGGCAAATTGCTCTCCATCTGTGAATCTATTAAACCAACAAGTTAAGTGATTCTAAAGTACAATAATGGGACAAAACAGGCATATAAAAGATATTCCCATTTCAAAAGGGAGAACCAGGGAAAAAAAAGGAGGGGTAACAGGTTTCAAGTCCAAAATCCAATGGAATAAAATCCATTAGACCTTAAAATTCAAGAAAAATCCTCTTTGGGTGGATGTTCTAGTCTCCCTGAAGAAGGTTCTACCCTCCTAAACCACTGGGGAAGAATTTATTCCCCCACAGCTTTCCCCCACAGCTTTGCCAGGCAGGAGTCTCCCATGTCTCCAAGCAAATTACCCCATGAGTGACCCTGCCCCACCTCAGCATCTCTATGCCTTGGCCCTACCCTTACAGCAGTTCTCTACCTGGGCCCCATGGATCCTTGGAGGTGGGGTCCCATATCTGTGACTCTGAAGGGAGACCTGTCTTGTAAAATTAGGATAGGGATGCATGCCCCATTGGATATGTTGCATACAGCCCACACTGAATCAGGGACCTCAAGAGTCATAACTGGGGCAGTGAAAGGGTATGGTACCTGGAGCACAGTAAGCAGAGATTGTGATGTTAGGCAGTGCCAGATAGGATGCACTGAGATCCTGAAGGTACCTTTGGTCCTTATACTCTGGGTCTGTGATAGGAGTGGCAGCTCTGATGCTTTCTAAGTTATCTTCAGGGTCATTCTCCCATTTTCTTGAATAATAGGTACTGGATTCTGTTTAGATGAATGACTAATATTATCAAATGGTCTGTGGTCTTACATACCCTTTGGGTTCTCTTCCAAACACACTTCCTTAGTCTTTACAATGTGGAGAGGCTAAGAATTTTCCAAAGCTGTACATAAAGTGCTGAAAAAATAGAAGTTCCATACTCCATTAATTCCTAGGGCTACTGCCAAAGAAGTTTTACCTTAAATAAAAATAAAACTATAAAATCATTAAAACTGCCTCTTAACTAAAAAGTTGACTTTGAAAAACTGCAATCACCCCTCCTCCACCAGGGTTACTAGGTAGAGACACAAATTAGAGTGTTCTTCCTATAGAATCCAGAGAATAAAACTTATTTATGATCCTGGCCCAGTGCCCATCTTTCAGAAATATCAAAGAGGGAACTCATGCTTAGTGTCAGAACCTGAAACTTTAAAGATTATTTCTAATTATGATTCTGTGATTCTGCCTGACAGAAATCAGAAACACTAGCAAGCCACAAAGTTAAACTTTAAATTAAAAAGTAAGAGATGAGTGCATCAGGTTAGGAATAAAACCTTTGATAAAATGAGTTATCTTTTAAAGTAGAATATCAATGAATTTCTAAGTATTATACGTCAACTCAGAATCATACAATTGAGTTATATAGCTACTCGGTCAAAAAGAGATTGATTCAAATGTTAGCCTCTTGAACAGTGACCAGATACAAAAAGAACAATAGTAAATATTAGCCTTTTAACTCATAAGGAGGTTGTAGTAATCAATTAGCGAGTGATCACATAGCCTTTCACAATCTTGTAATAAATATAGCCCATTTTGCCTGGGCTTTAGAGCCCACAACATCTCACTGGACTATCTAAAGGGGATATTTATTATCTACCTAGAGGGGTTTATAGGGTTCTTGAATGTTTAAGTCATATTTCAATACCCAGGCCTTCAAAATCATATCTTAACAATTTACCATAAGTCTTACGAGAATTCTCCCACTTTAAAAGCTATTCTATTAGTAGCTCTTAATATTTATTACAGGAGTATATGTATTACTATATCATGATGCTAATAAAGATGGCTTTAATGCTTTCATTTTATTTTCAAATTTAGTAAGGAAATCGGTTTGTCAAAATTTAAGCAGCATAGCTCCACAAATGATATATTTGGCATGAAAACTGATTTAAAATGCATTCTTTCCTCAAGTGATTGAATCATTGTAATGAAAATTTATAATCTGTAGCATATTATAGAAGTAAATGAATTGAATTCCACTATCAAAATTATGTATGGTTCAAAATCATTTTTTTGCTTCAACACATAGAAACTAGCAAATACAATTACATTAGATATGCCATCATTCAGAACATCTGAACAATGTTATTTATCCAATCTTACCAATTTATATTTATCCTACTACCACAGCTGAGTACAAATACCCAGCCATGACCATCACATTAGTACCACAAGTTTATCCCAAGTGCCATTTCTGGAAATCAATAGAACTTTACTGGATCCAGGCTACTTCATTTGAACACAATTGTCAGAATCAATCTGTTATCTAACTTAATTTGTAACTTGATTTATACCTACAATGCTCGTATATTAGACAAAAGAATAAGAAGCATCAGTTTATTCTCAAGGAAAAAATGGATCTTTCAAATAAATAGCATTATTATTTTTCACAGAAATCAACACAGAGTGTATCCAAAAAACAAATTCTTCAGAAGTAATAAAGGCAAGCACTCTCTTGTGAAAAGCAATTCCAATAAAATTATTGCTTATGACAATCTTGTGACATTTAAAATTTTCTCAACTTATCAGTATATATAGTTATAAATTTATTCTAAAAGAATTTATTTTTGTATGTAGGGGTCAACTTATATAAAGATAGGAATTATTCATGAAATGTCATGCTAGTTTAGCTTTGAAATTGCCTCTAATGTAACTGAAGCTAATTGTTTTTTGAAAGACACATATTTAGCTCAATTTGCCTATTAAGACTGTATGTGCATTGTCATTATAAACTACAATATTATAACCTAAATTTCCTTAATCTAAAGATCTTTATGTGTTCTGCCCTAGTATAGGAAAAACAATTTCTGTCCTCAAAGACCAGAAGCCCTGTTTCAGAAATCTTTAGAATAAAAAAAATAAAATCTGAAAGACCTCAGATTAGGGGTTTCTTGTTGACTCTAATTAAACATTTTACTTTTGGAATTGAATATAAATATAATAATTAATTAAGTTGATTTTATTTACTTATGTGTTTATTTTTTTATTTATTTTTTAATTGTTGATGAACCTTTATTTTATTTATTTATATGTGGTGCTGACAGTACGTCACACATGCTAGGCAAGTGCTGTTCCACTGAGCTACAATCCCAGCCCCACAAGTTGATTTTATCTGCTTTTGTCACCCCCCAAAAAATCACAAGAATTAACTGAATATTTAAAATTATAGAGTAAGTGACATTCTACATTGGGCTGGAGTTTTAAACAAAAAATAGCTAGCTACATCTTTTATTAAACACATTTTGAAGTTTTTCAACTTGGTCAGGAGATCCCTGCCCCTCCCATTGTAATATTCATAGAAGCAGATGAAGAATGGAATCAAGCAACCTGCTGCTAGCACCTGGTGAAGTCCACTATATATTCATACCATACAGAATTTGTGATGTTTAGTCTATTCCTTGTTTAATTCCTCCTATGACTTGTTCCTTCCCTAACCCAAACCCAGGATGCTTTCATTATACACAACTTCTGCCATTATCCTCAGTACCATAATTCCTTTCCCAACAGCTATACTATATATTTATCAATACAATCATCTATCATTCCTAGAATAAACCAAATATTCTGTCTCCAAATTCAGGATCATCAAACCACTGCTATGCAACTCTGGTTTAATTCTCCACAGTATCTATTCCAATGTCTCTTCAAGTCCCCTTCTCACTATAATCCATTTTGTACTCAACAGAAACTTAATCTCCTCTGTGCAATGAAGCTAGTAAACATGGAACCTCTCAACTTTCTGACTTATCTCATCCTTTTTCTACCAAAAACAGCCAGAAACCTGGCCTTCCTATTATTCAAGATTAATTCCATTGCACATGCTCTTTAGATGACCCCTTCCAATCTCTTCAATTCTCTACTGGACAAGCTATTCTATCCTGTAGGTTTCCTCTTTGCTTCTGCTCATGCATTCACATAGTCAAGTAGAAGAGCCCTGTTTCAATCCTCTCCTCACCCCATCTCCCCATCTCTTGACAACTATGTTCATTGAAAACCTCATTACATTCAATCACCATTTGCTACATTCAAATCCTAATCTCCAATTATTTTCAAGTCATTGATTGACCCTACCTCCACTGAAGGAACTTTTAAAAAGGTGAAAAATGATTAATCTCATCATCAAATGTGGATTTCTTTCATAGTGCATCTTATTTGTCCACTCTGTGAATATTTACATTGTAGAAGACAGCTTGGAACAACCACTGGAATAATTCCTTGCCCTTGCAAAACTCTATCATGATTTATTTCCCTTTCTTTGACAATTTCTTCTCCATCTCTCCTCTGAGATGCTCTTATTTTTCTGAGTGCTTAAATGTTAGCAGACTTCAATAGGTCTATTCCCTGGATTTCTTCTCCTTCTTGAGGAACATCATTAAATTCCATACCTTAATTTATTGATATTTGACTCCCATGTTTACTGTCTTATTTATTCACCTAATATTTTTGAGCAACTTCTAGGCACTGGGCTTTCTTTTAGGTGCTTGTTACATGCTTTCACCTGGTTCTTCCAAAGGCATCCAAATCACATACCACAAAAATAATATTTTCCCTAAATCTGCTTACTCTAAGATTCATTTCCTTGAATCTTAATACTACCCATTCATTCAGGCCTAAACCAGAATTACCCTAGTTCCTTCTTTCTCAAACCAAACAATCAGTGCAATTCAATTCAGCGCCCTTTATATTATCACCTGTCATTTATTCTATACATCTCTAGTACATTGTTATTTCATATATTGTTCCTGAAACTTGCTCTCTCCACTTTCACAAACTTCCGATCCATGCAGTTCAGTATTATTTGGCATAAACATCAATTTAATGTGGTGCTTTCTGATTACATTGTTTATGAAGATCTTACCAAAAATATAAACACTTCAGCAAATTATAGAAGGCATTTCATTGATAGTCCTAGGAAATAACAGCTACACTTCATCAGATCTTACTCTATACCATATATTTTACTAATGTATGAAGAATACATCTTATTGCTTAATGTCAATAAATCTGTGGGAAGGAGATGGAAACATTATATCCATATTAAAGATGATTAAGTGGAGAATCAAAGAAATTAATTGCTTAACATCATACAGCTACTAAGTGACAGAGATGGGGTTTGCCCAACTCTATTGCATCATAGACCCATAGTCTTAACTATGCTGCTCTCTCACCTCCTTTTCTGCTCCAGATCCGCAACTTTGCTAGTACTCTACAAGTCTTCTAGAAGATACCAACATACATGTCCAAGTCTCTACCAAAATGTCCTTTCTTGCCTGTACCCTTTCAGAAAATGCTGACTTATCTTAAATATTCAGCAAGGTATAGATTAGAAATCTACTTTGCAAGCAAAACTTCTGAAAATGCCACATGTAGGCACAGGTTTTGGTATCATTTCATAGCCTCAAAAGGCATGTGTGATATTAAGGTATATCTCTCATTTGGCACAAATAAGAAAAACATATTTATCACATCTTATAAACTAGATAATAATTTTGGCATGGTTTTGGCAGAATATAACAAGATAGGTAATACATTTATATGTTTTTAAAGGTATGAACTGATCATGGAATAAGTATATTCAAGTGAAGGAACACTGGCTTTGGAATTAGACTCAGCTGATTTTTGAAACTATTTCTATCACTTACAAATATGTATCAGGGTATGATACTTAGTCCTCTGAACTGTCTCTATTTTAAAATAGGAGTAAAGTAACTAGATCATAGGGCTTTTGCCAGGATTAAATGAGAAAATGTTTGCAAAAATCCACATGACTCCTGGGAGATATACTTCACCCTGACAAATTTGGAACTCATATTTACAGACTGGAAACAGCAAGAAATTGAAGGCTTCACTTGAATACACGAGGTAGATCCCTTATGAAAAGCTACTGGAATTAAATGTCAAGACTGATCTCTTCCTCATCACCAGTTTATACTGTAGTCCTACAAAAGGAAAGATCTCCTGCTTAATAGGAAATTGAAGTTAACCCAGATACTCTTTTGGCAAGAAGCAACAGAGGGGACTAGAAAAACATGGGGAGTGACCCTAAGTGTTCCTCTGCACAGCCCCTGCAGTGACATGGCTCAAGCAGTTAACAGAGCTGTCCTCCACAAACTTACAGCTCATACTTAAGAGAAGGAGGGCGGTCTCCCCAGCTTTTCCTCTGAACTGGAAGCAATCCAGGTGGTAACAACTGGGAGAAATTCTAGCAGAAGTGGCGGAATCTTCCAGAGATTGGAAACACCAAATTGAAACTGGTATGAGTGTGCAGCAGCTGTGAGCCTCACAGGATTAGAATGCTGGCAAGCCAAGTGGAAAACTGCTTAGCCCAGCAGGGTTCTGGTGACAGCTGCAAAGCCCTTTTAGAAGCTGTCAGAAATGACACTTATAAAAGCCCTTCATGTTCTAACGTACCAGTAAGGGTATTTTCCTCTCATGTTAGCATGAAGCGTGACTAAGGGAAGACAACAGATAGGCCCAGAGGGTGATACAGCTGTGCTCAAGAGGCCAGGATACTTCCCCTGGGCCAGGCTTCCTGCCCAACTCCCCTGGCAGCTGGGCTCTTATGTGATCAACATGGAAGCTGAGAACTACACTACCCCATTTCCCTCAAGTCACCTAATAACTGCCCAGCCATCACTGGAGTATTGCAGCTTTCCAGTAAAAACACCACAGCATTTGTCTCATATGGCATATCTCAATAAAGGGCATTTGGAATGGTAATTAAATGTTTCTAAATTGTATAATTCAAAAATATCAATTCTTATTATTGAAAAAATATCAAGAATGTTCCAGTAGTGACTGCATTGAGAGTGTACTATTTATTACACTTGTCTCTAAGAGCTTACAGAAGGATCACATCCCTTATTTGGCTCTTTATTTGGCTAAAATATTTGACAAAATAAGAATACACACTGTTCTAGCTCTAGAAATACAATATTTTTTAATCTTATGTTTTTTTAAAAAATCATAAATTTGGTCAAAGAAAATAAATTTTAGAAAACTTAAAACTTAAAAAGTAATCATCCCTTTTAAACAATCTTAAATAAAGAGGAAGACTCATAAAAATTCAGTTACAATGTCAGTACCATATTTATAAATGAAAGTTTCATTGTCACATTTCAACAAATTAGAACAGAATAATTCTGCAAAGACAGATTTAAGAATCTCAAAATCTATCATGCTAGTTTCATAATGAAAAGTTCCTCTTTAGCGTACTTTATAAGTAACAGTAAATTCACGGTCATTATACACACTACTAGCAACCCAAGACTCCTGCCTCTTGATGACCATAATGTCATTGTTCCCTTTATTGTTATATGATTGTCACCCAAAATAAGTCTCTAAAGTCAAAGGGAGAGCAATTTATTTCTAATACCTCATCAAGAGATTTTTAAAAACTAGGAGAAAAGTTCCAGTAGAGACATAGACATGAGAATAAAATCCAACCCACAGGAGGAAGTTAACAAGTTTTCACAAATCTACACTTAAAAATTTTTCCATAAGTGGATATACTAATTTGTTTGACTGTAGTAAGCCTTTCAACATGAATATGTATTTTAAAACATCCTGTCCTGTCATACTCCTTAAATATATATACATTTTTTTTAATTTCCTCCAGCCTTTGATGCTATCAACAAGACCACAAGAATGAAAGGTGACCAACTTCATGATTATCCTTAAAATAAGCCTAAAAATTTGAGGATACATGTCCCCTAAGAGTAAGGATACTTGGGCTATCAGCACAAAATAGGGCAGTAAGAGCAAGAAGCTTGTAATGTACTGAGGATTCTACGCGGGTTGAAACATGTCAAGATTCAAGAACAGCACCTGGCACATGGTTATATTCACTGTACAACAAGCATTATTATGGATGTTAATCTCTTCATCTGGTCTCAAATGGGTGTTATTTTTCTAGGGAACCAATCCCTTTCACTTATTCACTTTTACCTATTATTACTATCATAGTAATATTACAATTATTACTTTTACTATAAAAAAAAAACTTTAGATGAAATCCATCATTTGAAGACCAAATAAAACTGAGAACTGAGTTCAATGAGCAGAAGAACCTGCTTCAACCACACAACAGCAGTGCAGAGTCTGGTGGGGGCATTGGGATGGCTATGTGCTAGAAACAGCTGGGTGGTTACAGAGAAAAGCCATAGAAGCCTGCATAGAAATAATAGTGGCCAAGAAATCCATTACCTGATAGTCTTCCAAATAAAAAATGGAAGTTGCTTTTTCCTTCTAAGAATCCAAGAATATCTGAAAAAAAATTACATCTCATCATATTACAATATTGGTTGCTAAGAAAAATGTTCTCTAGTGACTGACTAGATAACACTGGAAGTTACCAGATAAGCTCTCTCCAGAGAGCTACAAAAATTTGTCTTTCTGATGATTCACAAATATTTCAATTATAAGGTGAAACATTTTTTTTTTATTTTGTTGTTGGCTTGTTTTGTTTTCCTTTATTTCCTCTTGGGTTTATTACTACCTTGCAGAGCTATTGTAACAGTGTCTTATCAGTATGGTGGAAACAGCAGTCACTAGAAATTCTGCCCAGTATTCATAAACATAACACCCTCTGTGGATACACCCTTCACAGCTATCAAAGAAATCTCTCTTACACAATCTCTTGCAATCTTCACAACAACCCAATAGGAGGTAGAGGTCTATTGTCCCAACAAATAAATAGTCTGAAGCCCAAATAGATGATTTCTCTAATTTATGATGTAATTGCTTCATCTACTACAACATGCTTCCAAGATGGACACTGGGCCTTCAAGGCTGCAGTGTGTTAATGTGTATTGGCCTGGGTAGCGCAGTCAACTTAACCCAGAGTTCCAAAGCTTAACAAGTAGTCAAGTGGTGTTTAAACTTGGGCTTTCTTCCAATTCATTGTTGGTTATGTATGTTCGTCTGCTCTAGTATATGATAACATTAGAAACCAAAATAACAATGAAAATAATACAATAGTTCCCCCTTATATACTGGGAATATGTTCAGAACTCCAATAGATGCCTGAAACCTTAGAGCGTGCCAAATCCTATATGTAAGCATTTAGATACCACAACACTCAATCTGATAACTGATGGATGACTAGTGGGCAAGTACTGTGTTCAGTATGGATATGCAGAACAAAGAGATGATTTGCATCTTGGGCAGTTGGAAGTGAGATAGTGTGAGGTTTCACTTATGATACTCAGAATGATGTGTCATTTAAAACTTATGAATTGTTCATTTCTAGAATTTTTTATTTAATATTTGCAAACTGCTACCAACCATAGATAAACAAAACCACAGAAAGTTAAACCACAGATAAGGAGGGACTACTGTAATAGAAACTATGAGGTAGCATTTTGATAGACAATATAATTACACAATATTTTTATCCTTACAATAATTCTACAAGTTATTGGTCTTCTTATTTTATACATGAGGAAACAGACTCAGGGATGTTGAGAAATTTCACAGAGCCACAGAGCAGCTACAGATAATAGCAGCTTGGAAAATTAACCCCAGCTATAGTCAAAGTTCACCCATTTTTCATGATAGCTTGTTGTTTAAAATCTCTAAACTCCCAATGTCCAATGTGACTTACAACATAGTTGTTACACATTGAGAGTGTGTTAATAATTTTTTAAAGAACCAAAAAGGGATGTGCTTTCTCCTGTCCACATTGGACATCATATTGAAGACCTAAGGATATTTACATAAGTGAGTGTCCAGAAAAAGTAAATTTATAGATGTGCAGTTAGTTGCCTAGGGTTGGGGGTGAAAATAGAGATGGATAGCAAATAAAGATGAGGAATCTTCTACAATGGATGTAGGGGATGGAAATAGTCTAAAACTGGACTGTGCTAATGGTTGTATAAGTCTACAAACTACTAAGAATCAGAATTGCATACTTAAAATGGATGATTTTATAATATGTAAATTATATTTCAATAAAACTCAAGGCAAAAAATTAATAATTTTAGACATATTGCTTAACTTTCTAAGCAGAAATATATCCAAGTTATAAAAAGTAGGTTGCATATACTCTCTTTTAATTAAAAAATAATTATATTTTAAATAACAAAAGGAATGAATTTAACCTTGAAAATGCAGAGAAAATGACTAAGAGGAAATAAAAAGAAGGCTCTTAGTGGGTGAGACTGGAGTTTCCTTGCAGGGAAATATTTACTTCTTGCTTTTTGCACTTCTGTACCATTATAAGTTTTTATAAGCAAACACTCCCTTTATTTAAAAATACATCAGTTATTCTTAATGCCTATGTCTTTGGTCTCAAACAGGCTTCTCACCAAAGTTTTCAGAACATAAATTATTTATAGTTAGATATTTCAATTATGGAATAAAAGGGTATTTTCTCGTTCTGGAGAAATGTTTTCAGGATTTAATGTGCACTGTCTCTTGAAAAATTCAGTAGAGCAATGTTCATAGAGTGTTCATGTGTGTGTTGATGGCATGGAGATAATTTCAGGTCAGTGTTTGGCAAAAATTTTCTTAAAAAGAATAGCCAAATCCTAACTATGGTAGTCTTTGCAAACAATATTGTCTCTGTCTTAACAACTGTGTTATCGTGATTTGAAAACAGCCAAAGAGAATACATAAACAAATGACTTGTCTGTGATTCCCAACTTCTCTATTATGATGAATAAAAAAAATTTTTAGGTTTGCTTATAAAAAGTATAGATGTATATACACACAAACACATATATATAATAGTATTAAATCTACCACATCATGCCTATGAGTTCATAACTATTATTAAGATGAGGCTAAATTTATGAACACATTTAAAAGGTTGGAGAATTTTCATAAAAATATTAAGCAAATTACAAAATTGAAGGTATTTGAACATGACAAGGGTATTTGAAAATGACAAACATTTGAGAAAACTGCATTTGAACATATATAATAGTTTCTTACTAACAACAAACCATAGGAGGAAGAAAATCTCTCCAAACTAGGTAACTCTTCCCAGTTAACCAATTCAGTATTTGAGGCAAAGCTTCTTGAAAGAAATACCAAATTGTAGGTTAAACCCTCTAAAAGGAATGATACTTGATATTTACTGGGTCATGGAAGCTATGGACCTGCTCCTCAGGAAAAAAAAAATAATACACACTTAAAATCTGCTCCCTAATGCACATCCAAATCCAGAGACCTTAAAGTAGCAAAAGAAAAGACTAGAGACACAAGACTATCTATCAAAGTTTTTTTTTTTTTTTTGTTTTTTGTTTTTTCCAGGCACTTTAGTGCATGTGACCAGTGTTCAACAAGGAACTCAGGAGAGCAAACAGGCAGATGAAGCTACTGTGCCCTTCCGGAACTGTGCCTTCCTTGAATACTATTTCTGATGAAAGAGAAAACTGGGAAGTGTCCAAAGAAGTGCTGCTGCTGGTAATGCTGAGGACTGTCTCCATTCAATTCAACATGTTATTGTTATGGTATGCTTCTGAAATGTCCCCCAAAGCCCACATGCTAATGGCCTGGTTGATAGCCCATGATTCTAATGGAAGGTAATGGAAGCTTCAGGAGGTGGGGTCTAGTGGAAGGTAGTTAGGTCATTGGGGATGTGCCCAGAAGGGACTATTGGGACCCTGGCCACTTCCTCTCTTTCTCTTCTCTTTATCTGTATATTCTGCTGTCATGAGGTGAGAACTTCTGCTCTACCACATACTTCCACCATGATGTTCTGCCTTGCCGCAATCCCAAAACAATGAGGCTAAGCAACCACAGACTGAAACCTCTGAAACCATGAACCAAAATAAACATTTCTTCCTTTTAATTACTTCTCTTGGGTATTTTGTCACAGCTACCAAAAGCTAACACAGCCATAATACATGTCAGAAAAAGTACATACTTCCTCCATCCATATTCCTCAACATGTCAACATTTCCAAAATGATAACTTAGTCACCATAGGAGTTTTCTACTTTGGAAAATTAGAAGAAAGGAAGAAGAAAGGGTAGTTGGTAGGGAAATAAAGTAACTCACACTGTTAAGCACCTATGTATGTGCTAGGTACTCTATATATACTGGCACTTTTTAAATTTTTATTTTATTAATTCTTACTATTTTAATTGTACATATTTACGGGACATGATGTGATAAATAAATACAATGTGTAATAATCAAATTATAGTAGTTGGCTTTGCCATTTACTTAAGTATTTTTTAAACTTTTTTATTAACATGGAATAATTCCACATATATTTATGAGGTACAGTGTGATATTTCAAAACAAGTATGCAATGTGCACTGATCAAATCAAGACAATTAATGTTTCCATCTCCTTATCATGACTTTGTGTCTGGAATCTTCCAGCTGATTGGTGTTTATAATAATCTGTAAAGGGGATAAAATTATCTCCATTTTAGAGGAAAGGAAATAGAAACATTTATTCTTTGTCTCCTCAAGATGAAGCCTTCATAACAGTAATACTGAACAGTAAATATTGATCTGTAAACATGTTTATTATTGCGTGTTTCTCTGTCATCTTTGCTCAGGCAGCTGCAAACTTCTTTCTATATCTGTTCTTGGCTTGAGAACATAGTTAAGCACTACATTCCCAGAGAAGTACTCCCCAATTCCTCCCCCCAGGCCGATTCACACTCACCTTGTTTCAGTACCATAGGACCTTAACTTTCTATATAATTCCATTATACAGATTGAGTATTCCTTATCCAAAATGCTTAGGGCCAGAAGTGTTTCAGATTTAGATTTCACAGACTTTGGAACATTTGCAAAAATATAATGAATATAATAAGGACAGAATCCAAGTTAAAACACAAACTTTTTTGTGTGTTTTACATATATTTTATACACATATCCTGAAAATTTTTACACAATATTTTTCACATGTCTTCTTTTAACTATGACCCATCACATGGGGTCAGATGTAGAATTTCCCACTTGTGGTATCATGTCAGTGCTCAGAAACTCTGGATATGTGAATATTTCAGATTTCAGAATTTAAGATTAGAATATGCAACCAGTTCACTACTACAGTTGATGACTTGTTTGCCAACCACCCATGTCATCCTTGGAGAAAATGATAACAGAAAACACCATGTCCCTGAAATATCTCTTTCTACTCCCCAGAACAATGACAGTGGGTCTGAGCTGAAGTGTGCAGACATCAATTATCTTAAAGGACACTGACTTTATCTCATGCATCCTGGGAATTAGGACAAGTTAGTGTTACCTGTAGAAAGCTGCTTTCTTGCACACATACTAAGTTCCTTTGAATTCTGTGATAAAATAGGACAAAGCATGCTCCTGAAAAGAAGTTAAAGTGAGGTCATACTGGAGTAGGTCAGGACCTAATCCAATGAGTGATGTCTTCATAAATAAAAGGTGTGGACACAGAGATACACAGGAAAGAAGGTGTTTGAAAACAAAGGCAGAGATTGGAATGAATATGTATGTTTGACAAAAAAAAAAAAACAAGAGATTGCCACCAGCCACTAGCGCCAGCAAGAGATGAGGAAGGAGTCCTCCTTCCGGCTTTTAGAGGATGCACTGCCCTGGCAACACCTTGATATTGGACTTCCAGCCTTCTGACTACAAGAGAACAAATTTCTATTGTTCTAAGCCACAAAGTTTGAGGTTATTAGTTACAGCAGCTCTAAGGAATTAATAATATGATGTCATGAGCTAAACATGAATGTGTGTGTAGGTCACCACTCATGAAAGCCTAGTGGATAGAAATATCTGGTGTCTGGGAATGACCAGTGGACATGTCCTCTGGTCAACTGCCCAGGGACAGTGTGAGTTTCTATTCTGCTCTGCCATGTCCCACACAGCACCTGAGATGGGTGTGACCTGCCAAGATGCCAATCAACCTGCTCACTATAAGATATCACAAAGCAAGACTCCTCCCTTGAAACTTTATCTCTGACTTTGATGTACACCCTTAAATAAACCACTGGAGCCATCTTTCCTTTGTTCCAGTGTCCATGTGGACTAGATCTATCAGGAGCTCTACTTTTTGTACATATATTTCTATTTGTGTTTTGTTCTTTACCAATTCTTTGAGACTTTAAGTTTTCAGGTGGCTTACATCCTCCTCAGCAGGAAGAAGAACCCCCCAATGAGACGCTGGCCATTGCTCTCATTATGATATAACATTTATCCAATTCTACCTCCCTCTCCTGCTGCTACCAAACATTTACTCTTTACCCAGAAACCTTTTCCCTGCCTTCATCTTCTAATTAATTACTTCACCTGTCTTTGTTATTTTATTCTGATGTAAGACACAAAGCAAAGCAAAGCAGTGTATATACCTATAAATTGTGGCTGGGTTATAACTGGCATCTTCTAGTATTGTACTAGGCAGAGCTTCTTGTTCCAAAGGCTGATTCAGAGTACACCTGGTACAAAGAGTTTCATGCATTTGTTAAGGAAAAAAAAGGTAGATAAACAGATATCAAGGATTTTTAGCAAGTGCTTAGTGTCATGCCCTTTGTTAATCAAACGGGAAAAAAATAGTGAGTCAGTTATTCATAGAAACAAAGCTATATAAGATCCTCCTTGGCTACCCATCTCTTAGCTGTCCAACACTGTATGCATTATAGTCACTTTAATTAACTGAACCAAAAATTTCTCCTAAATGGTAATTAAATAACCTAGAGCTCTAGTAAGGTTGCCCTCACTATTGTTCACATTTTTATTTTTGGAAACAGTGTATGATAAACTCCTCAAGGAGTCAGAGAGTTCATCTACACTTTTCAAAAAAAAATCTTATATGGCAACCTGTGCAAAATAAATATAATTTTGTTAAATAACAGCAGGGATAAGACATCTTGTAATACATATTAGAGAGTTATGAATATAATCATGCCACAGTATGAAGGAAGCAGGAAGCAATCACCCTGTAATAGTCACTCTATACCTGGAGCCCTGAGTATCAATGTAGGAACCAAACCTGTAGAAGTAAGCAGATGACCTGGGAGGAATTCAGTGCAGTGAGCAAGAGGGTGAAGTGGCCTGAGTAACAGCAGAGGAATACAGTGATATTTAACTGGAAGTTTTTCCACGTGATATTTAACATAAGTTTTCCACATGATATTCTACTCCCCTAACCAGAAGGCAAAATAGTGGGATCACACAAACACAGATTTTGAACCTCAAAAACTGTAAAGTGAAGAAACTTTTTCTATTTTTACGTTACCTGCCTCAGATATTTTATTGCATTACACACAACTGACTAATAAAAAAAGGAATTATTTAATTTACCAAAGTTCAGGCCACCACTAACTCATATCAAGCCTTTGGCAAATTTAAAAAAACAAGGTACCTCTTCTTCAAGATACTTTGCTTCCCTTTGCCATATAAAATATATCATAATATGCTGAGTTTACTAAAATGAAAAATTTCACTGCCCATAAAATTGTCTTAAAGAATATTCAAATATGTAATACTTGATATAAACAGTATGCACTTTAGATGGGTATCTTTTTTGCAGTGCACAGTGTACTCAACAGTAGAGGACTTTGTGCAATAAATATGAAGCCAGACATTTTGCTACAGTACCATTACTTCTACTCTAAATGAAAATGATCAGAAATTTCACATGAATTGCATAAACTTTTGGCAACACATGAATACTATCTCCTTTCAGCACTGTTTAATACTCAATACACAAATAGAAAATGTTTATGTGGATGTAAACCCATTGAATACACAAAAAGCAACTAAATGCTGGATGGTATGAAGAATTTCTCAGAGAACAATTGTCACCATTTCTCCAACACAAACTGTTTCTCCAAAGCCTTATTATTTTACCTACCAAGCAAACTGGAAAATATTCTCAAGTTAGTATAAAGTAGTTGTTCAAGCAAACACTCTTCTAAACTGAAGATTATTACAAAATTATTATAAAATATGACTTGAATCATATTTCATCGTCATATTAAGGAGCTTCAGATAAATATTCAGTCTAATTCTGGGTGAAAGATACAACAGAGTTTTAAAATAAAGGTTTTGCCTTATTCTAGAAGATATCCTACAGTGTGAAATGGCGTTAGCACCTAACAAAGACATCTCTGAAAGAGCAACCCTGTGCATGCGTTGCTCTGTTTATCCAGTCCATCCTTTTTGGATCTTAGTGTGTTTCAGGTTTTGTATTAGATGCTGAGGACACAGTGAAGACCAAATCCAGACCCTGCTCTGCTCTCATTCCAGCAAAATTAATGTTAAAAAAAAAAGTTCTACACTAGAGATTTACGTAAATTGTGAAAGGCCCATTTGATGGAGACATGATCTGTTTTGCACACTGTATTTCTTGGAATTAAGGCAAATAGAACTCACAATGATATAAATAAGCTTTGAAATTAACTGAAAAACCAATTGCTACCATCATACCTGACTCACAGTAAATATGTAACAGATGTTCAATGAAAAAATAAATGAACTTTCCAGCTTACAAATTAGACTTGGACTATAAGCAAACAGCCACATCAATTATAAAAGAATTTTAAAGTATACAAAATATTTTTAAATACTCAGAAACCTAAGGCAATTTGAATTGAGGGAAGATGACATTTCCATACAAACCTCCCACAGATCAGATTAAGACAAGCAAATTATTTGTTGTATACATTAGAGCAATTTCATGATGTTTTTCAGCATCATGGAAGCACATTTGGTTTTTCTGTTGTTACTTTGTTTGGTTTTTTCAGTTGCATGGACATTTCAACTACCTATCCACCTGACTTTGCACAGGTGATAAGTTATGAAGCAATCTAATGATTACCATCATTTTTTAATCAGAAAAAGCCCAGACAGAGAAGATCTGGGCTTAAACTAGAAAGGGGGGTGGAAGGTGGAGAAACCACTCTTTCTTTGCTCTATCCAAGCAGGGGAGCTACACTTAATAAATTCTAGTTTTTAAGCTAGATAATTTGAGACAAATGTTTATTTTTTTAACAGTTTTAACCCCTCTGCCCTGTACTAATCAAGGATCCTAAAAGACATTTTACTAAAATAGAACTAAAATTTTAAACATCTTACCTTTGCTTTCAATTCTGTTTTGGACTTTTTTATTATTCTTCTCACATTCTATTATAAACATCTTCAAGATAAGGATACAGTTGGTGCTGATTCTAATCAGCACCTGACTTAGCACCCTACACAATGAAGCCTTGACAGCATGCCTCTTGGTAATCATATTAGACAGTAAGCCACCTCACATACAAAACTAGAACATTTTCACTTTTTAAAAATATACTTTAGGCTATGTCTTATATTCAAGAGAATCACAAAACATGAGTATTAAAACAGGCCTTAAAACTATATATTGCTATTGTCAACATGTTTCTTCAACCCTGTGAGCTTCCACTATCCTAACTCCCACCACTACCACCTAACAGAAAATAATTCCTCTATAGTACATCCCATAGTACACTTACAGAGTCACTTCTCAGGGACTCAATGAAATTTTGGAATCATTTTTAGTTACAGTTTTGTTAGAAATTGGTGTTGGTATTTTGTTTGATATCAGTATATAATTTAACTATGACAATTAAATAGGAGCAACCTGGGTTGCAACAATTAAAAAGGCAAAAACAGATTCCAATAAGCTATGAATTTTATGTGAAAAGACAATGGTAAGTTCATTCTTCACTCTAAAAGAATAACTAAATTTAAGCTTCCTTTTGAAAAACAGGCCTCATAATCATCTGTTCTCTGAAACTGAAGAAAAAACATGTGAGTTTCCAACTTATTTTCAATAGGCATATCTACAGAGATCTGATAAGGAATGGAACAGACAGAAATGTAAAAAATCAACATATATTGGCAACATAAGAAAACTATTAGCAACTTCCTCAGGTAATTAAAGGGCAGAATTTTGTGTTCTTGTAGCATTTTATTAATAAAATTTCTCACTGCCCTCAAGAATATGCAAAATTCCAAATTCTTCCTTTTCTCTATTGAAATTAAATATGCATGTGATTTGCTTATGAAACTAATTTGTGCCTTTAAAATAGGGACTTCAGACACTTTAGAAGTGACACTCTTAGTGGTATGTATGTCAAAAACTAAACTTTTCAGCAGCAGTTAAGGCTGCATGTCTAGGTTTACCATAGCAGGATTGTATTTAATTTTTTGAATATTAAAAGATGGTTCTCTAATTGTGTTCCTCACAGACAAAGAGTCTGAGCACAAAACAATTGCTGAAGCAAGATCCCAGCTTCTAAATAGCATTTACAGATCCTCTGAACCTTATTCCTTAATTCCACTGGAAACTGGGGCATGCAAGAACTAGCTAGCAGTCCATGGGTAACAGAGTTCTGAAACTGGAAGCACTTAACATGTAACCCCTATGCTCAAAACACGTATTTGCACACAGTAGACTTCCATCTAGGACAAAGCCTCTGACCTCTTCGAACATTGCAGAATGGACCAGGAAATCAGCTCCATAGATTTTGTGTCTCCACTACACTTCAAAAGCTCTAATCTGTATCAAAATTGTTCTGAGAAATTTCCATTCCTTTTCTCATCTTTTTGCACATTTTGCCCTCCATTTTCTCTACTCCCTGCTCTGTATTTGTCAATTTATCTCTGAGATACTCTGAGTCCAACTGCCTTAGACTCTGCTAGCCTCACAAACTTAAAAAGGAAACTAGAATCTTTAAACAAAATCTAAATCACATTCCTTTTCACCCTATCAGGGAGAAGAACAAGCTGCTTTGGAATTTATTTGATATTTAGAATTTTAAAAATGAATTCCTTAAATTATTCTGTTTAAACTACTTATCCAACGTTCAATGTGAGCATGAAAGCATGCTCACATTGCGCTAAAATGTGCACTTATGAAAGCAGGAGACAATAGCGCACCAAGAATTGCAGAACCCCCCTGGTTCTGAGAAACACTGTTGAATTGCTGAACCTGGTCTGTGTGTACCTGCCAGCAAGATGATCTCAGCTCTCAGATGAAGTCTTGTTTTGTGTCCTATTTTATAATGCTCGGTTCAGTTTTCTATAGGAGTTGTGCCTTGGGTAGACAATATTTCACTGTGACAGCCTGCTCAAGAAAAAGAAACAAGGGGAAAATGAAAGACAAAATGCTCTTAAATGAAGCAGAAGACAAGGCAGAAGTGATCCTGCATATAGCTAATAAAGTTTGTTCCTTCTCTCTTCCCATCCTGGACACTGTTTTGCTGAATTACAGATTAAATTCATCTTTATACCTCCCTCACTCGCACATACACTCATTTCATTCTGTTTTCTATAAAAACTTAGCTTTCTTTTAATAAAAAAAAAAAAAGGAAAAAGATTTTAAGCCGAATATATGACTTTTCCAAATAATTACCAGAAAAGAAAAAAAAAATCCTTCATTTTCTGGCTTTTAATTGAGCTTCTGAGAATAATGTTATTTTGCATTTGGAACATTTGTTAGTCAAGATACATTTCATTGATTCTTGTGTTGAAAAGAAATTTTCCCTATAAACTCGTAACTTCAGATAAATAGCCCAAAGATAAATGGTGATCTGTATCGGATGTGTTTGGAGGTAGAATACAAAGTACAAACTGAAACATCAAAAATTTGAAGAATATGTTCACAGATCAGTGCAATGGTATGGGTTTGGAAAGGTGTTTAGTAATTCAACTTTCAAAGTCAGCAAATATGAAACCACTATGCTGCATCGTTTGAGTGCATCCCAGAATACAATATCCATAAGCCCCCAAAGAGAGATAGTCACAGGAACCAGCTCCCTTGCTGTTCTTGACATCACACCAGACATTCTTGTGCCCTGCTTTTCCCCCAAGTTGTTCTCTCCTCAAGAACAATCTGACCTCAATCATCCAAATGAGTCATGTTTTCAGAGAGAACTCCCCTGATCACCTATTTAAAATGGAATATTCCCTTTAACATTTCCTATCCCTTCCTTTCTTCTTTGTTTTCCTCAATAGCACTTATCGCCATCTAATATGCCATATATTACATGTTAATATAATTAATGAGATAACAGTCCAAGTATAATAGTCAATAGAGAGCTTAACCCCATTACTTAAAGCAAAAAAAAAAAAACTGGGTTAATCCCAAAGAAAAACTTAAAACTTAACTGCTATTTTTAAAGACAAAGACATACTTAAAGAAAAAAATTAAGAAATGACATGAACAAAAGCAAAGATGGACAAAGGCATAACAAGAAAAGCAAATTTAAAAAAAGAAAAAAATCAAGATTTTTGAAATCCAAAAAAGAAGAATGGAGATCAAAATCCATTACCAGCACACATGCACAAATCTTATAATGCTACAATTCACAATGAAATCAAAAGACATAGAAAAAGTATTCAGAAAATAACAGCATTCTCCTCAGCAAAAAATAAAAGATATTCAAAGAAAAACTGAAATATGCAAATAACATACTTAATCTATGACAAAAATTATGAAAAGTGGTTCCATAATTTAGATATGACTACTTCAATAAATTACATAAAAATACAAATCATATTTTCTATTAAAAGTATGATGGGGCTAGGGATATGGCTTATAGGTAGAATGCTTGCTAGCATGCACAAAGCCCTAAATTCAGTCCCCAGAAAAACAAACACACACACACACACACACACACAACTATTATGATAAAACTAGGAATTCATAACAATCAAAACATGAGAAAGACTTCTCACCTTGAAATTTTGAAATTTTCTATTAAATGGAGCTTGAATCAAATGAAAATATCAACTGATGTTGAGAACATCTAGAAAAAAATTAAAATGTAGCATTGGTGTCTATAAAATACAGCTAAAGATATGTAAAACAAAATTCAAATATGTGTTTATAGCAATAAAAATTAGAGGATTAAATACATGAATTAGATATTCCACTTGCTTTTTTTCCCCCCACTTTGGATTTAACTTCCTTTTAATGAAGCAAACTTAGATTTGAAAACAACATGAAACAAACCTAGTTTGATTAAATTACACTTAGAATTTTTACTAGTAGTTGACATGGGGAAAAGTAAATAAGCATGTTAGAATCATTGGGAACTGTGCTTTTCAGCATAAGAGTGAAAAGATGCAACACAAAATCAAAAAAAGTAAAAAATCCTATAGTATTTTATTAAAACTTAAATAGTATAACAAATTCTTGCTTTTTCTTTTTAAAACTGCAGTTTCTAGATCTTGTATTGAAAAGGCTGAGAAGTAACCACAAGCCATTTAGCCATGAGCATCTTTAAGTGCACACAGTGTAGTCTTCAATTATCATTGTCATGAAGTTGAAGTCAATGCTTCTTGAGAAACAGTTGATTCTAGGTCTGGAGCAAATAAACGTATTTTAAATTGTACAATACTACACAAGTAAAAGACATGTCGAAAGGACACCATTAGGACACTAGAGGGTGTATCAAATAAACACAAGAACCAAAGATGAGGAATTTGAAATTCAAAGCGAGTAATCACTGCAATCATATAAAAGTGTAAATAGATATGCAAAGAGAATCAACAGAAAACTCCTAGAATCCATAGGAGATTAAATATAGCAGCAAGATATAAAATTACATGTAAAAATCCATATGCTCATTTTTTTTAGGCAATGAACAACTACAAGGGAAAATAAAGGAGATGATTCAATTTACACTAACAACAGGAGAGAAATATCAGTAATAAATTTAACAATGTGAAAAATTTATAGGAGAAAAACTTTAGTTTTCCTGAAAGACACAAAATTGGGACTTGAGTAAAAGTTAAGATAAATACTCTTCTTCAATAAGAAAATGCAATATCATAAATTGATGCAAAATTTAAAGTATTTTTATATAGCTAGATTCTGTAATCCGAAAAAATAAGCAATAATAAAAAAACACCCACAAACATACATGCACACACACAAAGAAGCAATGAGTCAGGACCAGCCTCACCTGATACTGAAAACTATTATAGTTTCTACAATCAAAACAGCTTAAATTTAACAAACGTGTAGAATAATCAATGAAAATAACAAAAAAATATGTAGACCCAAATACAATGTAAAATTTACATACATATAATAAAAAATAATTTCGTAAAACACTAGGGGAGTACTTTTAAAAAAATGTAAGGCAGTCATTTAAAATAGAAAATAGTCCTGGGAAAACAGATAAAATTGGATATAAAATTATCTAGGTATTCTTACCACCAAAATGCATATGTGTGTATACATATATATAAATATATATGTGATATATAATCATTGTCAATTTGATAATGAGGAACAAATCTGACATGTCCAAAGTGAAGGATATTCTGGACGAATAGGCAGACCGGCTTAGATTTTTTTAAAAATGTCAATTCCAGGAAAAACAAAAAACAAACAAAAAAAAGACTGGGGAACTTCTCTAAATCAAGGAATCTAAAGAGATTTCACAACTACATGTAATATGTGTCTCAGTTTACTTAACCTCAGGCTTCTCTTTTACCAACCATAAACAAAGATATTTTGGAGACAATTGAGGAAGTCAAAATATACGAACTCTATCCTGATTACAGTAATGTAGCAATGTCACATTCCCTAATGGTGATCCTTGTACCATGAATCCGATGTTATATGGCTTATGTCGATATTGGTGATTTTGCTCCCCTCGCCACCACCACACAGGTACGTGGCAACGTGTGGGGACGTTTTGGATTGTCAGAATTAGGGAAGGAGGGGATGCTGGTGGCATTTAGTAGGTATAGCCTAAGGATGCCGCTAGACATTAATTGTTTATTTACTACACGACGTGACCCCTCCGCACGCTCTAAAAAACCTTCTTGCCCAAAACGTCAACAGCCCGGTGGTCGAGAAACCCTGAGGTAGGAAACCCCTTACTCTCAGGGTATACACACTGAGCTATTAGGCTGAATCACACGTAATTGTCTTTTGTATAGCTCATACATGGGCAGGACTCAAGGGTGAAGGGTTACAAAGCTCACAACTCTCCAAACCCTGCAAACGGCCTTCCGCCCTCGGGCGCCGAGGGAGTGGCGCGCGCTTTTCCCACCCGCGCGAAAGGCAGCGGACTACCAGCGTGGGGGCGGAGCCTGCTCGGGGGCGGGGCGGGAGGGGTGGAGCCTGCGCGGGGCGGAGCAGGGGTGGCAATGTGTAAGCTCTGAGAGGACCGGCCAACCTGCGTGGTGCTTCACCCCAAGTTAGCTACTGTCCTGCACACCCCTTGGAACCTGCTAGTGACCACGACCCAGAGTGGGAAAGAAATCCCGGTGGAGGCTCCACTGGCTTCTCCAGGAATGACAATGATGCCTTCCTGGTAGGAAGCTTGGAACCCTCACTTGCGATCCTTGGAGGGCCGCGGTGAGCATTCTTATCCTTTTGGACCAACCAGGAAGGGCCAGGCCATCCCCACTTCCAGGCTGGACTCCTCAGAGGTGCAGTTTGACACTCTCTGAAGTGGATTCTAAGTTCCGGAGTCGGCCGAGCCTGGGCAGTACTACACCGCGCGGTACAAGTGCAACCTGGCACACTCGTTCCACACCCGGCTCCTCGCCAGCAAGCCCATTCCCAGATAAGAATTTTAAGTTCTTTAAGAAAATTTTCTGCATAGACTTTCTAATTAGGGGGTTGGCCGACTTCTTCTGTAACGAGCCAAATAGCAAATATTTTAGGATTTGGAGACCAGAAGCTGCCTCTGTCGCATATTCGTCTTTGTCAGTTTAAACAAGCTTGTAAAAATAAGAAAAAAAAAATTCTTAGAGTCTGGCTTCATAAATCATGAAAATGACAGTGATCAGAGGCTAGTCATGCACTGCCTGGCTCAGAGGCTGAGAACTCAGTGAGTATCCCCATCTACTTGTCTTAAGGACCCAGGTTCTGCAAGGACTAAGCCCCACCTCCTCCCTGTGTGCTTGAGCATCACCCCTATCCTTGGTTCATCATCACTGGTATCCTTTGCTCTCTGCCTTTTCTCCTAGTGGTATATGGTGAGTTTCTGGTATTCATCAAGGCCACCAGGAAAATACACACACACACACACCAACAGCCACACCTCTCTTTGCTCATTTATTAAAAAATGTAGGGAGCAAAAGCCAAAGTCCCTACATTTTTTAATAAGTTTGTTTAGTGGAAAACTAATTCAAGAAATCTCAGACTACTTATTTTAATAGCTTTTTTCCCCTAGTAAGAAATGTAATATATGTCCACTATGGTAATTTAGAAAATAATGAAAAAATATAGACAAAAATTTTCACAATACTAATCCATATAAAATAAAATATTTATGTATTCAGCCTCTTTATTCCTTCTCCTGCCCTTTACCAAATCAGTGTTGACCATCTCTATTTTTAGGCTTCCGAGACCTGCTGTAACAGTGGATTTGCCCTATTCCCTGGGGTTCTTGCTAGGATGCTATCTTAATCCACTGGTGGGGCTACAACAAAGTATCTGAGACTAAGTAATTGATATACAACAGAAATTGATTTCTCTAATTTCAGGAGGATAGAAATCCAAGGTCAAAGTACCAGTGTTTAGAGGGGCAAACATTATGTCCTCACATGGCAGAGGGGTTAGAAGGGCAAAGGGGCTTAGCTAGTTCCTTATATTTCTTTGAATGGTCATGAGTCCCATTCATGAGGGTTCCAACCTCATGGCTTAATCAACTTCTAAACATACCACTTCTTAATACTATCACATTGGCAATTGAGTTTTGACAGTGAATTTGGGGGGCATTCAAGGCTGCCACAGAGTTGATAAATACTGTGTCCTGATAAAGTTCCTCTACATAAATAAATTCTTGTTAGAGAAATGTTAAAATTCACTTCTCTACCAACTTTATGCTGAGTTTAACCATAGTCACCTTCCTAACCACTAGGAAAGAAGATAGAGATATCTCAGGAGAACACACCCACATATTGCCTTGCTGAGAAGGTGCCTTTCTGGCATCTTCCATAAGAGGAAGAGCACATAGCAATCCACAAAGTGCTATCCAGACATATGAATTCATTGGAAAGCTCTTCCAGCATTTAAGAAGGAAAAATACCCAGCTTACTAGTTTTTAAACCTAATAGGAAAATATAAACACTTATCAGCTCATTATAGAAGATAAGCATAACTTTGATACCCAAATCTGACAGACACATTGCAAAACAAGAAAATTACAAATGGAACTAACATGTAAGGATTGGCAAATCAGACTCAAAAACTCATAAGAATAAGGGATTTTATTCATTATAGGGTTACACTCATCTTAAGATACATAAGTCATGGAGCACAGGCAAAGTAAACAGAGGTCTTGAACAGTGTCCTTGACACCAAGGTCCTTCTTTCTTGAATTAGATAAACTTTTTGGCCAAGATGTAATGATATGAGCCTCATGACCTTCTGTAATATACAGCATGTTAGGTTAGGATGTTTCTCTTTCTCATATCCAGGTGTTAATGTAACTTATACAATAATCAGTCCTATATCAGGGATATCCTGTGAAAACAATTTATAGATAAAATTTTACCTTCTACGAATTAATATTACAGTATATTCATGAAATCTGTTATCAATATGTGTACAAGAAGATTCACCTACATTGCCTGCCTTTTTTCTTTCCTGAAACATTCCCCAGGATGTCTCTCAGAGAGAAATTAATCAGAGGCTAGCTGCTTAACTCTTTTTCTACTCAGAGGCCAATAAAGATCACAAATCTCGATGCTCAGATACTAAACAAAACATTATCAAATGAAATGTGCAGTAAAGAGACAAATACACCAGGAAGCTGGTTTAACATTTGAAAAAATTAATTCACAGAATAAATAAGAAAAACATATAATAACCTCAGTAGATGAAGAGAAAGCCAATAAGTCAACAATCATTAACAATATAAATTATCAGCAAACTACAAACAGAAGGGAACCTTTCTAACCTGATAAGGTTAATAACCTATTAAAAACCTACAGATAGCCAGGCAGAGTAACATGCCTAAAATCCTAGCAACATAGGAGGCTAAGGCAGGAGAATCAAGTTTGAAGCTAGCCTGGACAATTGAGCAAGACTGTGTCTCAAAATAAAAGTGCCTGAGAGTATGGCTCAATGGTAAAGCACTCTTGGGTGCATTCACAATACCACAAGAGAAAAGGTAAAATAAAGAATCTTCCCGCCAACCCCATATTGAGACTAAGATGAGTATGTTCATTCTCATCACCTTCGTTCAGCATTTCTTGATGTCCTAACCAGGGCAATAAAGAAGTGAGATGAGAGAAAAAGCAGGAATTATTATGAATGATTACGAATGTAGAAACTCCAAAATATTCTGCAAACCACAAGAATGACTGTATAAATTTAGCAAGGTCAAAATATCATATTATTGCACATCCTTACATTGGATCAATTGAACAAATTCAAATATATAATATTTGCAATAGTGTCAAAAACAGCAAATACTTAAGAGTAAAACTATTGTAAGATTTACATTTTTTTTTCTACACTGGAAACCAAAAAATATTAGAGACATTAAAGAAGATTTAAATAAATAGATGTATAAACAATGTTAATGGATGGAAGACTCAATAGTTCAAGATCAATATTCTTGAAGTTACTTCTGTATTTATAGACAGAGGCAATGTAATCCCAATCAAAATACCAGGAGACTTTTTTAAGGATATTTATAAACTCAATATAAAATGTATATGGAAATAAAAACCTACAACGGCCAAGCCAGTCTTGAGTAAGTACAATAAGGCTTACTAACTCCAGATATCATGACCCATCACAAAGCTACGGAAATTGACACCATGTAGTCTTGGTACAATGATATAATAATAGACTAATGGAATAAACTAGAGAAATAAAAGTGGGCATTTTTCTCTACAGGCAAACACTTTGTTCCTTCAGTACTTATCCCCTGCCCAAGCTCACTCCCCCACTCAAACTAAACTGTAAGCAGAATGTCTTGGGAAAAAGAAGCCACAAAAGAGCCACCAAAAGAAACATGCAAAAGAAAAGTTAGTTATTGGCTCTTTAGTTTCAAGGACCCAAATCATGGCATTCAAATTCAGTGTCGGAAGAATATTTGTCTAGCGAATTTTCTCCAAGCCCTACTCCTCCAAACTCACTCAGAGGAGGAAAAAAAGAAAAGAAAACTCTTAGCACTAAGTTAGAAAAATGTAAATTTTGATTGGAAAGAAAAACAGGAAAGTTGATTACTGTTTAAAGTTCCTGACAAGGAGTTCAATATTGAAAAATAAAATGTAAAAGAAACCCCAGAGAAAATGTGCATTATCTAAGAATGGAGAGACTCATGCCCTGGCTCCTGTCTGATTAGAGAAAGTGGCTTTGACACTCTGGCAGTGAATACTGAGGTAGAAACGTATGCACTGAGTGCCCAGGGACTTGTTAATCACCTCTTAATCACCATGTGGTTGGGGGAGGGAGGTCAAGAAAATGTTTTCTTGATATAGTTAAGAACATAAAGAAATTATCCTAACAGCTGACAGACCCAAGAGACTCTTGGCAGAGATGCAGTGCGAACCCTTTGTAGGGGTACTAGAATGCATCGGATGCCAACATGGAGAGGAATACTAGTGAATTCCAAGAAAGCACTCTGTTCAACTCAGTTGATGCCAATGATGCCAACCAACAATCAGATGCCATGATATCACCTCGTTCGCTGGAGCTTAGGTACAAACCTGGGTAGAAGAGAACTACGGTCTGAATGTTTATGTTCCCACACCCACTAAATTCATATGTAGAAATTCTGAGCCCCCATAGTGACAGTCTTAGAAAGTGAGCCCTTTTGGAGATTTGTATAGTTGCCTGAGGTGTTTTGTTTTTGTTTTTGTTTTTTAATAACTACACAAATTCCCTTCCACCATGGAAGAACACAATGGGAAAAAAAACAGTTGTTCATGAACATTAAGTGAGCTTACAGACACAGAATTTGCCAGCATTTTGATCTAGATTTCTCAGGCTCCAAAAGTATGAGAAATAAATTTCTGTTTTTTATAATCTACCCAGTATATAGGTTTTGTTATAATATTTTCAGGAAACTAAGAGAAAGAGAAAATATTGTATTAATTTGCTATTAATTTGTTAATTTGCCCATGAATTCCTTTGAAATTTGAAACCAGCCCAATTTTGAGATGTGACTCTCCAGTGCTCATGGTACCTTACCTATTGAGGTAGATGAGAAGAATTAAATATGAATGATCTGTGCAAACTGTTTTTTTTTCTGAAAAAAAAAATGTTTAAATCTCTAAAGTTATCGGTAGTTGGATAAAAGACATTCTTTGCTAACAAATAAAAATATTTTGCATTTCACTGCTGCCTTTGAAAATGTAGTAGAAAAAGAAAAGGGAAAGTATGATGAAAGTCTTTGAAAATCTGTTTCCAAGAAATAAAAAGTGTGCAGTAGGAATCCCACAAAACTAAAAAAAAAAAAAATCCTCAAAACTGAGAGATCTATCCAAAAACGTTCAGTGGATTATATACACTTAACTACTTAACTTACAAAAATATTTGTACTTGGCAAGCCAATAGCAACTAAGCATTTCAAGATGTGACTCTATTACAAAAAATAAAAAACTGGATTGAATTTTTTTTCAACTCTTTGAAATAATCATATTTGTATTTTGATGTTGCATTGAAACAAGAAGCTGGCTTGAAAGACTTAACACCTAAATGATCAGAGATGATGAGCTATCAGACTGCCTGATCAGCACAGAGCAATTTCCAAATGAGATGAGATGCATGCAGCCTCTACAAATTTGGCTTGGTGAGGAGCTGGCTTCAGTTCACTTGAATAAGCTACTGTCTATGGCTCACAAGGGTCCCGTTCTTAATGAGGTGGTGCATAGCAGCAACACACTGTGAATTCAAATAGCAGATGGCAATGCTGTGGAGTAGGCTGACAGTCTGATGTCTAGCCACCAACTGGCAGCAATCATTATTAAACTGATTCATGTGCCCAGGGAAAATCTTCATAAGAGTCTTAGCAAATGTGAGCAGAAAGAAGCAAATGATCTGTTATTTCTAGGTACTCCTGGCACTACATATATTCTTAAAAATATGATTACCTGGGTCTGGGATTGTGGTTCAGCGGTAGAGCGCTCGCCTAGCATGAGCGGGACCCAGGTTCCATCCTCAGCACCACGTAAAAAATAAAGGCATTGTGTTGTATCCATCTACACCTAAAAATAAATATTTTTTTAAAAATATGATTACCTGAGGCCATCTACGTGAAGAAATGGCATGATATGTGAACTGGAAGTCCCATTCCTTTACAATATACTCATATACCTTGAAATACAATAGCTGTGACTTCTCTATCTAGTGAATAGCTTTTATTTGAAGGAAGTGGCCTCACAACATTTACCCTATGAACCTGTGGCAAATATTCAATGAGAAGCATGCATTCCTAGATTCTTTAAATAAAAGTTCTGTGTAGATCATGGATCTAATAACTGAATACATTTTGTCTGAATATAATGAATCAGTGATCTAAATTGTTCATGGTCCATCCACCTGAGGCAGGTAGTTGGTCCCTGGGTAAAAAGCTTATTATAATCACACTTGGTTAGAAAAGCAGATTAACAGAACCTGTTCTCATATAGGAACTTTTCCACAGGAAAAGCAATCTTGAAGGTATTCATTTTGATTCGTGTTTACAAATCAAAACTACTAAGTAAATAGGATTTTTTTATTTTCAAATGTTGAAAAGATTTGTTATTTGTAACCAAAAAATTCAATTTCTATGTCTCTATATATTAATTAAGAAGCTTTAAGATAAAGCTTATTCATTCACTTACAAATTACTTGCACTTAATGTTTTTTTTTAAATCCTAGCTATTCTCTAGGCATTAAATTTCTTCCTGAAGTAAAGATATTATGTTTGCATGATGTGCTTATAATGACAAGGAGAAAACACCATACACAAATATCAAGTGTCCAACATATTTAAATCATATATTTGATTATATATTCTTTAAAAGGTGATTTTTAAATGGAAGCATAATTTAAACCTTTTTCAAAGAAGTCTTAAAACCACTATGAATGGATTCTCTTTGGCATTAGCAATTTGACACACTAATCCAGGCTGAAGTTTCATTTACAGTGTCTAAGGAGAGTGCTTATATCCTTGCTTCAAATATTAGGGTGATTCTCTTCCAAAATTAGCCACCTAGCCCTGAAAATAAAGCTCAAAAGCAAACTCAAACACTGTGACTCAAATCTCTCAATAGTCTCCCCAAACAAGAAATCAGATGCTAGAACCCATCATATACTTTAACATTTGAGACCGAGAAAACAAATCAATGAGAGATCTAATTGTTGTTTGTCTCCTGGTTACTTTACAAGAAATAAGTTCAACTAATGTCAGAAGAAAAGATATCCGCATTTCGTTTTCCATGGGAAATTAAGTGCCATGTGCTAAAAGGAAGTCTGAAAATTATTGCACATGAATTCTTTCAAAGGCTATAAGCTCTCAAAATATTGAACAATCTATTAGACCACTAATAAATCTACGTTTTATGAAAAACTAGATATTAGGAAAATAGGCAGGGTGGTAAACGTTTGTCTGGCACATTAGGCTGTACTCAGTGGTGAGTATAAAAGAAAACCAGCCATGGGCAGGCTAGTTCAAAGGGCATGCTTCCAGGTATTCTGATGCAATGATAAAGACTTGAAGGTAAGTAGGTACAGTGCTAACAGTTCTGCAAATGCTCAGTTTGAGTCAGTCAGTCATACAACTTGGAGGTGACTATTATTTTTAACAACAGAATTCTAGTGATCATGAGCTAGAGATGCTGGAACCAAGTATTTTTTTTTCTCTTTTCCCACTCCTTACAAAATGTCAGTATCTTATCACCTTAGAATCATATCTTACTTCCAAAATAGTCACAAAACATACTTCATTATTATTTTATTGCAATGGATCCACATGATTATATTAGATTGTGATTGTATACATATGGCAGACTCAGATGACCACAATTATTGCATAGTCTTTTATATAGCTTAAGGAGTGCAAATAATCAGTCCTTGCCCACAGTAAATATAGTCTTTAGTTTTGCCCACTTCTCTGTATGTTTTCTTTCTATTCTACTTTAAATAGGATAAAATATATCTCAGCAATGAAATAAAAAACAGAATAATTGTTTTGCATTTTTACCCTGATCATAAGCAAAATTTCTGTTTGATGTCAATAAATACTTAGATAAACGAACCCTGCTGCAATCAGGAAATTGCTCAGCTCTCTTATCACATGCCACACATTCCCACCTATTCTTTCTTAAAACAGAGAAAGTTAATAATCAAGAGATGTGAAATGTATTAAATGTCTTCATAATCCCTTTCTTCTGTCTCTTAGGTAAATACTAATCTGAGAGTCTGTAATCTGCATGACTGGTGCAAATGGCAGAACACAATTTACTGATACTGTCTTCTCAGGCTATTAAGCTCTGCCCAACCTTTTGAGTATATTGGATTATAAGATCATGTTCTTGCCATTTCAAGAAATTGGTAATGTCACAGACCAACAGCTTGAGAAAATAACATTATTTTTAGAAGAGAAGTAAAAAGAAGAAATGGCATCAAATAAACTATCCAAGGCCTTATACTGGAAATGGTATATATGTGTCCCCATGACTCAACAGTTTGTCAATGTGAGAAAAGCAACACAAAGAATATCATTGAGATTTATTTTTTTTTATTTTTTTTATTGTTGGTTGTTCAAAACATTACATAGTTCTTGATATATCATATTTCACACTTTGATTAAAGTGGGTTATGAACTCCCATTTTTACCCCGTATACAAATTGCAGAATCACATCAGTTACACATCCATTGATTTACATATTGCCAAACTAGTGTCTGTTGTATTCTGCTGCCTTTTCTATCCTCTACTATCCCCCCTCCCCTCCCCTCCCCTCCCCACTTCTCTCTCTACCCCCTCTACTGTCATTCATTTCTCCCCCTTGTATTATTTTCCCCTTTCCCCTCACTTCCTCTTGTATGAAATTTTGTATAACCCTGAGGGTCTCCTTCCATTTCCATGCAATTTCCCTTCTCTCTCCCTTTCCCTCCCACCTCTCATCCCTGTTTAATGTTAATCTTCTTCTCATGCTCTTCGTCCCTACTCTGTTCTTAGTTACTTTCCTTATATCAAAGAAGACATTTGGCATTTGTTTTTTAGGGATTGGCTAGCTTCACTTAGCATAATCTGCTCTAATGCCATCCATTTCCCTGCAAATTCTATGATTTTGTCATTTTTTAACACAGAGTAATACTCCATTGTGTATAAATGCCACATTTTTTTTTTATCCATTCGTCTATTGAAGGGCATCTAGGTTGGTTCCACAGTCTTGCTATTGTGAATTGTGCTGCTATGAACATCGATGTAGCAGTGTCCCTGTAGCATGCTCTTTTTAGGTCTTTAGGGAATAGACCAAGAAGGGGAATAGCTAGGTCAAATGGTTGTTCCATTCCCAGCTTTCCAAGAAATCTCCATACTTCTTTCCAAATTGGCTGCACCAATTTGCAGTCCCACCAGCAATGTACAAGTGTACCCTTTTCCCCACATCCTCGCCAGCACTTGTTGTTGTTTGACTTCATAATGGCTGCCAATCTTACTGGAGTGAGATGGTATCTTAGGGTGGTTTTGATTTGCATTTCTCTGACTGCTAGAGATGGTGAGCATTTTTTCATGTACTTGTTGATTGATTGTATGTCCTCCTCTGAGAAGTGTCTGTTCAGGTCCTTGGCCCATTTGTTGATTGGGTTATTTGTTATCTTATTGTCTAAGTTTTTGAGTTCTTTGTATACTCTGGATATTAGGGCTCTATCTGAAGTGTGAGGAGTAAAGATTTGTTCCCAGGATGTAGGCTCCCTATTTACCTCTCTTATTGTTTCTTTTGCTGAGAAAAAACTTTTTAGTTTGAGTAAGTCCCATTTGTTGATTCTAGTTATTAACTATGGGTGTCCTATTGAGGAATTTGGAGCCCGACCCCACAGTATGTAGATCGTAGCCAACTTTTTCTTCTATCAGACGCCGTGTCTCTGATTTGATATCAAGCTCCTTGATCCATTTTGAATTAACTTTTGTGCATGGCGAGAGAAAGGGATTCAGTTTCATTTTGTTGCATATGGATTTCCAGTTTTCCCAGCACCATTTGTTGAAGATGCTATCCTTCCTCCATTGCATGCTTTTAGCCCCTTTATCAAATATAAGATTGTTGTAGTTTTGTGGATTGGTTTCTGTGTCCTCTATTCTGTACCATTGGTCCACCCGCCTGTTTTGGTACCAGTACCAAGCTGTTTTTTTATTGAACTATTTAGTTCTCCTTTTAAGGATCCCTGCTATTTAAGTTAATAACCATAATAAAATTCAGTGGTTCTCATAAAGGAATGATTCCCCCTGGTAGGTTTCCCTTGCCTTGTTCACAATGAAAATCCACATTGGGAGAATTTAGAAAATGAAAAGCATGAAAGGAGAAGTCTGGGCCTTTCATTAAAGAATATTTAATTAAAACCACAAAGGAGTGCATTACACATTTATGGATACAGACAAGTGGAAAATTCTGGAGAATGGTCTTTGGTGTCAGTACCCTTTCAGAAGGAGAAATTCATGAGCAAAATCTTTGTAACCTCGTGACTCTTTCCCCTGTGACTAAGAGGGAGAGAGTAAAGCAGCCTCCAAATAAGTGTCAGTTGTCCCAGCACCTGGAACTCTACTGGCTTAACCAGATCTTAAATGCAAACCATAAATCTCAGTACTGAGCCTGAAAGGGGTGTTCAATGTATGATTCTTCAACGTAAGTCCTCTTAGGAAGTGTGCCTTGCTACCAGTTTGTTCTGACGTCTTCCTCTGTACCCCTTTCCTGCCTCAGTAAGAAGAGGCTCACCTCAGCTCAGGGTCACAACAAGGTTGCACTAACCCCAAGGCACTGATGGTCCCTGCTTGGTTCCTATCAGAATATAGGCTCCATGTAACACAAACATGGACTTCAAGATTTAGGTGGCTCAAACCTGATGTGAGACTATGAGGATTGATCACTACTCCATATTTTGGAACTTTATGTGAGTATATTCTTCATAAGTTTGTTTTCATCAATTTTCAGTTTCATTTGGTATTATATTTCCTATTTTCCAAATATAGCCTCAAGTAAGCTTAAGAAGAGTCTATAGAATATTTTAAAATAGCACTACCTTCAAAAGCAGTATATGATTTCAAAGCAGGTCTTATCCACAGTCCATTATAGAGAATGCTGAAGTGGGCAGAATATTCCATGCTTGTATAAATAATTATATATAAATGGATTCTATGGTCATGTATAACTAAAAGGAACCAATGAAAATAAAATAAAGCACAAAAAAATGGATGAACATGAAAACATTCATAATTTCTCTCAAGGACATGTTATAACACATTCTTCATGCTTGCATACGAAGGTTTTAGAAACATGACAAAAGCAATTGATTATCTAAAGTTAGTTTTCTTGCAGAAAAGACTCCTGATTCTCCTCAAAGGAAAACTGGCCAATAACTAAATTGTTTTATAAAGGCCATAAAGTCTTTGGTCTGAATTCACCCACAATGGATCCTAAGAAGCAGCACAGAAGACATTTCCCGAAAGATGTACATAATCCTATTGGGGAGTGGGGAGGAGGGACAGGTAACCTATTTTATAGAACTTTAAAATTAAACATTTTATTTTGAGAAAATTGTAGGTTCACATGCAGTTGTTTAAAAAAAAAAAGAATTCAGAGGGACTCTACCTCTGCATATCACTTATCCAGTTTCCCAATTTGGAGGGACTTTAAACCTTGGTGTAGTCCGTACACTAGGAGCTATCAATGGAGTTGTAAGAAGGCAACCCAGGCTCCAGAAGACCTCTCCATTTTCACTGTACTAAATATGAACAGAAATTATATTCATTAAATCATAACTAATGGTTCCAGGTGCAACACTATTAATAAGTAGTTTGGCCGCAGTGCATTCTACTGAAAAAGAAAAAAAATGAAAAATAAACTCACCAGAATAGGAGATTCAAGACAGCAGTCCCTAGGAACTTATATTTCTTTTTAAGATTTGAATCAAATGATTTGGGGGGCTTTGGTGATATCAATTAAAATGACTTGGCTATAAATGTTGCATTACCTGCTGCTGGGAGGATTCCCTGTGAAAATATTTTATGATTGAAGATCATCAGGCAGGGAATTTATTAGGGGAACCCTTGGCATCAACACTTGTATAGTGAAGGAAAGGATGGAGGGAAGGAAAAGAGGCAGTGTTGGACAATGAAGGAAACGTAGCTGTGTATGGTTTCAGCAGAGGCCTCAGCCAACACCAAAACACCCTCACAGTTGCTTTACATTGTGATCAGGATGATAGTCCTTTACACTGTTGGATTGACCAGTTATTGAGTGTAAACTATTCACTGTAAGGGGATGTGATCCTGGTCTGGGAAACTCTTCCCAGCCAAAGGCATTTATAAAAAGAACCAAGAGTTTCTCATTTACAGAAAGAGCTGAGTTTTTCAGTCTGTTGCACTTTTAGAAGCTGTAATAATAAATACCTCCATTCCAGACAACACATAACAGCATCCACCCTAGCATATGCCTTGAGCTGCTCAGATCAATTACTTCCTGTATGTTCTTACTTGGAGCCACCAGACTTAAGTTATGATAGATTTCTACTGTGTCAGACCTACAGAAGATTAGTGGTATGAATAAAGCCTATGCCACAAAATTATAGCCCATTAGGGTTATAATTAATGTAATTAATATTCATTATCTCCATCTTCTCCTCTGTGGGTTCCCCTCATAGTCCCCTCCTTTCTTCCATGGCTATTACCTCTATGTCTTTTCTGCAAATACTGGAGTGGCCAATGACATAGGCTGTCTGACATCAGTTAGCTAAGTTGTTTTATCTACTTGGTTGTTTAGTGCCTTATCCATAGTGGTATGCTCTGGTATTATCAGTATGTGACACAAAAATGTACACATTTTGTTTCCACTTCCCTAGATCTACATACATACCTCCAGCAGGGACTCTATCACCTATGTTCCATTCTTTCTCTAAGCATGTAAGCATCCAACCAAGCCACTTACTACTGCTTATAAATATCTGTATATTCTAAGATTGGGCCACTTCTCTTTCCTCCTAAGGTGGATGAACACACTTACAGTGAGTTTTGCTTCACCATTGCCTCTTTGAAGGCTACTTCTTTCTCAAAAGCAACAGTAACATTTACAAGGTTAACTTTTCGCCTAACAAATATATTGAGCCACATTTTTAATGAACCAAGTTCAGCTATTTTCCTTCTCCAAATCTCCATGTAACCACAATTAAAAGCAGTATGAGAGGCTACAGTGCAAATGTGAATGACATGGCGGATAGAGGTGGGGCGGAGTAAAGTTAAAAGGGGAGCACCAGAGGGGGATCTGGGTCATCTGTATAAGATCTAGCTTCACTTTTGTCCTCTGCCATTACTCAAGTCTGATGCCAGATGTTTGACCTCCATATTACAATGGATTCTGGATGCACCTCCTCATCTTAATCACACATCTAGCTATGGGGAAAGCTGTGCCCAAGTGGGTTTTTGATAACCCCTGGTGAGGCCTGCCATCTCTACTAGTTTTCAGTTGCCACAAAGGGAAACCTTTTCAAAAAGCACACAGTTCTCTGTAGATCTTTGCTTCATTTGTGTTTCTCCTGCTGAGACTAAGCACACTCCACCTGGCATTCCCCCTCCACAGACACCTCAAACACAGGCACAGGCTCATGAGGCAGAACTGCCTGTGCTGCAGCTTGTCCCTGCTGCCAATGTCTCCTGCCCTGAGCCCATTCATTATTTGCCACTTTTCATGTCATACTTCACAGGAGCAGAGCAGTTTATGTGTCTTTTGTAACCCCTCAAAGGTTATTATAAAGATTGAAATGTTTAAATATGAATAAAGTCTTTTTTGTGAGCTGTAAATCAGTGTATGGACATATATATAATTTAGTGATCTATGTTAACTCAAAATTAGCATCGTAACTTAGTAGTATAGATCTTTCTGACTTCAAAGTGGCATGTGAAATTTTACTCTTCATTATAATTGTAATAATAGTGCTAGATGGCCACATATGCTTCACCCAACACATCCTCTACATGGCTCAGAGTCTAGAGCTTAGTAGTTACTCATTAAATACTTGCTAATGCATTAATGAATTGTGCACTTATCAAAATCAATAATAATAATAATAAATCCACACGTATAATTAAGTTTACCACCTGTAGAATCTATATGAGCCAATGTGACAATATACTTACTAATCATTGTACTGATCAAGAGAGACTTGGTATTGTGGAGATATAACATTTGGGAGCTGGAAACATGGAAATAAGGGCTGTGATATGGACAGTAACATATTTGAACTTAGGTCCAATTATATAGCACAACTGTGTCAGAATCCAAACCTCTTAAGACAGTATTCCTTCCATTGCACTATTCCTATGCCACAACTTCATTATGCTCTTTCTCTACAAAAGTAAAACATTTTCTGGCACAACACAACATCTTAAAGAAATTTCCCCCAAAAAAAGTCAATTTAAGACTTACTAATGTAAGTTTCACTTCTGGAATATGATGCAAGGAAGACTCTCAACATGGATATTGGCATAAAGGAGGTAAGAAAAAAAGTTTTAAGAATTGCCATCACTTTCCTGTGTTACATATTTCCTGTGTTACTTATTATTTATAATTTCAGATATCATTCTGAATTTCAAAGCAGTATCCAGAAAAACAAAGAAACTTATTAATTTGTCTTTCTTTCCAATTTCATTTGTTTTTTTTTAAATTTTTGGTCTAAAACATGTATTCAATTACTTTATATGGAATATAACTTATGTTTTTTTTCAGTTTCCAAAGAATGATTAACAAAACACATATATCTAATGTCTGATTTGAACTTAACAGAAAAAAAATCATCACAATCATTTTTATATTTTACCAAAAAAACTTTTTTTTGCAAGATGAAAAAAAATCAAAAATTTTTTTGCAAGATGAAAAAAATCAAAATTTCATATTTAAATATGAGATTTCTAAAAAATATACTCTTGGTGATTATTTAGACACACCAATTGGCAATATCAGCAAACATATTCACCATATATAAAAACAGTAATATGAAGTCATAATTCCTTAACACAATAGCAATGAAAGGAAAGTGAACAACCAGAAAACTTGAAATGTACAAATTTCAGGTTGTCAAAACACCACAAAATTTATAATCAAGATATTTTTTATAACTTTTGAAATTCAAAAAAAGGCAAGACATAGGGTTGGGGACATAGCTCAGTTGGTAGAGTACTTGCCGCTCATGCACAAGGCTCTGGGTTTGATACCCAACACCACCAAAAATAAAAAAAAAAAATTTAAAAAGGCAAGTTATTGACAGTGATCAAAAAGATGATTTGCTGAAGTTCCTTTACCAAAAGGAGAAGTGAAAAAAAAAAAAAACTAAGTTAAACAAAGACCTGTAAATAATAATGAAGCAGGAGAACTTTCAGAGATGATCTCAAAACATAAATTTTTGGCTTGTAAAATCATAAATAATGTTATATTTGGGGATAGACAAATGATAGCTATCAATATAATTCTTTAAATAATCACATTACAGAGCTTCCCCAAAATGTATCAAATGTATCTTGGCTTATGTTCCAGAATCTTAGGGATCATTAACTTAATATGCTAAAGTACAAGTCTTAAGAAGCAATTGGTTCTTTTCTATATTCACACTGGAGTTTTTATTTTTTATTTTTGATTCAGGAAGTAATGACATCTCCCTCTTTTCTATATGATATTGGCTTAATATTAAGGTAATATATTCAGCATTGAAATTATAGGCATGAATGCTATTGTCCTCTTTACAATTAGTTGTTTTTCTGTTTAAGAAATTAAAGAATAAATCTTTTCAAATGGAACCAGATCTAGAATAAAATGCTATTTCCTCATTCCATATTTTTCTGTTTAATAAATTAAAGAATAAATCTTTTCAAGTGGAACCAGGTCTATAATGAACAACACTAGTCTAGATGCGTGATTAAAATGGATTTTGCTGCTACATGCTAACTGTCAGAAGAGCAAGTGAATATTTTGGTCAAAGTATCCTTTAATTTGTACTCATAGAAATGTGACATTCTTACTTTTAATAAATTGCTTTTGTAAAGTAAAGAGACCTCCTCATTTACTCAATGAAATTAGAAAAAGATAGTTTGTGATCTTGATGTTCTACTCAGGCATTCTGAGAGGAAAAATGACAGAATTCCCAGCTACTTTAAAAAAAATCACCATCCTTTATGTCTCCACAACCAATAACTAAGTGCCAATCAAAACTGTCAGCAGGACAACAAAGCCACACAATTACACAGGAGGATATACTTTCAAATGTCATTCTAAATTTATGAAATTGTATAGTTTTACAGTCCTCTTATGAAAATGTCAAAAAGTGCCAACCATAACCTTTCCTCTGAGTGGTGCATATAACAAATTCTCATTCTTACTTCATTCACCTTTTATTCTTACAACAATGGATAAAAGTCTTGGAGTCTAATTTTTGCCTTTTCATTTTTTGAGAAAAAGATGTGTATTTCATTTCTATCCAAATTCTCTTGCACCCAGAAAAAGGGGACATATGGTAAGTTCAATTGTTAGTATTATTTAATTACAAAAACAATTCTTATAATGAAATATTCAAATAATACAGAAAAAAATTACCATCTACCCCCAAGCTCAGGCTCCCTAACTCCTATCCTCAAGAGTCATTTGGATGTACTGATTAAAATAGAAATTTTTCATTAATCATTTTTGGCTGATTCTTTCTGACACAGGCTATGAACTGATATAAGACATTCTTGAATGTTTTATATACAAACATATATATTAATGTATATATTACTTAGCCTATATGTGTATTACTTTTAAAAGTATTAAATAAAAAATAAGTCCAGTTCTGCAATGCTTTCTTATTTTAAAATTTATACATTATTTTATTAGTATAGACAATTTTTCCATATTCTTCTAAATATTTACATAATATTCTAATGGATGTTATTATCATAATTTATTTCAAAAGTATTTCTTGGATTACTTACCATCATGAAGTTATAAATAATATTTCATATTTTGTTAGTATTTTGATCATACTTTTCATGCCTCTGTAAATGTTTGTGTAGTATAAATTCTTGCTGAGAAATTTCTGTGTCTAAGCATTTACTTGTTTATAATTTAACTTTTTATATTAGCTAAATATATATTTTTAATAAAGTCCATATATTACACTTAAGAGTTTAAAATTAATGAAAATTTGACCACGAGATAAATGATAATTTTATAAAAACAAGACACAGCCTAAAGAGAAAATACTTTAGGAAAAATCATTTGATGGCCTATAATGTAATTGAATTTTCAAGGAGTATAACAATAGCAATCACTTGTTTGTAAAATTTTAAATAAAAATAAAACTAGAAATTGAATGATATCAGAATACTAACTTAGTAGTAAAACATTAATGGATGTAATTATTTCTTAAATTTACAACATTATAAAGGCAATCAAAACTACTTGATGCCAAATGAGATAAACTACATGTCATCTGTGGGACAGCAATTTACCAAACATTTGAATGATTTACGTTGAAAGCCATTACATTTGCAATATTCCCTGAAAATGTGAGCTGTGTAACAAAATGGATATCTATACTTCCTAATTCCTATTTTTGTTGGTATGGAACAAACATTTGATTCCACAAAACATACTAGTTTTCCTTCCTTCCTTTACTGACTATTGCAGAGAATTGGGATAGGCTTCAGATGTTTAAAAATCCATCCTCCACAATTAGTTATTTTTCTGTTTATTTTAAGAAATTAAAGAATAAATCTTTTCAAATGGAACCAGATCTAGAATAAACAACACTAGTCACTTTGTCTGAAACTTTTATAAGCAGGGTTCACATTTATTAGCTCTTTAATTTATATTAAGCAACTTAACAAATGGGAAACCCTAAAACTAGGAAATTTTGGACCTCATGTATAAACAAGAAGTGCAGCTTATTGAAATATTCTGAAAAAATGAAAGAAATATACTTAATGCATAATCTTCTGGAAGTTATTTTGAAGATTGTATCCTTTTTGAAAGTGTTCTAAAATATATTCCTAGAGACATTCTACCAAATGTCTTTGACAATGTAGGGTTCATTTCAAAATACTCTTCCAACAACCAAGTATTAAATGGAGTGTATGTTGTTTATATGTATTTTATTATCACAGGAACTTAATGAAGGAAGAACCTTTTAGATCTCTCTCTCTCTCTCTCTCTCTCTCTCTCTCTCTCTCTCTCTCTGTCAGACACACACAGAGAACAAGCTTGTAACGTTTATAACAACTACATTTATCCTAAAGATCATGATCAGTTTAGACTATCAGAATCTACCTGATTCCAAATAAAGTTGCAGCAATAATACATAAACCATCATTCATAAAAAAGATTACTATCTCTTTAATAACACAACACATAAAACATCCTTTTCCAGAACTTCCATTAACAATGCCTGAATGATTTAGTGCCCTTCCTTTTTATTCTGACACATATCCACAATGCTTTCAAGAATTCACTCATCACTTCACCAAGATTAAATTTAATGTACACACTACATGGATCATTGTATATTAGGAACAATACATTGATCAAAACTTGGATCTGATTCTCTGACAGGTTCTATACTGTAAACAGAGAAATATGATCCTTCATTTCTTGGAAAAGTCAAATTATCTGGGGATTAATGACCAACAAAGAAAATGTCAGATAGCAACAACCATAATACAAAACAAATGAATGGAAAGGCAACAGAGGCCATATATATATATATATATATATATATATATATATATATATATATATAGAGAGAGAGAGAGAGAGAGAGAGAGAGAGAGAGAGAGAAGAGGAATCACTGCTTCATCAAAGAAAATTATCTAGAACCAACTCTTAAAGATGAATGAGATTCAGGCTTGCAGAGGGGAAAAACAGAAAAAAAAGTATTTGAGGTATGAGTAATTGTGTGAGTCAAAGGAAGGGAGACTATGCAAAGTACATAAGGTACATTTTAGGTACTCAATTTAGGAAAAGCAAACAGATCAATCTGGCTAAAGCAGACTGTAAGGAAAAAATTGTGAGATATATTCGTGGAAAAATAGTTGGGAGTCTAGGTCACTCTAAGCTGTAGGGCCATTGTATCCCATAAAAACTCCAAACACAAGTCTAAGGATAAAGTATTTTTGTTTTATAATAATTGATGAATTCTTGAAAATCTCTCATTTGAGATTGTAAAGCAAGGAGATGCTTTATAAAAATTAATGTAGGTGTGAGGCATATTATGATTTGTGACATGGATGGTAACACTAATATCTAACATTTACCCAGCACTTATTTTGTAATAGATTGTGTGCTAGGAGACCAACATGGACTGTTTCATCTTTAAATATTCTTAAATGCTGATAGTGTAATTGTCCCCTTGTACAGAGAAGAAGATAAACACTAAAAAGATACAAAATTTTCCCTAAGATCTCCAAGGTAGCTCATGTCTGAGCCAGAACTTAAATGCACACATTAAGTCTTTGAGCCAGAGTTCTTGGGGCAAAGAAGGAGGCTAATGAGTTATTTAAACTGGTCTTTTCTAAGGTGGGTAGCTCAGTGGTAGAGTCTTGCCTAGCATGTATGAGACACTGGGTTTGATTCTCAGCACTGCATAGAAGTAAATAAATAAAGGTCCATTGACAACAAAAAATTATTTAGAGAAAATCTTTTATAAAAACTGGTCTTTTCGGATAAATTGCTCTAGTGTATGAATATAGTGGAAATAAAAAGGAATGAAAGTATTGAAGACAATGAGGAGGAAGTCGGTTAATACAAGCCATGCTGTGACAATGCCACACATTTAAGGAATGCATATTGGAGTGAAGATGTACTAACATCGCATGCATTTTCTTCCCCAGAACTTGCTTCCTTCTTTTCCTGAATTATATGGTCATGTTAACAATAGCCAGTTATCTTAGACTAGTTTGAAAGAAAATTAAAAATGAAAACAATTTGTAAACATCTCAGAAGAGAATCATTTTGTCAGATTGCTCTTCTGGTGAGGGTTTGGCTTTGTGTGAATAACTTTCCCGCAACAAGTGTTCAGCAGAAATGACAAAAACAGCTTTGCAAATAGCTCCCTTAAGAAAAATTTAGCATTGTCCTTACCTCTGTTTCTCAAGGCATCTTTCCATCAGCAACATGAAAAATTCTTGCAGTTTCTTCCTAGATTCCTATGGAAAAGTGACAATAACAATGAACTCATTGTCTGATTTTTTCAGATCTCACTTGTACACATATCAACGAGCTTCACACAAATAAGACCTACTTAGAAATATGGATATCTAATCTTAGAGTATTTCTGTGTTTGAAAAACATTCAAACTAACGGTCAAACTTTTCTAAATTGAAATCCCTACTAAAGCATATAGAGTATTTTGATGAATATCTATTGTTGAATGAGCAATGTAATGTTACCCTGGATGTAAATTTCAATTCTTCTCCATGCAGCATTTACGATGAATTTTTATAAGCTTTATTTTCAATAATCTGATAAATGCAATTTTGACTAACAGCACTTAAGTAGAAATGTTAGTCAAAAGCCTGCCACTCTGCCTATGACCCATAATGGCTCTACATTTCATTGTAAAGTCACAGCCCTCACAAGGATTTTTTTGTGACATGCTCTTAGCCCTCTATGCTCTTAGCCCTTGCTGCTCACTCACTCCTGATCACCCTGCTCCAACTTCATAAGCCTCTATTGCTACTCCTCAGACTCGGTATCCTCCTATGTTCAGACATAACACTGTCTAGTATCACTTTCAAAACTTCCACATTAATTCTCTCTTCTTCGAACCTTCTCTGGAAGACCTTAAGGCTAACTCTGACCATCAAGTTGAAGAATGATCCCTTACTCACCAACCATTCCTAATATGTCCCCCTCTTGATTCATTGATTCTTTGCCAATTATCATTTTATAACACACTACAAAACTATGTCTTTTAAAAGTTTTAAAACTACTAAAACTTAAGCCCCCAACAAGGATAAATATTTGTTCTGTTCATGTTGAATTCCAACATCTAGGTCAATGCCTAAGTAGTAGATACTGGATTAGTATCAGTTGACTGAAATGAATGAAAAAAAAGCATTTTCACATTATACAACTCTTTCAGTCAGCTATTTCACTGCTGTGACTAAAGGATCTGACTAGCATAATTTTAAAGGAAGAAAAGTTTATTTGAATACTCACAGTTTCAGAGTATTCTGAAAGGCTGGCTCCATCCCTGGGGCCTCCAGGTGAGGCAGGACATCACGGTGGAAGAGTGTGTTAGTGGGAAACAGATCACATGTTGAGCAGGAGGCAGAGAGAGAGAGAGTCTACTGACCAGATACAAATAGATACCCAAAGCCATACCCTAATTCCTACCTCCTCCCACCACACCCTGTCATTTTAGTTACCACTCAGTTAATTCCTATCAGAGGATTAAATCACTGATTAGGATAAGACTCGTACAACCCTATTTGTTCTCTTCTGAACCTTCTTGCCCTATCTCACCTGTGAGCTTTTGGGGGACACCTCATAACAGCAATCAAATTTGTCTCTAAATAACTATTACCATTTTGGAGTTGAAATATAAAGAGTCAATAACCAATCTTTGGCCAATCTTTCACCAAAGAAACAAAATAACTATGCCAAGAATTATTTTTGCTAAGTGTCTGGAGCAATTTTTAAGTGTATACTGTGTTTTTGTTATTGTTTTTGTTATTGAAGTCTGATGAGTGTTGCTTTATAAAATATAAAAGACAATGAAGTAATCATGTTTTAAGTCATTTACCATCCTATTATCCTTGTTAAAAGTAGATGTCAAAGAATGTGTCTATGAATCAGACAGAACAAATTTAATTATCTGAACCTACTGTCTCATCTTTGCACACAGCCCCTCAATGTCTTGACACTGATAAATTCTCAATAAATATTTGTTGATACAAGAATGCATTTCAAAACAAGGCCGTTTTTTCTCACATCCATATTAACTGCCAAGGATTTTAGCTGCATGTTAGGAAAATCTCTGGTGATTTCATGTCCACTTCTCCTCAATGAGGAATTTTGACTGAATGTCTTCAGAGCTCCTTTTCTACCAATATTGTATATTTTCAAATTCCTTCTAGCTTTTTGAATTCTTTAGACAAGAGAATGCTAGCTAGGAAAAAGATTAATGTGTTGAGTTTTTCCTTCCCAAATTGTTATGCTTCAGTTATCCTCCTCTTTATTCTGTGGCTTAAAATGTTGCCCACACTTCAGTTTAAACAACAAACACCACCTTGAAAGAAAGCCATCATCTTCTTCTCTTTGTTTTAATATTATGGCCCCAAAGAAACATTCCTATACAGTGAGTTGATATTAAATGTATGGATGGATAAAATCAATAGCAACAAAACCATAAATTCCATTATTTTGGAGTGTATGGAGAGTGTACAATACTGTGTTAAGTCTAAGGAAAAAAGTGTGCACCAAAGATGGAGTGAGAGACCTTAAATTGGATCTTGTGCTTTTGGGAATGTGATGGAAAATTTCTAGAACTACAGAAAGTTAAAGAACATTTAATCAAAACATATTTCTTTAACTTTCTATAGACTCTGCTGTTGTCTTAAGTGCACACACTTGATTCAAGGCTTTTTCTTCATATTTACTAAGACCTATGATTTATTGAAGGTCTCCACTACAACTACCAAGTCATGAATACCTACCCATGTTCAGATGATCAGTTTTTTCACCACAGAAATTGTTCAAGAAAAGATTAAGTAATGAATATGAGAAATAACTTAGGAACATTGAGCATATCTGTTGTTTTTACCCAGAGTTTTGTTGCTTTGTTTAGAGAATTATCATAGAGACAATGTCAAAAGACAAGAGACTAGGTATCTGAGTTTTAAAAACTATGACTATTTGACCTTCGCAGGTCATGAATTAAAAGTAAAGGTTTTTTTTACTTTTTTCAATAAGTGTTAATGGTACTAATACTATATGGTTTCTATATTAAAAGAAGTACTAAACCATCATTAAAAATTAAAAGTAAAACTAAGGCTAGGTGGAAAATATTTACCTCCTTAATATAAATGTTCTTTCTGTGTTTTAATAATGTGAACTCACTAAATATGTTTTTGAACATAACAAAAGTGATGAATAGTTAATTTAATTTTTAAATCTTCCCACAACTTATATGCTCTGAATCTCCAAATGCACATGATTATCACACCTGTTAATGCTACTGTTCAGGCATTCTTCTTTTAGAGAGATGGACAAAAATGAGGGAAGAAAGGGAAGGAATGAAGGAAGGCAGACAGATAGGTGAAAGAAAATTGAAATATTGTTGTGACATAGAAAAACTAAATTTGAATTTGCTTTTAAGGAATATGATGGAAATGTTGACCCAGAATGGCCAGTCACACTTGTAGGTGTTCCATATGAAAATGTTCTTAAAAATGAAAAGGTTACAACAGATAGCCAGATTTTATGAATTGATCAAAACATTATATTTGTGGTTCCTCATTTTAACTTTCATTTCTCTGTAAAGATTATTCACAGTGCATTCTTTTCTAAACAAGAAGTCTGTCAAGTGGAAGAAGTTACTGAGTTTACTAAGATGTCTATTTGGTTTTTTTTTCTTTTTTTATTATTAGTTGTTCAAAACATTATAAAGCTCTTGACATATCATATTTCATACATTTGATTCAAGCAGATTATGAACTCCCATTTTTACCCCGTATACATATTGCAGATTCACATCGGTTACACATCCATTTTTTACATACTGCCATACTAGTGTCTGTAGTATTCTGCTAGCTTTCCTATCCTCTACTATCCCTCCTCCTCTCCCATCTTCTCTCTCTACCCCATCTACTGTAATTCATTTCTCTCTCTTGTTTTTTCCCCTTTCCCCTCACTTCCTCTTATATGTAATTTTGTATAACAATGAGTGTCTCCTTCCTTTACCATGCAATTTCCCATCTCTCTCTCTTTCCCTCCCCCCTCGCGTCCCTGTTTAATGGTGATCTTCTTTTCATGTTCTTCCTCCCTATTCTGTTCTTAGTTGCTCTCCTTATATCAAAGATGACATTTGGCATTTGTTTTTTAGGGATTGGCTAGCTTCATTTAGCATAATCTGCTCTAGTGCCATCCATTTCCCTGCAAATTCCATGATTTTGTCATTTTATAGTGCAGAGTAATACTCCATTGTGTATAATGCCATATTTTTTTATCCATTCATTTATTGAAGGGCATCTAGGTTGGTTCCACAGTCTAGCTATTGTGAATTGTGCTGCTATGAACATCGCTGTAGCAGTATCCCTATAGTATGCTCTTTTAAGGTCTTTAGGGAATAGTCCAAGAAGGGGAATAGCTGGGTCAAATGGTTGTTCCATTCCCATCTTTCCAAGGAATCTCATTACTGCTTTCCAAATTGGCCGCACCAATTTGAAGTCCCACCAGCAATGTACAAGTGTACCCTTTTCCCCACATCCTTGCCAGCACTTGTTGATGTTTGACATCATAATGGCTGCCAATCTTACTGCAGTGAGATGGTATCTTAGGGTGGTATGATTTGCATTTCTCTGACTGATAGAGATGGTGAGCATTTTTTCATGTATTTGTTGATTGATTGTATGTCCTCCTCTGAGAAGTGTCTGTTCAGGTCCTTGGCCCATTTGTTGATTGGGTTATTTGTTATCTTATTGTTTAATTTTTTGAGTTCTTTGTATACTCTGGATATTAGGGCTCTATCTGAAGTGTGAGGGGTAAAAATTTGTTACCAGGATGTAGGCTCCCTATTTACCTCTCTTATTGTTTCTCTTGCTGAGAAAAAACTTTTTAGTTTGAGTGAGTCCCATTTGTTGATTCTTGTTATTAACTCTTGTGCTATGGGTGTCCTATTAAGGAATTTGGAGCCCGACCCCACAATATGTAGATCGGAGCCAACGTTTTTCTTGTATCAGACGCAGAGTCTCTGATTTGATACCATTTTGAGTTAACTTTTGTGCATGGCGAGAGAAGGGGATTCAGTTTCATTTTGTTGCATATGGATTTCCAGTTTTCCCAGCACCATTTGTTGAAGATGCTATCCTTCCTCCATTGCATGCTTTTAGCCCCTTTATCAAATATAAGATACTTGTAACTTTGTGGATTAGTCTCTGTGTCCTCTATTATGTACCATTGGTCCACCCGCCTGTTTTGGTACCAGTACCATGCTGTTTTTGTTACTATTGCTCTGTAGTATAGTTTGAAATCTGGTATCGCTATGCCGCCTGATTCACACTTTCTGTTATTCCTAGTTTTTCTAATGTTTTGAACATAAAGGGATGCTGCACTTTGTCGATTGCTTTTTCTGCGTCTATGGAGATGATCATATGGTTCTTATCTTTAAGTCTATTGATGTGGTGAATAACATTTATTGATTTCCGTATATTGAACCATCCTTGCATCCCAGGGATGAATCCTACTTGATCATGGTGCACAATTTTTTTGATGTGTTTTTGTATCCGATTCACCAGAATTTTATTGAGAATTTTTGCATCTAGGTTCATTAGAGATATTGCTCTGAGGATTTCTTTCTTTGAGGTGTCTTTGTCTGGTTTCGGAATCAGGGTGATGGTGGCCTCATAGAATGAATTTGGAAGAGCTCCCTCTTTTTCTATTTCCTGAAATAACTTGAAAAGTATTGCTATTAATTCTTCTTTAAAGGTTTTGTGAAACTCCACTGTACACCCATCCGGTCCTGGGCTTTTCTTGGTTGGTAGTCTTTTGATTGCTTGTTCTATTTCATCCATTGATATTGGTCTGTTCAAATTGTGTGAATCCTCCTGACTCAGTCTGGGCAAATCATATGACTTAAGAATTTTATCGATGTCTTCACTATCTTCTATTTTATTGGAATATAGGTTTTCAAAATAATTTCTAATTGTCTTCTGTATTTCTGTAGCATCTGTTGTGATATTGCTTTTTTCATCCCGTATGTTAGTAATTTGAGTTCTCTCTCTTCTTCTCTTCGTTAGCATGGCTAAGGTTCTGTTGATCTTATTTATTTTTTCGAAGAACCAACTTTTAGTTTTGTCAATTTTTTCAATAGTTTCTTTTGTTTCAATTTAGTTGATTTCCGCTCTGATTTTAATTATTTCTTGCCTTCTGCTACATTTGCTGTTGTTTTGCTCTTCCTTTTCTAGGGCTTTGAGATGAAGTATGAGCTCACTTATTTGTTGTTTTTTTCTTTTTTTCAGGAATAACCTCCAGGCAATGAATTTCCCTCTTAAAACTGCTTTCATTGTGTCCCATAGATTCCGATATGTTGTGTCTGTATTTTCATTTATCTCTAAGAATTTTTTGATTTCCTGCTTTATGTCTTCTGTAACCCATTGATCATTCAGTAATTCAGTAACATATTGTTCATTTTCCATGTGATGGAGGATTTTTCCTTCCTTCTTTTATCATTGATTTCCAGTTTCATTCTATTATGATCAGATAAAATGCATGGTATTATCTCCACCCCTTTATATTTACTGAGGGTTGCCCTATGGCATAATATATGGTCTATTTTTGAGAAGGATCCATGTGCTACTGAGAAAAAAGTATATCCACTTGATGATGGTTGATATATTCTATATATGTCAGTTAAGTCTAGGTTATTGATTGTGATATTGAGTTCTATAGTTTCTTTATTCAAATTTTGTTTGCAGGATCTGTCCATTGGTGAGAGAGGTGTGTTGAAGTCATCCATAATTATTGTGTTGTGGTCTATTTGATTCTTGAACTTGAGGAGAGTTTGTTTTATGAACATCATAGCACCCTTATTTGGTGCATAAATATTGATAATTGTTATGTCTTGTTGGTGAATGGTTCCTTTTAACAGTATATAATATCCTTCCTTATCCCTTTTGATTAACTTAGTCTTGAAGTCGATTTATTCGATATGAGGATGGCCACCCCTGCTTGCTTACGAGGACCGTGTACGTGGTATGTTTTTTCCCAACCTTTCACCTTCAGCCTGTGTATGTCTTTTCCAATCAGATGTGTCTCCTGGAGGCAGCATATTGTTGGATTTGTTTTTTTAGTCCATGTTACCAGCCTATGTCGCTTTATTGGTGAGTTTAAGCCATTAACGTTTAGAGTTACTATTGATATATGGTTTGTACTTCCAGCCATGTTTGATTATTTATCTTTTTTTTTTTAATTTGGTTTGTTTCTCCATGATTAGCTTTCCCCCCGCCCTCTGGCTTTACTGAGGTACTTCCCACTGTTGGTTTTGGTTATTGTTTTTCATTTCTTCCTCATGTAGTGTTTTGCTCAAGATGCTTTGCAATGCTGGTTTTCTGGCTGCAAATTCTTTTAACGTTTGTTTATCATGAAAGATTTTTATTTCATTGTTGTACCTGAAGCTTAATTTTGCTGGATAAAAAAATTCTTGGTTGGCATCCATTGTCTTTCAGTGTTTGAAATATGTTGTTCCAGGATCTTCTCGCTTTCAGCGTCTATGACGAAAAATCCGTTGTTAACCTTATTGGTTTACCCCTGAATGTAATCTGCCTCCTTTCTCTTATAGCTTTTAATATTTTCCCTTTGTTCTGCATATTGGATATCTTTATAACAATGTGTCTTGGCGTTGGTCTACTGTGATTTTGTATGCTTGGTGTCCTGTATGCATCTACAATTTGTACATCCGTTTCCTTTTTTATTTCTGGAAAATTTTCTATAATTATGTCATTTAGCAGGTTGCTCATTCCCTTGGTTTGAACCTCTATACCTTCCTCTATCCCGATGACTCTTAAGTTTGGGTTTTTTGTGTTATCCCATATCTCTTGGATGTTTTTCTCTTGATTTTTTACCAGCCTTTTTGAGTTGGCTAGACTCTTTTCAAGATGATATATTTTGTCTTCATTATCTGACGTTCTGGCTTCTCCTTGCTCCACTCTGTTAGTGTTACTCTCATTTGAGTTTTTAATTTGGTTTATAGTTTCCTTCATTTCTAGAATTATTGTTTGATTTTTTTTATAATCTCTATCTCCTGATAAAGATGCTTATTTTCTTCTTTTATCTGTTTATGTAATTCATTTTCAATGTATTCTTTCAATGTTTGAATTTGCTGTCTCATATCCTCTTTAAGATTCCATTCCATCTGTCTAAGGTAGTCCTTGAGTTCTTTATTTGACCATTTTTCTGATGCCTCTAGGTCCTCCTGAATATTTAGGCTGTCCTGCATTGTTTGTACTCCTTTTCTTCCTTGCTTTTTCCTCCTTTGCTTCCTTGCTGCTCATGTTACTTCTTGTTCTGTTTAACTGCTGAGTTACTGTTTACTCCTATAAATTTATTTGGTTTTGTGTGTTTCCGGGGTCTCTCTTTTGTGATGGGAGACTATGACTAGAGATGATGAGTTTTGTTGCACTTTAATGCAGATTCATTCGTTTCCTAAACTGTGTACGGATTCTGATGGCATATAGCGGTCTGCAGTTTGGTCTTGGGACTTATATTTAGGTCGAATGATGTGACGGTATTGAGGTTGGTATCTCTTGGCAACCTTGGAGGGTTGCTCTACTGACGAGGGATATTAACAGGAGAATGGTCTGGAGTATTTGGGGGTACCTAGGGACTTGGTAGCACTATATAATGCCTCGGAACATTGACCTATACATATTTAGTAAATTACACATAAACAGCTTCGTGATGCTTGGGAGGAAAAGTATTAGAAGGGAAGGGAAGAATTCACTAAAGAGAATGAGAGTAAATAGGTAGAATTCAAGAAAGGGGGAATAAGGAAATTGAAAAGAAATGAAAAGACAAAAGAAAAAAATAGAAAAGAAAAAAGAAAAAAATTTAAAAAAATAATCAAAAACAATTAAAATAAAAAATAATAAAAAATATTTTAAAAAATTTAAAAAATAAAAAAAATAAAAATGAAACCCCTCCAAAAAAAAAATTAAAAAATGCATTCTTAGAGTTTGATTAACTTCTCTTCCAGTAGGTGGAGCTGTGCCCACTGGGCCAAGCTTCTCCTCTCAATATGTGGGAACCAGTCACTGTGCAGCAGCTCCTCCTCCCAGACTGGGCGGGTCTCCAATCCTGAGTGTTAGGGCCTTTTCTTGTGTCTAGTCACTTCACCACTTTTCCTCCAGCCAGGCCCCGCTCACCACAATACTGGCTACACGCCAGGTCTGCTGCTCCCAGGAGCCCTATTTTCTTGAACGACTGGGCACACTCTCCCTGTTTGCCATTCCCTCAGACCCTAAGTTTGTGGAGCTTGGGGCTGAGAACCCTCAGCATATTTTGCTTGCTCTCTGGTAGCCACGCCCCCGGTAGCTGGTGCAAGAGACCTCAGTTGTCAGCACTGGTGGGAGCGGTAGGGACCCGCACCACTCCTGATTCCCTTGGTCTGACTATCGCGCTCATGGGAGAGCTGGGAGGGGCCCTTGAGGTTTCCCCGCTGTGTGGAGAGGGAAGATTAGGGGGTTACACACCTGCTGCCGCTGGTTTCAATGAAGTTATCTCCTCCGCCGCATTCTGGTGACATCAGTTCTCTGCCATGGTGGTATCCCATACGAATGGCGACAGTTCGTTCCCTTTGCCGGGTGACCAATGCAACGGATTGGTCCTGACTGGCTCTCCCAAGCCCCGTCTCAATTCTGTGGCCACTGCCTATGAAGGCTTGGTTGGTATTAACTTCTGCAGGTTCAGAAGGGCCAACCAGTTGTTTCAGTGGGATCGTTTAGCGCTGAGTCACAGCGGTTTGTCTGCGAGATGCAGGCGAACGGGAGCTTGAATTCAGCCAATCCGGGCTCGGTGTGTATTCTGAGAGGTGCAAACTGTTCGCCCCATTTCCACATCAGTTCAGCATTGCCTAGTGATCCTGAACAAACTATTAAACCATTACATTGCATACAAATAGACATCTTAATGCTGTTTGCTTAAGATGTCTATTTGTATGCAATGTAATTTACTTTGGAGCTAACTGATGGGAAAGATAGTGTGATTGTATAGTAGTGAGCTGGCTTTTGGTGGGGTAGGGGGAGACAGAGAGAATTCTAGCTCAATGATCTAATCAGGGGAAAAGGGAACATTCCAAAAAGAAAAATCAGAAACCTGGGTGGCAATAAATAAAGAATCATCTAAGTAAAATGGTTTAATAGTAAACAGTTCAAAATGCATTAAGGAAAAATATTAACACAGAGTAAATTTAGTTTATGTGCATGCTAGTGGAATTAGAGGCACACAGGGACACAGTAACAAAAATTCAGGAGCTAAAGAAAAGTAACTTATCACTTGGGAAAATTTACCCATTTTTCTCAAAGATAAATGGAAATACCTCTTTTCTTGCACTTTTATTATTTTATTTTAGACATGATCAGTGATAGCTACTTAACTAAATTGAGCCAAAATTTGGTCAGTTGCTTTCTTCTTTCCACTAATGAAAAAGCAGTTCTGGGTATGTCTCAAGGAAATTAAGTATTTGGCTTATTCGAAATATCTTGAGGCTACCTTGCAAACAAGTTGAAATAATACTCATGTGGTTGAAGAAATCTTTCATTTGATGCTATCAATATCTAATGAGATGCCTCTGTTCACATTTTTAAAATATTTAAGGCACAAGTATGATAGATGACTACTGGAACAGAAAGTGTTTATGATTATATACCATGTCAGACACAACAAATTACTTTCACTCTTTAAAAAGAAGAACAATTAAAGAAATGGTTGTTGTTTTAACTATTCCATATAAACCTTTAAGTGCTATTCCCTAACATTCCCTAAGACACATATGCCGCCTACCAAAGTCAAAAATAACTCCTCAAGAAATAGTCAGGGAAATTATTTTCCCCTCCCAATGGTTTCTAGTTTCCTGAGTGCTTGTTTTTTATTATTTTTCCAGAGATATGAAAAATTTTGCTGTATATGTGTAATAAGAATTGTAGTGCAAAAAAAAAAAAGAGATAACATGAACATCAATGGGGTAGAATAAAGAGTTCAGAAATAAAAAAAGAAGAAGAAATAGAGTCATGGAAATTACTTTCCCCTCCCAATGTTTTCTAGTTTCCTAAGTCCTTTGTTTTTTATTATTATTTTTTTCCTTTTAAGAGCAACTATGGAGTGTGTGTGTGTGTGTGTGTGTGTTTCCTGTCTTCCTTAGGTTAATAAAATCAAATCCAACATTAAATTTGTGTTATTCACAGTACCACTAAGTTAAAACTCACATTTATATCAGGTTACTGGGAACTTAATAGACCATCTCTAATAAAATAATAAAATATGATGATAGGTCTTTAATAGTTATTTGTTCATTATTTAGAGTGGCAGTCAAGGCTAGTCTCATAGTAAAGCATTATTGAATGTCACTATTAGTTTTTTGTTCTAATTTTCTATAAATTCATATTTTAAAAGCCTCAATTATCTAATAAATCACTTGGAAATTGTTTATTGAAATGAGTAGTTTTCCACAAAACACTCTGGTTTTCCTTTTTAAATTGTCAATAGAAATCTGTTTTCCACCAAGGTTTAATGCACATCAATGAATAGTCCTGGAGATAATCCTTTGCCCTCTGGGCAAGTTTTTATAGCAGAGGGCAGTGCTGTTGAATTTAAATGATTCTATATTGAGGCCAACCATAATAAGCAAGTTCTGCTAGAAATTTATTACGTTTTTATCATCTGAATATAATCCTAAGCACTTGATTTCTACTGTCTCCATGAGAATTTATAATGTCACATTTCAGTTTATCTTTAGAGGAGAAGCAACATTTCTGTTGTGGATGAAAAAGAGAATACAAGTAAATAACGTGATCTGTTTACCAAAAGTGCCTGATGATGGAAGAAAACACAATGCTCAGGCAATGGGAATTAGCTTCACAAATCATTTTTTCTTTAATTGTCTACATTATTGGATGCATTTCCAAATGCAGAATTAAGCTATTGTCCATTCTCAAAATAAAGTTTCCAAGTAAATGCCCAATTACTCACTCAAGAGCCTTCCTATATCATTTGAGTAAAGGTCTCTTAAGTACACTTGCCTAAAAGTCAGCAATGATGATCTCTGATACAAGAAGGAAAAAATGAAATACTCAGAAAATTCAAAGCACTCTCCTGGTTATGTCCTCAATTCCAAACAAAACAACATCTTTACTTTACAATTAATTCCACATCTATTCCAATAGATTTTATTTCACCAGTAGGATTACATAAAGACTATGTCTACTGCAAGCAGAATTTACTTATGCTAAACAACAAGCAACCTACCATCACAGTTAACTGAATCAGGGACAAAGAAATTATCTACTCTAAGATAGTCTGGTCAGGATTTAAGTGATCATCCCAGTATTGAGTTGCTAATTATTTTATGCACATGAACTATTTTTCTCTTGCTTGATAAATTTTTATTGGAGAAGAAAGCTGGTAGTTAGTGCACATAATTTCAGTAATAAAACTGTGGCCAGGCCCTCACTCACCTGATTTTATATGTATACATTTTTTACTGTGTCCTATTTGTGTATTTTATATGTATACATACACAATAGGGCACAGTAAAAAATGTTTTCAAGTAAAAGTCATCTACCTAAAAGAATTGCAATGATGTAACTTGTGTGATATGCAAATTATAATGCACTGTTTCCTTTTTGAGACATCATCCTACATCACTTTGGCTCTGCAAAGACCCCTATTTTGTATAAAGAAAATATTCTTCAGCTTTCCCCATAGGCTCCATAGGATTAAATTTCAACTGTGGGGAGCCACTCTGAGTGATTCGAGTCTTCTGTCTTGGAGCGGAGAGGCTTTGACCCTCACTACATCTTGTAGTGACTTGGATATTGCCCTGGTCCTGGAAGTTTGAGGATGTATCTTCAGATGTAGGTGTCACCCTACAGCCCTTGGGTCGAATTACACTCATATGTCCCTTGTAACTCCACCCCTTCTTACCTTTTTTGGTTGGAACTTTTTGAATGAGGGTCCTCCCAAATCAAGCCCACTTCCAAACATGCTCACTCTCTCTCACCAGCCTCTAGTGACTATCCCTTGCTCTCACATTTGGGGAACTTGAGGCCAAGAGTGGAGGAGCCGTCCTGAAGCTTATTTAAAGGTAAAGTGTTTGTCTATGTTTTATTTGGTGTCCCTGGAAATTCACAAGAGCGACCTTAAGTTCAGCTGCCCACACGGGCTGGCATTCAACCTTCCTGCTTCCATTTTATTTCACAACCATTCAAATACTGAGGGAAATATAAAAACCAATAAAACAAGTGTACACCTCAGTGACATTAATAATAATATACATTAGTTCTTTTTCATCTCAAATTGACTAAGACCACATTCAGGCCAGAAGATCACAAGATCATGAGCAAGTGGATAGCTTAGTTCCCTACATAGAGATTACGGGGTGTTCAATACTTGTACAAGAAAATTGGTACTTTCTTTGTTAAATGTTGGTGGAGTCAATTATATGTTTAAAACATTGATCTCAAGAGACAAATTATCTCTATTCATGTCTTGACGTCACTATTTGCTGGGTGGGTGATTTGGGGCAAGCTATTTAACCTATTGAAGTCTCAATTTCTTATATCACAAAGGAGGTTAGCAATTGGAAGATAAAAAGATCAATCTATACTGTTTGCCTATTTCAAACAGTAATTGAGAGTTGTGAGACAATACCTGTTGACTAGTTGTAGTAGAGGCCAAAAGGCCTTCAAAGCTCTTGGGTAAACAGAATATACACATTGTATTATAATGTATGAAAATTTTTCTTATATTTTGAATTACACAAGATCTAGATATCCTACCATGTTTTCATCCTTTTTTCCAAAAAGCACTTTCATTGTTCTCAACATTCTTAGGTGCATTGTTTTAACTAATTAGTCAATGCTAGCTGTAATCCTGTTCAAGTGAAGTACATAGAAATGAATTGTGGAGTGTTGATGCTCTAGCATAGATTTTACCAATAATTTTGTAAACTGATACAAATATTTTAGGTTTTGAGAGGCCCTCACTAAGTTGCTGGGGCTAGCCTTGAAATTGTGATCCTCCTGTCCCATCTCCCTAGTCACTAGGATTATAGTGTATACCACCACATCCAGTTTATAGCCTCTATTATTTATAAATTACCCAATCTGAAGTATTCTGTTTTGCAACAGAAAATGGAGTAAGACCTAATACCAACACAATTTGGCATGTTTTCTAATTTTCTTTCACCAGAAATGCAGAAGTACAGGTTACTATAGATATTGATACTATGTTTGCTCACTATGGAATAGAGAATGTGAACCTACTTTACCAATTTAAAGAAATGGCAATTCTGGAGTAATAGACTCCATAAGGAGGCTACAATTGGAAGATAAAAAGATTTATCCAGAGGGAGAGTCTAATCTTAGCCCCAATAGCCAAAAGGATTGGATGTGAGTAATCTGATCATACATTTCAATTTTGGTAACCAATAATGACCTATGTTATGGTTTAGATATTAAGTGTCCCCCAAAGCTCATGTGTGGGATAATACAAGAGTTTAGAAAGGAAATGATTGGGTTATGAGATTTAACCTAATCAGTGCATTAATACTTTTATAGGGTTTAACTGAGTGGTGACTGTAAGCAGGTAGGGTGTGGCTAGAGGAAGTGGGTCCCTGGGGATATGGTTTAGGGATATGTATTTTGTGAGCTGAGGTTAATCTCTCTCTCTTTCCTTGTGCCATGTCCTGAGCCACTTTCTTTCACCACAACTTTCTTCCATGATGTCTTGCTTTATCTCAGGCCCTGAGAAATAGAGTTGACCATCTATGGACTGAGACCTCTGAAGCCATGCGCCCCCAAATAAACTTTTCCTCCTCTAATTGTTCTTGTCAGGTCTTTTGCTTACAGTGGCAAAAAGATGACTAAAATACCTGGCTAGTTAATGATAGGGCATTATTTAAGTATTTGAATTATGTGATGCTGAAAAACAAACAAGGAAGAAATTATCCAAAGAATAAGGAACCCTTATTACTTTACAACTCTGCTCTTTGAGAAGTCTCTTGAAGGTTGTATGAGTATGCTAAACACTATCTAATACTGATATTACCTAGGAACTTTATAACATGGGAAATGAAGAAAGGTGATGGAGATATAGGGAAGAAAAGAAAACAACAGATGAAGAAATATAAATTGCAGACACATTTTTAATAGAAAAAACTTGCAGACCTTTGTCCTAAAACCTTAATACTCTAGGTGTGGTCTGTACACAATAGCATCTGCAGTATAAAACTGTAATAAATGTGAACTCTTGGGTTCCACTTCAAATTCCCTAAGCAGAATCTGCATATAAAAAAATCCCCAAAAGACATAATGATAAATAAATAATTGACAGCACTTTCCTAAAATAATTTATTGTTATTAACAAATATGTAAAACATAGAAGCTTTTGGGATGTGAAGTTTACCAGTTCCTGACTTATATTTGTAAGGACAGGTCTTAATTGAGGGTATGAACCATACTCTACTACCCAAACTTCTGATGTGGAGATTGCATGGAGAGGGCAAAGTGAAGGATAAAATGCTTCCAGCAACAGCATATTCTGAGAGTTCACAAATCACCACCTTTGTGAATCTTGGAAGATGTTCTTTAAATTACCAGCAGGTAACTAATGTACTACAACTAGCATGCAGTTCACATTCAGAAACTGTCTAATTTAAATACTGTTAAACCACAATGAAAATATTCTTTAAAACTGTTTACAGTTTTATACTTTAATCAGTCTGAAGAGTTTTTATTTTTATACTTTATTCTCTTAATCAGACATAAAGACAGAACTTGTATCTTATCAGCATAGGTACATGTTTAAAAGAAAACAGAGAAATGTAGTTTTCTGGCTGATAGAAATGTAGCTATTTAATAGATATTTATATTTAGTATTTTATTATTAAGCTTAGTTCAGTATAAATGCACATTTTCAATGTCATGAATACAAAATATGAATGATGTGAGAAGCAATTTGCATTTATAGAACAACTTTCTATAGGCTTGGGATAGCAAAACAAAGCATAAATGCTTATGTAACTTTACAATTAAGAATTCACTTCTAATTAACTCCTACTTAAATGTGCAGTCTCTTTTTCAATCACATTTTTACACCTGTGGTTAAATGCTCTGATAGAGACTTAGCCTTATCTCTAAAGCATGCAAACTGCAAGATGATTTTGTAAAGAAGGTGATGTTTACCAAAGGGAAAATGATCACAGACATGTGACACCAATGATAATATTAAAGACACACCTAAATTTGAAAGCATAATTTTCCTGAATTATGTCTTTATCCAGATCAACATAAACACACACACAGGAATGTCCAGATGTGGGGCATGCTCAAGATTCAGGCTCAAATATCCTTCTGCAATAACACCAGGACATTGAGATGAGATCTGAAAACCAAATCTGAAAATGTATGCTGGCCTGTAGTAAATCTTCAGCTACCAGAGCTACAGTTGATACCATGTGTGAGAGTCCTAGTTTTTTGGTATAACCAAGGGACCAATAAATAACATGGTGGTAAAAAAAAATGATATCCTACTATTATTAGGAGAAAACGCAATTCTGTTGCAACATATGGTTCTGAAAGGCTGTAGCCATGTAAATGGAGCTAAGGAAAGAAACAATTCTAGGAAGGTGGTTGTAGCTAAAGAAAAGGGCCTGGTCACAGCCACCTACATAACTGACTGCAGTAAAGCACAAAGCTCCATTTTCAAAACACTGATTAGAAGAAGATTTATTAAAAACCTATGGTGATCTGGGGGCCCATGAACACAAATACACAAGGCATTACTCCCAAGCCTGGAAAGGCTGCCAACATAAAGCAGGATGGGATGGACCCAGAAGCAAACAAATTTCAAAGTATAGTCTCCAAAGTTAAATTGTTCACAGGCAGTTCTGAACAATCAGAAGTTAGACATTCTTTGATTCTCAATGAAGTATTAATCAAGGCTGGGGATGTAGCTCAGTGGTAGAGCATTTGCCTGGCATATACAAAGCCCTGGGTTTAATTCCTAGTATTACAGAAGGAAAGAAAGAAGTCATAAATAATCCAAAAATAGACTGTTAATTTAAAAAACAAACAGTGAGCCCTTTCAAGAGTAATGTATTCATCTCTGATGATTAAAATAATAATAGAGACAATCATCATCATCATCATCATAATTATAATCATAAAAGAGTTTTGGGAAATAAGACAATATTTTCTTCACTCAGGAAAGTCATTTGAAAGAAGGCAGGTGAGAAATAACTAGAGACCACAATGGGTGCTTTTGAGAGAGCAGAAAACAGGAAGTATTTGATTCTGCTGATCTTTGGGAAAGGCAGAATGGTAAAAACAAAAATTTGAAATAGCATTAGGATTCTAACAGTCATAGTATTGGTGGAGAAGGGGTGACTATAATGGAGTAGAAACAGTCAAATATGTATATGCACAAAATTCTCTGTATGAACTCTGACTTCATACAAAAGCATTACAGGATGTTAACACTATATCCTCCAAAGTTAAATTGTCTCCATTTATTTCTAAATGTGTGACTTTGAGCAAATTACTTTACATGTCTAAGCCTCAGTTTCTATATCATGGGGAAGTATACAATATGCCTCTGGGATTGGATTGGTGGGATGACTGCTTTTTTTTGGAGTGAGGGGTTACCAGGGATCAAACTCAGGGGCATTCAATCACTGAGCCACATCCCCAGCCCTATTTTGTATTTTATTTAGAAACAGGGTCTCACCAAGTTGCTTAACACCTCACTTTTGGTGAGGCTGGCTTTGAGTTCTTGATCCTCCTTCCTCAGCCTTCCAAGCTTCTGGGTTTACAGGCATTCAAAACTGCATCTGGTAGATGACATAATTCTTAATGTTGAACACCTAGTCTATTGACACTTGGCCAACATTCAGTAAATGTCAGCTGCCAGGTTTTATTTTTTATTTCTGTATTTTTTAAGTAAAGCTAGAGCCATTCCCAGTATATGGTGAGTGAAGGAGCAAAATAAGACACTTAGGAAATGTCTGTTGCTAGTTTCAGGAGGGAAAATTGACAGTGCTGCCATTTGAGATAGATAAAACACAGTACCTGCCACCACCGTGCCTTTCCTCCCTTGCATGTCTCATAATACATATCTAGACTTTAAAATAATCCTTTGAGGCACATGATAATAATAATATATTTACTCTGTAGCAAGTAAGGAAACTGAGGATTAAAGATAAAATAATTATATAAATTCAAAATTTCAGGAATTTTTGAGCTTGTGATTAAAATTTAGATGTTCCATCCAACACCTAAATGTTGATTAAGAACTCATAAATTTTATCAGAACCAACTCTTGACTACTTTGTTAAAATGTCCTAAGATACAGTTTGGTCCACAATTATCATCAGGAACTGAATCACAGTGGGAACCTGGCTTCCATCTCCAGCAGGGTGGATGGTTTAGGAATCCTAAAATATTCCACCATCTAAACCCTAAAATACTAAACTGAAAAATATTTCTTTAATCATAGTAGGAATTTTGTCACAAACAGAAGAAAATTGATACTGTGGAAGCAAGAATTCTGGACTATAAGTGATCAGTGAAACCAGTTTTCAATAAGGAAATTGTGATGAAATCAGAAGAGAATTTGAGCTTCCATTTTGATGGCCACATGGTCTAGGGGATAGAAAGTAAAACCTAATGCTCACCACACATGGGAAGCCTGGCAGATGACGTCCAGGTAAAACTAAGGCCACTAAGGGAAATCAGAAAAAAAAGTGACCGGGGCCCATCTGCTATGGCTATGACATTGGTGTGTAAGCAATAGAACAAAGAGCCAGAAAGAATAGAAGAACATCAGAATGAAACTGTGATTTGTTAAAGGCTATTTTGCTAGTTTACTCTACCTGCCAACCACTGGATCTGGAGATCAATGCAGTAATGTTATTTCTTCCATCCAAAGTCCTACTACATGAATACCATACTACAATTGTATGGAAAGTAAGTTGGACCTTCAGTGTAGACTGGTTGGCTAAATTGTACTAATTTCTAACAAAAACAATACCAGAAAGAAGGAACAGTCCATAGCATCACCCATCATTTCTCTGATTTCGATCTGGAAATATTTACTTGCCAGTCAAGTAATTTTACTTTAGTACTGATGTTCTTACTTTAAAGAAACTAGGATTATTAACAATACTTCTGGATCACACTTGAATTTCAGATTTTCTTAAATACAATGCCATATTTCCACCTCATTTTTGTTAATTATGTTACACTTAACTATATGACAATCCATTCATTATACCCTGTTTTCAGGGTACAGACAGACCAAGTTTGTTGACTGAAGAACATCAAAGAAGAGTCAGGAAGAGAATCTGAAAAAAAAATTATGTGGAGTAAACAGGGATATTTCCAGTAGGGAAAAGGGGATCAGGCAAGATCCATAGAGAGTACATAAAGGGAGATGGAAAAAGCGAGAAAAGCAGTATATTTTTCTTATAGACAAACATGACAAACACATATGACTCAGAGAGTTAAAAATAGTTACACGTGACTCACACTAAGAATTTTGAAGACACAAAATATTCACAATAGTACTCTATGGCTTCTCTCTTTCCATTCATTCTCTAACATTCCTTTCATACTTCTATCCTAAAGTTAGCTTCTTATAGTAAGGTAGATATTAAAAAATTTTAAAGGCTAAGAAAAGGTGTTTAGTTGTGATAAGTCAGACAAAAGACAACCTTATAGCCTGAGGAATATTAACTAAGGGGACTTTGGAAAGGTATATATAAATCTGTCAAATGAACTGGAACTCAGGTTGGAAGCTAAAGTTGCAACCTAGACCGCAAAATAATTCGGAAATCTTTTTCTATACCAGACTACTGGTTCTTGGTGGTAGAGCTTTTGTATTCAATTCAATTAAACCAGCATTGATATCTTGCCTACCCTATAGAGAGAAACACCATTGAACTTTGCTTTGTGTTTTATCAATTGTACAAAAAAAATGGTAATCATAAATGTAGATTTTTGTGTGTAATTTTTTAGCCAAAAATTGTGGAGAAAAGTTTCATTACTTCCTTTCATCTGGGGTTGCTCAAATTCTCAGAATGCCAACATCTACTAGAAATTTTAAAATGAAAAGCTTGAGAGAAAATTAGATTATACAACAGCAGATTTTCCACATGGCTAACAATATAAAATTTTGAAGTCAAAATGTTATATATTTGTTCTCCAGTGCTGTCATAGTCTAGCTATAGAATCTTGCATTTGTCTTTGGTAAAACAGGAATAGTAGCATTTTGTAAGTGTCCGGCGAACGTCGGAGGAAAAGACCACCAAGAGACCGGCTCATGCAACCGCAAAAGGGGTTTATTGAGGATCCAATCCAGCGCGCTGGGGCTCCAGGCTCACTCAACAAGGGAGAGCGGCCCAGAGCTCCGAGCAGAGGTTAAGCAGTGCTTAAGTACACTTTTTGGGGAGGGCGGGGGCTTTGCATACATCAGAACAAATCATCATGAGGCACAGGAAAATTGAACAACAACTCTCAAACATGATTAGCACATTCATTGGCAGGAACAGGTCAGGCGGGGGTGATAGGTCACTCCTAAAGAGGGGGGTACATTCAAACTGATTGGTTTGGGCCCTGAGATGCCTACATGCCAAGCTGCACAGGGTCCTAGGTTATTAAACAACTAGATGGTCAGGGGGAATATTTACTGGGCAGTCCCGTGAATTGTCCTAACAGCTACAGGAATTTCAGGTTTTGGGTGTAGCATAGGAACTTAACAATACCTGGTCCTTTACATTTTAACTCAGGCTTTGCAGCTTAGAAACTTTACGATACCCGGTCTTTTACACTTTAACTTCAATTTCTTTTACTCTTACAATTTCCCAAAAGGTTTTCTGAGTGCAATAAGTTAGAATTTTTGTGAAAATTATCTAGTATAATACCTGGTCCAGAAAACTCTCAGTAAGTATTCCCTTACTTCCATCCTCAATAGTCAAAGGAAAATGAAAGTATAAATTGGAATTTCTAGGCCCGATGGTTGACCTTACAGTTTCACAGATCAACAGCTAATGTAGATACTAATTTATTTTCCCTCACAGCCACCAGTTACGGAAAAGTGTAGAGAATTGTCTTGCTTTTTAGAACACAGTCATGCTATTTTATAAATGACTTTGGCTCACCTAGAGGATAAAATTACTTTTAAACAACAAGAAAGAAAAGAAAAGAAAAGAAAGAAAGAAGGAAGGAAGGAAGGAAAGAAAAAAAGAAAGAAAGAAAAAAAACTTAATATAAAACTGCCTCTCCAGGGACTAGGAGGCCAGACTAGAGATGGCATAATGCACAGAAGTCATTAAAGCTCACTACAGGGAACATTCCAAGGCAGCCCAGCATATATTCTTGTGTTTTATTCTGTTCTTTAAAACAAAAACAAGACTTGCATTTTGAGAAATATCCCTCAAATTTTTAAAGTACCTCTCTGGATTTTTATGTAGGTTTTTGTAATATTAAATGTTCTTTTTCTTTTCTTTGTTTTCACCATGCATGATACAGTATGGATTGCACAGTTAAGCAGACTTGATTCACATCCTGTTTGGCACATTGCCGTGCTAGCTGCAAGTTACCTCACCTCCCAGAGACTCTACGTGTACACTGACAATAATACTCTATAGCATAGTTGTAAGATTTAAAGGAGAGGAAATACGAAAATTTTGTTGCACAGTGTGTGACAAGGAGCACATGATCAACTAATTTGAGCAGCAATTCACAGGTATTATTACCAGGAATGGGAAATACATGTAATAATGCCTGTGCAAATTCACACACGTTTTGAGCTCCATGCAATAACTTACAAAGTAGTACTGGTAGAAATTTGGGAAATTTGAGGTTTGAGATTAGAGTCCCTAAAAAATTTGGACCTAAAGCTGGATATTTTGCCTAAGATTGTGTGCATACTTAATCCTAAAATTGAAAAGCCGGAGACATTTATATATACATGGGAAAATACTGGTCAAGATAGTTTATAAAAAGAGCCATGTAGGTATAATCTTTAGTGGGAGTAAATTTGTTTCATATATTCTTAAAAATGTGTTATTCTAGGGAAACTATAAGCAGCATGATATCTTCTCCAAAAGGCCTGTAGATATTCACGACCATACAGCCAGCCATCCTCAGTAAGACGATAGACCTGAAGCATATGTAAGGTGTGTTTCTTATTCTTCCTACATACAATTTCCCCCAAAGAAAAAAAATTTAAAATATTATGCTTAAAAGTTTTCTTTTGATAAAAATTGTTGGCAACTTTTGGAGGAAGAGAGGGAAATATCAAAACAGAAACTCTAGCCTGAGGAGTTGGTGTAAAATCAGATCTGGGTTTCATATTTCATTTTCTGTTCCTCTGGGTACCCTTAGGCAAGTCACCCACCTCTCTGAGCTTCAGTTCTTTCATTGCTCTGTTACTGTGAGAAGCAAAAATGAGATGCCAAGAATAGAAGGACTATATTATTGTTCCTAACATCACTACTCCTTTAGTAGCTACAACACACCCAGTTGCCATGGTCATAGATTGGCTCCTGTCTTATTCTAAGTTTCCTTCTCATCCTTCTAATTTTAAAATCCTTATTCCCTTATGTTTGCTCTTCCTTGGCTTTGTGCCTTGAGTTCCCTAATTTTTTTAACATGCCCCTCTCTCACTCAATACATAACATCAAAAAGTTTACAACCAGGCTCAGGCCAAGGGCTCTCAGAAGAGACTGTGTTCAGACGTAGACCTTTGGCTTCAAGCACACTGCTGGCTCCAGCTCTAGTACAATACTCTGGCTGCTTAATAGCAACCATTAACCTAATCCAATCTTAGCAGCCAGAGAAGGGTCATAGCTAATAAATTAAAATAGTTGTTTATATGTTTATGGGGCTAAATGAGGAAATGCTGGCTGCCAGGAATCCAGTCCAAAAGCTTTGGTCTCCAAGTGAAAAAGGTATGGAGCTGAATGTGTGCCTGGCATAACTTTTCAACACTAGCAGGTCCAAAGGCATATCTCCCTCTTCCACCTCTGTCTAAATTATTCCAACTCCTGTGACTCTCCAGAGCACAGGGAACACAGTTGGGAGTACATTTCTCCTGGGACTTAAATCCTAGACTCAAAGACTAATGATCAAAAGGAACAGGTGAAAGTACGGAGATTATTTTTTGCTTAGAAGCAGTTCTCATTCTAGAAAGAGATTTTTCTCAAACACCTTTCAGGAAGTCTAAGAAACCATTCCAATTAAATGGCATCCCAGTAAGCCATCAACCTGTGAGACAATGATCAAGTCACATCACCGTTTTTGACTTCCATTTGTACTTCTTAAAAGGAAGAGTTCTCTTTCAGTCTAAACATCTGTGATAATAATCTTAAAACAGCAATAGAATTAAATTATTTTTATTTTTCAAATTGATGTTTTTATATTTGGTGTGAACAGATGCATTGTGGTAAAGAGAATTGAGTGTTTCTGATTTTGGATGATTTACAAAAGCATTTTATGGACCAGTGACATACAAACATTTCCCAAACCAACATATCAAGTAATGAAACACATTCCCATTAGTGGCTGTGGATATTAAGGCCTGTGGTTTATGCTGGTTAGATATTAAATGCAGAAAGGGATATGTCAGGGATGAAATCCCCCAGATAATTCTGATGTGCTCTTTTCATAACATGTTGAGACTGAATTCACCTACAGAAACATATGGACTGGGAAAGTTCCAAAAGAAAAGATCTTCCAAGGGGTCATACAGTACCTGACTGGCAGAATTAGAGAGGAATCTACTCTAGGATGCTATCTGAGTCTGCCTTCTCAAATAATTCATCATGTGGCCTCTGTGCAGCAAAAGAATAAGATAAGAATAATTACCCAAAGGAGGATGTGAATGAAGATAGGCTTGATTTTTTTTTTACCAATTTTTGTTTTAAAAATTAAAAAATTAATCACAAAGTTAACAGAGCTTGATTTTACAAATTAAGTTATACCAGAATGTGAAATGAAAAACTTAATATCCTCCCCTATATTTCTCTGTAGTCCTCACCATGGAAGGAATTATGGACCGTGTGATTTGAATATAGCAGCATCACTCTCTGTGTGCAGGCGTTCAGATTTGGTTTTACCATCACTGGATAATGCCATCATATATTTACTGCACTTGGTTTTCATTTTAGGGTTTTTTTGTTTGTTTGTTTGTTTTGCTTAAAACTATCACAGTTTCCCTTTCTGGTTAATATAGAGATAGAGGTAGATGTGGCATTTCAGATAGAGAGGTTGAGTGAAATAAGAAACAGAGCATACTAATTAGCTCACCTTCTCTACTGATGGATATTCAGACATTTTCAGTCTTTTAAGATATCAATATTATTTTTAAAAATTCTTCATACATCTTTCTTATGGCATTACATATATTTCATTTATTTCTATAGTCTAGAGTCTCAAAGGTGACATTTCTGGGAAAGATAATATGCAGTTTAAATTTTAATTTAAATGTTAAATTTAATTAATTTATTAAAGAAAACCAGACTTCTATCCCAACCCCCAAAATAAATAGATGCTGACTTATCTCACCAGTATTGCACAGAGGAATCATCTCCCCACAATCCCTGGCAATGGATGTGATGATTTTTATTTTATATTTTTAAAAGTAAAATGTAAGTTTTAAGTTTTATAATGACTTCAGAATAAAATTCAACTGAATTGTTACCTATCTATGAACTTTGATTAGCCATTTGCAATTAATTCTTTCTGACCTACCATTGTAGTTATATTAAATAACTTATTCTTTAACTTTGTACTATTTTTTTGAATATTGATACTATTTCTCTTTTGTCTAAATTAGTTACAAAATATTTTAAGAACAGATATTTAAAAATTTAAACCATAAAGCTTTGTTTTCATATCCTTGCAATTCAGTCTTGACATTTTTTTATAATTATAGGGAGGATAATCTTAACTTACCTAAGTTTTACTATTTAACACCTATAAATGTAAGGATAAATATATCAATTTGATGGTACATCATTTCATTGTTTTCTAAATGTATGAGTTTAAGCAAAAAGGATTATTTCATAGAGAACAAAAAAGATTAACAAGGACAAGTGTAATGATGAATGTATATGCCTATGATAAACTCTGTTCACAAAGAAGTCTAGATTCTATCAATCTAATAAAGAAACATTAAAAAAAGATTCAGGGCCCTGCAATAAAATCATAAATTTTTCAATTTCACTGCAGGATTTACTGTATTTTCTATGCTTATCATTTTTATCTTGTCAGAAGTTAATTATGAAAAATTGGATACTTTGTCTTGTCAACTTTGATGACCTTGACAGAAGGATAATATTTATTATTATATTATTCAATGAAGGGGAGATTTTTCACAGAGAGAACTCAATGAGATTTTGGGTATTTATCATTATAACAGAATAATCCTAAAAGTGTCATTATCACAGAAGGCACTTAGGATGATAGATAAAAAAAAAAATAGAATTATACCTCAATGATGGGTCAGGACATCAATCAAGAGAAAATTTGATGCTTTATATCATTAACTATCACAGAAAAAATAGCAAAAGTATCAAAACACATATCTATTGAGAAAGTAAGTTGGAAAATTCTATATTGATATATTTGCCATACAAGACATCTAGAAGAATTTGGTATCATAATGCACTAATTATAATAGCATGTATTAGTGCCATTAATATTGAATTAGTATTTACCATGTGCCTAGCACATATATGAGGTTTTACAACCATTCCCCAAATAAGGGCACTGAAAATAATTCTGACTCAGATCATTTTAAAGGGAGGACAGGCCTAGTAGAATTGATGGACTTTACACTCAGACATTACTTAAGGCTCATAGGAAGTTGGAATGTAAATCTTTGGTCTGCCTAATGATAAAAAGCTGTAATACACGATTTACTGTGCTCCAGAAATTTATGGTAAGATCCCCTGCATTTAAAGACAAGAGTGGTCTCCTATAGACTTTCTCAGTGGCTTTAGTGTTGCATAATTTGAGAGTCATGAAATAGAAGTGAAAAAATAATAGAAGAGAAAACAAGCTGGAAGAAAAGAGCCATTGAATTATCCTGAAACTGTACTTGCTTTTACATTTAGCATTAATACAAGAGTGTACCAAGAAAATTGAAACTAGTCTGAAATGTTCAGCACTTAATGGTGAAACCTATTGAAAAATTCAGGCAATAGTTTCAAGAATTTCCTGGCCATTGGTCAACAGACTGTATTCCTTGTTAGGAAGAATAGGCAAGGTGAAAATTATTTTCTTGAAATCCTGGAAGAAAAATTGGAAAAATTGAGATTTACAGAATATATACCATTAAAGGGTTAAAGGACTGTATTGTATGCATGATTCTGTATAAAATGTAATATATTAGTTATAAATTCATGCTGCCCTCTACTCTGGTCCTTCATAGAAAATAACCCACTTGAATCAAATTGTGAAATATGATATATCAAGAACCCACTTGAATCAAATTGTGAAATATGATATATCAAGAACTATGTAATGTTTTGAACAGCCAACAATAAAAAATTTAAAAAAAAAAGAAAATGACGGTATTGTGTATTTCTTAAATTTATCCCACATTCACAATCTATAAGAGGCTGATAAGTTGCAGTTTTTGAGTATCATGAAGATAGAAGACAATCTCCATCACAGGCTGTTTCAAAAATAAAAAATAAAACTATATATATATATATATATATATATATATATATATATATATTGTCCGAAAAGACAATGCCATTAGACATGAAATTATTATACTGTTTTCTGCAAGAGATAGTTGGGGTTCTTTCTATAATTCTAAGGTATATTTGGATTTATCACAGCTCCATAGCCCATGTTGAGACTCAATACTAGTTCTTTATTTTCCATTTCATATAGGCTTTTATCTTAGCTTGAAGAAGAATTATCACATGATTTTGGTGACATGTTTCTTGTACAGTTGTAACTTACATAAATAACACATATAACTGTCTATGCAAAATATTCTCTGTATTTGTGACAAGCTTAATGACAAGAATTATTAAGCTATTGTGATGCTCAGTCTTCTACACATGGAAATATTTATGTATGATGGGATATTATACAAACACCATTACAAATAAAACTTCATTTTGAATTCTTACTCTGAAGTACTTTTAGCTTATAGAAAAGTTTCAAATGTCATGCATATAGTTTTTTGGGTTTTTTTTTTTTTTTGGGGGGGGGGTACCAGGGGTTGAACTCAGGGGCATTCAACCACTGAGGCACACCCCCAGCCCTATTTTTATATTTTATTTAGATAGGGTTTCACTGAGTTGCTTAGTGCCTCGCCATTGCTGGGGCTGGCTTTGAACTCATAATCCTCCTGTCTCAGCCCCCTGGAGATGCTGGGATTATAGGTGTGTGCCACCAAGTCCAGCATGCATACAGTTTTTATATAGCTTTAATTCAACTTCCTTTAAAGCTATCATCTAAAATAACCATAGTATAATTATCAAAAACAGGAAAGTAATAGTAATGCTATAATATTAATGGAACTACAGGTCTTTTTCAAATATCACTGAGTTTTTACTGAGTTTTTTTTTTCCTGCTGAAAGTCAATCTAGAATTCTACCTATTTTTTGGCTGTTATATCTCATATGTTCCCCCATCCAGCATTCTTGCCTCTATTTCATGACCTTGACATTTTTTAATAGTATTAGTCAGTTGTTTTATTTAATTTAGACTGGTTTGTTTTTCCTATGATTAAAGTTGTAAATGTTGGCAAAAGTACCAAAGAGATGTCCCCTTCTCCTTGCAGCATATCAGGAAGCACAATTTGAAATGTCTTATTTATAGTAATGTTAACCTTTGACACTTGTATTAAGCTCTTGTTTGCCACACATCTCTATTGCAAAGGATTTACTGCATATCATGATTATATTATAAATACTATTATTACTGGGATTTTGTTATTCAAATTGTTTCAGCTTTGGCAATTAAGGGTTTCTTATAATATGTCCCAAATTTGGTCCTTTTTCAACATTTCCTTGTTTCCTGAAAGATAATCAGACTCTTCATGCAGAAATGTGTGTTCAAGTGTGTGTGTGTGTGCATGTGTGTGTTTGTATCCCCCCATTCCTGGAATCTGCCATCTTTCCAAGGAGGTCTGGTATCTGTTATTGGACTTTAGAAACCATAATATCAATATAGGTGCTCAGGGCTGGAATTGTAGCTCAGTGGTAGAGTACTTGCCTGGCATGTGTGAGGCAACTGGGTTCAATTCTCAGCACCACATATAAATAAGTAGCATAAAGGTCAATTGACAACTAAAAAAAAAAACTTTAAAAAAATACTAGGTGCCCTTCTTATTTCTGCCTTTTTATAGCTTCTAGGCTCTCCCCACAAAAAGTTAGAAAATATATTTATATAAACTAATTCATGCATACATACACAGCTAAATTTAATTCTCTATGTGGGTACAGATGTATACATTTATATATAGTATTACATATATATATCATCTATCCACCCACTCATCCATCCCATGAGATGACACTTCTACTTCCTATTCCAATTCAGCAGAGTTCTGTTAAGATTTCCAGTTTTCTTTATGTATATATATATATATTTTTTTTTCTCTACCAATGAGAGACTTGGTTTGCATTATCTGCAAAAATTTCCTTTAATTAAATCCTTATATATACAATGTATCTTTAAAATTGATAACCCATACCTTTGCAAAGAAAAAAATGTAGTAACTAAATGTACTACTGGAGTAGTTGTTTTTTTTTTTTTAAGTCTTACAGAATAGAGCCAAAATACTGTTTCCCAGTGCTTTGTAGGTTAATTCATTTCTCCCCAACTCTCTTCACTGTGGCCATGTGTGGTCCAAGACCTAAAGTTAAGCCTGCTGTTATGTACTACTCTGACATCTGGTAGAATCTGGAGGGACTCAAGTCGTCTAATCACAGCTTTCCCTCTTTGCTCTATTTCCACAGACAAGGCCTCTCAAAAATCTCCTTATTCAGTTTCTGCTTGTCCCTGTGCCATGGGGTTCACTTCCCTATCAGGCCTCAGAATTAAAAGAACTAACCAAACATCTCTCCCAGGGAAACCAAGGACCCTCTAATGTTTGGTTAATGGGTAGGTTAATTTCACTTTTTGCTTTTCTCTCTCTCTCTCTCTCTCTCTCTCTCTCTCTCTCTCTCTCTCCCTCTCCCTCTCCCTCTGTCTGTCTCTCTCTCGTAGCTATTAACTTTTAAAGACACAACTTTATTCCTGCATATTTTGGGGTTCATTCCTTGTAGCTCATGCTCTTACCTGCCCAACTGTTTCGGTATTTTCAGTTTACTGTGAGCTTAGTTTTTCATGTAAAAATTTAGATCAACATCCTGTCCATTCTCTAGGTTCCCTTTTTTGTCTTTCCCTGTCTTTCCTGGTCTGCCTTTGCTTACCTAAGAGCCTAGAGGAGTAGCAGGAGTCAGGTCAGTAGGGTGAAAGATTATGCACTAGGGTTTGGTGGTTGTCTTTTCATTAATAATTTTTAGAAATTTCTACATTCTCTATCTTCCTGTTGTTTTGAAGGGATGATTTTTGTGTAGTTTCACAACTTTTCCTATATATTTTGTATCATTATTATCATCATCGTCATCAGAGAGTGAGCTTGTTGGCTACCAGTGCCTTCATTCCCAGTTAAGCTATGTGTAATTTCTAAAGTAATAGGATTCTTTAAATTAAAATTGCCTGTGCCAACAATTTAAAGTCCCCATCTCTACCTGTCATTTATGTAGGAGAGAATTCCTGTCAGTAAAGATTTTGCAGAGAAGTTGAATCAGAAACTGCTTACTACAAATATGCCAAAGGGGTGGAGGATATATTAATATCACAAATGGTTAATCTTACCAGTTCTTTCTGTGAAACATAAAAATTAATCCTTTCTGATACCATTTTAGGAAGAGGAAATGTATAAACAAGTACCGAATAAGAAGAGTGTTTGTCTACTTGTGCTTCTATTGTTTATACTTGTGTGCTTATGAATATTGTTTAAAAAGCACACAGTAATGAACACTAGAAGTAAGGATCCATTATAACCAAAGATGAGTTGTTAACCCAAGTGAGTTTATAGTAGAATTGCTTCCAGGCAGGAATTGTTCATTTTCTGAAATTAAGGGATCTGGTGATTTTGTCAGCCAGTTTCTCCCATTTTATATACATTATTCTACCTCCTTGCAGTAGTGCCAGTGAATTGCTATATTTCTTAGATTCAAATTTGTAGGTAGAAGGGATGATGAGGTCTCACTTTTCTTTGATTTTTGCCATAGGAGTTTACTCTAATTTCAACTTGCCATGCACTAAATACAGTTAACAATTCAAAAATTTTTAGATGTGAGTTCCTTAATCCATCAACCTGATGAGAAACTTAAATCAGTTTTTATTTCCTGCTGAACTTAAGAGGCAAAAAAAGATGTATGCGTTTCATACTTTTGTGTATCTAGCATCGTGCAATGGGTGGAATATTTTAAAAATTCACAAATGTTATATAGATGCCCTAAAATTCTGCTAATGAGAGACCCACCCACACCTGCCTCTGCGGGGGCCCAGACCACAGTAGGCCTGGTCCACCCCTTTCCCTGCAGGACAGACACTCACCAGAGCCTAGCCTCTGGTGCAGGACTGCCCCTTCTGACCAGTGGATTACCACAGGAGTTCAAGCCCAGTGGCCCAGATCCACCTACTCCAACTTATTCACATCCCAGACCCAGCATGCAGTAGCATCCATTGAGGGACACCAGCAGGGTCTGGAAACCCAACATCAAGGTGAGGTACAGACAATCTGCACAGATACTACAAGAGTATAGGGAAGAAACTATAATATCTCAGACAAACTGCAAGAAAGGAAGACACATAGACAACATGAAAAAACAAGGGAAAAAAGTGCCCCAAACAAATCAGGACACTACAATAACAGAACCCATGGACAGCGAAGTTGATAAAATGCTAGAGAATGAGTTTAGAAGATTCATAATTAAAATGATGTATGAATTAAAGAATGACCTAAATGAGAAAATAAAGGCAAAATTGATCACTCCAACAAAGAGATAAGAGAGCAAATACAGGTAACAAAAGATTACTTCAAGAGAGAGAGAGAGACTCTAAAAAGAAAACAGTAAGAAATCCTTGAAATGAAGGATATAATAAATCAAATAAAAAATCAATAGAAAGCATAACCAACAGTCTAGATCACTTGGAAGAAAGAACATCAGGTAATGAAAACAAAGTATAAAATCTGGAAAATAAAGTTGATCACACAGTGAAGAAAGAAACTATGAACAGAACATCCAAAAATTATGGGACAGCATCAAAAGACCAAATATAAGAGTTATTGGGATAGAGGAAGGCACAGAGTTTCAAGCCAAAGGAATGAACAATCTCTTCAATGAGATAATATCAGAAAATTTCCCAAGCATGAAGAACAAATTGGAAAACCAAATACAAGAGACTTACAGGACACCAAATGTACAAAATTACAACAGATCTACACCAAGGCATATTATAATGAAAATACCTAGCATACAGTAAAAGGACAGAATCTCAAAAGCCACAAGAGAGAGGAATCAGATCACATATAGGGGGAGACCAATTCGTATCTCAGCAGATTTTTAGCCCAAACCCTCAAAGCCAGGAGATAGTGGAACAACATATACCAAGCTCTGATAGAAAATGGATGTCAATCAAGAATCTTATATCCAGAAAAACTAAGTTTTATATTTGATGATGAAATAAAAAAATCTTCCATGATAAACAAAAGTTAAAAGAATTTACAACTAGAAAGTCTGCACTACAGAACATTCTTAGCCAAGTATTCCAAGAAGAGGAAATGAAAAACAATTATGAAAATCAGCAGAGTGAAGGATTACACTAAAGGAAAATCTAACCAGAAGAGAAACAAAATCATGTTAAATATCAAAAATAAACAAAAATGGCTGGGAATACAAACCATGTCTCAATAATAGCCCTGAATATTAATAGCCTAAACTCACCAATCAAAAGACATAGACTAGCAGATTGAATAAAAAAAAAGACCCAACAATATGCTGCCTCCAAGAGACTCATCTCATAGAAAAAGACATTTACAGACTGAAGGTGAAGGGTTGGCAAAAATCATACCACTCACATGGTCTGCGAAAGCAAGCAGGGGTTTCCACTGTCATATCAAATAAAGTAGACTTAAAACTAAAGTCAATCAAAAAGGATAAATAAGGACACTACATACTGCTCAAGGGAACCATACACCACCAAGACTTAATAATTATAAATATATATGCCCCAAACAATGGAGCAGCTATGTTCATCAAACAAACTCTTCTCAAGTTCAAGAGTCAAATAGACCACAACACAATAATTTTGGATGATTTTTGACACACCTCTTTCATCACTAGATAGTTCTTCCAAAGAAAAGCTGAACAAAGAAACTATAGAATCCAATAATACAATCAATAACTTAGACTTAACTGATATATATAGTATATTCCATCCTTCAACATGAGAGAGTCTACTTTATTCTCAGCAGCACATAGGTCCTTCTCTAAAATAGACCATATACTATGCCACAAAGCAACTATTAGCAAATATTAAAAAAGTAGAGATACTACCCTGTATTCTGTCAGATTATAATGGAATGAAATTATAAATCAATGATAAAATAAGAAATAAAATCCACTCCAACACCTGGAGACTAAATAATATGCTACCGAATGAACAGTGGGTTACAGAAAACATCAAGGAGGAAATTAAAAAGTTTTTAGAGGTGAATGAGAACACAGATGCAATACTGAAATCTCTGGGACACTCTAAAAGCAGTTCTAAGAGGAAAGTTCATTGCATGGAGTTCATTCCTTAAAAGAAGAAAATATCAACAAGTAAATGAATTAACACTACATTTCAAAGACCTAGAAAAAGAAGAACAAATCAACACCAAAAGCAGCAGAAGACAGGACATAATTAAAATCAGAGCTGAAATCAATTAAACTGAAACAAAAGAACTGAAAAAATTGACAGAAGAAAAAGTTGATTCTTTGAAAAAATAAATAAAATTGACAGGCCCTTACTCATGATGATGAAGAGAAGGAGAGCGAAAGCTCAAATCACTAACATATGTGATGAAAAAGAAAATATCACAACAGACACTTACAGAAATACAGAAGATAATTAGAAATTATTTTGAAAACTTGTACTACAATAAAATAGAAAATATCGAAGGCATTGACAAATTTCTAAAGTCATATAATTTGCCCATATTGAATCAGGGTGATATATACAATTTAAACAGATCGATTTCAAGTGAAGAAATAGAAGAAGTCATCAAAAGAAAAGCCCAAGATGGGACAGATACACAGCCCAGTTCTACAAGACCTTTAAAGAAGAACTAATACCAATACTCTCCAATTTATTTCAGGAAATAGAAAAAAAAGGCAGCACTACCAAACTCAATCTATGAGGCCAGTGTCACTCTGATTCCAAAACCAGGCAAAGACACATAGAAGAGAGAGAGAGAGAGAGAGAGAGAGAGAGAGAGAGAGAGAGAGAGAACTTTAGACAAATATCTCTAATGAACATAGATGCAAACATTATCAATAAAATTCTGGCAAATCAAATACAAAAACAAATCAAAAAGATTAGCACCATGATCAAGTGGGATTCATCCCAGGGATGCAAGGTTGGTTCAGCATACAAATATCAATAAATGTAATTCATCACATAAATAGACTTAAAGTTAAGAATCATATGATCATCTCAATAGACACAGAAAAAGCATTTGACAAAATACAGCACCCCTTTATGTTCAGAACACTAGAAAAAGTAGGAATAACAGGCACATATCTCAACATCATAAAGGTTATCTATGCTGAGACCCAGGCCAACATCATTCTAAATGGAGAAAAATTGAAGGCATTCCATCTAAAAACTGGAACAAGACAGGGATGCCCTTTTTCACCATTTCTATTTAACATAGTTCTTGAAACACTGGCCAGTGCAATTAGACCAAAAAAAAATTTTGAAGGGATACACATAGGAAAAGAAGAACTCAAATTGGCACTATTGGCTGATGATAGGATTCTATACTGAAAGACCCTAAAAGTTTCAGCAGAAAACTTCTAGAAATAGTAATTTAATTCATCAAAGTAGCAGGATATAAAATCAACACCCCTAGATCAAAGACATTTCTGTATGTCAATGACAAATCCTCTGAGAAGGAAATGAGGAAAACTACCCCATTCACAATAACCTAAAAAAAAAATAAGATACTTGGGAATCAACTTAATGAAAGAGGTGAAAGATCTATACAATGAAAACTACAGAAGCCTAATGAAAGAAATCAAAGAAGACCTTAGAAGATGAAAAGATCTACCTTGCTCTTGGATAGGCAGAATTAATATTATCAAAATGACCATACTTCCAAAAGCACTATACAGATTTAATAAAATTCTGATCAAAATGCCAATGGCATTCCTCATAGAAATAAAAAAAACAATCATTAAATTCATCTGGAAAATTAAGAGACCCAGAATAGCTAAAGCAATCCTTAGCAGGAAGAGTGAAGTAGGTGGCACCACTATACCAGACCTTAAACTATACTACCAAGCATTAGTAACAAAAACAGCATGGTATTGGCACCAAAACAGACTGGTAGACCAATGGTACAGAATAGAGGACACAGAGACTAGCCAACAAATCTACAACTATCTTATATTAGACAAAGGTACCAAGAACATGAATTGGAGAAAAGAGAGCCTCTTCAACAAATGGTGCTGGGTAAACTGGAAATCCATATGCAACAAAATGAAATCAAACCTCTATCTCTCACCATGCACAAAACTCAACTGAAAATGGATCGAGGACTTAGGAATAAAACCAGAGACCCTGTGTATAACAGGGGAAAAAAAAGGTAGGCCCTAATCTCCATCATGTGGGATTAGGCCCCCAACTTCCTTAATAAGACTCCTTTGGCAAAGAATTAAAATCAAGAATCAATGACTGGGATGGACTCAAACTAAAAAGTTTTTCCTCAGCAAAATAAACAATCTGTGAGGTGAATAGAGAGCGTACATCTTGGGAGCAAATCTTTACCTCTCACACATCAGATACAGCACTAATCTCCAGGGTATATAAAGAACTCAAAAAGATAAACACCAAAAAACAAATAACCCAATCAATAAATGGGTCAAGGGCCTGAAGAGACACTTCTCAGAAGATGATGTATAATCAATCAACAAATACATGAAAAAATGTTCATCATCGCTAGCAATTAGAGAAATGCAAATCAAAACCACTCTAAGATTTCATCTCACTCCAGTCAGAATGGCAAGCTTTTATGCATACAAACAACAAGTGTTGGCGAGGATGTGGGTAAAATGGTACAGTCATATATTGCTGGTGGAACTGCAAATTGGTGCAGTCAATATGGAAAGCAGTATGGAGATTTCTTGGAAAGTTGGGAATGGAACCATTTGATCTAGCTGTCCCTCTCCTGGGTCTATGCCCAAAGGACTTAAAAACAGCATACTACAGGGACACAGCCACATCAGCGTTTATAGCAGCACAATTCACAATAAGCTAAACTGTGGAACCAACCTAAATGCCCTTCAATATATGAATGGATTTAAAAAATATGGCATATATACACAATGGAATATTACTCAGCAACAAAAAAGAATAAAATCATGGCATTTGCAGGTAAATGGAAGGTGTTGGAGAAAATAATGCTAAGTGAAGTTAGCCAATCCCAAAAGCCAAATGCCCAATGTTTTCTGATATAAGGAGGCTGATTCATAGTGGGATAGGGAGCAGTAACATGGGAGGGATAGACGAACTCTAAATAGGGCAGAGGTATTGGAAGGGGGCATGGGGTTATTAATGATGTTGGAATATGATGGTCATTATTACACAAAGTATAGGTATGAAGACACTAATTGGTGTGAATATACTATGTATACAACCAGAAATATGAAAAATTGTGTCTATATGAGTAATAAGAATTATACTGCATTCCACTGTCATATATAAATAAAAAATTATAAAATACTGATGGAAGAAATAAAGATCTATGTAAACTTAGAAACAGAATGTTTACGGATTGGAAGATTCAACATACTAATGATGTCATTCTTCACAAAATTGCTATACAGTTTTAACACAATCTCTATTGAAGTCCCACAAATAGCTTTTATAGTGATAGACAAGATCACTCTAAAATGTATATGGAATAGCAGAAGAACTAGAATAGCTGAAAAAATTATAAAAGAATAAACTAGAGAAATAATTCTATCTAATTTCAAGATATTACAGACAATTATATATAAATGAACTCAAAGTAAAAATTCAAAACTTGTTTAAATGTAAATTCTATTACTATAATTTTTTAGATAAGATCATAGGAGGAAATCTTCAAAATCTAAGGCCAGATAGAAATTTCAAGGGCTGGATAATGAAAAACAATTCATGAAAAGAAAAAGAAACAAAAATTCTATTCATCAAACTTAAAACTATTTCTCTATAAAAGATTATATTAGAGGGATATAAAAAGAAACGGACAGACTGGGAGAATATATTTCCAAACCAATTATCAACCAGAGGATTATTATTTAGTGTTAGAGTCTGTAAACAAGTCAGGATGGCGCCTGGCATTTTGCCAGAGAAATGTTAGAGTTCGTAAACAAGTCTGGATGGTGCCTGGCAAAATGCCAGAGGGAGTGGTTTGTGAAGTAACACCAGCGAGCCATTAAGTGTGGAGATTCCTTATTGGTTGACTGATGTATCTAGTTTATGCTAATTAAGATAAGCTGTGTGGAATGTATAAATACCGCTCCTGTCCTACAATAAATGGCTCCCACTCCTGCTGTATCAACATACACAAGTTGTTCGTCACCACCCCACCCCCCCCCACCCCCGGTTATTTTGCTGCAGCCGGACTGCGGCAATTTAGAATACAAAAAGAACTTTCAAATTTTAGGTTAAAAAAATCAATCTAATTAGGAAATCATCTTATAATACACACAAAAAAATTCACCAAAGATTATAAGTAAATGGAAAATAAGCTTATGAAACAATGTTCAACAATTTAGAAATTCAATTAAAACTACAATGAATTATTATTACACACCTATAAGAATGGCTGAAATAAAACACTGTGACAACATCAAATTCTGGCAAAAATGTAGAGAAACAATTCTCTCATACATGCAGGTGGTAATGCAAAGAGTCAACTGGGAAAACATTTTTCCAGTTTCCTAAAAACTAAACACTTATCTATTATGTGACCTGTAATTGTCATCTATTACATTCACACAAAAACCTGTACATAAATGTTTATAACTGTTTTATTTGTAGTAGTCCCAACCTGAAAACAACTCAGATGGCCTTCAACAGGTGCATAGTTAAACTGGTGCATACACGTAGTGGAATGCTTCTGAGAAATAAAGAGCAACAACCCATACATACACACAACAGTCTGGATTAAATTCCAGAGGATTATACTGAGCGGAAACACTGAAACCCAAAAGTTAAGTGTATATGTTGTTTATATAACATTCTTAAAGTGACAAATTATAGAAAATGGAAACAGATTATGGTTGGGGGAATTCAAGAAACAGGGTGAAAGGGATCAGCATGTGGCTAAGGAGGTATGAGGGATCTTTGTGGTAATAGAAACGTTCTGTATCTTGATTCATGCCATATATCCTGGCTGTGGTATTGTACCATGGGTTTTTCGATGTTTTCATTGGTAGAACCAGATAAAGAATCAATGACTATACTATTTTTAAAACTCAGGTGAATCTATAGTTATTACAAAATAAAGTTAACTTTAAAAAGTTCTATGAAAAAAATAGGTTAAGAATTAAAATATTCAAATCAGAATTATACATGACCTAGAAACATGATAGCAGTTTAATTGCTATTAGTAATAAAACTGCTATAAATCCAAAAGTCAATAAACACTATTTTTTATTAATTTTGAAACATATATTTTAATATGATAGGAACTTTCACCTGTACACACTATTGGTAAAAAGGAAAAACCATGACAGCTTTTTTGAAAAGCAATATGGTAACGTTAGCTAGGCATGTAGCACATACCTATAATTCCAGCTTTTCAGAAGACCAAGGCAGAAGAATCACAAGTTTCAAGACTAGCCTCAGCAACCTGGAAAGACACTAAGCAATTTAGTGAGAACCTGTCTCAAAATAAAAAATAAAAAGGACTGGGGATTTGGCTTAGTAGTAACACCTGGGTTTAATCTCCAGTACCACACACATAAAAAAGTAATTAAATATGATCTTTCTTTCATTGGTTCAATAGCTTGATACAAAATTAAGAACATTTTTATTTAGTCTATTCTAAGATTATATGCTAGAAAACAATATTTACATATATGCACATAAATGTATATTCATATTATATATAATAATTCTTTCTGACACCTCAGTGAAAATGGCCAAGCACAAATAACACCTTTTTAGCCTTTCAAATTCTAACAGAAGAGGGGTGCTTAAAATTTAATATCATTAGAAAACAAAAACCATGAGTTCCAAAGTCAAATGATTACACTGCTTGATAATACTATAAAAGCTATGTAGATAAGAGAAAGACATTAAATGCAAGTAATGGACCCCCTAACAGACTCCTCTTATCACCCCATTCCTCCTCTACACCTATTTTATACAGGGACCAAAGAGATTTTTTTTAAAGATGTTTATATTACTTTCCTTCCAGAGTATTCTTTTGGTAAAGCATGCTTAAGCAAGAATATGTGTAAAGATAAGTGATAAATTAGAAAAAAGTTTACGAAGGAGATAACACAAGGTAAACAGCATGCAGAAAACATATTAACTTTAAGGCAAAGAATATGAAGGTATTTTCTAAATGACTTTAATAAAATATATATATATATTCTGAAATCTATAAAATACCATTCATCCATAAAGTTGTAAAGTAATAGACAAAGAGGTGTATTGCATGCCCTATATGTGATACTGGTTTAAGTTTTATTATAAGTATTAAATATTCTAAAAAAAAGAAATATCCACATTCACAGAAAAGTGACCCTCCCTCTGGATACACATTATCTTTGCATAAGCACAGAAAGTCCTTTTCTAACTCACCTCAATTTAAACTGAGATGACCACATTTGTGACTTGGTACTGATAGGCTTTCCAATTTTGACTTTTCAAACCTTCTTTAAGAGAAATCAATGGCTGGCACTTAGCACATTTTTTAAATTTTCTTTTTAATTTTTATGATGCATTGTAATTATACATATTAGTGAGATTCCTTATTACATATTCATACATACAATGTAATTTGATCAGTTGCATTCTCTTTCTCTTCCCTTCTCCCTTTCCCTGGTTCCCTTACTCTACTCTCCTCCTCTCCCTTCTATTTTCATAAGATTCCCCTTCCACCGCCCACTTATATTTTTTTTTCTTTCTTTTTTATCTATAGCTTCCACATTTGAGAGAAAACATATAATACTCGACTTGCTGAGTTAGGCGTATTTCACTTATCATAATATGCTAAAGTTCCATCCATTTTCCTTCACATGGTATAATTTCATTCTCCTTTATGACTGATAGTCATGATACTGTTTTTTTTAATTAATATTTTTCACTGCTGGAGAAGTCTATCATCTCTAGCTTGCTTTCAATTCTGGAGATGAGTCCAAAATCAATAACTATTATTTTGATGATTTAATAATAAAATCATTATAGTCATCTTTATTTGCTTCTCATTGTTGTAAATAAAAAACACTACCTTTGAAAGTAATTACACAAGAACTGAGCTACTAATATATAGAGGAATTTTGGCTTTTTTAGATTAAGTAATAGCATACTGGAAGGGGGATTATTTTTAAAGTTTGATTTGTTTTTTTGTAGCTATTCTCCAAGAGTCCACAATTTAGACACATTTTTCATCTAAACTGAGTTCCATTTGTTAAAATCCTAAATCACATTTATCAGTTCCAAAAAAAGTAAGAAATTAAGATGAAAACTAATTATTTTTTCCAACTATAATCTGTTGAGCAGGCATCTGAGTCCAAGTAATAAGTTCAAACAATTTGGAAGCAGCTTTTATGTAATTTCATGCTCTATGAAGAATCCATTTGGAAACCATGTGTGACATTTGTTATAAGCAGTGCATTTATGTGTCCATCCCTCTGTTTTTCCATTTTTCTTCAAATGCTAGCATATTTATAGGAGGAGCAAGGGCCTGTCAACACTCTGTAACCTGTGGGGTGTGGTTTTACCAGGAAGCCATCATTCACACTTCCCAAACACCATTCTGTATGAGAATAAAAACAATGCCCTTGAAGTGCCTGTTAAGGATTAGATGTGCTTCTTCATGACAGAGACTTCATATAAAGAGCTGAGTCTCTCCATACTCATTTTAAAGGAGATTCACTGAAGAGGAAATATGCTAAAGGCTAGGAGTGTGTCTTTGACCAAGCTAACATGCTGTTTTAATTGATCTTTAATCAGGACATAGTATTTACAGATAAAAAGTTTACAAACTAATCATGAAACTTACTTCTCTTTTATGCAAGACTGAAGGAAAATGAGACTGCTGAACCCATCTTTCTTTCACTCTGTAATTTTATAATTCTAAATATTTATTGCTGCCACAACACTGTGAGATCATCCTATACTATCTGTAGTGTTAGATATTAGCATAAACATATAGGAATTAGAAAGTGATGTGTCAAGTTTTGTTATTTGCTTGCTTGTTTGTTTTGAGTAGAAGTTATGTAGTTTTCCTGATTAGTGGGCTCTGCCGACCAAACCCCATCCATGAGTTACACATGTTGCTTTGTTTGGAGGTTTCATAAGGTATCTGGAAAACTATGCTGTTTATAAATTTGTAGGTATTAGTGTGCTGCTGATGAAAACAGCTAAGAGTATGCAACTGGATCAAAAATACTAATTGTGGGTTTACAGGTCCCTTTTGAATAAAGCCCAAAATTATTGAAATTTGCAAAAGAATAAAAAGTGATATGCCTTTTTGTAAGAATTAAAACCTGATAAGAGATATAAAATATGGGGATCATAAATTTATATGGAAATAAAAATAACAAAAATAGAATCACATGGAATCATGTAATGATTTACATAATTTATAAATTTATATAATTTATAATTTCTTGAGTGGAAATTATTTTCAATACATATAATTTATCCAAAGAACATTTGATTTTAAGTTTCTTTTATCATAATGATTTTATTTTTCCCTTAACCTTACAATTATAGGGAGGATTCTTAGAGATTAGACTGTAAGAATAAGGTTAGGCAAAGAGTGATATCAAATCAATGTTATTGAGATTATTGCCCAATATTCATGTATCAAAGAAGGAGTTTAGAATTATTGATTATTTTTTTCTCTGATATTGTATGTATATTCCTAGAAGATAGCAGTATAAAATCAATAATGGTAACTTCTTTTATTTTTTCTGTTTTAACATGTATGTATAGGGTTGAAGATTTCACTCACCTTGTAGAAAATGAATAGGTTCAGAAACATTCTGAAGCATTTATTTCTCGTTGTCATTCTGTACGTTTTATGGCATTGTTTTTATGTTCCAGTTCGTATCACACTGGCAAAGTCTATGCAGCTCAGTCTAGAGGTGAAACATACAGATAACCAAAGCATTGCAGTGTGCTGTGTCCACTGATGGGAAAGGGACACTAGGATTGCTCCAAAGTCTAAGAAGAGGGTTGTGGTGTGGGACATTCAAGTTATGCAGAACAGAAAATATAAAGGCCCCACAGAAAGTGACAGAAGGCATGGAACAGTTAGGGAACTGCAAAGGATTATGGAAAGACTGCACTTCAATAACACACACACAAGAATCACCAAGATCTAAATTTCCAAAATTGGAAATATAGGTTAGTCACACAAGTCCAATGTCCTATATGATGAAAAGGTTACCTTGTTTAAACTATGGATAAACTTGTGCCAAATAAACGTTGGGTTGTGGTAAAGCTAAATAAATGATGTTCAGCAGAGTAAATCTAAATATTTACAATATCTTTTAGAATTACTTACATCATTTCCCTTCATACACCATTATAATTAAATTACCATTTATTCTATAATTTTCTTAATGATGATAAACATGATAAAAATATTTTCAAATTTATATGTTCACATTAATTCATCAATTTATGATGTTTATTCACTAATATAATTATTCTTCACTGAACTTGTACTACCCTTCAGATGAAATTATACTTGGTGTAATTCAGTTTAAGTCAGTCTAATGTTAAATGATGCTTAATAGCATCCGAATCTGCAGGTTGGATAGTGAAGAAGCAGAGTGGGTTGCTGTCATTTTCTACAGTGCACATAAACAAAGGATTCCAGGCTAAGAATGCTTTTGTTTGTGTATAAAAAAAAACAATTTCTTTAAAAGTATTTTTGTTGAAATGTAGTTGAAATTGATGGGTTTGTTTTGTTTTTACTGAAAACATCACCATGCAAAATATTACAAAGGTATTTTAGCATGAATTCTTTGAAATATGTTCTTTTGTGCTTCTAATATTTTCTGCAAAAGATAAAAGGCGTGTTAACTTTCTTTATGAATAAAGGAAAATATAAGGCAAAAACATCAGTTTTCCTATTAATTTGATAACTTATGTTTTGGTCCACTAAGCAATGTTTAGGTCACAAGCATTTCTGAGCATAGTCAAAACAATATTCTCATTTATTGTTTAATTTTTGTACTTGATAGAGAATTATTAAACTTTAAGTTATTTATCTTATCTACATTTTCCCTTAATTTTATTATTTTTCTTATAAGAAATTATAAACTCTTAATACTGTACACTGTAACAAAACCTGACTGCCGCCCTGGACCACTGCAGGCTGCTGAACTTAAGGTCAATTGGGTGAATTTCCTGGGACATCAAATAAAATTCACACACACACTTTACCTTTAAATAAAGCTTCAGGATGGCTCCTCAACTCTCTTGGCCTCAAGATCCCAAAATGGGAGAGCAAAGAAAGTCACCAGAGGCTGGAGAGAGAGAGAAAGAGAGAGAGAGAGGGGAGGGGGGAGTTCGGAAGTGAGCTTTTACTGGGGGAACCCTCATTCTTAGAAAGTTCAATCCAAAAAAGGTCAGGAGGGGCAGGGTTACAAGGACAGGTGGGAGTAATTCAGCTGAAGGGGCTGCAGGAAGGCATGCCTATGTCTGAAGACAGTCTGCTACTTTGAGGATGGGGGAAATATCCAAGTCACTAGGAAAGTGACCGACAGAACCTCTATGGATCACAGGAAGGTGTATGCAAATCATTCAGCAAGGGCTTCCCACACTGGACAAGCAGAACAAAACAGAAAAATTGTTGGAATTTGATAATTACTTTCAGTTCACTTAATGGATTTCACCTTCAACAAATCAAAGTGAAGAATGATGATTTTCTGTAACATTTAAGAGATAAGTACTCACAGATTAAAGTTAAAACCAGCAGAGAACAGCTACATATAATTTATGATAGATATCCTAAAACACAGAAGATGTGATTTTTTAAAAAATGTTAAAAATAAGAAAAAATCTCCAATGTAGTATCTGACTTGCAGAGATACAAAAATGTGCCACAATACAATAAAAGTTACTTAAGATATTTTAAAATTACTAATCATATAAGTGAAATGTGTTCATTGAGAATGAAATATTAGCTATTACTCAAAAAAAACTAAACATAATTATATATCCTTTGCCTTTGGTTTTTTTTTTTAAATGTTGATTAGTGGCTGGTGGAATTGGATGATGGAAATTAAGATAAATGTGTACTAATCTTAAAAAATCTTTTCCTTTCTTTTTTATTCATGCCATGAACACACACAGCCAAGGCACCAGAACCTATATTCTGAAGCCCTGACAAATATTTAACTAAAAAATGAAGTGGAATATTCCCCAGGAGCAGCACTGCATAAGACCAGTTTTGTCATTGTCCAACTGATTTGTGAATGGGAAAGAAGGGGCATAGAGACAAAGGCTAAATAAAAGTAGTTTTTCCAACAGGTGAAATGAACATACCCAGGATTTTCTCCACTCAATACACTAGGTCCAGAAGACTAGTCCATGTTCTGCGGAAGTCAATGAGAAATGTGCACATAAATGGAGAAAGTAAATATATATTGTCCACAACCCATATTTTTCCATTTTTTATAGCTATGCAAAAAAAAGTATACTCATATGTGAATGTCTCCCATAAAAATTTACACCAAAACAATTAGCATATAAGCAAAAGTAACCATGTCTCTCTTATCTAGATCAATGTAAATTAAAAAATTTAAATTAAGCATTGATTTTGAAATTGAAATAACTGAAGTAACTTGAATTAGTTCACTTTTTTAAGGTTTGAAGCTATTTATTTTTATTTACAAATACACATTTAGCACAATGAAACAAACACTGGTATATTGAGTCCTAGTTAATAGTACTGAAAAATATGTATCATTTGGATGATTACAGTATTTAAACAACAAACTACACTGAGAAAATAATGCTGATAAAATTATTGGTCATAATACTATTGAGCAATAAATACATAAACTGAAAACATGATTGCTTGAAATTTGCACATGAAAGTGAACTCATTTGGACAGATCAGCATTTAACATAAACTGAGGGGGATGAGGGAAGGCTGTGACCCAAATGATATCCTTCAGGTGAACAGAAAGAAAAAAAACATAGTCTATCTTAAAAAATAAAGGGCAGTTTGCTTGTTTAGCTAGGATACATACCCAGAATCCTCAGGTTTTGCAGTAGAATTTTTATATTATGGAGCACAAGGACTTTCCTTGTAAAATTACCCCATTAATTTTTTCTGCCTCCCAAATTGTCCTTCTAGAAGCATCAACGGTATTCTTTCCACATGCAGGTCTTCCGTATTTCCAGTCAAAATATTAGGTGTTTGCACTTACTCACCATACCCCAAAATTTGCCATAGCTAACTTTAATCACTTCAAAATTTTTGATTGATGTAACGGAGCACACAAGAATATAACCATCAATATCTGTAGAGTATGTCTAAGGAAAAATGAAATAGTTACCTTGCCCAGCTGCGTCTTCAAGTTGAAGATGATATTCTTGTTCCTTTGCTGTGAAAAATATTTTCCGTGGTTGGATCATAGGTCTTAAGAAACTGGCCTTTGACAAATTAAATCATCTATGAGGACTTCCCTTCTTCTTCAGCTTTTTAATTATGCCAGGTCTTGAGCAGTGATTAGACAGCTCTAGCCTGCCCATGTGATTGGCAACAGAAACTCCATCTTCCATTGGTGGCCACCAGGAGGTGGAGCCAAGAATGGGGCTGCTTGCCTTGGATTTAAAAATATACATCAAGCTTTTTGAATTAGTTTACTTTTGGAATAACAATGTTAAAGAAAGTTCTGAGCCTGGCATTGTGGCTCAAGCCTGTAATCCCAACAGCTGGGGAGGCCGAGAAGGGAGAATCACAGTTCAAAGCCAGCATTCAGCAAAATCAAGGCACTAAGTAACTCAGTGAGACCCTGTCTCTAAATAAAATACAAAATAGGGCCAGGGATGTGTCTTAGTGGTCAAGTGCCCCTGAATTTAATCCTCGGTACCACATTCACACCCCCACACCCCCACACCCCCTGCCAAAAAAAAGTTCTGAGAGGGGTATGGTGACACAAGTCTGTAATCCCAGAGGCTCCAGGGGCTGAGACAAGCGGATGCAGAGTTCAAAGCCAGCCTCAGAAAAAGCGAGGCACTGAGATCCTGTGTCTAAATAAAATACAAAATAGGCCTGCTGGTATGGCTCAGTGGTCGAGAGCTCCTGAGTTCAGCTCCTGGTATCCCCCCCAAAAAACGTTCTGATGAACAGTGCATTTGGATAATACGTACAGCAAATAGGGACCCTAACTTTTGATTCTCGCTCTTAACACTTTTTAGATGTGTGAATTTAAATTACTTAAAACTTTGTACAGAATAAAACCATTAGCCCTGAAGACCATTAATAAATGGTCAAATGAAAGCCCTTTAGAAACAATTCTGTTTAGTGATTGCAAACAAATTAATATCTTAAAAAGATAAATTATCAGAAAACTAAAAACAGAACAAGACATTTTCAAACACTGTTTTGAAAACTGTTTTTAGTTTGCATTCAAATGTGGATGTGGCCCAATAGATAATTATATAATTACTATTTCGTGTGACATTTTGTACAAATTACCCTTCCTGGCAATTTTTTTTTTTCTGGTGCTGGGGATGGAACCCAGGGCCTCAACATGCCAGGTAAGAACTCTACCACTGAGCTACATACCCAGCCGTCCTTCTGGTCCTTCTGCATTTTTAAATATTACTGTCTTGCATATAATATGATTGATACAATTTTGGCTATAGTTGTTAGATGTGATTTATGACATCCCTGAAGAAAAATACCCAGCCACTTGTATCCACAAGTTCTGCATCTACAAGATTCAACCAACTACAGATTGGAAATTTAGTTAGGCCTATGATGCTTACATCTGTACTGAACAAATGCAGACTCACTTTTCTTATCATTATTACCAAAAGCAATACAGCATAACAATTTACATAACATTTATATTATATTATTTATTATAAGTAATCCAGATATGGTTTTAAAGTATGTGGAAGAATATGCATAGGTTGTAGGCAAGTATCACGCCATTTTGTAACTAAATGACTTGATAAGCCACTGATTTCAGTATCCATGGGGGCTTATGTAATACTCAGTAGATGCTAAAGATATCTAACACAATTTATGTGTCCATATTTCTGTTCTTTTGTTATTCTTCTATCCTAATGCTTTCAGGCTTCTCATTTTATCACTACTTTCCTGCAAATAACTTCTCTTAAGAATCCTGAAGGAAAGATCTGCTAATGATAGATCTTAAGTTCTCTTCCATTCAAGAATGTTTATATTTCCCTTTCATTCTTGTATTACAGTTATTATGGATTCAGAACTTAACATTATAAAGAATTTGGTTGGAAGTTCTTTCCTATTAGCTCTTGAAAAATATTGTGCCACTTCATCTGTCTTCATGATTTTTAAATGAGAAATCCATTTCATTTAATTTTGGATTCCCCTTTAGGTAGTATGTCCTTTCTCTCTGGTTTAAGGGTTCCTTATTTATCTTCAATTTTAAAATTTACATAATGTCTTAGCATGTATTTCTTTGGGCTTACCTGTTTTAGGCTCTCTTGGGTTCTTACATGTGTGGGTTTATGACTTTCAACAAATTTTAGAATGTTTTTGGCCATTTTTTCTTCAAATGTCAACCCCATTCTTTATCCTTTCCTTCCTCATGAAGGAAAGGATATTTGCTATTGTGTTACAGAACTCTAACCCAAGTTTCATTTTATTTTCCAGAATATTTTCTCAGTGTTTTTCAGATTTGGTACGTTCTTCTGTCTTCAGGTTCATTAATTCTGCTTTCTGGGCCTCTCTATTCAACTATTGAGCCCATCTGGTGAGATTTGAATTTCTCCTATTGGCTTTTTCAACTCTGGAAGTTCCATTTGAATTTTTCATAATGTCTTTTTTCCTTACTATTGTTTATTTTCTGTTTCAAGAGAATTTTTAATTGCATATTAGAGCCTTTTTTATAATGATCACTTCATAATATTTGTCAGATAATTCCAAGATATAATGTTGATATCAGTTGATTCTCCTTCCTTATTCAGTTGTAATTTTTATTGTTTTTGTATGAGCAATGTTTTATTGCATTCTGAACATTTGTCTACTATTTAGCAGATTGCTAAGCTTATTTAAAATTTCTATTTTAGCAGCCACTCCCTTTAGTTTTAGCATGTGTTTGGCCTAATTTTGAGGGCTGTGATTCCAATCAGTAGTACTCTTTGGGTCTTCGTTGTTTATTTCGTTTTGCTGGAGCTCCCACTGTCAGATTTTTCTGAACATTTAAGCAGAGGGTTCTGGTGGAATCCATCTGTTGCTCTGCAACAGCCCAGTGATTGCATTTGTCGGGGGGAAAAGAGACTTCTTATACCTTGTCACTTGTTGTGTGTCTCTTTTTCTAGTTCCATCCATCCACTCTAATTCTCTGGGTTGAAGAGGAGGGTATCATCTCATAAGGCTTCCCACACAAGACCACTTTTTGGCAGGAACTTTTTGCTGGTACATCCCATAAGCTTTAATATTTTCTGCCAGGAGTCATAGGCCTGGCAGAAAAAGTCCGTATCTCCTAATTGGCTTTTATCACAGGATTCCCAATCAATTCTCCTTACTATTTGTGTCAGGCTCCCCTTGTGTGGTCCCAGGAACTCCTGTCGGACCTAGGGACAAATGAGCCCACCAGGATGCTTTCAAGTGCTATGTTGGGTATCCAGAAAAGAAGATCCAAGTGAGATCTCTCTGTTGAGAGGAGTGTGTGGCCATGACACTCCTCTAATCCTGGGGTCTCAAGTCATTTTACCTTCTTCTTAATACCTTTTGGAATGATCCTTTAGATTTTTTTTTTCCTTTATAATTGTGTTCAACAGAAAGAAGTTAGGAAAATGAGTCTTAACTATTTTTTCCTGACTGGAAGTTATGACCCAATTCATCTTACGTAGTTTATCTGCAGTGTGACATCAGCAAAAGCTTGGTGGAGCTCTGAATGATAGCATCTAATTTCCTAGGAAGAAATTAGCACTATCCAGCTAGAATAATCCTTCCCAATTCATATTCTCTTTGCTCAATAAAATTCTGCCTCACAGTTCAGCTTTTCCAGAGAAACAGAACGTCAAGAACTCTGTTCTCATCATTTCCCCCACACTTCTATTTCATTCTAGAAAACAAAGTCCATACAAAATGGTCTCTGTAAGATGGAAATCTAAGTCCAGTCAATAATTCTCAATCTACTTCCAGTCTGGTCTTCATAAAATTGTCCTCAAATCAACCAGAGAAAGCAATTAACATAACAAAATAAGCTTTGAGGTATGGATTGAAAGCTCAGTTTGGAAAGGTCATGATTGTGACTATATTTGCCATACTATTAAATTTTCCCTTTTCAATAGTAGCTTAATTCTGGGAAATACACAAGAGTAATGGAAAATGCCATAAAAATAATGGACAATATGTGATATGATCTAGATGTTTACTGCAGGTATAATCCAGTTTCTTGGCTTCAAGATTTTGGACCTGGTTTCCTATTATGTTGGCTCAAAATATTTTGAAAACACCATGTTCTTATGATAGTAGTAATTGGAGTGCAATGGTAGTAATTTAATCTTTGATATTCATGGAGAGTTTTAGAGGGTTTCACTGTCCTGAGTATCATTCAATAGGCACCTCTGAAGTTACTTACATATTGGTATTTTCCTCTGACAGAGTAGTGAGGATTTGGCTGTCTCATAATTTTAGTTACTTTTAAGAACCTGAAGCAATGTATCCCTACTAAGTCCAGAGATAATTGACAAGTCTAAAATTTCAAACAAATTGAACAGCCCTCAAAAATTAGAGCTACAGAAAACTCACTGATAAAATTATAAAATAAGTAGCCTCAAAAAGTGTGACATCCTTGGCTGGGTTGCAGCTCAGTGGCAGAGTGCTTGCCTAGCTTTATTTTATTTTATTTTATTTTTTAAGTTATGAGGGTGGGAGAGGTGCAGTGGTTAGAAAATAATCAGTTCTAAGAATAAGAGTCTCTTTTGTGCACATATTTTCAAATATTGGCATTTTGGAACTCAGAAACTATGTTCCTCCTCTATCAAGCATCCAGGCACATTCTTGGTTTAAAAAAAATCAGTTTAATGATCCTAACAGAAAGTTAAATTTTTGTGGTTATCAGAAAAGTAATAAGGTAATAAAAAGCAATAATACAATAAAATGTTAGACATGTTAAATGAGTGATTTCATAGTTTGCTTTAATTTTCATTTATTTTCAAAGTCAAAACATTGGCTAAATTTAAAATTAACTAAAAACAGTAGAGAATATAATTTAGCACATTCTGGACTGTTCCTAAATTGGTAAAGTTAGGTCCACATGACTCTTCTTGCTGAGATCATCCAGTAGCCAACACAGTTATCAGAGTTGAAGAGAGATATTCAGCCCTTGATTCTGTTTACTTCACCTGCTTTCACTCTTTTGCAAACTAATCATTAAGATTCCATTTTAAATAAATTTATAGCATCTGACTTCCATTATGTTTTAGTTGAAAAGTTTTATTTTACTCAGTTTCCCTCTTCTTTTCAGACATTTTCTAAATCAAACATGAGTAACTTTGGGCAAATAAATTCAGGACCTCACCACAACCTTGTTTCTTATTTCACCTAGGAATTTTAAGATTTACTTCTGTCTCATGAGAAACTTTCAAAATTAAATTTAAAAAATAGAATACTTACTTTTGGTCCTTACAATCACAGATACTGACTTCTATATAGAATAATGTTATCTTCCAGAATTTAAGAATAATTTTTATACTCATTGATATATATATTATTTAATCAATCAATCATTTATAAATGCACATGGACTGCCTGTTACCATGGCATAGCTGGGACAAGGTCCTGGATCCAAAGACAAATAAATAATGCATCTTGACTTCTAAGACCTCGAACTCTAATAAGAGAGTGTAGCCAAATAATCATTGAGGTAATTCATGAAGTATTATTGAAGGACAGAGAGAAAACAGCCCAGTCAGTGTGTGTGGTTGTGTGTGTGTGTGTGTGTGTGTGTGTGTGTGTGTGTGTGTGTGTGTTTAGAATTAGATGTTTAGAAAAGCTTTATAAAAGGCACTTGATCAGAGTTTTGAAGGAAGAGATATTAATGTAAATGGACAGTGAGAAAAGGGAAGTACATTCCAGAAATAGAGGCTCCTGCATACAAAGATGTAGATAGATAGGAGGAAGGAAGTGATCAGTTGGGGAAAACCCATGTTGTTCAACATAGCTAGAGTGGGGAGGTTAAATTCTGAGTATAACATGGGAATAACTGGGTCAGATTCAAGATAGTCTTTCCAATATACTTTTATTGGCCATTCCCACCAAAACTCCAAAGAAATGCTTCTGGTATTTTTCTGGTAAAACTAGTCATCTGGTTTATGCACGAAGCATGCTTTCTTAGACATCACTTAAGACCCTAGACAAAGGTGAGCAGGCTCCAAAAGAAGGTTGTTTTTATTTACTCCATAGATGAAAAGTTTAGAGTGCAAACTTTGAGATGGTAGATTATTTGGAAGATTTTATGGCAAATGTGAAACCTGGTAATTATTTCTTAAATTTAAGAGATTTTTGACCAGGAGGACAACTACTTGAAGATTAGAAGCATTTGGTATGCTTAAAAATGAGAATTTGGGCCAAGTTGAGAAGTAAACAATTTAACACCAGAATGATTCTCAAACATTCATTTAGCAACTCGTCTCTGTGAAAGATGAATATGGAAAAGGACATTTACATTTTTGCTGTTGATGAAATTCAATTGGATCCACAGTAAAGACATAGTGTTTGAGGTACTCTTTAAAATTAGTTCAATTCAAGGGAAGAAAGGATGCAACTGAGTAGCTAATTACTGTTACACAGTGGGACAAAATAAAAACAGAACTATCCTGTAAATTAAGGTATTCTGCCATGTGAGTAAGAGAATAGTTGAATAATATTAAAAATGAACTAAAATTTGACTGGTTTGGACACAATGAGCCAGATGACAAGATATGGGATTTACTTCACTAACTCAGAAATAAGTTTTATATTTTCTAATTTGCCATTGTAAAATGCTGATCTGTCTAAAGATTCTTCAGAGCACCATCTGGTCATAATAAAAATCCCCATGGGGGAAATTGAGAGGAAGAGCTAATAATGGAGATCCTGGTGGGATTAAGTTTCTTTTCTTCTCAATGAAACGTGAAAGATGTATTACCCACAGTTTTTAAAGAACAACTAATAAATATCACAAGTGTGATTTTAGAGCCAGGCTATGCATGAAAGCAAAACTGGAATAAAAGATAAAGTTTTCATATTTTCAAATGGCACTTGAGGTCCTATGATCATTAACTAAGTGTTCTGAATTAAACCCAGGAGAGTACCAAAACACTGACAGAAACAATGCATTTTAACAAACCTTAGGCATTCATTAGACATCATTTAAATTAAAATAATTTTAGTCTTAGATATGGGAAAAAACTCTGAAAAGTACATACTGAGTGAATCAAAGTTTGTGGGGTCTTCTTTTTGTTTAATTAATGATACAAAGATAAGTAACTAATATAATGTTTACAAAATACAAACTTGATTTAAAATGTACAATAACATGTTTGTTATAAAAAGAAGGTCAGGAGCTGGGGATATAGCTCAGTGGTAGAATACTAGTCTGGCACGTGCAGAGCCCTGGGTTTGAGCACCAACACCTCAAACACAAATAAGAAGAAGAAGGTTGGTGGTTCTTGGGAGACACAAAATTACATCTTATGGGTTATTTTCAGTGAGAACAAATATAAGTGCCTAGCTCTAAAACTTTTCTCCATCAAATTGCATTGGTAAATTAAGGCTAATTGTCAGAATTATAATTTGGTTTTAGAATGGAATAAATGTAACCTCTAGAACATATTCTCAACAGTTTATTTCTACAAATATAGCCATGGAAGGAAGCAGCACTGAATCAAACATGATTTCTGCCAGTGAGTTGCCTAGAAGTTACTGAGGACCCTAGACTTCTAAGCAGGCAGCTTAACTGCTGTGGAAAACACAATATGCAGTGGGATCAGTGAGGAGGAACTTTTAACTTCAACATTATGATGCTGTAAAGTTTTCTAAAAGAACAGTAATTTTAAGATACAACTCAAATAGAAAAGCAGTTGATAAAATTTATCACTCAGAATAAAACATTTAGGAAACTCAGAATATAGAAAATGTTTTAACTTAAGAGATATCTTAAAAAGACAAAACAAAAAATAAAACCCCACTTGACCTTGAACACCATACTCAGTGGTATGACAGTAAAACCCTTCCATTTAAAGATAGCAATAGGATAAGCCAGTGTCTTTCGCCACTGCTATTCATCATAGTACTGAAAACCCTGGCCAGTGAAATCAACAGGACAAGTATAAAGACAGGTAAAGGGAAATTGGGAAGGAAGAAACTAAATTGCTGTTACATAAAAATGACATAATTATCAATACTCTTCAGGTTATAAAAGCTAATAATAGAATTCACCACAATGACCGGATACAAGGCTAGTGAACAAAAATTAGTTTATCACTATATACTAATAATACTCATTAGAAAAGGTACTATATATAATACACATGTATGTATATATATATATATATATATATATATACATAAATAAGTCTCAGATACAACATTAAAAAACTGAAAGATACTTATAAGAAATCCCATAATATATGCTTGACATTATGTAATTATACAAATACATAAAAATGTCAAGATATGAAAGAGAAACCTAAAGAAATTGAGAAGTATATATAAATTATAGATGAGAATATTGTAATGATGTCAGTGCTGAGATCTGTCAAGTATTCCTGAACTATCGCAAATTCCATGTAGTTCCAATCAAAATCCACAGGATATTTTTTATCAAATTTTTAAAAACTAGGCTTAATACTTATGTGAAATAGTAAAGGGTCTAGAAAAGTGAAAATAGCTATGAAAAACAGCAAGGTAAAAAGTCATGCTTCATAGACAGGTTTATTTTAAAGTTATAGAAAATAAATTGTGAAATACTGAATCACAGATAAACCAAAATAATACAGAGCTTACAAATGACTTGTACATGGGGGAGGTTGACAGGTAACACCAACAGCATTAGAAACCAATAAAGGTGGATGGGTCATTAAATAAATTGATGGTAAAAGTATTAATTATCCTTTGAATAAACATTAAACTAGATTAGTCCGTTTCTCTGCATGGAAACATCCATTCCTATCTAATTGCATAAATGCAAATATCAAACATTTATAATATTTAAAAGGGCAAATATATCAATATGTACTTTATGTTTCAAAAAGTTAAAACAAAGAATTTTGAATATTTTCATCATATGAAAATAATAATTATCTGTGGAAATAGACATATTTAACCTGATGATTAAAAAATGTATACATGTAGGAAAACATCACATGATACACAATTAATATGTGTACTTTTTATATTTTTATTTTTTAATATCAGAAAATAAATTTAGTTTTAAAAGAAACCAAAAAAAGGGAGAATGGCATTACAGTGTTACGATAGGAAATGTATAGTGTGAGGATAGAAAAAATAAAAAGCACAAATAGTAAGAGGAGAGATATTCTAAAAATCATTGACCTATATATTTTAAAATGTTTAGTTTTATGGTATGTGAATTATATCTTTTTTAAATGTTTAATATATAGGGCAACAGGGGCCAGAGTTATGGCTTAGTGTTAAAGGATTTGCCTAGCATGCGTGAGGCATTGGGTTTGATCCCTGACACCATTTTAAAAAAAGGCATTGTGAGTATTGTGTCCATCCACAACCAAAACAAAAATAAAAAAGTATATATAGGGCAACAGAATTCTTAGATAGAAATAAGAGGGAAAATCCCTGCTTGGAGAAGATACTGGCAATTCTTATGATTTACATAAGATTAGCATCCAGAATACCTCAATAGTAAAATGGGCAATTCATGTACAAAATAGTCATAGGTCAGAATACTGAAGGGCCATAAACATATGGAGGAGGTACCATATGGGTACCTGAAGCATATGAAGCCATTAAAAACCATGAAATGTCTTCTCATCTTCTCACACCCATCAGGCTGGCCACACTTCATAATTCTGATAGCACCAAGCAAGGTGGGAAAAGCTGAAAGGGTTCCCACGCTGCCAAAAGGAGAACATAAAACTTTAAAAACACTTGGAGAGCAATTTGACCCCATCTAGTGAAGCTGAAGATGGCAGTCCTTAGAACTTAGCAGTAGCTCTTCATTACATATTTCCTAGAAATTTCCAAACATGCAGGAGGAGACATTTGTAACATTGGTTGACATATTATTCAGAATAACAAAACACTGAAAGTGACATAAACATGTACCAGAAGAGTGTGGATAAATAAATTACAGTATATTTGTTCCATGGAAGAGGTAGGTGATTAAAATAAATAAGCATATATTAACATGCCATTGTAGTAAATTTTGAAACTGTAATGCTGTGTGAAAAAGAGTGAATTGAGATGAATGTGCACAATATGTAACATAATTCTGTGTATTATTTGTGGAAATGTGCACATAGTGAATGTGCAAGTGTATGAAGGAGAGAAGGGGTACAATTGAATTTCAGGTTGCCCAGGACTGAGGGGTGTCCAGGGATCCGGTGCTACAGCAGGATCCAGTGCTACAACAGGAACAGATGGCCCTGGCAAACTGGGACAAGTTAGTCACCATAGGGAGAAACATAAGGCCACACAGCCTTCAACTCTGTATATTTTATTACTTAAAAAATTGAACAACTGAAGCAAATATTACAGTCATTAACATGCAATAATCTGACTGGGTATGTGGGTTATTTACATGGTCTCTGACTTAAAGATGGTTCCTCATATTATAATTTTACTTCAAGATGTTATGAAAGCAGTATGCATTCAGTAGAAATAGTACTTTGGGTCAGGTGCCGTGACTCACCCTTGTAATCCCATCACCTAGGGAGGCTGAGGCAGGAAGATAGCAAGTTTTAAGCCAGCCTCCGCAATTTAGCAAGACATTGTCTCAAAATAAAAAGGGTTGGCGATGTACCTTAGTTGTAGATCACCCCTGGGTTTAATCCCCAATATATGAAAAAAATATATGAAAGAAGCAGTACTTCAAATTTTGAATTTTGAACTTTCCCAAGCCAGTGATATGCAATAAAAATTCTCATGATGCTGGGCAGGGGCAGCAAGTGCAGCCTTTAGTCAGCCATGCAATCCTAAGTGGAAGCTATTGACACTCAACAGAGTTCTGTGTTTCCAGCATTTGGGGGTTATTGTATTTTGTGATTTTTCCCATCATGCCCATCTGTAAGAATACTTGAGATAATCAACACTTTGTTATAAAATAGGTTTTATATTCGATGATGTCACCCAACTCCAGGCTAATGTTAAGTTTAAGGTAGGTTATTCCAAACTTCAATGTTCTTTTGGTTAGGTATATCAGATACATTTTCAACTTATGATATTTTCAATTTATCATGGGTTTATCTGGATATATATAACATCATTGTTGTGGAGCTTCTATGTTTGTGATGCATTATTTGAAAATCCTTGTTATTAAAAAGAGAATAAAGAAATGGAAAATTTGGATGATGATTGTAATGTAGCCACCTGGACACCTTGTTCATATACAGATTCTGATTTGGTAGGCTGGGGTGGGAACTGAAATCATGCACATTTGAAGTAATATGCAGTGTTTTTCTCTTTTTTTGTCTGATTTATGCAAAGGCACAAGAAATTTTTCTCTGTAAATTTTCTCTGAAATATTTACCTGTAAGGTTTTTTTTAATTCCTCCTCATTCCATAGCAATGATATAGAAACTACAGATTGTGTTTGTCTTTGAGTCGCAGAGAGTTAGTATGTATCAAACAGCTAAGGCTTTTATCTATGGCACTTTCAGATGAAATCCTATTGGATTTTATGAGGTTATCATTGCCCTCCACAATCTTCATTAGTTATGGGTGTGTTCAGCCCAACATTCTGCAGCTGGGAGATGGCTGGGAGACATTGTTCTCTGGGCTGCAGCTGCCCTCCAGCATTCCCCCAATATAAGGGAAGACAAATCACCAAGTGTATGTAAATTTCCCTCCTCAATGCTATCAATAAGACATGTTATCTTCAAAAATTATAAAAGTGAATAGAGTTGCATGGGAGACTATTGCCTTAATAGTCATAGGCTGGCAGATCACACTGCCTTATTGAGAGAGAGCATTCACTGGGAAACATGACAAGAAGTTAAATCATGATCATCAAATTGGCATTTCAATTCTAGTCCCTCTCATTTTAACTTATAATAAAACAGTGTGGGGCTAGGGCTGGGGCTCAACAGTAGTGCACTTGCCTGGCATGTGAGAGGGGTTTGATTCTCAGCACCACATATAAATAAATAAAATGAAGGTCTGTCAACAACTAAATTATATATATATATATATATATATATATATATATATATATATATATATGAAGTGTGATTAGAACATGACAACTGATTCCATTGTACCTTTTCTTCTTTAGTGACATCTAATCTGTATTCCATAAAGACAGTCTTTGAAACCAATAATATATTCATATTATGATTTGACTTGTCTAAACAAATATTTATCCACATGATGAATATTAATTATAGCCCACAAAATCTCAGGGTTTTCATGTTTAAATGCAGGATTGACATACCTTTAAATGATCTGTCATTGGATCATTCAAGTCAACAGACCCTGTATCTTGGATGGTGAGTTGGCAAACAGGCTCCTTTGTGCTCTCAGATGTGGAACATGAACATGAGAGGACCTACCGATAACTTAGGAACTTGGATAAACTGAAAATAATAATATGGCCTGGAAAGTATACTGTCTTGGCAGCATATAGAAAAGAATTTACTCCAGATACTAAGGGCAAGAAAAGACTGTAGCCAAACACAGTGCAAGTCTTCCTAAGAATAACAATCATTTCCTTTCAGCCCATCATGAACTTCTTTCAGGAGCTAGTGGGTAAAGTAGAAAGTACATATAGGTTTACAGGCTAGCCCACTGGTAGCCCACAGCTGTGTAAAACTGCAAAAATTACCAAACCTCCTCATTTGAAGAGACAGAATAATAATACCTAGGCCATAAGTACTATTCTGAAGAATAAACTAATATATTCTAAGCATCTGGGATGGAGAAAGCATTGTAAATAGTAGTGTTCTTCATTCTAACCATTCTTACCATCACCAAACACACATTCTTTTACAATAACTTGTTTATATCTACTGAAAATAATGCCTAAAACCTGGAATATGTGTCCAGATATAAATTGATCTTAAAGTGGACTGGTAAAATTATGAAAACACCCATATGATAAGGCACTGTTCAATTTAGCCATTAGAATAATTTTACCATCAGTTATTAGGATGAAGCTGACATATAGCTAGTTAAGAAAGAGTTTCAGTAAATTCAAATTGCTTTGAAATGTGACTTTTTAAAAGCTGCAGATGTTTAACAGGATAGACACACATTAATAGTATGATTGTCATCAATTTTCTTTATACTTTTATGTACCATAGGTGGGTTTTTTGTTATTGTTGTTATTTTGTTTTCTTTAAGCAAGAAGTGTTGCATTTATAGTTCAACACAGAAAAGATAAAGCTGCCAGGCCTAGTGGCACACACCTGAAACCTCAGCTTTGGAGAGACGGAGGCAGGGAGATCCCAAGTTTGAGGCCTGCCTGGGCAACTTAGAGATACTGTCTCAAAATAAAATGAAAAGAGGGCTGGGGTATAGCTCAGTGGTAGAGCACTTACTTGCCTAACATATGCCTGGGTTCAATTCCTATACCACACCACACCCTCCCCCCAACCAAAGAGAGAGAGAGAGAGAGAGAGAGAGAGAGAGAGAGAGAGAGAGAAGAATAAGTAAAGGAAGGAAAAGAGGAAGGATAAATCCAAACAGGTACAGATAATGATAACTTCACTTTACTCACTTTAGTATTTATGGTGATTATCTTCGAAGAATTACAAGGAACTGGAGATATTTTTCAGTGGTAGATATTTCCCAGCATGCACAAGGCCCTGAGTTTGATACCACTATCACAAAGGGGGAAAAAAGTGTTCTATAAAATACATTCTAACTTTGTTGAGCCACCTTAAGAAGGTTATGAGTGTCTTATCCAATGGTTGCACTCCTGTAATCCCAGTGACTCTGGAGGCTAAAGGAGGATCACACATTTGAGGCCATCCTGGACAATTTGGTGAGACCTTGTCTCAAAGATAAAAAATAATAATAAAAAGAATGGGTTATGCATGTAGCTCACTGGTAAAACAATACTGGCTTCAACCCTCAGTACCCCACTCCCCGCCACCCCAAAATAGAATGTCACAGATGCTGTTCTATTTTCAGGCCCTATATCTGATCGCCACACATGGAAAGCCGGAATTGCCAAACCCAGAAAAAGTTTCACCTGTGTTTCAAGATTTCTTAAGTCAATGCTTGGAAATCAATGTAAAGAAAAGGGGTTAAGCCAAGGAATTATTACAGGTAAATTTGGAAATGATGCCATTTTGGGGAAATGTTGACTCTTTTTTAATATCCAAGAAAAACTTTTCATTTCACTATTCATTGATCACTACCAGTAAGACAGCTGCTACATTTTAGGGTTTCATCTGCCAGGAATAAAAGGTTTAATATGGTGATGGTAAGTTTTTGTATGTTATTAAATACCATATACATTCAATGCTGGTGTAAGTGTATTTATGGACTGTTTGTAGAGTTTTGGAAAGTAGAAAAACTAAATCAGCTCTATTTTCAACTATGAAAGTTATGGACTGATTATGAGGGGTTTGGGCAGGTAGTAAAATACGTATTTTAAGTAAATTGTATTCATAAGTAGTCTTCAAAGCTTAGTTGAAAGAAAATATTTTGCTTCTAAATTGTGCACTTGTTTGCCTCCTCTTTTTGGCAGCACCCATTCCTGACTTTGGCAAAACCATTGTCTAGTTTGACACCTCAAATCCTTGCCGCTCTAGAAGTAATGAAGAGAGAAAATGTTAATGTCATTGAGAAGAATTAATATTCTTTCTCCACTTCCTAAAAAGAAAATTTTAAGCAAATGTAATAAAGTGTTTATTGTTTTAAAAGATGTGTAACTTAAAAGTTGCCATTTTAGCCATGTTAAGTGGACAACTCAGTGGTATTAATTACACTCACAATGTTGTATGACCTTCTGTTTCTAGAACAGTTGTGCCGTGCCAAATAGAAGCTCTGCCACCATTAAGTCATAACTCCCATTCCTCCTCTTCCAGACCCTGACCACCACCATTCTTGTTTTTTTTTTCTTTTATTTGTTCTAATTAGTCATTCATGACTAGAATGCACTTTTGACACTTCGTACATAAATGGAGTATAACATCTCATTTTGTGGATTGGACATGATGTAGAAACATATTGTTCATGTAATGATGTACTATGAACATAGGGTAATAATGTCCAATTCATTCTACTATCCTTTTTACCCCCAAACCTCCTCCCCTCCCTTCACTCTCCTCTACCTAATCCAAAGTACCTCTGTTCTTCCCTAGCCACCCCCTAATTGTAAATTAGTGTCCACATATCAGGGAAAACATTTGGCCTTTGGTTTTCTGGGATTGAATTATTTTGCTTAGCATGGTATTCTACAGATCCATCCATTTACCTGCAAAATGATGATTTTATTCTTCTTTAATGCTGAGTAATATTTCATTGTGTAGTAGATCACATTTTCTTTATCCATTCATCTGTTGAAATACACCTAGGTTGGTTCCATGGTTTAACTAGTTGAGCTGCTATAAACATTGATATGGCTGTGTCACTGTACTATGCTGATTTTTAAGGGTGTTTTTTTTTTTTTTTTTTTGGAATAGACAGGGGAGTGGGATAATTGGGTCAAATGGTTTTCTTAGGAATCTCCATACTGCTTTCCATAATGGTTGCACCAATTTGCAGTCCCACCAACAATTTATGAGTGTGCCTTTTCCCCCATATCCTTGCCAACACTTATTGTTCCTTGTATTCTTCATAATTGCCATGCTGACAGAAATGATAAAACCTTAGAATAGTTTTTTCATTTTTCTAATTGCTAGAGATTAAAGATGTTGAACATTTTTTTCATATATTTGTTGATAAATTTATTTGTTGATAAATTGTATTTGTATTTGTTCTTCCAAGAAGTGTCTGTTCAGTTCCTTAGGCCATTTATTCATTTTGTTATTTGGTGGGATTTTTTTTTTTTTTTAGTTCTTTATATATCCTGGAAATAAATGCTCTGAGTGCACATGGCAAAGATTTTTCTCTCATTCTGTAGGCTCTCTCTTCACATGATTGTTTCATTTGCTGAGAAGAAGCTTTTTAGTTTGAACCCATCCCATGTATTGATTCTTGATTTTAACTTAAGATTCGGGGTTTGTTAAGAAAGTCATATCCTAAGCCGACGTGGTGAAGAATTTGGCCTTATTTTTCTTCTATTAGGTGCAGGGTCTCTGTTCTAGTGCCTGAGTCTTTGATCCACTTTGCGTTCAGTTTTGTGCTTGGAGATGGAATAGGGGTTTAATTTCATTTAGTTATATATAGATTTCCAATTTTCCCAGCACCATTTGTTGAATATGCTATCTTTTCTCCAGTGAATGTTTTGGGTGATTTTGCCTGAGAAAATGTATTTATGTGTTTTTTTTCTGTCTTCTATTCTGTACCATTGGTTTGTGTCTTGTTTTAGTGTCAATATCATACCATTTTGTCACTATAGCTTTGTTGTATAGTTTAAGTTCTGGTTTTGTGATGCTTCCTGCCTTATTCTTCTTGATAAGGATTGTTTGGAATCTTCTGGGTCTTTTATTTTTTCCAAATGAATTTCATTATTGCTTTTTCTAGTCCTATGAAAAGAGTTTTGTTGAGATTTTAATAGGAATTGCATTAAGTGTCTGTAATGCTTTTGATAGTATGGCAATTTTGACAATATCAATTTTGCCTCTTCAGGAGCATGGGAGATCTTTCCATCTTCTAAGTTCTTATTAATTTTATTTAGTGTTCTGTTTTATTGTAGAGGATTTTCACCTCTTTTGTTAGATTGATTCCCAAGGTTGTTTTTTGTTGTTGTTGTTTTGAGGTTATTGTGAATGGGGTAGTGTTTTCCTAATTTCTCTTTCAGTAGATTCATCACTGATATATAGGAATGTGTTTGATCTATGGGTGTTGATTTTATTTCCTGCTACTTTGCTAAACTCATCTATTAGCTCTAGAAGTTTTCTGATAAAATTTTTTGGATCTTCTTAATAATTATATCATTGGCAAATAATGATAGTTTTTTTTTCTTTTCCTATTCAAGAATAACATTGAATAGAAGTGATGACAAATGGCATACTTGTCTTATTCTAGTTCTTAGAGGGAATGCTTTCAATTTTTCTCCATTTAGAATGATGTTGGCCTTCAGTTTAACATAGATAGCCCTTACAATGTTGAGGTATATTTCTACATAGTTTTTCTAGTGTTTTGAGCATGAAGTGGTGCTGTATTGTGTCAAATGCTTTTTGTGCATCTTTTGAGATAATCAATGACTTATGTTTTGAAGTCTATTGATGTGATGAATTACATTTATTGATTGCTGTATGTTGAGTCAACCTTTGCATCCCTGGGATGAACCCCACATGATTATGTTGCACAATATTTTTACTGTGTTTTCATATGCATTTTGCCAGGTTTTTATTGAGAATTTTTACATCTATGTTAATCAGGGATATTGGTCTGAAATTTTCTTTCCTTGATGTGTCTTTGTCTGGTTTTGGAATCAGGGTGATATATGCCTCATAGAATGAGTTTGGAAGGTTCATTCCTTTTGTATTTTCTGGAATAATTTGAGGAGTACTGGTGTTAATTCCTCTTTGAAGGTCTTGTAGAACTCAACTGATAATCCATCTGGTCCTGGGCTTTTCCTTATTAGTAGGCTTTTGATGGTGACTTCTATTTATTCCTTGAAATTGATCTGTTTAAATCATATATATCTTCCTGATTTAGTTAGGGTAGATCAAATGTCTCTAATAATTTGTTGATGTCTTCAAGATTTTCTATTTTATTGGAGTATAGATTTTCAACATTGTTTCTAATTACTTTCTGTATTTCAGTTGTATTCATGGAGATATTTACTTTTTCATTACATATTTTAATATTTTGAATTTTGTCTTTTACTCTTCATTAGAGTGACTATGTGTTTATCAATTGTATTTATTTTTTCAAAGAACCAACTTTTCATTTTGTCAATTTTTTGAATTATTTCATTTGTTTCAGTTTCATCTCTGATTTTTATTTCCATATTCTGCTTTGGTATTGATTTAGTCCTCTTTTTCTAGGGCTTTTAGATGTAGTGTTATGTAATTTATTCATTGACTTTTTAGTTTTAATGAATGAGCTCAATGCAATGAACTTTCTTAGTACTGCCTTCATAGTGTCTCAGATATTTTGACATATTGTGTTTCTGTTCTCATTTACCTCTAAGTATTTTTTAAATTTCATCCTTGATTTATTCTGCTTTTCATTCATCATTAAATTGTGTATTATTTAGTTTCCAGGTGTTAGAGTAGCTTTTTATTTTATCATTTATTTCTAATTTCATTCCATTGTGATCTGAAAGAATGCAAGGTATTATCTCCAATTTTTTTGTATTTACTATGAGTTGCTTTGTATCATAAGATAATCATCTATTTTAGAGAAGGCTCTGAGAAGAAAGTGTATTTGCTTATTGATGATGAAATATTCTATTTATATCTATTAAGTCTAAATTATTGATTGTATTATTTTGTCATTTCTTAGTTTTTGTTTGAAAGATATGTCCAATAATGACAGGGTGTGCTAAAATTAACTAGTGTTATTGTTTGTGGTCTATTTGATTCTTGAAATTGAGAAAGATCTGATGTACATGGATGCTCCATTGTTTGGGGAAGATATATTCATGATTGTCTTGCTGTTGTATAATTCCCTTAAGCAGCATGTAATTTTCTTCTTTTTCCTGATTAACGTTGGCTTAAAGTTAACTATCTGATATAAAAATGGAAACCCCTGCTTGTTTAGGTGATCCAATTCAGTGACATGTTTTTTCTCATCCCTTCTCCTACAATATGTGGATGCCTTTGCCTATATGGTGAGTTTCTTGGAGACAACATGTTTCTTGTTCTTGTTTTTTCATCTTATCTGTCAGTGTCTTTTGATTGATGAATTTATGCCACTAACATTCAAGATTTTATTGAGATATGATTTGTATTCCCAGTCATTTTGGTTTTTTAATTTGGCTTAGATTCTCCTTTGATTATTCCTTTAGTGTGTAGTTCCTTTCTTTGCTGGTTTTCTGTTTTTGTCTTTTTTTCATTTTATCCTCATGAAATATTGTGTTGAGAATATTCTGTAGTGCAGAATTTCTAGTTGTGAATTCTTTTAACTTCTGTCATGGAAGGCTTTTATTTCATTTTCAAATCTGAAGCTTATTTTTGCTGGATATAAAATTCTCGCTTGGAATACATTTTCTTTCAGAACTTGGTATATGTTTTCCCAGTACCTCCTAGCTTTGAGAGTCTAAGTTGAGAAATCAGCTGAGATCTGAATTGGTTTCCCTCATATATAATCTGACAGTTTTCTCTCGTGGCCCTTAAAATTCCTTATTCTGTATGCTAGGCATTTTCATAATAGTGTCACTTGTTGTGGGTCTGTTGTCATTTTGTACATTTGGTGTCCTGTGTGCCGCTTGTATTTGATTTTCCATTTCATTCTTTGGGTTTGAGAAGTTTCTGATATTATTTCATTGAAAAGATTGTGCATTCCTATTTGTTTCTCCATGCATTCCTCTATCCTGATAAATCTTAAATATGGTCTTTTCATGTTATCCCATAACTGTTGGAAGTTCTGTTCATGACTTTTATTACCATCATCTGTGTTCAACTTTCACAACTTTATATATTTTGTCTTCATTGTCTGAGGTTCCGTTTTCCAAGTAGTCTAGTCTGTTGGTAATATTTTCCATTGTATTTTTAATTTGGTTTACCGATTCCTTTATTTTTAGGATTTTTTTATTTTTTTCATAATAACTCTTTATTGTGATCTTTCACCTCCTGAAATTTATCTCCAGTTTCACTTTTTACATCATCCTTTATGTCATGGATCAGTTTATACATTCTGAACAACTCCTCTGATATTTCTTCTACTGTGTTGTCAATGGATTCTATTATTGGAGCATCTTGGTTTGTTTGGGGTTCTTGGTTCCATTATTTTTTCATGTTGTTCATGTGTCTTCTCATCTAGCAGTGTGGATTTGAGGCATTATAGTTTCTACCCTGTAGATTTATATTGTCCCTTGAGGTTTCCAGTGCCTCACCTTTAAGGGAGAGATCAATTTTTTTAGCACCCAATGCAAATCAAATATCTCTTAAGAAATTTACAGTTTTATCACAACATAAACGAGGTGTTCAATAAATGTCTGCAATATAAGCAGTAGGTTTGCAAAAGTATTTACAATTTCTGATGGTAGACAAAGAACAGAAGTGGTGTGGGATGTGATGTTTATGAGATAGGATGAGAATAGACAGAAGTATAAGATTGTAGAAAGAGGAATCAAGAAGTTGGCTGTTAGCAGAAGAGATGGAGAATCCAGAGAAACAGATACATGAGAGGAAAATATAAAGCAAAAAATAAACATTTAAAAATAAGAAAAATAAAAATAAAATATAAAAAAGATAAAATACACAATACTGAAATATACTATTCAGACATCCAGGTCCTCAATAACCTGATGCATTAAAAAATACTTGATTCAAAATGGTAATTATGTGAGCACAGAAAAAGAAATCTTCAAGGAAAATTGAATAATTGTTCCTGTTGGAGTACAAAAGCTTCTCAGCCAATAGGTGGGGTTGTCTGGAGTTTGCTGGTAGATCCACCTTCAGGATGGTGAAGTTTGCTAGGGTGGGTTAGTCCTGGAGGCAAAACTAATAAACTCTGGGCATAGCAATTGCTGGTCCATGTTGGAAGACTGCACCTTAGGAATCTCCTTTGTGTTCAACTCAGTGATGTAGGAGCCTGATCTTAGCCCCTTAAGTCACCAGTGGACCCCATAATTGCTGGTCAGTGATTTAGTTTCCAAAGTCAATCTCTCAGGCCCCTACCCTTTTGAATTCCTGATTAGGCACCTCTCTTCCCATTGGTCCTGATGGCTGAGCACCAGGACCTGTGTGCCTGTCTTGGAGCCTGGTTCTGTACTGGGTACATCAGGACCAGGTGGTGAAAGCTGTGGCTAGCCACATAGCTGCAAGCACTGGGCTGGGTTGGTGGACCAGCAGGGGTTGAGATATGGTTATTGGGAGGCTATAGGGCTCTATTAATTGCTAAACCTAGCAGAACCAGGAGATCAGTGGATGATGAACTGGGGAGGGAATCAGGACCCCGCTGGTGTCACATCCCAGCCTAGGGAACCCAGTGGGTGCTGGACCAGTTGGCTGAGCAAGCCAAGGGCAAGATGCCCTCATAGCCTCTTCCAGCCTTCCAAACTGCTGAAGCCAGTCCTGTCAAACCCCCCCCCCCCCATGCAATTCAGGACTTAGAGCCTCTGAAGCAAGATGGTGGCTATTGGCACACCTAGCAGGACAACCTCAAGTGTAGCCAAACCTGTAGGTACCTTGATGATGGAGGTCCAGAGCCTGGCTACTGTTCCTAGGTGGTAGAGGCTGTGTCCTGTGATGGTGGCAGTGGTGGCAAACCTTCAGGTATCTTGATATTTGACCTCCAGGCCCTGGCTGGTGTCCTAATCTAGAGGCTGCTGCATCTCTAGATGGCAGTGCAGCAGCAGAGATGTCCCAAGGTGGAGATGACCATGTTCCCAGATGAGGCAGCAGTGAAGAGCACCACAATGATGGTAGGCAGTCTCCTTAGGAGATGGGGCTCTGTGCAGCAGGTTGCACTTCAACAACTTAATTTTTAAAGAGTATTTTCCAAGATACCAAAGTCACTCAAAAGGATGACCAAATTCCTATTACTTTAATAATTGTTATGCATCCTTTTGAAAACCTGACTTATTGTACCTGCCAATATATTCCTGCCCCAGTTTACTGTTCATGAAAATTCGGACATTTCACTCCTATAGAATTCCAAGAAAAATTTCTTATACTACTGACAGAATCTTTATTTATTAGCTGGCTTGAAAATCCTATTTGTTTCTTCTTTCTTAATCTACTCCTGGCATCAAGGTTCTTGGTTTGCGTTTGCCATAAAACAAACTCTGAGGTGGGGATTTTTGTGCAAAAAGATTGCCAGAAGAATCTTTTGGAGAATGAGGGGTCTGAATTTTCGCAAGGGGAGAGTTGCAATGCAAAGCCATTAACCAAGCTTCACTCAAATTCCCTGGAAGCTCTAGACCTATGATGGTCCTTCTTGGTTATTTCCTTTGAAACAAGGGAGTCAGCAGCTAACCATTGGCTGTGATCTGCCTCTGGAGAATAGGCATGATCTTACATCAAACAGGTATATTAAGGTGAGGGAAATTTTGAAAGAAAAATCTAGCCATAATCATTAGTAATTAACATCCCAGAAGCTGAAAGAATAAGCTTTAATTCCTGAATGGGGATCTGAGTATGTCACCACAGCATGCATTGCATTCAGGCTAGACTCTGAGCTTCTTCTATGTCAGACTATATAACTTGGTTCATCTTTGCATGCTCCATGCCTAGAAAAATGTCTGGCTCTTCGTAGGAGTCCAACATCTTCTTGCTGTATAATATAGGCTAGGATTTATTAACAGACTAAGGTAGCTGTTTGTTAGTCAAAATTTTAAAGCAATTACTTATCACTTATAGTTTATATAACAGAAAACTTTTTAAAATTACTTTGAATTTTGAGTCTAAACATTGTTTTTAATTTATTGTCTCAATTCATACTTGTTGATTACTTTAGTATGTTGTAGGCATTATAAAACACCTCAAGGCAAATTATTTCTCTTAATGGAATATATATTTTAATAAGGAAATTTGAAATTTAAAATCTCATTTTAATAAGGAAAACACCTAGCACTTTACTGTTTTTTTCCCCTTTTCTACAGTCTGACATGAAAAAATAAAAAAGAAAATTGACCTTATACTATTGGAGTCTGCACTAACCATTATAATAATAATCCCTTGCTTTTGAATGGCTACAATTTGTTCTATAGAGGATAGGAATGATAATTTTAGTAGTAGTCACTCCCACCTATGTGTTTAGAGCTTTCATTGTATTTGAGGTTGAATGAAGACTAGAAATAGAAATAACAACCGTTAAAATAGACAATGAGATTAAATTAGGACATTTCTATTGTCATTTTCAGTCACAGTTTGTACCAATAAAAGTCTCTAAGCAATATGTTCTTTCTGAGAAAGGAAACTTCTTTTTGTAACCCTTATTCTATGAGTGACAACTAAACTTTTTTGGATATTTATAATCAAACCAATCTTGGGTGTTAGTTCACCTGTGTCTGTTGCAGAGAACTCTGTCATATCATTGTCCAAACTGACAACAGGCTACTAATTATATGATGACTTTCATCAAACACCACCTTGGTGTTTCTGACTGATTTATCTCCCAAACTACCTAGATTGAAAAGATGTGCACTTTCCAGCTCTTCAATGTAAGAATTGTTTATTTTTTTTAAACAACACTATTTATTGCTTCAGTGAATGGGTAGCATACTAGCTCTTTCTTATAGATTTTTATTAGAGTAAATTCAGTTAGAAATAAGCAAGGCCATGAATATCTCAATATATCTCTTAGCCAAGTTTTTCTATCCTTCTGAAACATGTTAAAAGAAAAACTATCACTTTTATTCACTGAAATACTAAAGTGAATTAAGAACATATTTTAGGTGACACCAATGTAGAAAGCAAAACAAGTGGCCTTTGGCCAAGGTGTCCTAAGTTTGTGTTGAAAGAGCCACGTGAGGCAGCAGAATGTGTTCCCAGAGTGGGAGATCTACAGTAACTCCATTTGTGAAATAATGACTTAAGAATATATTGATTTATGATTAATTGAATGACTAAATTTAAAATTGTCTTTCTTATATCTTAGAATTCTAGATTATTTCTTCCTACCTTTCATTATTGACCTTTTCCTGAAATTGATACTGTAAATACAAAAGTTAAAATTTTGTTTCATTCAATAATTTTAGTTTAGTTATTATGGTGTTTCTGGGAATCTGTAAGGCATTTGAGGATTAAAAATGAAAATTTTTGTTAAAATTGCTGCTTTGGAAAAGACTGGAGTTGTATTTAACCTATAAAAATAAAAAAAAAATGCAACTAAAAAACAAGAAAACAAGAGTTTATTCATCTGTTATTCCTAGTTTGCTGTCCCTTCTTGCTTTCTTTTGTTTTATTTTTAATCTAAATTTAGCAATAGAAAGAGTCCTACTATGAATATTTAATCTATGTTTTCTCTTTTTACCTATGTAAATTATTGATCTAGATGAGTGATTTTCCAATTTTAATGAGCATGAGCCTCAGTTAGGGCTCTTGCTAAAATACAGCTTGCGGGTTAGTGCATCTGGAACTAAGAATGGTCATTTTTCACAAATTTCCTATGAGGCCAATACTGCTAATTCATGGAAATTGGTTTTGGTGGAAAGGTCTACTTGCTGTGACCTCCCATTGACAAATTATAATATGGAAATCTAAGAACTGGGAATGTAGCTCAGTGGTAGAACACACAACTAACAGATGTGAAGCTCTGGGTTCAATCCCTTGTACTATTGGCAGGCAGGAGAGGGTAGAGATCTAAATAACGTGCTGTTAAGAATTAAGCCATTGATGAAACATCATATTTAAGCTTAGTAAAGAAAAAAGAAAGTAGGAAAATTGTTCCAAAAGATTGGGTAAATTATATGTTTGAGTAAATGTGTAAATTAGAAGGACATATTGAAGATTAACAAAAGTTCTAGCCAAGCTCTCTCACATGAGGTCAGTCTTGACACTGATTTCAGTTCTTAAAAATGGCAAGCATGGGGCATGGACATCTTTGCTGGTGTCACTCTGACATTCTTTTGAATGTTCTTAATGATAGCTGGAAGTTCATAATAGAAACATGGTGTTAAACAGGGGGAGTTAGAATGAAACTACCTCTTCTAAGTCTAGAGAGAAATACCAATGTTCAGACAAATCTAAGTGTATTTATTGTTCAAATGCTGCTATAAGTTACCCTTCTCCGGGGATATCACTTTATCTGTGAGTATCATTTTCTAATTTGAAATATGGAAGTAATATTGGATATTCTCAAAAATCCTTTTCAACTTTAATGGCTTATGATTATTATGATTCCTATATAGACAATATTCCTGGACAAGTTGAACAGTCCACTGGCTGAACTCATAATTTCTTTCCTTAGCTGTAAAAATTGATGCCAGCCTATACCTACAAATGGCAAACTATCATTAGTTTCTTTTCTTTCCAATTTTCTTTTAGATTCCAAAGATACATTTTTATTATCCAGGAAAAAAAAATCAAAAAACAAAACTGATTCTCTTTCTCCATCATTTTCCTTCCAAAATCACTTACCAAATGAGTCTCAAATTGCTTTTGGCATTAGCAAGATGTTAATACTTAAGATCAACCTCACTTCAGAGATCAAATTCACTCCTGAGCTTCTAGTGATAGTAACGAAACACAGGTCATCTCTTAGGGCTTTTTAGAAGAAAAATTAGTATCATGAATATTTTAGTTTAGTAACAAATATGTCAAAGATAGGAATAATAATAGTCTTACATAAATTAAAATATAGATATAATTAAAATGTCCTAAATGACATAATTACAACAAAAATTAAGAAACCTTTTAAATTGATGGTTCAGTTCACACAGATACATATGTTACTTTCTGTTTAGTGATTTAAAACTGTAAAACTCATATGTTTGAAATACAAGTAAATCTTAAAAGACTAGTCTATGACAAAACATCTGAGATAAACAACTTAAAAACAGGTCAGATTTATTTCGGCTCATAGTTTTGGAGGTTTTAGTCCTTGTTCACTTGGCACCATTGTTTTGGGGCCTGTAGTGAGGCAGAATATCATGCTGAGAAGCATATGGTGAAACAAAGATGGCTCACACAGGGCAGCTGGGAAGCAAGTAAAAGGAAGGGCTGGGGTCCCTATATCACTTTCTAGACAGTATCCCAACTGAGCTAACTTCCTTCCACTAGGCTCCACCTTATAAATTTTCTACCACCTCTCAATAGCTCCATCAACTACACATGATCCTTCCAAGGGACATTTAGGATCCAAATCATACCAATACTTGAGGTTGCAGAAATATCGTTATATAGAGTAAAGCAATGTTTGGGTATAATGAAGAGATACGTTCTGCCTGAGTAGAATAGATAAATGATAGAAACTCTCACATTAATGCAAGATACAAACATGGAAGTGGGTTTGGAAATGGCAACTAGGGATTAAACCAGCAGGCATGACCTTGTTGCTAATATCATGTAACAATTAAATTTTTATTCTAACTTCAATTTTAAGAAAGATCTAAAGATTTAACTAATATCGAATGTGCTGTAATGGGACTATAATAAACATTCTATAATAATGAGCTATACATATGTAATAATATAGAATATATACATTATATTTGAATATATAAGAGCCCTAAAATAATAATCTAAAGTCACCCCAAACCAAGATATTAAATCATATCTGACAAAACCAATGCCACACTGAGAATTATTTCCATGCTCATAGTAAATTTCATTATTTATACTTTGTAAAAATTTTTATATTCCAGGATTTGAACTGTCTTTTTTTAAAAAAGTATGTAAATAACCACAACAATTAGAAGTTATACTCCATGTACAGAATATGTCAAAATACATTTTACTGTCGTGTATAACTGAAAATAACAAGTAAAAACTTTTAAAAAGCATTCAAATTATTTTAAAATAAGGGTGAAACTTAAGACATTCAAGGCATTTAAGGAAAGAGGTGATACTAAATAGTGATTTTAAAAATATCATACAGGGTAGTCCTGTGAGGCCCAAGCTACTGGTAAAGAAAAGTACAAGTAAGATCAAATAGGTTGGAACACATGTGTGTTTCAACAGTACTAAAGTAGACATTTTTATGACACCAAATTATATAAATTTAACATGCAGTTCTCTTTATGAATAAATAGAAGAATAGCATTATAGCATATTCTTTAAATTCTTTTCATCAAAAATTATTGGTTTCTGATTCCAATTTTAGTAAGAGCTAACTAGAATTCAAGTTGAGTTTGAGCTCTTTGATGAGTGCTAATTTATCCACATTATTTCCTTACTTGGAAATATCTGCAAACTCCATTCTTTGGCAAGACCGTGCATTGGCAGCAGCACTCAAGAAACCATATGTGGAGAACACATTGACAGTCTTTCACACAAACTGCCATACACAGTCTTTCCGCAGACCCGTGTATGGTGACTCAAAGAACAAAAATGTCAAATTATTGCTTTAAAACCTTAAGAATTGAGATAATTTTGTAATTGCTTATAAATTTTCTACCACCTCTTAATAGCTCCATCAACTACACAGGCCTAGAGACTGTGAAAAAAAAAATCTGCAGACACAGTGAGGCAATGAATAAATGCTGAATGCACATGAAGGACAGGAAGTCCTCAGTCATTATTACTTTGCTCTAAGACCTTGCATCCATGACTGATGGGGAACAGATACACAGTTATCTACCCAAAATACCTTTACTTGATTCCTGGAAAGACATCCAAGGTCTGAGTCCCTGAGGCTTGTCCAAGTATGGAAAAACACCCCATTCCTACTTTGCAAGCTATCTTAGAGTTCTCCTGTCCCTTGGGATAGAATGCAGACCTTGGTGGGCTGAAAGCTGATAGTTTAAAGATCAAGAGATGGTTTTATTCTACTAGATAAGCCAGAATGCTCACAGCAGTCCTAGAAAGTAGAGCAAGGAAAATATTTCAGAAAGTGACTGAGTTTTAAATCTGAGTGGGGTAACCAAGAATCATTAACTTAATAAAGTTTTCTATAAGCATTCTTGTTTTCATCATCAGACAGAATAGAGGCTCAAAATTTTTCAAAAGGAAATAAAGTTAAATTTCAACATATTTCAAATGTGTGCCTATTAAATGCTATACCCTACAAGGACATAAAGTGAAGTCAGTAACAATGCAGGTAAGAGCTAGTTGTTTTGCCTGTTACTGGATTTGTTTGACATCCTGTGGCATTAGTTCAAAAAGCAGACCTAATGGAAATATGGCCAACCATCAGAATATTTCCAGGCTAAAGATAAATTATATTGTCTTGTCCAATTGGAGTTTCTCTGCTCCATTAATGCCATAAGAGGGACAACATTACATCTGTTTGTATGGCACAGAAGGCAGTTGGACATTTGGTGTGCAGAATGTTATAGTTGGAGATATTAAGGCAAAGAACTGCTAAAGGACCCTGTTCTAGACCCTAAATATGTAACCTAAAGCTCCTAAAACTTACTGAACACTATGTTTTATATTTGATCACCTTCTAGTTAAAATGTGTTCACTGTCTCATCCATCAGCATAATACTAGATTTCAATTGTGTATTTTCCAAAGATTTGTAGAAAAAATTTATACCGTATATTCAATGAACAGGGTTAGTTCTATATAGGGCATTAAGACAAAAACTTATCTTTGGTAAGTTTTGCATCTACCTAAGATTACAAAATAATACATACCTTTAATTGAAATAACTTTTAAAATTGTTTAGGAAAGTTTTTGTCTAGTCTTTCTAGGTTTAGGAAAACTTGTCAGCTAATTCCATGTCATGAATTGAATGAAAACATTGTTTAATATGTTTGTTTTTTTCAGAAAAGAAAACAATACTTTGCTGAGAATATTTTAGTCTACATTTCTAAATAATAAATACATTGATTTTGCTGAAAAATCAATCAGGTTTTAGTATAAATTACATCCTAAAAATAGAACAAAGAATTGAACAACTTTCGGTTTTTCATCCCTCTATACCAATGATTGAAGCTTTTAATGTGACAAGGCTACGAGGAATATCTCATCACCCATATTGAATAGAAGATATCTTTGCTGGATTATTTTTAGTGTTTGAAATTAATGGCTTTCTATACATCAATGTTTGTACCAATTACAGATATAATGATACTTTCATTATATAACTATTCAAAAGTCACCCTCGAGTGCAGTTGTATTTTATAATTCTAATTCTGATTATTGCTACTTGTTAGGTATTAAACTATCATCGTGGGAGATCTACTCTCTTTCAATGTTGTTTTCCAAGAGACTCCTGGTATAATTGCTCTTGGTATCAGTAAAGGAGGCTTTATGTCAGTCTTGTGCCCTCAGACCTCTTTACAGTCTGTCTCATTACCTTCTGCATCAAATATGTAGTTGTTTTTTGCTTCCATCATGGGCATCGCTAACCACCCTGCTGAGTTATGCTCAAGCTAAAATTTGAAAGTCACTCCTGGTGATTTCTTTAACCCTCCACAATATTGATACGAATCTTGTTCTTTCTAATTCCTAAATATTTCCTCACCCTAACTCTTGTTTGCTATCTCCTGCCCTAATTCATTTACCCATCAATGCTCAGCTGGATTTTTGCAATATCATTGTGATTATTCTGAGTGTTACCAAAGTGACTTTTCCAATAAGCAAATCTGATAATATTACCACCCTTGTCTTTATACATTTTTGCTGTCATGAAAATAACCAAGATTTGGTAAACTATAAAGAACAGATATTTACTCTACATGGTCCTTTTTTTAATTTGTTCTTTTTTAGTTGTATATGACAGTAGAATCTCTTCTGATATATTTATACAAGCATGGAATATATCATATTCTAATTAGGATCCCAGTCTTGTGGATGTACATGATGGTGAGATTCACTGTGAGATAATCATAAATGTACATAGAAACGTATGTCAGATTCATTCCATTGTCTGTCCTATTCTTATCCCCCATATTTTCCCTTCATTCCCCTTGTCTAATCCACTGTCAGATGTGTCGTCTGATGAAGGACTGTTCCTCATAGATGATACCATCTAGGTGTCCTCACATAACAAAAGGAGAGGAAAAGATAAAGGAGGTGAAAATTGTGTCTTTACAAGGTGAAAAGGAGAAAGAGCAAACCTACTTCCTCAAATATCTTCATAAAGGTCCTATGTTTGTCAGTGTTTCATTACTGTGACCAAAATACTGACAAGAACAACTTAGAAGAGGAAAAGTTTGTTTGGGGTTCATGGTTTCAGAGATTCATTCCATAGTCAGCAGACTCCTTTACTCTGTGCCCAAAGCAAGGAAAGGCATAATAATGGAAGGGCATGGAAAATAAGTGCTGCCTCATTCATGATGGCCAGGAAACAGAAAAGGGAAGATGTACCTTTTCAGAGCACCTTCCCAGTGATCCACTTCCTCCAGCCATGTCCTGCCTGCCTACAGTCACAACACAATTAATCCATTCAAACTAGAATGGACTAATTAGGTCATAGTTCTCATAATCTAATTATGTCACCTCTGAGTGTTCCTGCATTAACAAGAGCTTTTAAGGAAAACCTTCTATCTAAACCATAATAGGCCCTAATCCATTTATGAGAGTAATCTTCTTAATTCATTCACCTGCCAGAAGATCCTACCTCTTAATAGCACCTAAGTGAGGATTAAGTTTTCACATGAATTTTGGAGGAAATGCACATTTAACCCATGGCACCTCTGCTTTGAACAGTATGTACTTTCCCATTGTCTCATTGTGTTGTGTTCTATTTGCCCTTTAGACTCCAGCCATCCTAAATTCCCTGATGACCCTATGCCCTCTTATAATTTTTTGACTTTGCATGATGTTTTCATTGTGAAATTCATACTTCAATTTTTATACATGATTTAGATCTTAATTTACCTGTTCTATGAAGTTTTCTCCAAATCCCTTAGCTAAAGTGTTTCTTTTTCTATGTCATCATTACAATTCCTGTCCAACAATTATTATATTCATTATAGATTTGTTTCCTTTATTACCTCCCAACATCTCCAATTTATATGTGAAAAAAAATGACAATTGGCAAGATTATATAACTTGCGAAGGCCACCTACCTTGGCAGTAGTAGATTAAAAATGGGAATCCAGATGACCTACTTTAAAGAATCAGGGGGTTAACTCACTGGTAATGTCAAAGCCCTGTCATTCAAAATGGCAATGATTGTCACCAAATGCCATCTGATCTGCTTTCTAAAGGGCAGGCAGACTAAATATTTTTTCTAATTTTGTCAATAGGAAGAGATCTGGGGTTGAAAACGGCTTTCTATTGAAAGCCAAACTCATGGATCTGTTTAAAGACATTTCCCAAGTTTTTCCTAAAAACTTTTCTTCCTCAAAATAAAAAAAACCTCTTGGGCTTTTTTTTCCCCACTGAATGTCTTCTATGTTTATATCAACCATCATAAATCTCTCCTCTGTCCTATAGTTTCCTTTCCTATTCCCCTAACTCAAGGACTGTTCTGAACATCATTTCCATCAGTCTTACTCAAATTATTCTGCCAATTAATTGTAAAAAAGATGTGACCTAAAGTGTCAGTTTTCTAGAATTTGCATAACAATAAGAAACCCTTGAAAATAAATAAATAAATAGATAGGTAAACTTAAAAACTTTAAGTGTCTTGAGGAATGAGAGGTTGTGGATTTTGAAAGGAACATACTGTCCAGAATTTGTCTCAAATCACAATTAGATAAAGTTCTTCCTAAATTAAACTGGTCTTGCTTAGGAAATTAGTTTTTAATCCTGAAAAATTTACTGCTAGTGTATAGAAATAAAAATATAAGATGCTCTTCCAATATTTTATTCATGCTAAATATCACTCATTTGTGTTTGAGAGGTTCCTATTCTAAAGATTCCTAGGAATTCACTTCTACTTCAGAGTCAAGAGGAAATAAAAATGAAATGACTTACTGTGATCCAAAGAGGTTCAAATGCTCTTCATAAGTCTTTTCTCTTCACTCCATTTTACTTCATTGATTTGTCTACTAGGATCTCATCTTCCATTAAATTCACACTACTAATAAAGAATTCCTCATATGTTGTCTTCTTGCATTTTCAACTAATTTTTACATCATGTATAATCTATTAGTAATTAACAAAAAAAAAATGTTCTTGGTGTTTTGACAAACAAGTTTCATTTTATTTGCCCATTAAACAGACTGAAGATAGTAATATTTTATTTTTGCAATACTAAGAAATTTAGGACTATAAAAAGTGACACATAAAGGACTTTTTCCCCAAATCTTGAAACATGTTTAAGAATTTGTGAAAAGAAGTAAATATTTTCAAGCTATAAAATATTCTTTATACATTATAATTTGAAAGAGCACTGTTTAATGGCAATGACAATAATAATCTAATAATTTTAAGTTTACTTGAGAAATATATCTTTAATAATATGATTTTATGATATAAATGATAAAATATAAGCATAAATCATTGTTCTGTCACACAGAATTTAGAGTTGTTGTTTTGTTTGAGTTTTTAAGATACAGGGCGGAAAAAATAAAGATGAGTGGAAAAGAAGAAGAGAGACAGAACAGGAATGCAATTATAAAATCTAGCCCCTTCTCCCATGGGCTACGTGAAATTGGCTGAAAATTTCCATACAATCTTCACTCTACCCATTAAATTGAAACATTAAACTCTCTCTGGGATATCAGGGGATGGAGACACAAAGTGGCCATATTTCATGATGTATACATTGATCTGGGAGAGGAGATGTCATATGAGATAATGACATTTTCCTTCAAGTGGATGGTAAGATGGAAAAATCAGACTGCTAACAAAAGGCTAGTATTAATGGTATCAGAGGTCTCCTTACCTCTACTTTATTAGCATCCAACTACTCATTGTTAATGAAATAAATGCCAAATTGCACATTCTGTTTATAACTGCTTTTTCCTTTAAGATGAGATACTTTTTGTCATCTTATGAATTAATCTTATAATAAGCCTTCAAAACTCTGCTTAAAAACCACATCTACAAAGATTTCTACTACCACTATTTTTGCATGTTGTCTCTTCTAAATAATGTAGTATAGGTTTTTGAGGACAATGGTTGTTGCTTTATTCCATCTTTGTACCTGAAGAATGTGCTCTATAAAAATATTTATGGTATGCATACATTTTAAGAACTACAACATATTTTTTGTTTCACTGAAAATTAGTTTTAACATTTCTAACAAAATGTTCAATGAGTTACCTGTGTGTGACTTTGACCCAAGTAACTTGAACAAGTTCTCTTGAAACAAATATTACATATTTCATTGAAATGCTGCTTACTCTAAAATGGCATTTCCTATTTTTTTCTTTGAGTTTAAAGAGCTGCTCAATTGAAACAACTAATCAAATACTTTATATATTGTTATTAGAAGCAGATCTTTTGTTTTCCCTTGGATCACTCCTGAAGTTAAAATGATGTAGAACTAGTATTTTTTTTGCACTGTCATGAAGGTGGGTGTTTTCCTTTTATTGTTGTTATTCTTATTTTTGTCAGTATGAAAGATAAAACTTCTTTTTATTCTGCAGTTTGCAAGATATACTGTTGAAGTATATCCATACTTCTATTTGCATAAGTACAGCAATTTCTGCTATTCAATTAACATCTCCTTAAATTGACTCTTTCTGTTGGGCAATTGTAAAAATGCCACTAATGAAGTTTCTAATGAGAGACCAATGGAGACTGAGAGAGAGGGGAGGGGCTTGTGGATAACAATGGTATCTGCATAAACTTCTTTCTCAGTCTCCATATTTCTTCTTGATTTGGTTGACTATTGAATAAAAAACACCAATCCTAGGTTACATGCTGCTAGAGAATCTGCTCACTAATTTATAATAATAAATAATAATAAATGTAATATTCTAAAATAATTTGATGCCCACAAAGTATTAGTGATTTTAAACCAACTTAAAATGAGGCACATTACCTTTTTTATCCATTATGAAGAATATTTATTATGTGTCTAGCTGGATAATATGATATAGTAATCTACCTTTGTCAGGCATTAATCTTACATGCTCAGCCTCCCTCAGAGCTCACCCTTCTAGAATCTGAATAGAGGGTTGACCTTTATAATAATCACAGCATTCACTTCAACAGAGTGAGATGGCTTTAAGATTATGGATTTTCTGGTTTGAGAGATCACTTTAGTTTTTTGATTGCTCAGCTGATTGATAACCTGAGCAGTCAATGCTATGTGAATGAAAGCATATAGAGGTTAAAGGTTTCACATGGGAAATCCTTAGGTGCTGGTGTGACGGAATCATAGGTTCTATAAAGGTAGGAGCTATAGTCTTTTTTATTCAGTATAGCATGTCTAATATTTAGTCTATATGGACAAATATAAAAAAATAAAGATGGGAAAATTAATTATTGTAATCTGGTTTTTAAAAAGACCCAAATTAAACTTAGTCATGTGTTGTGGTTTGGATATGAAGTGTCCCTGTAAAGCTCCTGTGTTAATGCAGGAATATTTGTAAGTGAAATGATAGGATTGTGACAGTCCTAACCCTATCAGGCTATCCTAGTTTGAATGGACAAGGTGGAAACTGTAGGAGTGTGGCTGGAGGAGATGGGTCACTGGAGACTGCCCTCAAAGCATTTGTTTTCCCTGTGCCCTTTTTCCCTTTCTCCCTCTCTGGGCTTTCTGGCCACCTTGAGCAGAGCAGCACTTCTCTATCATGTCTTCTGCCATGATGTTCTGCTTCACCTTGAGCCCAGAGCAATGCCATCAGTGCACCATGGACTAAACCTCTGAGACAGGGAGCCAAAATACCTGCTTCTCTAAGGTTTTCTTCTCAGCTATTTTGGTGACAGTGACACAAAGCTGACTAACACATTATGGAAACTATAATATCTGAGGTTGGATTAATCGTAGATTATTATAGAAATAGAAACTAGCCATAGTGAAACAAAGATAGCAGTGGAAAAAAAATTAATGAAATAGAATCAGTGAGCTGTACTGACAAGGTACTCACTAGCATTAATCTACCTCACCTGTCTCCACTATAACTGAGGAACAGAAAACCTGCTTTAGTGCTTGATGGTAATTTTGTGGAAAGGTCAGGATGAGAATTCACAATTTTTTCTTTCCTTCTACTGTTAAAGCCATTCAACTATTTATGTAACTACTGCTATCAGCTCTGTAAGCTTTAAATTGTTTTGTACTTACATAAGAATGAATAATACCTATGAACTTCTTAGTTTGTTTTACCTAACTAGGAGATTTTGTAAACTGCTTATTTAAGAGATCCTTCATATTAGTACCTTTATCTGCCTCGTTTAAAAAACTATCATATTTTACAGTGTATAAACATACCAAATTACCATTCCTTTACTCTTGACATTTAAGATAGTTTAGTTTTTCTTTACCATATTACAGAGAATATCCTTTTAGTAATTGTGGTGCATATATCTAGTAATTCTATAGGAGTGCATACTGAAAAGGGCAACTGTTAGGTAAAATAATATTTATAATGAAAATGAGTGTTTATAGAAGCCAGATAGCATTGCAAGTACCTTGTAAAAATATGTAATCCTCATGATAACCCTATGACATAGGTGTTTTTTTTTTTTAAACTTGTTTCTGGGTAGTTTACCTTGGTGCTTCACCACTGAGCCACATTCCCAAGCTTTTTAAATATTTTATTTAGAGATGGGATCTCGCTAAGTTGCTTAGGGGCTGGGTAAGTTGATGAGGCTGGCTTTGAGCTTGAGCTCTTCCTGCCTCAGCCTCCCAAACCAATGGGATTACAAGCATGCTCCTCTAAGTTCAGCTCCAGGTATGCTTACTATTAATATTATTCTCATTTACAAATAGGGTAGCCAGGCATATATATTTTTTGTTAACTCACCTAAGATCATGTATCTAGTAAGTGGCAGGGTCATCACAAAACATTAACCAAAAAAGCCTAATTTCATTTCCATGTCTCCACCAAAAATGTGATTATTTATTTCTAAGTTGCCCACTAAGATTATTTAAAGATGAAATTTTATATTTTGATGACCTGATTGAGTAACCTTTACAAGATGTAGTTTAATAGTTCTGCTTGAATCCTCCAGAGGGCATGGCAGGAATTCAGAGATTATAGACACAGAGGAAAGAAGTTCAGGAAGTTTTTCGTGACCCTACTATGTCTCATAGAGAAGAATGTTAGAAAAGTGGGATATTTTCCTGGTCATCCCTGAGGTCAGGATCATCTAGCCCTCTCCTGATTAGGCTATACTGAATGAAACTCAGAGAATGCTGAAGAGTACATTGAGGAAAACCAGCATAACAGATGGCAGAAACAAATTCAACTTGATCTCTTTAAGACAGCATCAACACCAGGACAGTGCGACGCACTGCTTTTCTCAGTCCTTTACATTTTTAACCTCCAAAAAAATCTTGAGATTGGTACTATTATCTTCCACAGTGAATAAATAAGAGACACAAAGACATTAACTAGCCCAAATTATTCAGCAAGTAGTAGCAAGTCTGCTATTTAAGCTCAGTCCAGTTCTCATTTCATAGTCTTTACCACTAGATTCTTTCCCTGTCCATATATTATTTTCAAAAATATTAACTGATGAGGGTTTTTTTCTTATTAAAATCGGAGAAAAGAATATTAAAAAATAAATAATGATTTTTTTCTTCACTTGTTTCTAAATTTAACTTCTCCTCCCATTCCCAAAAACACATTGCCACTTTTTATATCCCAGTGATTGACATGATTGGCATGTAAAAACTCCAATACCTGCAAACTCTAAACAAAAGAAAATAGGTATCATTGAAACAGTCCTGGAAAGTCCCATTGACTAGTTCACACAGAGTTATTATACTAGAAATTGTGGCCTGAGCACTGCCTGTAGTATTCAGCCAAAGACCCTGCAATACTTAACATTTATAAAGGAAAACATCCTCTCATATGCAAAGTTAAGAAAATATAATACCTTAATTAGTAAAAAGATCCCCTCCCACACTCTGATCTCATCTAGAGACATCATTATATCATGTTTTATTAAGTCCTTTCTTTCACATCGATTTTTTTTTTTTAGACAAGGCCTTTCTACGTTGCCCAGGCTGACCTCACCTGATCCTCCTGCCTCAGTTTCCTGAGCTGCTAAGGCTGCCGACATCTGCCACATGCCCAGCTTATCCATCACTGATTCCTTCCGCTCTTCTTCCTTCCTCTCCTTTTCTTTTCTTTTCTTGCAGTAATGGGGATCAAAGCCCAGGGCACTGTGAATGCTATGCAAACAGTCTACCACTGTGTTACATTCCCAGTCTCTGTCATGGATTTTTAAAACTTTGTCTTTAATAGTCTCTTTTATAAAATGATGGATGAGTCCATATAACTTCTAAGCCTTTTCAGGCTTAAATGCCTTTAGTACACAGCACTTGGTAAATAAGCATAAGTTCTTTAGAAATTATTTCAACAGTAGAGAAAAAACTTGGGGTTATTTACACTTGAAACCTCAAGGGACCCAGAAGTCTAATCAATGTGAGCCACTGAGAAAAGCAGGTAAGATTGAAGATGTTCTGTCTGCATTCAGGGGTTTGTCAATGTAATGTACTATGTATTCTTCATTTCTTCTCTGGTAGATTTTATGTCAAGCTCTATCCACAACCTGACATCAACAATGAAAGAATATGTCTACGGTAGAGTTCAGTGGTAGAGCACTTGCCTAGCATGTGTGGGGCTCTAGGTCTGATCCCCAGAACTGAAACAAACAAACAAAACCACCACAATTAAAAATTAACAAATAAAGTTATTGTATCCATTTAAAAATAAAAATATTTTTTATAAAAGTAAAAATAAATTTCTCCCTTCCTTAAATACAAGAATAAGAATGAGATTTTTAAAAATTCTTTTTGTCCTATGGTTTTTGAATATAAACTGAAAGGATATAATATACACTTGGGTAAAGTTACTTGTATTTTTATTCTTACTTCCATTAGAGTACAACAACGAAGTCTGCACATTGTTTGTAACTACTAAAATTCTTATTCAAAATATTCTACTATTGTACAAAGAAAAAACTGATATACAGGGTATAATCCTATTATATTTACAAGGCATTTAATCAGATTCTTGAAAAGAATAAAGCCAAAGAAAAATACTTGTACAAATAAGTAGAAATTAACTTGTCACAATTTAAAAATTTTGGCACATAAAAGAAGACCCAAAAATGTAGTTGGAACAATTCCTGAAATTGATTTTATATCAACTATGAAAAAAGTGAGTAAAACAAATTAAGTATAAATAGATAAATTCTTGTTAAGTTTTGATTAGTTTTTAAGTGACCAAACATACTTTGCTAAGGCATATAATATTCAAAATTACGAAAGAGTTTATATTTCCTTTCTTCATGGGTGGAACACAACTCAAGTAAATTTTCAAGAATGTTACTTTAAAGGGATGGGGATGTGGCTCAAGCGGTAGCGCACTCGCCTGGCATGCGTGCGGCCCGGGTTCGATCCTCAGCACCACATACAAACAAAAATGTTGTGCCCGCCGATAACTAAAAAAATTAATAAATAAATATTTTAAAAATTCTCTCTTTACACTCTCTCTGTCTCTCACTCTCTCTCTTTAAAAAAAAAAAAGAATGTTACTTTAATAAAAAATAATCCACTATGTATTATACAATAGTCTCTCATAAACTTTTATAACTTTGTCATTTATTACAATGGTCCCTGTGACATAAGGACAGAGTAGTATCAGTTTCAATGACAATAAGCAAACCATTAACCTAAGTCTCCTTTATAGAAAAAGTTACAGACAGACTGATGGAACACTTGTTTTTGGCTTAGATTTAGGCAATCTCCAAGTTTCTACTAGCCTAAGCAAACAGAACATCTGGAAATTCATTAAAAAATAGAAAGAAACGACCAAATTCTTCACCTTCAATGAAGCCAGAAGCAGACTTACTGATCTTAAAGGTACACATGTGTCTTGCTTCGTCTGTGATAGTTCTGGTTCCCATTTTCAGGGAGGCGTGGGCGCAAGAGGAGGATTACTGGGGATTTAGCCGAAGAGACTTTACCTCTGAGCTACATCTCTAGACCTTTTTATTTTAAATTTTGAGACAGAGTCTCGCTAAGTTGTTGAGGCCAGCCTTGAACTTGCAATCCTCTTGTCTCAACTCCTGAGTCACGGGGATTACATGCATGCACCACCACACCTGGCTGAGTGGCATATTTTTAATAGCAACCCCATTTATTCTCAGAAGAGCCCTATCTGGATAATAAACTATTGTGATGACTATAATGAGATTCGCCAGTGAATTTCATTCTTCAAAGGCCTTAAACAGGCAGGGCATGCCTGTAACCCCAGCTACACCAGAGGCAGAAGTAGGGGGATCACAAGTTCTAGGCCAGCCTAGGCAACTTTTAAGACTGTCTCAAAATGAAAAAAAGGTGGGGGGGTGGGTGGCATGCTGGGGATGTAGCTCAGTGGTAGAGCACTCCTGGATTCAATTCTTGATTCCGCAAATTTTTTTTTTAAAAAAGGCCTATAACTCATTCCCAAGGTATGCTATATGTGAAGGGCGAAACTCTCCTCTGAGGTGAAACAATATGGGATAACTTACAGAGAATGTGTACAATAAAATTCCCCTTATAGGAAAACCTTCTTTTTAATCATCTCTTTCTAACCCCACATCACCCTACTCTATTCCAAAGAAAGCAAACTCACCTCTCTGCACACAGCAGCGATCTGTGCCTCATCCATGCAGGTTGCTGTAACAACATCAGTCAGTGGCCCACCAGCAGGTATTCCATTACTACAAGCAAATCCTCTCCTACCATGTAAGTAAAACTAGAACATAAAAAACTTTTTTTTTAAACATCTGACACTCTATGTTCAAGTTCCAATATTCAGCACCATAAGGATAAAACAACAGAGCTGATAGTTTGAGAGCAAAGAAGAAAACTGGAAAGTTAATATGTAACAGCACAAAAAAATGTATGAGGGTCATTATGATTTGAAGTCAGTGTTTGCCCATAACAGTAGTCTGGTAAATAAGCATAAGTTCTTTAGAAATTATTTCTAAATTATTATTATTTGGAGTTTTCCGGCCCAAATAACCCTATAATGTAGGGATTATTGGTCTTGTTTTGAAGAAACAGAGATAAAAGCTTGGAGAGGTTAAGTAACTCCTCTTAGATCACATAGTAAGTGACAGAATCAGCATCTGAAGTCAAGTTCTAATGAATCCAAAGCCTATGGCTTATCTTAACCAGCATTCCATGCTGACTTGAAATATTATTTTAAAAAGCAGAGAAAGGTAAGACCCAAAGACCCCATTAGATTTTGGCTATAAAAACTCCCTCGTGCCGGGTCCCTCTCTCTTGCTCTTGCTTTCACTCTCTCTTTCTTCTCTCGCCCCTTTCTCTCTCTCTCTCTCTCTCTCTCTCTCTCTCTCTCTCTCTCTCCTCCTCTTTCTCACTGCTGCAATAAAGATCTCTTGGTCGCTCCAAGTATTGTGGTCACTTTCCTTTCATAATCACTTTTTTTAAAAAAATTAAATAGTACACTTAATTTTTTATTTTGTGTTTTTTTAACATTAATCTCTAAACTACAAGAGCTTTTTTTTTTTTTTTTGAGGTGAGGGGTAAGGGGTTTGAAGTCAGGGGCACTCAACTACTGAGCCTTATCTCCACCCCTATTTTGTATTTTATTTAGAGACAGTGAGTTGCGTAGGCCCTTCCTAAATTGTGGAGGCTATCTTTGAACTCAAAATCCTTCTGCCTCAGCCTCCTGAGCTGCTGGGATTATAGGCGTCTGCCCCATCACCTGACCTGTTTCATAACAGTTATTGAAACATAGCCTTGTGTCTAAATGGTAAAACAGCCCCAAGAAAGATAAAAAATCCAAACACTGGAGAAATTGCATTTCAAGAACAGATTTTATAGAAAAAGTGCCTGTATCGACAAAAAAAAAAAAATCAAGCTTTAGATCCACCTTCATTGAAGCTCCACAAATAAGAAAGCAGTTTTCTCTACCAGTGGCACACCAGATAGCCTGGCATGGTGGCACAGACCTGTAATCTCACTGACTCAGGCTGAGGTAGGAGGGCCACGCCCTGCAATTTAGTAAGACTCTTATCTCAAGAGATTGAGAGCACTACTTGGGTTCAAACCCAATACCACAAAAAAAGATGGGGGAACAAAACAATGGATTATGGACCCCAATTTCAAACTTGTATCATGGGAAAGAGACATTCTTAATAATGTTATTAAATTAATTAATATGTTATTTCTGGGTGGTAATACTATGGAGATTTTAAGTTGTTATATCTGTATTTTTGTTTTCACTTGGCTCACTGATAACACACCACCATTATCTCACTGGTACCTGAAGTAAAACAAAACATAATTAAGAGCTCTTGTCATAAGACAACACTGTTGTCTCACTTAGTCCATGAAACCATCCACTGTGCTAAGATACCAACTCTGCTAGGGCTGGGGATGTGGCTCATGGTAGAACACCTGCCTAGCATTTGTGAGGCCCTGGGTTCAATCCCCAGCACTAAAGAAAAAGATATTAGCTGTGCTTTACAAAGAAAGGTTAGATATATTAAGTAACTACCCTCAGGACACCCAACTAGCACAGAGTAGAGCTAAGATTCTTATGTAGGTTAAGTGACTAGAAAAACTCTGCTGTTAACATCTATTCTATGCCATCTCTAAAACAAGAAATAGCTATTTTTTCTACAAAAAACCTTGGGGCTGGACACCATTCACACACCTTATAATACTAGGTACTTGCAAAGCCGAGGCAAGAGGATTTTGAATTCAAGGCCAATCTGGGCAAAATAGTGTGAACCTGTCTTAAAAAATAAAAATGCATCTGCTAGGTTCTGCAACCAAAAACAATACACACCTCAGAAAGATTCCATCAATAAGGAAGGTTGAAGGGGCTGGGGTTGTAGCTCAGTGGTAGAGCATTTGCCTAGCATGTGTGAGGCACTGGGTTCGATTCTCAGCACCACATAGAAAAACAAATCCTCCTGTCTCAGTTTCCTGAGCTGCTGAAATTAGTGATATGCCACCAAACCTAGTTTAAAATCTATTTTCTAGCTAGTACAGTAGCACACACCTGCTTTCCAGCACTCAGGATATTGATATAAGAGGATTGCTTGAGCTCAGGGCCTGGCCAACATAGTGGGACTCTATCTCTAATAAACAAAAACCCACAAATTTTCCAGTGCTGAGAATTTAATCCAGGGGTGCTTTACCTAAATTGACCTAAATTTCCGGGACTTTGGGGGTTATTTTTATTTTTAATTTTGAGACATAAAACAATTCTCTTTAAGTTACTGATCCTTCTGCCTCAACCTCCTGGGTGACTGGCTCATCGATGTGCACCTCTGTACCCAACTCTATTATCAGTTTTGAAGTATGCCATACTTAACTGCAGCTACCATACTGACCATTATATCTCCAAAACTTATTCATGTTTAACTGAAACTTTGTAATTTCCAACTAAATATACTAGTCTATTAGAACTAATAATAAGTAAGTTCCCTTTCTATTTTATGGAATAGTTTCAGGGGCGCTTGGTATTATCCAGGCTGTTGGGTGTTCTCTCCTCTCCTTTCCAGCCCTTGCCAGGAAGCCAGCCAGGTCAGTCTCTGCAATTATTACTGTTGCTCATTTTAAGGATGAGAGCAATGTTAAATGTCTTGCTTAGAGCCAGGCTGTATTGGCTCCTGAGCTTGGGTCTCCAGAGAGCAATGCTCTTCTCTTCCAGGAGGGATTTGTTCCAGCCCCTCAGAGCCTTCCCTCCACCCCAAGGAAACATACTTCTCTGAACCTAGGACAAACAGGCAGAGTATCCCTAGGAAATAGCAAAAAATATGAGTATATAACAGGCATGGGGATCTTGGCACTCTCAATAGGGGAGTGAGTGAGGGCTCAGGCATGAAAGGCCCCCACACAGGGCTCAGGAGATGAACTTCTGGTGCAGGTCCTGGCATTGCTGGGTGGAAGGGTGAATGGGAAGCCAAGCCTCCCCTGGGGGAGCACTGGGCTGATGGGAAGCTAAACACAGAGTAGTACATGGGGGCTCTCCCTAACCTCAACCCGCAGCTCACAGTCAAGTCCCTGGGTGCTTGAGGCAGGACAGAGGAGAGGGCTGGCACCTCAAGTCCCTGGAAGGGCCCATGGTGGAGAGGGGAAACTGTGAGTTACCCACCCCACTACACTCCTTATGCTTCACTCCAAATGTTTCACCTCAAGTAAAAATTTCAATTAAAAAAAGAAAGACTCTTTTTTAAAGCATAAACTACTAGACTAGTCTCAGTCCTCATTAATAGCTGAGGAAACTGGGGCCCAGAAAGTTAAGGGACTGGCCCAAGGCCAACCAGAAAGTTAGTGGTTTAGTCTTTTCTCGTTGTCTATCCAGGGACACCTCAATGTGCTCTGAAGCCCCCTGACCTGGAACCTGCACCCTCCAGGTCCATAATCTCACTCCTCATTCTTCAAGTGCTTCAGTTTCAGGGGCTTCTCCCAATACATGTGCAGCCCACAAACACCCCTGTTTCAGGCACACCCACTATTCCTTACCTCCTATAAAAATGCAGACTCCCAACTCCCTTGGGGGCCCTGAGTCCTGGGCCCAGCCAGGTCTGTGTGCTTATGTGCTGGGGTGTACACCTCCATTGGCTCCCACTTGGTCCCCTGCTCCAACTGTAGACACACAGCTTCTGACATATACCTGGGGAGCAACAAGCCAAATGTAAGGGGTTACTACCCATATTGGCCTGGTCTCCCTGACCATACCTCAGCTTGGAAAGTACAAAGCCCAGGGCTCTCCTCTAGGGGGCTGATCCAGGCCCCTCTGCCCCATTTCTTGCCCTACAAAAGCAAGAAGAATGAAATTCCCAGGGGCTCCCAAAGTGCCCTGGACAAAACTACAAATGAAAGGAAAAGTGAGCATCAGGATCTTGGAGCTGTAGTGAGGGACCAGAGAAAGGGATCCAGCTTCACCCCACCCCACCAGCCCCAGGGTCCACCACTTCAGCCCCTGTTTTACCGACTTACTTGGGTCCCAGTGGCATACACATCATGATGTAACAATTTGTGAAGCAGCCTTGGTCAAGGGGATTGTCACGCTGGAGGGATATGGGGATGGAAAGAGGAGCTCAGAATCAGCAGGAGTGGGCAAGACCATCTCCCAGTGACCCTCCCTAAGTAGGTTAGTTAAATCAGGGCTCACCCCAGACCTGTGGCAAGATTCCAAGTACAGGGGAGCCCAAGAGTGACCCAGGGCCTTCTGCCTTCCCAAGCTCCTAGGAAGAGTAACCTCCCTTGACCCACTTGTGAGCAGCTGTCTTCAGACCAGTGCTGACACTGCACCCACATCTGCTGCCTTCTCAGGGCTCCCTCAACACCTTTTACCTCCCCCTTTGCCACATCCTTGCTCTATGTCCATTGGCCAAACATGTCCTCCTGCCATGTCCTTCCAGATACCTTTTAAGATCTTCCTAGTGCTGCTCTGCTCAACTGATCCAAAGATGGGATCACCTCCCCCACCCACTTTACTTTCTTATCTCTCAATTTTTCCTAAAAACATAGCTTCATTGAATTTCACTATCTGGGAGGGTGGTGATAGTGGGGATTCCCAATCATGTTTTCCTAGTTCAAAAATCAGCTGGCCTAGGAAAAGCTGGGCTGAAGACCTTCAGTACACAAAGCAGTAAAGGTCAACCTAAAAGGTCATGTCCTCCCATGGACACTGACTGGCTTCTCCTCTTCCTCATTCTCCTTTTTTGCTCCTTCCCCTGACTTCATCCATCAACCTCACCACCCCTCCTCTTCCCAGATCAGGTTAAGTCTCACCCCAACATCAAGAGATTTAGCTAGAAATATTCTGTTACATGGAGAGTGGCCCAGCAGCATGTCTGTCTACCCCCAACTCTCCCATTGTCCATGCATGAAGACTCTGATCTTCAATACTATTCTCCACATCAGAACCACTGTGGAATACATCCAAAAAGCAACACAAACCATTGTGCTCTATGAGGTTCTGCCTCCTTTAAGGTGCTCACAGCACCTAAGAAATCAGAATCCTACCAGATGCAGTGGCACACGCCTGTGATCCCAGTGACTTGGGAGGCTGAAGATGGAGGATTACAAGTTCCAGGCCAGCCTTAACAATTTAGCAAGGACCTCAGCAACTTAATGAGGCCCTATCTAAAAATGAAATATATCAAGGATTGGGGATGTAGCTTCAGTGGTAAAGCATCCCTGGCTTCAATCCCTACTACCAGAAAAAATAATAATTAATGGCAGAGTAGTAAAAAAAGAATTACGGAATTTTTGAATTTAGAGAAAGAATTTTTGATTAGATATGTATAAAATATAGAAAATGTGGATTGTACTCAATGTATAGAACAATGCTTTAAGAAATGATAATTAATAAATTCTTAAGAACTGAGCACTAAATTTGAATACCTTCGCCTCCTCACATGGAATCTTGTCAGACACAAATAGAATCCAACAGTTCTGAAGCACCCAAAACAGCCTCTCACACTGGCTCTACTACTGGGGCTCCTGTTCCCATTCTGTCTCTCAAATGCCCTCACACCCATAGGATCACAATCAAGTGGCATCTTCTTTTTGCCCCATCTTCTGACCAACTTCCTGCTGCCTCTCCTTCTTCCCCTGAACTTGTGGGGATCAGGGCATCAGGATTCTCTCTGTTCCTTTATCTCTTTTCTTCTATGTCAAATAGAAGAAAATAGTTGATTCTTTTGTTTGTTGGTTCACTCATTTATTCAGGTTTCTTTGTGTACTGGGGATTGAAGAACCCAGGGCCTTGCACATGCTAAGCACATGTTCTACTACTCAGATACACTCCAGCCAGAAATATTTCAGGGCATCAAAAATGTCTCAATCAAACCAGGCATGGTGGCACATGCCTGTACTCCCAGCAACTTGGGACACTGAGGCAGGAGTATCGCAAGTTTGAGACCAGCCTCAGCAACTTAGTGATATCCTGTTTCAAAATAGAAAATGTAAAGGGATGGAGGATGTAGCTCAGTGGTAAAGTGCCCCTGGGTGCAATACCCCATAGCAAAAAAATAAAGTCCAGTCATTGCTCTGGGTTTTGAAAACACTGCAAAGAGCATGGCTAGTCTACTCTCAGGGTGGTGAGGACAGCTGCAACATGAGACCCTGAGCACCATGGGGAGTGGCCAGGGTAGTAAAGGGAGAGGGTATCAAACGACCCATGTAGGCAACCTAGCTCACAGCACCCAGGTACATGCAGAAGAGAAGCCCGGAGCACTAAGCATAAGCACTAAGACATGCAAGAGGGTTATTTCAGCTCCTGGTTTCAGAGGCTCTGTCTATTCCAGAAGAGTAGTCTGGCTCTGCCCCTTGATGAGAGCTTCATCATGACTGCAAGGGCAGGGTCTGGGCTGATATGGGCCAGGAAGTGAAGGAGCTAGTGAGCATGGTCAACTCTTTCAGGGAATAAGGCACAGAGGGTACAGCAAGTAGAGTGGAGACCTGGGGTGGGGATTGCTTGGCTTTTAAGATGAGACACAAACATGCATAGATGATCCCAAGAAGGAATGTTACTAATAGCAACAGCAGTAGGTAGGGCACTCTCTGGTACCAGCCACTGTCCTATGTGTCTCACATGAATTAACCCACATTTCCCTGTTTTACAGATAGGGGCTAAGTAGCACAGCCAAGGTCTCCCTGCTGGTCAGTTATAGAGCTGTGATTTGGCTGATGTGCTCTCCCTAGAGTCCTTGCATCCAACCAGCACACAAGTGTCTCTAGGAGGATCTCTGGTCAGGAAATGGAGTAGGGAAGGGACTGGAAGTTGGAGCATGGAATTAGTGCCTATTTCAGGTGCTGCAGATAATGGAAAGGAGCCCTGTCTGGTGAATCCCAGAGTGCAGGCCACATTTAGGTCCCTTGAGACTGGGCAATCTGGACATGGGGGCCTCATTCTGAGCAGAGCAGAGGAGGAAGGGCAATGGCCTAAGGCCTGGAACTAGAAGAACCACAGGATGGGGGAAGGGAAAATGCTTCCAGGCAAACTAAATGAAGAACTGAAGCTGGAGAGAGGAGGAGGAGGGCAGGCCACAGGGCTGAGGAGTGAGGGCTAAGCAGAGGAGTCACAGGGGGGAGGGGACCAGATATGGCTGCGGTGAAAGGGTGACTAAGGATGGGAAGGGCTGAGCCCACAGGCTCCTCTGTCTTCTCAGCTGTCCCTGGGTCTGCAGCTTTCCCCTCCCCCATTGGTACTGCCCACCAGTCTTCCTGAAGGAGCCTTTAGAGGAGGTGTTTGTCCCGACCCCTCGCCGGCAAGGGAAAACACGACACAGGATTCTTCTTTCAGCAGTTTATTCAGGCCTTGATTCAAGTATCATCTTCTAGCGACCCCCCCCCCCGGCGGAGCGCCCAAGCATAGCCTAATAAAGCCTCCCGCATACCAATCTTAAGCCGCCATGTGGATCTTTCTCATAGGGTGGTCAGGGATTGCATGCCAACTCTCCATAAAAGGAGTTGTTTACCACAGGCCACAGTGGAAGCCGGCGCCATCTTCTAATGGCGGCCACGAACTATAACAATGGCTTACCACAGTTCCCCCTTCTATTTTAAATAACAATGCAGGCGAAAGTAGAGGTCCTATCCCACTGTGCAGAAGTGGCTGCAATGTATGGTTCAGTCCTAAGGAGGCGCCTTCCCCAGACCTGATCCCATATCAGCCGACGCCTTTTTTCGTAGGGCGGGGCGTGGACGTCAAACCCGCATGCAATAGGACATGCTTTCCTTGAGGTCCGTTGAGGGATCACTCAAGTGCAGTGCTTTGCCTCGCATCCTGCATCGTGACGACGGCGAGAAGTAGGATAACACAGGTAGCCTGGTAATAATAACAAAATTTAAGTTGGCAACACAATCCCTAAGCCCCAGAGGAAGGTAAAGAGTCTGTAGTCGAGAAGCAAGACCAGTCCTGAAACCCATCTGCGTGCAATGGTAACAAGACCTGCAGAGTGCAAGGGCTATTCAGCACTGGGAGAGAATAAGAAAGAGGACAAGCCAATCCCAGTGCAATGTGAAACTAACTTGGGGTGCAATGGCCCTGCCCAGAAATCACTGTTTAAGATGTGCAAGCCAGATTTGTGGAGAAATGCCATTTTCCAAGGCCGCAAGAGCCTGTACGATCATAGCCTTCTCTTGCGCATGGCGAGTTTTAAGGCGACAGAGAAGCCACAAACAAAGCACAACACCGAAGCAACACATAGCACCAAAAATGCCCACTCCCACCCATTCCTTAAAGAAGGAAAAAGCAGAAGATAGCCAACTGGTGAATTGACCCAAAGTCACTGGTTCGACACGGGTACTATTCAAAACAGCAATCTGAGTTAGTTGAGACTGGATCAAGTTTTCTGCTTCCATGGACCAGGTTCTGGATAGATACTCCCCGATGATGCGGGAGGCATTCCTGGAATCATTAAATCTGACAGAGGTTATACATAAATGTGCACGTTGATCGACACAACCCAAATGTACTAGATCAAACAATTCCTCAACTTGAGCTTGAAGTAGATCTATCCTTTGATTAGCAGCCAGAATCCCAGATAAAATGTGTTGATTAATTCTACTTTGAGATTCAAGTATAGTGGATGTTTGTTGAATAACCTGATTAATAGTGGCAGCAGTTTGTACCTGGCTGGCCATGACTACTCCAGCTGTAACTGCTGCAACAGCAGATACCGCCACAGCTGTCACTATAGCTGCCATAATTCCAAAATCTCTACGGGTTCTAATCAGTTCAACAATAGGAAAAGACTCTGGATCTGCAGTAACCGGGATCGGGACAAAGGTTGGAATTTTCATAATCACTGCCATAGTCCAGGAGCCATTCCAACACTCAGACAAGTAGCAGGTAACATTAGAACAATTAAGCATCCCCTGTGATGTACCATTAGCCAAAATAAACAGGAACGGAGATTGGAGACAGACTGCTGCGGAGGGTAATGTAGCATTAGATAATTGTGAATTATTTGCAGAAATTTTAAGCCTCCTGCCTCGCCCCGAGTCTTGGGTAATGCCAGAAACATTAAACAGCCAACTTTGGACTCCTCGTAATTGAGCCAAAGTGGAAATATCAGCTGTGGCCCCCTTTTTATTGGAAACCAACCATTGAAACCAGGACCAACCTGTTCCTACAGAGGAAGCATTGCTGGAAAAATTATACAAATATCTCTTAAGAGAGGGGGAAAAAGAGAAACCTTTAGCGACCTGATGTTTCTCCCAAGAATGATCTTGGCAAGGCGTGAATATTGGGGGGAAGCCATACTCAGGGGTGCAATAAGGAGAAGCCTTAAAATGAGTGGCATTAGAGGTCTGATTAGAAGGAGACAACGGAATTAACACCTAGGAAGTAATGGCCAGAGTGGTAATATTAAGCTCAGAAGTATTTGTTAAGTTTCCTGAGCCCTGGGTTTTCCCTGAGCTAATTTGGCGGAGCGCTGCACCCAAAACACTTTCTGGCAACAGGGCTGGATTTATGTGATAATTGAAGAACAGCAGCAGCAAGGCCAACATTAGTTAACGGCCCACCTATTTCTCTACAGACTTTCATCCAGGCCTCTATGCCTTTGTTTTTATAAGGAGTAATAGCTGCTTTACATTCTTTAGTACATTGTTCAAAGACAAGTTGTTTAATCAACGGCATTGCTCTATCAGGGTCACCAAAGATTTTTCCTGCGGCGTCCACCATCCTGGCAACAAAGTCTGAGAAAGGTTCTGAGGGGCCTTGTATAATTTTAGTCAAATTACCAGATACTTCTCCTCTATTTGGGAGTGATTTCCATGCACGGATACAAATGTTATTAATCTGTTCATATACCTCAGGGGGGTATCCTGTTTGTTGATTAGCAAACCTGCCTTGCCCCAAAAGCATATCCTTATCCCAGGCGGGGTGTCCCGCTGCATGATTTTGGGCAGCTTGCTCTACTGCACCCTCTAACATAAATGCTCTCCAATCCAAATATTTCCCTGGGGAAACACAAGCGCGGACTAGACTAGCCCAATCTGAGGGAGTCATGCAAAACCTAGTAATTCCCTCCACCTGAGTGAGAGTGAAAGCGGCATCTATGCCATAAGTGCGGACAGATTGTGCCAAGGTTTTAATTATCTTAAAGTTTAAAGGCTCATGATATCTTCCCCTGTTATTGTCCTGAAATACAGGGTATGCAAGTCCCATATCTGTATTAACTGTCCTCCAAAGTTGCACATGAAAAGACCTCCCGGAACCTTGGCTCCCCCCCACATACGGGGGTGGGGCAACTGGCACCATATCTTCTTCTAGATATTCTACCTCCTCCTCCTCAGAGTTTCCCTTCCCCTTCTTACAGTAGGCCTGCGTGCCCTGTGTCTCCTTTTTCTTCTTTTTCATTTTTATCTTACGTAGTTGTTGTAACAATATATCAAGGTCCTCAGAACTGTCTGAGTCGCTTGTGTTCTCAGGCGTTCTGAATTCGGTCAAGTCTGGATAGAGCCTTCTCCTATTTTTATTTTCAGGCTCTTTTGCCTTCTCACTACTCTTACTCTTAATACTCTCTGCCACTTCACTATGTGATCCTTCAGATTTTTCCTCATGTAGTTGCTCAAGAACAGCTTGACCCTCACTCACAGCTTCTTGGCATTTACTATCTACTATACATCCTCTAACTAACTTCCAAAGTGGTATAACACCACCCTCTAAGGTGCCTTGCTCACGAGTGAAATCTAGATCTTTCCCTAACTTGTCCCAGCTAGGAATCGTAAGACTCCCTGAAAAGGCAAACCAAGGAGCCGCTATATCGGCTTCTCTCAAAAACATCTGCAAAGTGCTCTGCTTTATCTTAAGTCCTTTTGAACGTAACAACCCATCTAGGGCCAACAAAATTGGGCTTGAAGAAGTAACGCCCATAATGTTTTCAAAGCTACAAGGAAAGTGAAAGTACAAAAGTCCCGCTCTCTCTTTGTTTACAGAGGAGCGTCCCGCTATTTGCTTGCGGATTCCCACTTACCTGGGAACTTACCGGTGCACCACCCTGACTGCTGAAAGTTCTGGATCCTGGGTTTGAGGAATATTCTTCCCCGTACGGGCCACCAAGTGTCGCGACCCCTCGCCGGCAAGGGAAAACACGACACAGGATTCTTCTTTCAGCAGTTTATTCAGGCCTTGATTCAAGTATCATCTTCTAGCGACCCCCCTGCCGAGCGCCCAAGCATAGCCTAATAAAGCCTCCCGAATACCAATCTTAAGCCGCCACGTGGATCTTTCTCATAGGGTGGTCAGGGATTGCGTGCCAACTCTCCATAAAAGGAGTTGTTTACCACAGGCCACAGTGGAAGCCGGCGCCATCTTCTAATGGCGGCCACGAACTATAACAATGGCTTACCACAGGTGTTGTCATATTAAAGGAGTCCTGAGGCCGTCATGACCACCCTTCTCATTCCTGTTCAACCCCCAAATGAAAAAGCAATAAAGACCCATAGATTGGAAAGAAAGTAATGAAACTGTTCCTTGTAGATGACATATTTTCCATGTAGAGTGAGAAACAACAAATAATGCTGGGTAGAAACTCAGTGGTGGAGCACCTCTGACTCAATACCCACTCCTGGAAAAACAACACCAATAAGAACTCCTGCTCTTTGGAAGATGCTATGAAGAAAATGAAATGATAAGCCATGAATAGCAAGAAAAGATTTGCAAAATGTGGATCTCAATCCACATTTCAAAACTCCTGAAACTCAATAAGAAAATAACCCATTGTTTTTTAATGGGCCAAAAATTGGAGAAAACACTTTACCAAAGACATACAGATGGCTGATAAGACATGAAAATATGCTCAACATCATTACTCATTGGGAAAACACAGACTGGAGCCCTAATGAGATATCACTACTCATTTATTAGAAGGGTTACAATTTGAAAACAAAACAAAATATCGACAAATAATAGTGTCAAATGTTGGTGATGATGTGGAACAACTGGAATTCTCATACACTGTGGGAGAAAGTAGAAAGGCTATGGTGTTTTCTATAAAGTGTCACACATGTTTACCTTATAACTCATCAATGCCACCCCTACAATTTCACCCAACAGAAATAAAAAGTTATGTTCACATACCCATGCCTCAATGTTCTTAGAAGCTTTATTTATAATTCCCCCAAACTAGCTGGGCACATTGACTCATAACTGTAATCCTAGTGGCTTGGAGGGCTGAGGCAGGAGGATTACAAGTTCAAAGCCAGCATCTGTAACTTAGTGAGACCCTAAGCAACTTAATGAGACACTGTTCTCAAAATCTTAAAATAATTTTTCAAAAAGAAAAAAATAAATGGGGCTGAGAATATTGCTCAGTGGTTAAACACCTCTGGGTTCAATTCTGGTTACAAAAACAAACAAACAAAAATACTGCCAAAAAACTAGATACAACGTAAAACTCCTTCCATGGGCGAATGTATAAATAATCTGTAGGCCATCTGTACAATACTATACAGAAATAAAAGGAAATAAACTAATGATATGAGAAAAAACACAGATGAATATGAAATGCTTTGTGCTAGATGAATGAAGCCAGACTAAAAAGGCAACAACTCCATTTATACATGACTCTGGAAAGAGAAAAACCACAAGGATGTAGGGAGAGAAATTGACAATAAGAAATGAAAGGATTTTCCGGGTAATGAAATTGGTGGAGAGTACTCAAGTCGACAGTATTTATTTATCAAATCCCTAACTATGGACTAAACAAGGTGAATTATACTATTTGTAAATTATTCCTCCATAAATGACATTTTTACAAAACTTTACCATGGGCCCCAGGTTTCCACTTCATCAAAACTAAGGGCCTTTCTAATCTTGACCCCATGGGGTCAACCTCATTGCCCGTGCCACCTTGTGCTTGAATTACATCTGTTTCATCGTTCTGTTAACACCCTACTTCCCAGTTTCCATGCCTTTTTGCACAGGTGTGCCTCTCACAGGCAATGCCATCCTGTCTTCTGCCAATCCAAAATCACAACTAAGACACACAGAGTGGCATGTCCTATTCTACAGCACATGTCTTGCCAAACTCCCAGTTTCTTCCTGTCTGCTACAAAACTCAGGACCAACCCCCCTCTTAGAGTGTTCCTGGGTTTCTGCTGGTGTCATTCTGATTGCAAGTTGCTTATCAACACAAGTGCAGGATATACTTACTCACCTCTATACCCATCCCTCAAATAACACGCATACTAGCTCACAGTCTGCTTTCAATGCAATGCGCCCAAGAGGGAGCATGGCCACATACCTCCAAGGGGAGGAGAGATCCGGGCTGCATCTTAAGAGGTGGGTCTGGAAGGACTCAGGGGCACCATCACGGCCAAGGAAAGTGGAGAAAGCTCAGGTAGTGCCTAGTGGCAGAGGTGCAAGATTTCACCTCCCAGCTGGATATCAGGGAACACACACAGGGTCCAGCTTACCTGGGTCTCATAGGAGCATCTTGCGGGGCTCACCACCCTGACCTTGATGAGCAGCTGCAGGATGAGCGGCAGCAGGAGGCGCGCAGCAGGTATAGCCACTATGATGCTATGCACAGGCTAAGAAGCCAAGCCAGGGGACAGTTCCTCCCTGGCCCCGCCTCTTCACCCGACTCCTCCCCTCCCTGGTGGCGCCCCAGGTAGCCACGCCCACCCGCTCTTCCTCCCTGGACTGGACCATTAGTCCAGTACACCCAAACCGAACCTCACCCGACCACACTGTGGTCCCTCCTATCCCTGTTCAACCTTCATTCCCCCACTTCGTGGGCTCCCTGGATTCTCAATTCCACAGGCCATCTCCTACCCCGCCCCCACTGGCCTTCAACGTGTCCTTCAAGGGTCCTCCCAACTGACTTTTCCCTGTAGCCCGGTCCAGTCAGCCCTGCCTTCAGTTACCCAGCCCCTTGGCTGACCACCTCTCCCTCCCCTCCACCGGAGCTGGTCCCAGTGTGGGCCCTTGGGACTGCGTGGATACTTCATGGCTCTGTCAAGGAAGGGCATGTGCCTCCTGCGCAGGATGACAAGCACGTGGCTAGCCAGCAAGGAACCCAGGTAGAGGCACAACCAGAGGAGCAGCAACATGTAGAGGCTGATGTTGCAGTGCCCCACGCAGTTGTTTACCCATCTGCAGTTGTGGTCGAATTCCTAGGGGAGAGGAGGCAGCACTGAGGGTCTATCTGACCTGGCCTCCAGCAACCCCAAATCCTGAGGCCTCCCACAACCCAGCCCTCTAGGCAGCCTGCTCTTGGCCATACACATGGGCTCCCATCTCCAGGGAGATGCTCCCAAAAGCAGCATTTCCATTGCTAGAGCATAGGGCTCCGTGGCTCATCAGTTCACCTGTCATGACTGAGGTATTTAGAGGCAAGTCCTGCCTGGTGTCACTTGGAGCAGGATGTAGAATAACTCTGTGCCTCTATTTTCTCAGATACTGGATAAAGATGAAAGAAACAGCCTTGCCCATCCAGCCGTATGCACTTGTAAACCCGTGCAGGGTGTGCACACGAGAGAAAAGCACTGAGAACCCAGGAAACCCTCCAACTGGGACACCCAGAGGTGGACAGGCAAAGATCCACAGAACAGGGCAGCAGCCGGCCTAAAGGTCTGGGTATATAGTATTACCAAGCCAAGGAATGGGACAGTCACTGCCTTTCTTCCCCCTGACTCCACCAGGCTCAGCACAGATGGGATGCCCTTTGCATGTCAGCACTTGTGCACAAGCAAGGCCAGCCTCTCAGGACAGATGTGATGACATAGGTAAGTGACCAACAGTGGCTGAGGGCACTTTTAGCAGTGTGGGAAGATGGTCTCTACCCACCCCAGTCCACTTATGATGGGAGGTTCCTGATCCTGACTAGGTGCCCAGAGATGGGTTGGTGAGTGGACAGGGAGGAGTACTCACCTCCACACAGATGTTGCCGGTTTCACAGTGGTAGGTTCCGGGCAGGTGGTAGAGATTACATTTGGTACACCATGGCATTGGGAAAGATTTGTTGTTCACCTGTGCCATATAGGGTGCCTCCGAGTCCTGCTCAACAGAGCCTGGCATGGGAAGAGGTTTGGGCAGTGGCATGAGGACCTTCGAGCACTCTGCTGCTTGGGGCAGCCCCATAGCATCACTAGACAGCAAGAGGGTGGGGAGGAGGTGGGCAGGGGAATCCCGGTCCCAGGTGAGCAAGCTGACCACTCACATGGGCTCCAGTCAAAGAGAAGGGGGTTTCCAGCCAGAAGAGCTCTCTATGGAGCTCCACCCTTTGGAATAGTGATCAGCGCTTGGAGACATGTGTGAAATGGGAAGGAGGAAGGATCAATTGTGTGGTTTGGAAGAGCCTGCTGGCCTTTCTTGCCAGCCTGTCTGGTCTTCCATTCTAAAGCAACTGGAAAACCTCCAGGATTCTGTTTTATCACACCTCAGTGGCTTGGGAAATGAAGTGCGAGGGCCTAATTAATGATGACATGGAGGAAAGGGATCCTGAGGCCATAGGTGGGGTGAGCACTTTAGAAATCACCCCTATAGGCATCAGCCCTTGGGGTGCTACCTCATTCTCCCAGATTCTGAGGCCTTACCTCTGTGCAAGATGCCTTGGTCCCATATATTCATGGAAATGAGGCTGTAGAAAGTGAGGAGACAGAGAAGCTCTGTGGTCACTGGAAGGGCCCATTCTCCATTCTGGGCCAGTCCTCAGCAGCTGAAACCAGAGCCAGACTCAGTTCTAGTCTGGGGAAACCCAGAGTGCCCCATGAGCCCTGGCTCATGCTCTAAATATCCAGGCTAGAGGCAGACCACAGAGAGTCCACCAAATGTCACCAGCATTACCAGCCACCCGCAGTTTCCTAAATGTGTCAGATACTCTAGATCTCTGTGCTTCTAACTATATATCCTTCTTTCCCCTCCTGACCCTCTCTCTCCACTTCCCTGCCTCTTCACTACCACTGTCTATTTTTCCTTCTAGCTCTTTGTAAGAAACCTGGCAGCTTTCATGGGATACTCACGGGAAGGCCAAAAATATGCCACTCAAAGTGACCAGTACTACCACATTAACAGATACCCAAAGGCTTGGGAAAAGCCAGACATGTTTGGGTGGGGATAAGAAAACATTTGAGATAGTCATAACTTAGTTGCCTGCTCTGAGAGCTACCAGATGGCTCTTTTGGGTTGGCACCCAGAGTGCCATGACAACAAGTGTGACATCAGAGAGGTTCCAGCATGGGGGCTTTGGCTGCTTCCTGTGACTTCTGAGAGCAACCTTCCCCTACCCCAACATACACACTTGTGAACTGGGACAATCTGCTCTTATGATGTTGGCTTTGTTGGATGTGGTTTGTCCCCCAAAGCTTCGTAGGCTGGAGGCTTGGTCCTCAGTGTGGCAGTGTTGAGGTGGTAGAACCTATAAGAGGTGGGGCCCAGTGTGAGATATTTCAGTCACTGGGGACTAGGCCCTTGGAAGGGAGTAACGTACTTCACACGGGCTCTCATTTGTTCCTGTGAGAGTGGGTTGTTATTAAAAGAGCAAGCCTCGTCTCTACCACATGCATGTCCTCCCACCATTATTCCATTCACCATGTTATGATGACCCTCACTAAAGGTCAGGGGCTGCCAAATCGCTAACTCTGAGCTAAATAAACCTCATCTCTTTATAAAGTATCCATTCTTGGTTTTTTTGTTAGAGCAAGAGAAAGCTGTCTAATATAGAGACCGTATAGTATGGTTTCTGGGGAGATGGCATGGGGAGAAGTTTGGTGAACGTTATCACCCTTTCAGACCCAGTGCCAATTGAAGCAGACAGAGCTCATTGTTTATCCTATCTATACTTCTTCCTTTTTGTTGTAACAGAGTTCCAGTTTGGGGAAGGAGGTGGCTCTCTACCAAACTAAATAACTTCCCAGTTTCCCTCATTTCCAGGGTGGGCTTTATGACACAATTCTGGTTAAAGAGACATGTGCAAATGTCGATTGAGGACTTCTAGAACAGATTTTGCCTTTTCAACAAAAGGGCAGATGATACAGTTGGCAGAGCTCTGCCCCCCTTCTTTCTGTTTTGAAGCTAGACCTGCTGGCTGGGATACCACCAGGGACCCTTTAGGCAACAAGTCATGCTACCCAGACACAACTTGTGAGGTGGTTTTGTCCCTGTCTTTTCCCTCAACTGCCTCCCCTTGGGCTTCATATTATAATAAATGGATTTTTATTACACTGACATGTGTCATTGTACTTGCCGTTAAGCCCCTGAAACCTTCTGTATTTGGCGGATTCTTCCCACCATAAGTCTTGGTGAGGAACAGAAACCATTTTCCCAACCCAATTGGAGCTGAAAATGGCCAAATATCTGTGGCTTCTCTCACAGTGATTACAGAGGCCTGCGATTCAGGTGACATCAGTTACACTCTAGAACTGCTACCATAGACTGATCAAGAAGTCTGTGCTGAGATGCAGCAACTGCATAGTCCAATGTCCATATGTAGCCCCTCCCCGGTCCTTGCTTCTTGGACTAAGGATTGAACCCACGGGCACTGAGCTCCATCCCTAGCACTTTTTATTTTGACACAGGTCTAACTAAGTTGCTGAGACTGGCTTTGAACTAGTGATCCCCATCTCAGCTTCCCAAGCCTCCAGGACTACGGGCATGTGCCACCATGCCTGGGCAAGGAAATTAAATGGATTAAAAATAGTTCACGGCTGGTGGCATTGAGATTAGGGAAAAAGGACAGTCATGGAGATACTGGACGATTGGGTCAGGAATATGGGGGCTGATTCAAAAGGTAATAAAATGGTAATAACTCCAGAGCACTTTCCCCTCCTCCAGCCTGTTGCCAAGTTTTCCTTCCTCCAGGGAATTGTTCCTCCTAGCAAAGATAGTGTTAGTGAGTGCCTCCTGGGTGGCTCCTTTCCTGCCTTCTGGGAAGATATGGAAAATAGGGAGAAGTACCCCAAGGAAGGCTGCCTTCCCTCCCTTTGGCCATATAGGTAGGATAGGAAGAGAAGGACATGATAGGAAAGAAACCTGAAATCTATAAAAGGTGCAGGTCACCCCACTCCCTTGGATACCAGCTCTGGGACCCCTTCTCTCTGGAGGACTTTCTCTTTCTCTCTCTTTCTTTTCTATCCTTTAAATAAAAATTTTGCTCTTGCCTCCATGTTTTTTGGGTGGCTAATCTTCAACATTGGGGAAAAGGACCCAATCCTGATTTTTAGGACCAATTTCAGATAGGGGCTCTGCAGGAAAGATCACCAGGATTAGCTCCTCAGCACCTCACATCTTCCTTAGGAAAAGTGCACCTTTCTTTTTTCCTGGAGGACAATAATGGGCACTTGTCAGCTAATTAAATGCAATTAGTTTAAGCTGTCTTTCTACAAGACTTGGGTGACAGGATTCATGGCATAGGCGACTCCTAATCACCTGTCCTACAGGCCAGGCAAGTTGGGTTCTGCCAAAGCTGTTTCTCACTATCCCATCCAGGCTCAGAGCCATGCCTGGCATGAGTACCCAGTGTCCCTAGTCCTGTCTGCCTTTGGATGCATGGAGACAGATAAAGGGTTGGAACAATTTTGAGATTCTGACCAGGGCCACACCCCAGTGATATTAAAAGGTTTCTTCCTGACTCTTCTCCTGATCATTCTTATGGGGTATCCTGTGGTGACTGGTTGATGAAAAGGCACTGTGGGAAAGCCCGTGACACATACTTCCCTTTGAGCTGAACTGCACACTCCCATACTCATTCCTCCTGAGCAGTTCCATCCTCCCCTCTCCAATCAAACTAGTCATTGAGAGAGGGACATTTTACATGGAGTTGTTCCTAAAGAAATGTCTGGGTTCCCTTCATTCACATATTAAGCCTTTACAAGCCTGTAGGGATTCTCCCCATTGTTGTTTCTGTGCTCCAGGGGTTTCTTTGGCTGTAAAAGGGAGGCATTTTTCAATTCACCTCTTCTGTAAACTCCTCTGGGAAAAGGGCATTAAGCATCTAACAACCATTAGATGTCTTCATTATACTCTGGAGATTCCTTTGTCCCACAATGTAGAGAAGCACACCACACATAGGTCTTTTTTCCCCCATAGGTGACCACATTTGGAAGTTTATAGTGGCAGGAGAAGTCAGGCATGCCTCTCAGGTTGTAGGTATTCTGACTGTGGAAATAGGGAAGTTTTCCCCTGGTAAGCGAACTCCCGGGTGATTAACTGGCACCCTGATTCCCACAATTGGAAAGCCCAGCACTTTCCTGGAGGCTACTAAGATAACTATGTGGGTGTACTCCCTGGTTTCTATAGTAACACCCTTGGATGTGTGAGGATCTGTGTTTGTATTAACCTGGACCTTATCTCAGTTTGCTAGCACTCAGGGTTAAAGGAATACAGGTTAGAGTATAATCATGGTGATGAGTAACATGTAAACTTTTTTGAGGTAATAAACTTGGCAAGAGGGAGGAGCAGACACTTCTTCTTCACTACTTCACTTCACTCCTCTCTGCTTCCCCTTTTATCTGCCACCTTTCCCTGCCTCCTTGTACCCTGTGTGTGTCTGTCCCTTTGTCTCTTCACAGGTTTTCTCCATAGGTATTCTTTACAGCTGATGTCCACATTGGGGCACTAAACCCCACAAGTCCTCCCAGTCCACAGAGAGTTTGGGACAACAAAATCAGCCCTGGAAAAGACTCTTCCAGACATTGGAGGTAATGGGGGAAGGGAGTGGTTCATGCCCATATAGAGAGAGCTTTTAATATGTGTCTTTTTATCAGCTAGTGATGCCATGGAAAATTCTCTGACAAGCAGATGCGTCATCAGGCTGAACCTACTTTCCTACTTCGCAAAGGCTGGGCATACTGTGACAATAATCCTACTGCCTTGCTAACAGAGATAAGCTCTTGCTATCCCTTTTATCCAGAAAGTGGGTCAGTAAATTTGAAAGACTGGGTGGGAGAAGATAGGTGAAACTCTTCATGAGAAGCCACATGCTTGTATACTGGTATTACAAACTTGGTTTCTTTGTAGGGATGCAATTAATAAAGCCTCAGTTTCTCAAACTGACCACTATTCTTTTTTTGTGCCTGGACATCCAAGTTCTTTAAAAGAGCTACCACAGCAGCTTCTGCAGTGTAGCTGGCTGCCTACTGCTGCTGGGAACACTCCCATGTGCTTGGCTCCCCTAGGTGATTTACTACCTTTGTCTTCAGGGGAGCCTGTGGCAGTCGCTCCTCCCCCAACTAAATCCAAGTTAACTAAGTGTTTAGGACAAGCTGTGGAGGAAAGAGGAATTTCATAGTTTAGCTGTTTGTCCCATTGAGTTGAATTTTGCTGATCAGCCAGAGCATAAGCAATTACCTTGTGTTATATTTAAAGAGTTGCAATGTACTTTTTTAGAAAACAATGTGAATAGTAATTTTACCCTAAATATGATTGAACTGTTGGAAATGGGATATGCCCCATTCCTAACAAAGCCCTTTCAACATTGTTTCACAAATCCCTTCATGCTACTAGAGGGAGCACTGGAGTAGATTTGATTACTACTGAAGACGTCCAAGTGAGACTTCCCAGGGGACAACAGCTCAGTTGGTAAAGTGTTTTCCTTAAATGCACAACCGCCTGGGTTTAATCCCCAGCAACAACTTTTAAATGAAAGGGAAAATATAAGGTTTGACTCTACTATTATTGGAGCATGTTTGTCAATTACTGAAAGTAGACCTAACTTAACGTTTTGTTTTTAATGAGCAGTCAATTACAGGATTAACAGACACTGATACTAATGTCATGGTAATAAATACTTTTATGATATGGCTTTATACATAGCCCCAAGAGGCCACCCGGTTTGGGGAAAAGAAAAATAAGCAAGTGTTCATTCATTCATGGCCTCAAGAGGCCACTCTGGCTTGGGGAAAAGAAAAAAAAAATAACCAAGTGTCCAAAACCTCCCTGTGGCTACATGCTCTGCTCCTTCCAATCCACAACAAATCATTGCTTATATTCAACAATATGTGGAAACTGTTACAAGATTTGGTAGGTTTAAAACAAAAAGAAAAAGGAAAAAAAAAATATTCTCCAGAAAGAATATAAACTCCAACACCATGCTCTAAGAGAATAGTCTTATAAAAGGAAAAATGGTTACAACTTTTTAACTTTTGCTGGATTTCTAACTTTCCTAGCCTTATATTTAAATGTGAATTACAGCCCCTATATGATTTACTAGGGTTATTTAAAAAAAAAAAAACACACAGTTTGGACAAAAGAAGAAAAAAAGGTGTCTTTTTAAAATCCAAGCTGTTTGGCCAGCTATTTTACCTGTTTTCAGTCAAGTTTCTTAACCAGCTCTTCCCCCTCCCTAATATTGCAACATTGAAAGACAAGTAGAAAGATTCCAAATGTGCAAGTTTTCTTTTTCAAAAAAATTTTTTTTTTTTTTTTTAAAGAATTTCACAGGAAGATAGGGCAGAGGTTGTTGGAAGGGAAGGGAGAGGGCACGGGATTATAAATGATGGTGGAATGTGCTGATCATTATTATCCAAAGTACATGTATAAAGACACAAATTGGTGTGAATATACTTTGTATACGACCAGAGATATGAAAAATTGTACTCTATAAATGTAATAAGAATTATAATTCATTCTGCTGTCATATATAAATTAAAAAAAAGAATTTCACAGATATAAGTTTTTAAATATTCTATGTAAGTTGTTATGTTTTTCTTATCAGTCTTGTTTTATCTAAGTACAAAGGTTTTTACATTGTCTTTGTCCAAAGGTGAATTTCTCCAGAGTTAACTCTCAAATACATTCAAAAATTTATTTTAATAAATCCTAAGATATAAATATGGTTATGTTAGGGATGAGTCTTACAGGAGTCAAGGACAAAAATGCCGGTTAAACTGAAACTTTGATTTCAGTGTCCATAATACCTGTGGGATTTTTATATCTGACATATTCAATTATACAGGCCTGTCTTATATCTATATATTATATACTTGGTAGTAAATTGGCTTTTAAACAAATGATCACTCATTAATTAAAATTTAAAGAATTAAATGGATCTAAATAATTTAATTCAAATGAAATTATTAAATAAATATATTTAAAGTTATGGCTCATGGGTTTCTCTAGGTGGCCAAACAATAAAGTCTTAACTTCAAAAAATATGGAAAATATCATATAATAATCATTACTTATCTGCCACCTTTCCCTGATTCCTTGTATCCTCTGTGTGTGTCTGTCCTTTAGTTTGTCTCCTCACAGGTTTTCTTTATACCAGGTTCTTTGGAATGAGGCACAAAAAAGGTCCTGGTTCATTCTGCCAATGATGTCAGCAATAGATTTGACAGAACCATGTGGTGAGAAAATGGTTTGCTGGCCATCAGACGCTCACATGGATTTCCCTAAAAAAATAAATGGACTTTTCTCTGTCTCAGGTGCCTGAGTTCTGTTTTCTCATTCTCAGATGGGAGCTTCATTCTCAAGTTATGCCAGGTTTACCACCAACCTACATCCTCTGGCAGCGGGGGGTGGGGGGTGGGGGGGTGTCTGAGAACAGGGGGGATTTTTTTGTTGTTGTTCAGAGGAAAGCCTTGTCCTCAAAAAAGAGAGGTGTAAATTGCTGGCTGCTAGAAGCTCTGGGAGCTAGATGCTCAAAAAGTGCCTTATTTTCCTCTGCTGCTAAGCCTGGAAAATGACTTAACCACAGTTGGAAAAAGGAGATGTCTCATAATTTTCTGCCTTCAACCTGGCATGATTACAAACTGGGGGAGTTAAAACTGGTATCCAGAGTAAATGTCATCTGAAGGATCACACCTTAAGAGACTAATTTTACAATACCCTATGTGTTAGGTTTTGCCTCTCAAGCTCAGAACAGTAGCTTCCCTTACTTCTTAGCTTCTACTAGATCTCTATCTCTCCAAGGCTTACAGAGAATGCAGAGCTTACAAGACTTACAAGGCTTGCAGAGAACTGGTTTGAGTTCTAAAGGGGGTGGGGGAGAAATGTCACTTTTAAATTCAAGCCACTGTGGGACCTAAATGCCTGGCTACCTTGACTACTTTTACACTCTACTACCTGGCTTTCTTTAAAAGTACTTTTTATACTCTGTCTTTGTTCAAAGTTCAGTTTTTCAAGGGTTGGCTCTCAAATTCATTGGAAAATCTCCTTTGCAAAATCCTAATTAGGACACAGTCATAGTGATGTTGGGAATAAATCTGATAGCCCTCGAAGACAAATGGCCACCTGAACACATGATTTCAGTGTCCACCATGACTGTCAGACTTTATACCTGGCATTTCAAACTGTACAGGCCTGCCCTAAATTGAAGTCATAATATAAAAGTCTGATAGGCTTTTAATTTCTAACTGTTTAAATCTAATACAAACTTTAATAAACATCTGTAGCATTGTCTCCTAACTGAGGTGACCTCCTATAAAAAGCTACAAGATCTGTTTCCTCTCTGTTTTATGTATGTGTGCACACCTGTGTATTGTTTTCTGTGTCCATATATCATGTATGTGATATCAAAATTAGACTATAGATAAATGAGTGTTCATAAATCAAAATTTAAAAGAAAAATGGATCTAAATACCATTTAGTTCACATGATTTAAACAAAGTTCAATTTAAATTCAGTAAACACTTGAGAGGAAAGATGTCTTTAAAATTACAAGTTTTTCTAGATTAGACAATTAAAAGAGTGTTGGTTTCTATAAAATATGTAGAACATATTGCCCATTGCTTCTAGGGATTTTTCTTCAAAGGGGAAGATAAAGCTAATTATACTTGTCTAATATCTTGTTTTTTACAGTTAAAAATGTATAAATCGATTTAACATCAATGGGATTAATCATAAATGTGTTTGTTAGCTGAGAATCTGATTAATTTGCAAAGTGATAGTGCTAAAACACCAACTGCTAAATATAAAATCAAGTATTCTTGACTCCAAGATTCCATAATCCAATTTGTCTAAATTCAGAAATTTCATAAATACTGTTTCATAATATAAATTTGAAAAGGGATAAACAACTAGGAAAGAGACATAAGAAAGTTCTAGGCATGAAAATATATTTTAGAAATATAGAATTAGAGTAAAAAGTTGTTTCTGGATAAGAAAATCTTTTTCTGGTGAAGTAAAAAGTTGTAGAATGTCTATGTAATCTGCAGAAGGTTTTGGATAGTAAATTTCAAAAAGTTTGTAAGTTGGTTACATATAATTAGCATCATTTTAAGTGATTTAAGGCTTTTCCTAAGATCCAGTATTAACATACTAATATAAACCAAAGTTTAATTTTCTATTTGTTGAAAGGAATTCTTAAAACATTAAACTACTCTTATATATCAAGATAATTTCTTGTGTTTGTTACATTTTATTATTTAGAGAAACTAGTCTTAAGGAATTATGGTTTATTCAACTTTGGTTAAAGAACAACTATTATTTTAGAGGTTTACACTACACTACAGATTCTGAATTTTTCTTTAAAAGCTAAACTTGGTTAGTGTAAGAATATCAGTGTGCTTGTGGTACTGTTACTTGCTTCTTGGTATACTAGAGGTATTCGTATCTTTCAAGTATACAAATCTTTTAATTATAAGGCTTAGAAGAGCATTCCACCAAGCTGATTTTCTTCAAACTAATGTTTGAAGTAAAGGTTTGGGACTATAAAAATTATGTTTCTTGGATCATATATATTATATAAACTCCATATGGTTTTACTCTTGCTAATATCATTTTATATTTTTCTTGTAAATTTTATAACTATTTTCTGTTAATACCTTATGAAAGTATGACTTTCAAAGTAACAACCTGAGTTAATTTGAGATGATAGGCCTTCATCGATAGGATAGACAAGATGTAAGGCTGACTCTCAGTACTAACACTGACCCCAATTAAATAGAAAGAGTAAGATGAGTACAAAGTTAGTTGTTAAAGTTAAAACCCAGTACTTTTAGAACTGGCTTGCTGGATGTTCAAGACCAAAAAACCAAAGATCATATGTTTTCTCTGATATGAGGACGCTATTTCACAATAAGAGGGAAGGCTATGGAAGAATAGTTACTTTGGATTAGACAGAGGGGAGTGAAGGTGGGAAGGGGTATGGGGGAAGGAAGGATAGTGCAATGAATCTGACATTATTACCCTATGTACATGTATGACTACACAGCTCATGTGATTCTACATCATGTACAAGCAGAAAAATGAGAAATTATACTCCATTTACATGACTTGTCAAATGCATTTCACTGTCATATATAACTAATTAGAATTTTTAAAAAAATATTAGGTAATACAATTTGTATATATATAAATATAAAATATTGCATAACAACTGAAAAGTATCAGTCCATCCTCTAAGTGAATAAGTAAATATAACTAAAATTTTTGGGGCCCTAACTTACCTTTGTGCTAGACATTCTATGAGAACTTTATATGTATTATCTCCTTCATGCGGCCTCATCATAGTAAAATCTGACACTGTATTCAAGTTCAAACTTCTAGTAATCCCAGTTAGAATACAAAATTCTTGGTCTTTCTGATTACAATTCTTTATCAGCAGGTATCCCTGTGTGCAAAACTTCGTTTTTTTTCTTCTAATAATTTGTTTATTTTTCATATTCTAATCTTTTAGTGTTACTTTTCATGTTTAAATTTTTTGCAATTTTGTAAATATTTTGTCTGTTATATTATCAAAGTTGATTTATCCATACAGAGCAAGTATTTAAAATTAGGAGTGGATGTATTAGTAGTAGATGTTAAAATACGCTTTTGTGGATAATCAGAAGCTGAAGTCCTTTTGTGGACAGTAAGTATATTAAATATCTGAAGAAGCTCGAATGAAAGCAATTTGGAATTTCAGGGCTTGAGTTATATGATTGTGCTGCAATTGTTATCTTGTTTGGTTCACAAGGTCATTTAATCACTGGTTTCTACATTCTGTTCATTACATTTATATACTTCACAACCTATATTTTCTCAAACTTTTGAAACATGAAGTGTTAGTATATGTCTATATTTCTTAATAGGCACAAATTCTGAATTTAGTAACTTTTGCAATTTTTTCTAGCACATAAAGTACTTTTTGTGTTTTTGAACAATTTGCTTAACTAGTATGAAAATGAAGTTCATGACTGTAGTCATTGTCTATCACTAATTGTACTCTCAGTATTAGCCTCTAGCTCAAATCTATATGAAGCATATCTTTCTACATTTATTTCTCCCAATTTTGTGTCTCAATCTCCCCCCACCCTTTCTTCTTCTTCTCTCTTTCCACATATATACACATACTTTTTTAGGTTTGAATTTTCCATTCTGGGCCTTCAGGTTAGGAATCCTACTCATAGTAGCTTTCTCAGATATTAGTTCTTCTTATTTTAGTCCCTTATGACCATTTTTTCTGCCTAACTTAACTGTAATACAACATGATTATATGCAGCATTACTGCCAGTCTTTGTTTTAGTAAAGCCTAAAACTGGAAATTCACAAAAATTTTAGGTCTGGATAAACAGAGAGTGGATATGAACAGAGAATAAGGTTAGAAACTTATTTGAAAATCTGTGGTTTTTCTTATTTCCATGTTCCACGTGGAGTTCTCTTCTATGCCTGTAAAATCTTAATTTTCTCTGGCACATAAAAATAAACAAATGAAATAAAAGTATGTTGTTCATCTACAACTACAATTTTTTAAAAAAAGACTGAATAATGATGAGTTAAAAGAAAAAATATGTTTTACTGATCTTACTTTGTTATTAATGTTTATTTTCTGTTTTGTTTTAGGCTACTCTGAGTGCACAAAGAATGAAATACATGCACAATTCAAGCATTTAAAATATATACTTTCCCTAGGCCCTTCATAAAAAGGAGAGATTATCATTGCACCTCCAATATTAAAGACAATATTAAAAAGATAACAAATCATGATTCTTATACAAAAATAAAATCAACACATCAAAGATTATACTAAGTTCAGTAGTGAGTGAAGGAACCAGTGAAATAAAACTCCCTCAAAATAAGTTTAAAGTGCTCTTACATACTATATAGACAATCAGGGATTCTGAAATATATTTATAGATGGATGCAAAATTAGTCAATATCTACAGGGCAATAATCATTGTATTCCACATGTCACATTTCACTAGCATTTCTGAGGCAAAAATTACTTGCATTATTTAGTCAAATGACTACCTAAATATGTCTTTAAAGTAGCTCAACGTACACAAAAGGTAAATAGCTGGGAAGATTGCACGAGCTAGAACATCCAGTAATCTTGTTAGCCTAGTTCAATGTCTTTCATGATTTTTTTCTGACATTGAGATCAATATTGACAAAGGTTTTTTGAAACTGCCTAAATTTGTGTCCTAATTAGAGTTGAAGTTTCAATTCTTAAGTCTATCAATGATGGTAGGATGATACTTTATAGCTAACAGAGTTATAGATTATGTTGGAAAAAAATAGCTTCCTATATGTAATAAAGAGGATAAAATCTGGGAACTATATACTAGGGGTAGAAACAAGGCTTTCTAGGGCAAAATGTAATAGGTGCTGATGGACTAGGACATTTAATACTATGAAACAATGTAAAGATGAGATCTATGGTTGGATGTGTGCCAGCAGACAGTGTGGCTGAGAGGTATAGCACTAGCCCTGGCAGAGCTCCAGACCCCAATATGGAGTTGGAAACCAGCAATTGGAACTGCTGTTCAAACCAATGACCTAGCAGTATGGATTGATTCCACCTCCCATGCACTAGGAATCAACCCTACTTCTAGCCTGCCTGATCTATGTAACCTAGAGATCTCAAATGAAGAAAGGGATCCTAAAAAAATCCCTGTTCCTAGATTTCTCATCTAGCCCAAGAACTCGGAACTAGGGGATACATACAATTTGATTTGCAAAAGCAAAGTAAGACATTTCTGGAACACAAATATAACATGGTAAATCCACTCCCACTACAGTAGTTAAGCCTTTGGTTAATGACATTACAAGAAAGTATTATTCTTCATTTACATTCAAGACAGACTTAGCACAGAAGTTTTTACATTGGAAATATGTGGATTGAAAATATCATATTTCAGAATATAATCTGCTATGAGATCCAGTGATGTTGGTAAATGAATAAGCTTTACTTTCTATTATGTGAAATTTTTATCAATTATAACTTCATTGAAAAAGACTAACTTTATATGAAACAGCATATTCCTTTAACAGGTATTTCAGAGAAGAAAGTGAGTTATCAGCATAATATATCATCTTTAAATAGGCCATAATATCTTTTATATCTATTAAAACCCTGTTGATCCATGCATCCTTTCAATGGGTATTTATATATCCAGTGACATGTAGATGCTAGTGTGCTATAAGCATAGCAAAAAAAACTGAACAGGTGAAGAAACAGCAAATTAACACTGAAGTAACAGCAAATTAACACTGAAGTAACAGCAAGAAGAAAAATACATGATGTGGAAAAAATTAAAATTAAAGGGTATACAAGTATCAGGCAAACAAGAAAATTTATTGAAGCAGTCACAGGAAGACTTAATGAAAAGATAATTGAACATGAACCTAAAATTGTGGAAAGAAAACACCATATGCAAATTACTAGGCAGACAAAAAAAATTGCATATGGTGACATTCTGTACAGGGATGTAAAAACAAAACAGCAAAGCTATATTTACCCTGGGAAGGAGCACTGGACACATGAGGGATGGTTAGGAGCAGCAAATAAGTCAGTATGGCTAGAACCCACTGACAGGACAGACAGTGGGGGATAGCGAGGCAACATCAGGGGTTACATTGGGTAAGTTATTCTAAGGACTCTGAAGAAAATGGAAAGCCCTCTCATGAAATGTATGATAGTAACAGTTCAATTCCAAGGCTGCCAGACATTTACACAAGCATAATATCCATTAATTGTATTAAATTTGGTTGTTATAAAATATTAACTTGCAGCATAAAATTTACAAACTATTAAATAGCACTGTGTGTTCAGTTGCTGTAACTGACATCTAAAAACCAGTAGTTAAAACAAGATAAGCATTTATTTCTATCTTGCATAAAAGTCTAGACAAGCAAATTAGATCTTGCAAATCAGTTCCATAGTATCAGGGATCCCAGTTCCTTCTATTTTCTCTACCATCTCAAGCATTTTGCCCTCTTCAAAATGGTTCAAAATGAACAAATATTCTAGTGAGTGAGAAAGGATAAAGGGAATGCCTTTTCCATAAGGATACAACCAATTAGCTGTGCACATTGTTTCTTCTCCTGGTCCCAGTGGAGTTTATTTTGGTTACATGTAACTGAATGGGAGGCTGGGATATCTAGTCTTTATTATGGGTGGCTACCTGCCAACTTAAAATGAGGAGTTCTGTTATAAAGAAGAAAGAGATAATGGATATTTGAGAACAATTTGTGATCTATGGTTTAAGTAGATTCAAGTAATTTTATTTTTAAATATACTCAACATCCTTTAAAAACAGTGTGACAGGAAGGACAGAGTAGCAGTAGCTGAGCAAACACCAAGGGATGGTGGTTCCATTCTAGACCAACCATGACTAGCTGTACAACCTTCCATCAGTCACTTAATATCAATATTCATTCCTTCTTTCGTAGTACCAGACTGAAAATACTCAGCTGCACCTAAGAGAAATATTGTCCCTAAAACTTTTAAAGTCAATTTGTTATATGCATAATAATGGAAAATACTGAAGCCTTCACAATGATACAAAAACTCAACAGCAGAAATATCTGGCTTCCAGCTCAAAGCACACTCTTAAAAGCCACTACCTGTTGTTCTACCAGTTTGGAAGTTTAAAAAACTACAAAAGTCAGGTAAAAATAATCTGTTCTACCTCTGTCCAGATGGAACTCTGTAACTGACTCACTGACAGGGCACAATGACCCAACTGAATGAACACAGGATAACTGGCTGATACTCTAGGTCATAGCTAATAGACCAGCCAGATAACCTTCCAACATGGAGATAGAAATGAGCAGTTCACTTTAGTACAGCCAGTATATCTGGTTACCACAGAAAGCCATTGGTTGTAAATGTGCCAGAGAACGCAAAGAAATGCTTGGGTTTTCCAAGTCATAGCAAATGCTAAATGACTCTCTCATGTGTTGGATCTTGCCAGGAATTTTGTTTCCTTCATTGACTGCATTTCTTCACACCCCATTTGGGATTCTGACATTTTGCTACCAGCTTTCAGATGCTATGAGAAGGTCCATTCACAAGGCCAAAGCCAGTCATGCCAATAAAGTCCTTTGTTGCTCTCTGCATGAGAGCAAGGAAGTCTCTTCCAAGAAAGAGAAAAATGAGAAATTTCAGTCTTCAAGCTGTGGCTGGTGTCAGATTCCCAGAAAAGCAAGTGAGTCTGGAAAAAAAAATAGTAACCAGGCATAAAACAAAAAGAAATAATCTACAGTCTACCAATATTGTGAAAAGAAAAATAAAAAGGTAGGGAGGCTTATAAAATAAGCAGAAAATCAAAAAATATACATACTTCCCTCTCCATTTAGGTCCTAACAGCTATAATCTATCTGAAACAAGTTTAATGATTTGACACTTTTGATTTCAGTAACTTTTGTTTAACCTTGTTGAATGAGCAACACGATTAAAATAAATGATTAAAACAAGTACTGATGTACATTATTCAGATGTTCTATGGGAATCAGTGATATCTATTTAATGGGTTAATTTGGTGTTCAGTTTAAAAGGCAAAATCCAGTTATGATGACAGAGCACAAATAGATAAAGGCTCAGATCTGCAACAGCAGCAACAAACCCCACAGGTAATTTGACAGAACAGGTTTCTGTACATACATTTAATAATTGAGGTGCTGAATACACAAGGTTCAATTTATTCACTCTGGTCTACTCATCACAATGGGACTCAGTCACTGGAATAAAATTTTGAATTTTCCATCTCATTTTTGGCTTTTTTTTAAAGTCAGGCATTTGATAATATGAGTTGAAAAAATAAACAAAATGTCATTGCACAGCAGAAACTTTCAGAGCCTAAAATCACTCACCTTTTCACCAGCCACCTGTCATGAATACATCTGTAAAGTTACATTTTCTTCACACACAAATATTTACAAATTACTTTTGGAATCTAAACTAAGAAAGCAGTTATATTTAGTTAAAACATCATTTACTTTAGAGTTGTCAAATGAGGATTTCAACCATGGCTCCATCAATTTCCCAGTGATTTAATGATTCAATTAATATACTCAAATCTATTTATATATCTATATTTATATAAATAGACTGGCTTGTTGTAGGCAATAAAAATATTAATTCATTTTCTAACTTAAGCATGATGTTTACAATAAAAGACTACAGAGAACAGTAGTAATAATGTTCTCAACCCAGTACAGTACAGTGGGTTGAGAACATTGACCCTGGTGCCAGACTGCTCGGGTATCTTAGCACTTTTGAATTCATACCTCTCTGTGCCTCAGTTTCCTCATGTATAAAATAGGTATGATAATTGCATGTAGGGCTTAGGGTTATTATGATAAGCTGAATTATTTAATTGGAGAGAGGGGCAAGGAGATCAACCAATGAGTAAAGAGGCCAGGAACCTGCAAGGAGCAACTGCCTTCAATGCACACACTTGAGCCGTGCAACGGACATGAGAGTTGAGTTTCCTGGTCAATTATGGGCCAGTGTGAGGCAGGGCAGAGCTTACTCCCAGAGGAAATGAGCATGTGTGTAGACATCCAGTATGTGTTAGTCAGGGAATCAGGCAGAATCTCTCAAGGGCAAGTGCTACCTGAGTGGGCAGCTTGGGTCTGAATGCATCCAAGCTGGGGCTGTGGAGACCACCACCCACATTTGCTGGGTCCAGAAGCAACAACAACAAGCTGGGATAATAACAGCCAGAAAGGAAAATCAGTGTTTCGGAGGCAGTCACATAAGAGAGCCTCCTGCTCCTCTTCCTGGTCTCACAACACCACAATAGAAATGATGAATGACTGACTATCTTATCCATGAAGAGTGCACAATAAGCTGGCAAGACAAACACACAATTAACTCAAGCATCTCATAATGAGGAATTCTTTGAGTTGAATCCTGAAGGATGAGTATGAATTTCCTATGAAGATAAGGAAGAGAGGGAATTTAAAGGTAATATCTGATGCATATACCACAAGGAACTTCTCAGAAGCATAACAGTGCACCATAAGTTCCAAAAAGAGCATTTAATTAGAATTTTGGGCCCCTGGGAGAAAGGATGACAAACAGGTGGGGAGGAGGTGAGAAAGTGGTACCGCAGGATGGAAAGCTGGAGCTTCACACTGGTGTAACACGGGGTCCAGTGAGCGCTGGAGGGCTCGTCTCACACACCGCAAGAATGAAATTTGCAGACTAAGGAGGGTGAGAATTCAGCAACAGATTTATTAGGAGCAAGAAAAACCTCCCTCGGCATACAGCGGTCCCAAAGGAGGTTACAGTGTTGGCGCTCTCTCTCTCTCTCTCTCTCTCTCTCTCTCTCTCTCTCTCTCTCTCTCTCTCGGGGCTTTTAAACTGTTCTGCTGAAAAACTAAACTTTCATTGGAGAGTCCCCCTTAATTGCTCTCTTTCTCTGACTCAATTTTAATTTCTTATTCCCATAATGGGATGGTTTAATGTGTTTGTTAACCTGTGTTGTCCTGTACTTGTTCCTTAAAACAAAAGAATTGCTTGGGTTCAAAACAACTCATTGGTGTTGACTAATGTTAGAGTTGTCAAAGCTTGAGGCAACACAGAATGTATGAGCATCAAAGCATGAGTGGGCCTTCCAGTCAGGCAGACAGAAAACAAAACAAAACCTCCAGTGTAAGATTTTAATTTGGGTTGATCATCCTGCCTCATTAGGATGAAGGGCTCTCCTTTTATATGAACATAAAGAGGAGGAAATTTATTCTGTAGGAAATTAGGAACCACAAGGAGTTGAAAACAGGAAAATATGACAATTTCAAAATCATATCTTGATCTCTATTTCTTCAGTAGTAATGGGGAAAGTGCATTAGAGGAGAGATCCTGGCGTGCAAGGAGGTTCAGGGAAATAAGACCACTGGAACTATGTCCCAGGCAGTTAGTTTCAAAACAATGAATGGCAACAAAAAGCAATGAGAATTTTTAGTCCCAGACATCATCAATTCTTATTTTTATAATCAACTGGTATGGAATGATTGTTTTTTTAAATCTTGGATATAAGAAATTTTAGAAAAAGAAATAAACATAGGATCTCAAAAGAGCACATATAGATAGATATATTTCACTAGACCAAAAATCTCTGCACACATCAGCAAACCATCACAGACCATCAATTTCTTGGTATCTGCTATTGAAAGAAATGACCGATTTACTACATATATACATGTACACATACATATGTAATGAAGTGGAGGGATACACAAATATCTCCCAAATTTTGGATGGTCATAAGGAAAGAGTATCATTTGCTAGAGGTTCAACTCCATATTGACCCCACTTTAGCTCTCAACCGTTCCTTCTTTTCTAATTGAGGGAAGAGAAAAATATGGCAAATAAGCCATAATTTTTGGCAAAGCACATCTAAGAAAAGGTCTGCCAAGGTCAAAACTGAAAATACAGCAGCTGTTGCACAAAACCTGTGCCAAAAATACCTCCTTGACTAGCAATATGCTTCTGCTTTGGGCCTACAATCCCTGACCAAGATATTCATCTCAACAGCTGTAGCTCAATCTAGAAAGCAGGTGGGGTATTTCCACTATATGGGAGAGGATCCCTAAAAAGGAAAGATAAAATGTGCATGCTCAATAATGAAAGAAATGTGTATGGTTCAAATGTGGTGTCCCCCAAAAGTTCACATGAGACAATGAAAGAATGTATGGAGGAGAAATGATTGAGCCATATCTTTAACCTAATCAGTGAATTAATCCCTGATGGGATTAACTAAGTGGTGACTGAAGACAGGTGAGTGTGGCTGAAGGAAGTGGTTAACTGGGGCAAGGCTCTAGGGGACATACTTTGTATCTGGAGAGTAGAACCTCTCTGCTTTCTGATCATCATGTGAAACTGGTTTCCTCTGCCACACTTTTTCACCATGAAGTTCTGACTCACCTCGAACCCCAAGGAATGGAGCCATCCTTCCTATGGATTAAGACCTTTGAAACCATGAGCCCTGAAATAAACTTTTCCTCCTCTGTGATTGTGCTTATCAATCCTTTTAGTGACAGCAGTGAAAAAGCTAAAATAAAATATGTGCATCCAATCAGAAGAAATGTATACAGGAAAGAGAAAGTAACCATTCTCACAGTGTGCGTAGACACAGCATGCATCCTGACAGTTTGGAAAAGAGCCTCCCCCCACCTTGTGTTGCAGAGGAGAGCTCCCAGGGCCCACCTAGGAGTCTGGGATAATTCCATTTCTTAATTAGAAAGGCTCTGCATGGACTTCCGGCAGCTGGACTTTGGAGAACCCGGAGTGTTGGGGATGGCAACCAAGCTCCTGGTGTGGCAGCTTGGATTAATTAGGAGAAAATCAATTGCACCAGCAATGAGAAACTAGGAAGAAGCAAATCCATTGTATGACTACTTAATTGTGATTGATTTTGAATCCACCTGCTGGAATGATGGGAAACACCACAATAGCCAGGAAAATAATTTAATTTCCAGCAGTATTGCTGAACACATTAACTGGAGAGATTGAATGCAAATTCCATGCTTATGTTCAGCCTCAAGAACATCCAGTTCTTTCAGAATTTTGCATGGAGCTGACAGGCATAAAACAGGCTCAAGTTGATGAAGAAGCCCCTCTGAAGATTTGCTTATCTCAGTTCTGTAAATGGATTCATAAGATTCAGCAACAGAAGAAAATTATTTTTGCTACTGGAGTTTCAGAGCCTTCTACTTCTGCAGCAAAATTGTGTCATTTGTTACTTGGTCAGACTGGGACTTGGGGGTTTGCCTGGAGTATGAGTGTAAAAGAAAACAACTGTTAAAACCCATGTTCTTAAATTCCTGGATTGATCTCAGAGCAACTTACAAGCTCTTCTATAGAAGAAAGCCAAAAGGACTAAGCGGTGCCTTGCAGGAAGTGGGAATAGAATTCTGGGTTGGATGATTCTCGCAATACTGCTCTTCTTGCTTGGAAAATGATCAGAGATGGGTGCCTGATGAAAATTACAAGGTCCTTCAACAAGAAAGTATAAATGCAGAATTTCTAAAGCTGTTGGATTTGTCTATGGAATCATAGGTATTCATCTATCTATGTGCAGAAGCAAAAAAATAAAAAATAAAAATGAACATCTTGTAGTTAATACCAAATCTAATTCTTCAACATTTAATTCATAATTGGTACTTGTCTCTACTACCATTCCTTCTGTTAATCATGTTTCTGAAATGGAAATAAGTTCTACTCTTGACTGTTTGCCTATGTTGGCTGAATGGGAAGACATAGTTTTACTGCCAGCATCTCAACCTGAGGAAAATATAGTCTACTTCCTATTAGTGACACAAAAGTAGAGACTTCACTTAATTCTGAAGAAAGAATAATGGTTTTAAAAGAGACAGAAGTGCTGAGTCATGAAAATTTTGGAGGCATCAAGAAAACTTTTCAGGAATTGGAGACCACTAAGTCCATTGTGTAGAAGAGTCCTCACACTACTATTTATATGTAAAAGAAGCTAAATATCCAGGTTCAGATGTGTCTGCCTTTAAGTTACCTGAACGCAAATTATGTGCCTTTAACAGTGTCAATGCATCTCATGCTTCAGTTTTGGGGAAACACCCTCTTTCTTTAGGTGTCTCTAAAAGGAATTCATCTAGTCCCCCAGTTTTCCCACCAGCAAAAAAAAAACCAGACCTTCACTATTCATGAAGAAACTCCAGCATCATCTGATTGCTCCCCAAGAAAAAGTTCTTGTCAGAAGGTTGCCCCCCACCCCTTGTATTAACTTCTGCAGTGAATCTACAGGAGCCTTGGAAGAGTGGGAAAATGACACCTCCCTTATGCAAGTGTGGCCGAAGATCTAAGAGACTTGTTGTTTCTAACAATGGACCAAACCATGGAAGAGTCTTCTATTATTGCCCTATTGGCAAATACCAAGAAAACAGAAAGTGTTGTGATTATTTTAAATGGGAACAAACACTTCAGAAGGAAAAAGCCATCAACATGGTTCTATCTCATTCCCCAGGGAGACTCAACTTTTAGTTCTCCAGTAACAAGCCATATTCGTGGCAGTAATTGTCTTCCTACTAAAAATTCTTTGAGACTCAGACCTTCAATGAGGAATTGATAAATTTTCTCTACAGTTAAACTGTTTTTACTTTTAGGACAACTTTTATGTGACTTTTAGTGCAGGAAAGACAAAAAAGTATAGGGCTACAAGTTATGGAGTCTTAACATATCTGAATTCTGTAGACTGTATTGTAGCAGATACACACACACACATATACACACGCACACATACACACACACACATACACACACACACACACAGAAAGAGAAAATATATTTCATGCCTTCCACTTTCACTCACCATTTGCTTAACAATTGCCTTCTGTTTGTTCAGGTATGAATCCTAATTATTCCTTAAATTCCCAAACATGAACATTCTGGTGCTATCTTACACATTTATTTATATTTCATATAGTAATGTTTGCTGAATTTCATACCTCCTTGAAGAATTACAAAATATTTTATAAACTGTATTCATTAGGTTAAATATAATAAGCAATAATAGTACATGATGTTCATTTTTCTAGTTAGACCTTGAAACAAATTATAAGCTAGTTTTAAATTATTTGAATAAAAATGTGACTAATAAAATTCCCTACTCTATTTTTAGGTAGATACTTGAAAATTATGATAATCTCCAGATTGATATTTTTTACTTTTCTGAAAAATTATAAGTTGTTTAGTTTTATTCAAGGCTTAATTATTAGTTCTAATTTGTATGTTCACATATTGGAATTATTTAACTAAGGCTTAAAATCCAATGTGGCAGAGATTTGATTGATTTATAGAAACTGCTTCTATACCAAACATTTAAGAATGCTGTGGTCTGGAGATATAGCTCAGTGGTTGAACATGTACCTGGCATGTGCTAGGCCCTGGGTTTGATCCCTAGTGTTACAAAAAAGAAGTATCAAAATAAAAATTCCTGAGCAATTGATGACATGTATTTTGTGGTGCCAAATTATAGGAACAATTACACTGGTACATAGGAATCTATTGACTATTTTATATCAAATTCAGCCTCTGATGTCATAATTACAAAATATTTTAAATCAACAGTTTATAAGCATACTGTCACATTTTTTAAAATCACCTCTTCCTAAACTTATAGTTTTTACAAATTTAGAGATACCATGTTTATTTCATATGTACTATAATAATGGGATGAATTTAAATTGTTTTCCATTCTTTCTTCTTCAGTTCATTTCTTTTTATCTTCCCACTAATAGTCTTTGGAAGCTCTTGAATAAATTCTATGTGTAAATATAAAGAAGAAGAAAATTAGTCTAAAAGTTTTCATCTTTAGATAAAGCCAGTTATGTAGTAGTTCTATTATGAATTCTACATGAAAAGATTAGGACACCTGTTGTGGGTTTTTGGTAACCAAAATGGGAAGGGGATATTGTTGAGGAGATTTTTCTTTATATTTAGTATTTACTGCAAGTTCACTGAGCCAAGTAAAGAGTTTAATTTTAAAAATTCAGATTCTTATTTACACATCATTATTTCGATTTGAAACACTTTATGTAGCATGTTTGAGGTGAGTGTTCATTAAAAAGGAAAAAATAAACAGTTGAAACAAATTCCATAACACTGAACAAATATTCATCATAAGTAGGATGCCTACCTTTCTTGGGTATTTGTAGGATGCTGTACTTCTTTTTACAGATCCTCAATCTCGTTTTTTAGTTGTTCTTGGTCATGTGACTTGTAATCAGAGTTCAAAACAATAAAAATTTTTACAACCTAAAATAAATATTTGAAACAGCAGGAAAAAAAGGCCCTGCATGGAATATACTGCATGGGGTTGTTTTGGCAGTAAACTAAATTGATTTATTTGAAATGGAGAGACAGAGAGATTGGCAGGGATATCAGCCAAGGAGAAAAGAGGTCAGGAAACTTCATGGGATACCAGCCTTCAGCCCACACACTCAAGTCTTGTGGGATAAATGACAGTTGAGCCTCCAGGCTAGTTTATGGACCAATGTGATGCTTATTTCCACAGGAAATGATTATGTGAACAGACCACAGTAGGAGTCAGCCAGGAGATGAGGCAGAATCTCTCAAGGACAAGTGCTACCTAAGGGGTCCGCTCCCAATGCCAGTTACTGGAGGTGCCCATGACTTGGTCCGGTGGAGGGGGCAGTGGAAAACTCTGAGAAATTGTCTAAGACACTATCATCTCTCACTTCAGCCTGGCAGCTGTGATAGAAACAGGGCCAAAGGCATTCATGGAAGTTCTCCAACAGGGGCAATGGCCATTTCCTGGCAAGGGGCAGCCACAAATAACAGAAAATACCTAAGACTCAAAATGTAAAGGAATTCTATGGTGATAATTGCAGTTAATAGCACCAAAGGACCCAGCAGTGATTTAGAAAATAAAAACTTGGGAGAATCAGAGGTAAAAATATATGCCTTTTTGTACATCATCATTTAATTTTAAAACAAGTAGAAGGAGAATAAAGACATATGGATATGAAATCATCATAATGCCAATGAAGCTTACTGAAAACTATAGGATTTTTATTATTAAAATAGGCATGTTTTCACCCTATATTAGATGCTGGAATAGCTGGACAAGAGCAAGTCTCATCCATGGATGTAGGCTTGGAAGAAAGGACACCAAATTGAATGTCCTGTGAGCAAACCTGAGAAGTAAAGGAGCTAGGCTGCACACATTAGGAACTGAAAGTTCCTAATAAAATTACCCCTTGTCTACCTATGAATAGGAGTGAGCAGAAAGAGAAGTTCTCTCCCTAACCTACCAGTTTTTCTCTAGGAGAGTAGAATAGCAATTTTCTTCCCTTTGCAGAAATATGAGGAGGCAGGGGATGCTATTCCATTAACCATACAATAATAGAAACTACTATTTATTAAACATTTGGTGTCTGCCAGCATCATGCCTTGTGTATATTATCTAATTTAACACTCACTACAACCTTATAGGTAGGTATCATTTTAAAATTTTATACTTTGCAGACCAGTATACAGAATCTGAGGATTAGATATCTTCTTACTCCAGATTACACCATTAAGAGGAGTCAAAGTCTAGAATCTGTGCTTTAAATCTATTTTTCTGCCTCCTACAGGTGAAGACTGTGAATTACCTAGTGCTGCACCAGAAAAGCAAAGAGACTGGGTAAGAATGGAAGTGAATCCAAATTCCACACAGTATTTGGAGGTAGGGAGAGGGAACTGATGAAAGGCCCTTGGTTTAGTTACAACTTACTTCCTACAGGTGGTTAGCTCCATTTTTAGACACACTCTTCAATGCAAACATATAGTATTTGCACAGGGTTATTTAATCATATCATATATATGGAATACATCGTTCCATATTCTAAGCACATACAGAGAAAATGACTGTAGACATTAACTTTGGTTGTGGCTCTCTTAACTAAATCTATAATCACCAGTCTTTTACCTGTATCTACAACATTTATATGTTGTTGCTAAAAGACAGCAATCTGTCAACAAAAGCATATTATTTTGTAAATACAGAGCTACATCATGCCAAAGTAAAATACTTGTGGTCAAAGACACTTAAATTGTCATTAACCTATTCAAAGCAAAATAAAATAGGTTGAACACTCCTAATCTCAAAATAAAAAATCCTAAATATTCCACAATCTGAAACATTTTTTAGTAACAATATGATGCCACAAGTAGAAAATTCCTGCCTGACCCCATGTAATAGGTCTTGGTCAAAATACATCAAAATTATATAGAATTACATATAAGGTATATATACATCAATTTTGTGTTTAGACTTGGGCCTCATCCACCAAATATCTCATTAAGTATAGACAAATACCCCAAAATCAGAAAAAAAAAGATCTAAAATCTGAAACATTTCTGGTCATAAGCATTTCAGATAAAGAAGAGTCAACCTGTATAAAAATAAGTAGATGATTTGCATTAAAGCTGTTATCATTCTTGCTATTTGGTGGTATTAGAGCAAAAAAGGATAAAATACATATTCATATGTGATCTGAATAGCTAAATCAGAAACAAAATGTTGTGATATTTGCATCTCCCAAAATATGTTTCCATAATATGCTTTTTGGAAGGCCCAACTTTCCCCCATTTGGACCATAACAGAATATACATAAAGATAATAGAAGACACACAAACACACACACACACAAATATTCCACTTGCATTACCTTGAGATGGGGGTATATCAGGACAATAAAATAAAAAACAGCATCTCAAGGGATGCTATTTTTCTTTGGTGTTCCCAGTTACCATCCTTGGTAACTCTCTTCTGCCTTTCCTGAGGTTATTAATCCTTCCCAGGTACACAACTGTCACCTAATTAGATTTCTTCTAGCATGAAGAGAAATGATCTGGTTAATGAATTGATAAATGTCCCTACATAAAAGTGTTTGTTTAAAGATTAGTCGACAAAAAAATTCTGAAAAAAATGATGTCCATCAGTTTTGAAAAAACATTACTCTTAAATCTAGCAAGCTCAACAAATTCCAAATACAAAAATGTGAAAAGATCCACAAATAGACACATTATGGTAAATATACTGACAGCCAAAGAGAAGATAAAATCTTGAAAATAGAGAAAAATGACTCATTATTCACAATGGCACCCCAATAAAATTAGCAGCTCACTTCTCATCAGAAACAATTATTGCCCAGAAGACAATAGGATAACATTTTCAAAGCACTGAAAAATAATCTGTCAACCAAGAATCCTATACAAAAGAAAGCTATCTTTTAAAAGTAAAGGCAAAATAAAGACATTCCTGGATGAACAAATGTGTTGCTAGCAAACCACTCTTACAAGAAATATTGAATGAAGTTCTTCAGGCTGAAAGCAAATGCCCCAGAGAGCAATTTGAGTTCACAAAAAAATTAAATAAAGAACATCAGTCAAATTCATTATGTAATTATAGATGACAATATGAATTAACATTTCTTCTCTTTTTTTCTCTTAACTGGCATGAAAATGATTGTTAAAACATGTATATAATACATAAATAGGTTGAATTGTAACACATGGGAATATATCTGCCAATAATAGCACAAAAGACATGGATGGGAGCAAAGCCATATTGAACCAAGGAGATGACCCCAGATGATAATTTGAATCCACAAGAATAAAAAGAATCAGAAGTAAAAATAAGAAGACTATACCAAAATAAATAAATAAATAAACATTCAAAAAAAAGATTAGTCAACAACATGAACAGAGCTACAAAACAAAACAAAAAAAGGAAATAAATATGTGGAATTTTAAATACAAATATAGGAGATTTAGGGGGAGGAAAGTCTCATTGGTTATTTTAAAGTTACATCATCTGTAAGTCATACACCTCTAGAAGTTAAGGTTGATACCAAGAACATCAGTGATAGAAAAGGATTCCAAGTGTGTAAGCTCAGGAATAAACAGATTCCAGGGTCACCAGGAGGGCCTCCCTGTTGTTGCAATAACTTCTATATGCAGGAGACTGCTAACTAAAATTCCCAAATTACTAGATAAAAATCCATAAGTATCCAGATAGAAAACAAAAATCTTTAAAGTGTTTCACTATTATTTTTCAACTATTTGAATTCAGCCATTTATTTATTTAATTTTATTGAATATCTACCAGTTTCCATGTGCTTTTCAATGCAATGGGGATGTATTAAAGAATAAATCAAAGTAATCTGATTTTATAGAGCTAACATTCCTAAAGAAGGGAATATAAAAATAAACAAGTAACAAATAGGTAATATTATTAATTCCACATGTAGATAAGTAGAAGCTTCATGCATGCAAGCTAAAATTCCATGCCTACCCATATTTCTGTTGATATATATTTTCTTAGTAAAGTATTTTGTATTTTCCATACATGGATTTATTAATGCACTTGTATGCTTTATGTTTTTAGCCTTATCAGAACCCAATACTTCCCTCAAGAAAAAGTAGAAAAGCCAGAGAAATAGAAGGAAAACAAAGCACTTCTGACAAGGATTAGAGACTGAAGCTACAAGAACTTGAGGACTCAAGAGCCCAGCAACCCTGGAACCATGGAGAATGGGCCAGATGTTCTATGGACCATTGCTTCCCTCTCAGCAGGTCCTGGAACCAGGCTAACTGCTAAGAATTAAGTTAGCACATTAGACAACCTCTCTGTGTGTACAATATCACCTAGTCATCTGGGTGTTGGCATCTGGGGAACAGATACTAGAAAATCATGCTGTGATACTCTGGCTACCACTTTTACTGTCCTTGGGGATTTATCTCAGACTGAGGGAACACTCACGACTTCTGTTAATCAAGAAAGAGGCCAACGGAGCCTTGAGTTATTATCTCATGGGACATAGCACATACACAAAAATAGAGCTGCTAATGTATCCAAGAGTTTAGGATCCCAGATCCTAGCGATAAGACTCAAAAAGTAAGTCAAATGCTGCAGGATTTCACTCCATTTGGTTAAGCTATATGGGCAAACTATAAAAGTTAAATAGAAAAAGAAAGAGAGAGAGAGAGAGAGAGAGAGAGAGAGAGAGAGAGAGAGAGAACGAACAGAGAGTTGTCTACAATCTTTCACTGCTGAAAAGACAGAAACTGTTCAAGACCACTCAACAAGATTTAGAAAATTCCCAGGCTCTTAATTTCTCATTTTGAAATTCTAGAGGACTACACCTAAGTACAGGGAGAACTAAAGTCTATAAAGCTAAAACATCCTTGTATCATCTCAGTTCTAGTAGAAGACAATTCTCTACAGGTCTCTTGCATATCTGCATCTTAAGAGCAGAAACACCAACTGCCTTTATTCTAGACTACTTTTAAAGAATATTTGTGTAGTAAACAATCATGCAAAAATGTATTACTGTGGAGAAAAGAGAAGTTTGTTTAAAATATGTAGATCTTGTAGATCTATTCAGGTTATCTATTTCATCTTGAGAAATTTTGGGCAGTTTGAATCATCCAAAGTATTTGTCTACCACATAAGGTGTTAGGTTCATAGGAACTGAATTTTCTAAGTAGTTATCTCTACTTATTCTTTTAATGTCTGTATGATCTGTTGTTCTACTCTTTTCAAGTCCAATTTTGATTTAGCTTGGTTAGACTTGATTAAAGATTTATCAAATTTGTTGATATTTTCAAAGAACTAACTTTTGATTATACTGACTTTCTCTAGTATATTTCTACTTCCAATTTTGATTAATTTTCTGCTCTAGTTATTATTATACTTGAGTTCCATGATCTCTTTTATCTAAAGTAGAATATTAAAACACAAATTTAAAATTTGGACTTTTTAATTTATTAGGTAAATAACCTAACACTTATGAAGATGTTGAGCACATACCTGTGGATTTTCTCTTTCAAAATGTTTAGTACATTGGCATGTGTGGCTTATTTTACATCATATGAAAACAGGTGGTGCAAAAACACCAGTTGCCTCTTCACACAATCATGGAGAGATAGGAAAACTGATGAAACTTGTCATTTTTTCTGATATTAATTGTACTTCATGTATTGTTATGGTTTGGAAGTGAGGTATCCCCCAAAAGCTCAAGTGTGAGACAATTGCAGGAAGGTTTAGAGAAGAAATGATTGGGCTATGAAAGCCTTAATCCAATCAGTGAATTAATCCCCTGATAGGGATTAGCTGAGTGGGTAGAGTGTGGCTGGAAGAGGTGGGTCATGGGGGAATACCTTTGGGGTATATGTTTGTTGAGCTGAGCTTAGTCTCTCACTGCTTTCTGATCATCATGTGAGCCACTTCCTTCACCATAGTTGTCTACCATGATGTTCTGCCTCACCTAGAGCCCCAAGGAATGGACCCAGCCCTCTGTGGACTGAGATTTCTGAAACAATGAGCCCCCAAATAAACTTTTCCTTCTCTAAAATTGATCTTGTCAGGTCTTTTAGTCACAGCAACAAAAAAGTTAACTAAAACACATGTAAAAGACTCTAGAATTATGCTGTATAAGATCCTGTTTGCAATGGCAATTATTTAGTTAGAAGAAAGTTGTCTTTCACAAATTTCACCAAATTAACTAAAACTACTCCAATTAAATTAGCAAGTTGTTTTAAGTGAGTAGCAATTGATGTCCTAAATGGTAAATAAGTGACTCATATTTGGCCTAGTATTAACTCATAAAATTTAAGATGGAAAGATTAGGTTTATTTATTTTCAATAAATCAGCTTGGAAAAAAAATTCTTTCTTGAGTACTCAAAAATAGAGGGTTGGGAGGAGCTGTTAAACACAGGTCTGTTCTTATTAGATAAAAAGCCTTGTTTATAATTAATCTGTGGTCATAAAAAGGCTTTTAATTAGATTTCTAACACAAAATAGGAAACAATAGGTTTGGGGTCTGAAACACAGTGAAGTTCAGCCATCTGCTGCCAACTAGCTGTTGCCAACATGTGATTTGCAAGTTAAATTACACCAGCTGATGACATACAGCACTACTTACTTCTTTAAATATCTTACTCAAAATGACTTTGCAGCTCTGCCACTTGGCTAACTACTAAATGATCTCAAATGCTGAGTTGAGACTTTTTGGAAGTCATGGAAGTTGCCATAGTTTTCCTTAGCAAACAATCTAAATAAAGGAACATAGATCTATGTTGTTATATTGTCCTGTGACATCATTGTAAGTCATATAAATTTGATCCTTGAGATGTTCACATTTGGATTTTACAAATTTAAAAGTTTTTTCACAATTTTAAGGTAACCAATGTTTTTGAACTGTATCTGAGGAAAAGGAATGATGGTCAAAAGAGATGAAATCAAAAACCTCTTTGAATTCATTGTTCCACCACTAGCATGCTTTATCCGTCAGCTGGTGAAAGAGTTGATGCTTAATATTCTAAAGCAACTCTTATAATGTATGCTTATTCCCAGGGGCCTAAAAGTACAAAAGTCCTTTTCCCTTAAGGTTTTAGGGTTGTTAACATCTATAGTTTTGTCTTAGAATTGGCTTGATTTGAGGTCAGAACTTTTAATCATTCAACCTGCACAAAATATTTGTAAAGTTTTAGTAGGACCTAACTAAACAACTGATGTAAGCCAATTACTGTAATTATGTTGAGACTATATAAACATTCATACACACACACATACACACACACACACAGAGTCTTTGGCTAATCATCCCACATTTCTTTGTGATTCTCATGAACACCTGTAAGAGAGAAATTTGAGCTATTAGGTTGAAAATGACACATCCAAGTGATCATTGCTTTTGTCCCAGTTATTTGTAGCCCCTATCCAGCCACAACATTTTGAAAATGACTGTCTAATATATAGCTACTGGTGGCTGCTCTCTTTAGATAATATTTGGCTTTCAGGCTTCACTCCAGGTGTCACTGGATTACATCACAAAAATCAGACTTTAACTCCTTCTTTTTACTATATCCATCCTCTATAAAGCAAAGACTGCATGGATTTCTCAAACAAGGCAACATATCTTCAACATTCTCTCACTGTATCTGTTGTCACAAAAAGAATTAAAATTATGTAATCAAAAAGTAAGGTGAATGAATAGATTTATACAAAATAAAATGCAGATTAAACATAAAATGGTTATGCATCTGGGATTTTAGGGAAGCTGGAGTACAAAGGCCCTGACTGGTCAAAACATAACTTGTTTAGAACCTTAGAACTGGAGGCACCCACTGGCCTGTGCAAGAAGCAACAAGGGGCAGGGGAAACACACAAGACACTAGGACAGTTTCTATATAAAACTTTTCTAACATCATTTTATATTTAAAAAAAATAGTTGTAAATGAACACAATTTCTGTTGACAGCCACAGCCAAGCAGCCCCAGCAAACTTCCAGCTGACTGGCTCCTCTGCCCTGATGCTCATTGGGCTGTTTCCCCGCCCTTTCAGACCATGGAGCTGCTCATTGGGGGACTCTTTTGGCTCCGCCCATGCGAACCAGCCAATCGGCCTCAAGAGCGGGAGGAGTGGAGGTTGAGAGGCTCCCCAGAAGCCAGTGGTGGCAGTTGGGCTCTGAAGGAATTCTTGAAGAGCTCTGTGTGGTGCTGCATGTTCTAAAAATAAAGTTCATTTCTGCTTGACAAGTTGCTCCTGAATTGTGCCCAGCCAGACTGCAGCAAATTTCTTTATTTTTATTTATTTATTTATTTTTATATGGTGCTGAGGATCGAACCCAGGGCTTCATGTATGTGAGGCAAGGGTTGTATCACTGAGCTACAACCCCAGCCCTCATTATTATATTTTAACAACCAATATGCTATATTGTTTTGCAATGACTGCATATTAGCTCTGGTCCATAGATTTAACATCCTCAACAGTGAGTTTTTCTAGCTCTTAGGAGTACAGAAAATGACTAACAAATACAACAAATCCTAAAGGTAACTCTATAATGTCTCTTCATGTCACCAATACCAACAATGCACAAAAAATTCTGTTATTGAAGGAAACATTATTGTGGTGTGTGCATGTGTGTGTGTGTGTGTGTGTGTGTGTGCAAAAAATGATAGGTAAAATTTGAACACCTAATAGTTCCAAGTTCTTAAATGTATAATCCATGCCTCAGCTTTGCAAGAATTTGAATACAGATTTTGTCATGAATACAGTTCCCTGTTCATGTTTTCTGTATTTAATTTCCACTTTCATTCTCAGGTATGCTACTCATCACACACTTTCCCCATCTCTGATATTTCTGAGATTTCCTAGTAAGTGTACATCATCTGTTTGTGAAGCAGAAAACCAGCTACAAAGTTAGTCTAAACATCTTAAATGGCTTATTTGTGAGTATAGAATTGGCAACACTTCATTCCATAAAATAGACTAAGAATTCCAATGAGCTGAGCATAAGAGTTTAGTTTGGTAGAAAGAGAAGGGTCTATAGAAAGCAGAAACAAAGAACAGAAAATGGATGGTCGTGTTAAAGTTATTCTCCTTAAAAGGCAGGGATAGGGAGACAGAATAGGAAAATAACTGACTGGTTAATATAAATTGTCTTCAGATTACCTTTCTGCAAGTATTAAAGAAGAAGGAACTACATTATAATGGTGATTAAACTGACCTCCTTGGGAAATTTTGTTGCTATCTCTGTCTCCTGATTTCCCAGAAAGCCAGATAACAATTTAGTTTCTTTTTGATTATGTGGAACTTGAGTGACTCCATTTTGATTTTGTGTTGGGGCTGAGAGTAGGAGCTTAGTCCAAAACAATGGTCTACATTAATTTTATTTAACAGCCCTTTCTCACAAAGTCCTTAAACTTCTGCTTTAATCACCATCTGAGAACTGTCAAAGCCATTCAAGGAGGGCAGTGAATTTAACAGCTTACAATAGCACATGACTCTGGTCTGTAAAATCATCCACCTTGTTCCACCTTTGCTTTACCTAAGCAAAGCCAGTCAGACTCCTTTCAGGGCTGCTAAATCTGCTGAGGAAGAGATGGTTCTCTCCCTCTGTGAGACCATAATTTTTAAGTGACTCCACCAAGTCTGGAGCTTTCAGCAGCCATCTTGATACCAGATGGAGGCAGTCTGCCTGAAAACAAAGCCAAGATGCAGCTGTGCAGCATGACTCGAGTTGTGGTCTCTATGAGAGTAGTCACTGAGTGGGTGTTTTACATTTGAATGCCTTCAAATTAAATTAAAATGTTCATTTCCTTGGTTGCTATTTGCTACACTTCAAGTGCTTAATATTCACATGTGACTACTGTACTGGGCAGTTCAGACATAGAACATTTCTGTCATCAAGGAACATTTTATTGGACAACATGATGTAGGGGAAGAAATAGCATCCTAGTTTTATCCTTTAGGTCTCTGGATCCAGCTTTGCCTAAAACTGGGTATGTATTCCATTCCATGTCAGTTTAAGCTAAAAAAAGAAAAAGGAATTAAAGAAAGCTTGTTTAAAATTTCAAATTACATTTCTAACCTTTAATACTTAGGAGCAGAAACCAGTCCTTGGCCTTTCCCCTGAACCACAGTCAGAAAACAAACAACTTTTTCACCTTTTCCCAATTTCTTCAATGACCTTTCCTGACAAGACTCAATCCCATCCTCTATTTCAGAGAAAACACACACACACTTACTATCAAGGGATCTAGGGACCAAATTTTGACAGGTGTCACTACAAGGCCAGTTTCTATTATCAAAGATAACCAAAGTTAAGACATAGCTCAAAGCACTGAAAACTTTTTTTATACAGAACTACTAACAGTAGGAGAAACAGTTTAACTCCATACTGATTTTCACAGAGGTGATTGGGCATTTTAAAGCAAGGACATAAGTGATAATTTGCAGAGTTCTTCAATATAAACATGATCAGACCAGCTGTGCCTGGTTTCTCAGAGACTGGGAGACAGAGGTCTTATCCTTCCTAACGAGGATTTTCAAAAAATGGCCTTCAGATCCTTGAAAAAGGCAACCCTGAGTTGTAGGAGATACACACACCTTTAAAAAGGGAGAAAAAAAAAAGACTCACAATTGTATGCCTTTTGAATAAATGTACTAAGAAGTAGAAGTCTGTCATCATTTGCTGGTTAGAACAAACAGCATATTCTGTTGACAGAGCTTTCCAGACAGGAACTCAAAAGGGGGTTGGGTTTTCCCAGGGACACAGCCTCAGGCTGCTAGAAGACATGTTAAAGTTTAATCAGGTCTGTGCAGGGCTTTGAATGGGATGTTTGTGCCAAGACTTCTTTGCAGTTCTTAATACCTAGATTTTTCCACAATGTACAGCCAAACAAATTTTGTAATTTAATCCACAAGGCAACTCTCTGATTTAAGTATCATTGTCCACTTTACAGATGAGGCAATCAAAGTTCAGAGGGCTTAAACTACTTGTCCAGGTCACATACTAATAAATTAAAAATTATGTTGGAAGCCAGATTTCTGATTAAACATTTTCTCCCATCACCCATAACTTTATATTCCTACAGATCTAATTTTTCATGCATGTGTCTATAACCAGTTTTCACAGAAGTGCCCTTGCCTTTAGATGACAAAGACCATATAGAAGTGAATAGGAAGGAAAAAAAATACCTACAAAATGCTAGAAACTTATGATTAATAGGCAGCGGGTGTACAAACGAAAAGTGTACAACTCACATCCGCTGTCATCTCAGCAAATGGCTTGGTCCCAAAGTTGCTGAAAGGGGAAATTTGATTATCTTTGCTTCCCCAAAAGACTGATGAATTGAATTCAGCCTGTTATTGTTCCAGATACAGTGTGAATCTTTCATAGGATTTTAATCAGCAGCATTATGTAACATATGGGAGTTATTTGGCTGAAAGGAGATTCTGTCACTGGTAGGTACATCCACCCAACATGAAAGGGAAATAATAATATGGAATAATAGGACTTTCTAATCTGGAGAGTAGCTTCCCTCTGAGAAATTCTGGGTTACTGTGCTACATCTTTACAACACCCTATTAGGTGGGTCAGGGAACTACTTGGGTATAATCTTAATGTTTCCTAGCTGATTCCATTAATATTTTTAATGCCTTACCTCTTTCTCTATCCCCACTTATAAGTCCTATTTCCTCTCGATTTTCAATCAATTATTGTTTATTCATTCCTCCCTATCCTTCACTTCTCTTTGTTGCTTTCTTTTTTCCTAACCCTATTTAATTAAAAAAAAAAACTATGTGTAAAATCAGAGTTTAAAAAGCAATCAAGTCTATACCTTAATTATATCATCCTATTTAAAATGATGATAAAATGTAGACATTACTTCACTTATTAATTTTCTTAGTTGTTAAAACATCATTGAATGTTTGTGTTTAAATTCTTAAAGGTTAGTTGCATCACAAATAGTCCTTTCCTTCAAGCATGGAAGACAAACAGCTAATGACAATACAATATGGTAACTAGATTGTCTTACTGAGCCCATTAAAGCACAGGAAAAACAAAGAAGTTTAGCACCCTCCTCCCTCTATGGCAGGTCAGGCCTGATTCTAGAGCCAGGCTCAGAAGCCATGGCAACCATCTGCATTTCCCTCTCCCCTCTCTTGGCTTTTCTGGACATGCTTCAACCCACTCCACAGAGGCAGTGAGAGTAGACAATGAAGAGCTGCTTCACAATCTCATGCACACATGATGATAGCATTGATTGAACTCACAAGTTACCTCAGGAGTGAGCATTTTGTTTTAACTAATCTGTGAGTCAAATCTAAAGCTCTTGGCATATGTTTATTTTCCAATTTCAGGAATAATAAAGAATGAACCATTGGTATTATTGTTAAAGCCTAGCTGACTCAGTAAGTACCTTATAGCTTATAGTATATTAATCAATAGAATAAGGTTTTATTATAGGAAAAGTAGTGTTTTGCTATCCTGGTGCTACTTAAAAAATTTAGCCTAAGTAACTCCATTTTAAAAAGAAATCATCTTGATTAGAATAAACAGTTAACCAAATTAAGAAACTTAAATTGTTGCAACTCCTGCCCAAACTCATGTGTCTACCCCATTCCTAAGGAAAAAGTCCCAAACTTTGCTACAGACACTTGCAACACTGTAGTAGTTCTTTACTGAAGATATAACTTTTTTTTCCTTTCCTTTTTGTTTATACACAATACCCAGGCCAAATAGATCTAAATAAATATATTATATGCATGAATGAATAAACTACTAATAAGTCATTATTTTCAAATATTCTGAAACTAGATTAAAAAGCACTTGTTTCAAGTATTATAAAAAATAAAGACTATTAGATTCATAAACCGTAACTAGGAAAATAATGAAAATGATATGCCAAAAGTCCAAAAAACACATATTAACCTCCCAACAAGTTTATTAATCTTGAGTCACACTGACACTATGATTTTAATTTGGTTAAAATGTTGGCTAACCACTTTAACAAATACCCCCTAAAGCCCCATCATCTTCACAAAAAGAATTCTCCTTTTTGCTTATGTCTGAGTCACATGGCAGGAGTAGAATATGAGAGCAAGAAGCTCTTTACCATGAAGTTATTCAGGAACCTTAATCTTTTTACTTCAGTTTTCACCCACAGTTACCCAGAAGTTCTCCAATGGATCCCCTACATGTAGTCAGCAGATGAAAGTAAAGAGACAGTATATGCAAATAGTATGGGAGGTTTTGTGGTCCAGGTATGGAAATGAGCATGTGATTTCCACCCACATTCCACTAGCCATGGAAATGAGCATGTCACTTCTGCCCACATTCTACTAGCCAGAACTCAGTCTTTGACTTTTAAGTTAAATGAAGAATTTCATTTTGATAAATAAATAATAGGCATAAAGCAGAGGAATTACTACAATGAGAGTAGAGAATCACCTTGGCTATGCTGAATAGAAGAGACAGAAAGACATGTTAAGAAGACATTTCAGTAATATGAGCAAAGAATTAAAAGGCCCAGACTAAGATGGTAAAAAAAGGATGACAAAAAAAAGTAAATATGCATATATTTTGAGCAACTTGTTGAGTGAGCAGAAAAGAAGTAACCCTCTTGAATTTTATTTTATACATATTTATATATTTAGATGTAAGTGTATATTTAAATTGGGGAAGTCTTTTTGTTAACTGATGCATGGTTTTGGGGGGGCTTTTTTTGGTATGTTAACAGGGATTGTGATAATAAAGAAAGATTTGGATGTAAGAAAAGTGCAGAAAGCACAGTGTCTGTGGAAAGTCAGGGAAGTTAATGAGGAATCAGGGAAGACAAACAAAGGGAAGGTTTGGAGGTTCTGTATATCACACTGAGAGTTTCAATGCCAATGTGTGACAACAAATTAAGTGTCAAAAGAGGAAAATTTGCATCTGAAATATTTCCCTGTGGTTTTTTGTTGTTGTTGTTGTTGTTGTTGTTGTTATTCAACACAACTGTCAAATATTCAGATGCAAATAAAATTCTTGAATAAATAAATTAATTTTGGCTGTGGCAACTAGCATACAGTATGCATCTTGGAGAATTCTACAAAGATTTGAATTTTAATGTGAAGAAGAGTACCATCATTGTGAAGAGTTGTACCTAGGGAATCTGACTGGTGGCCAATTAATCAGACAATTGATCTAATGGAAATTAGCTTAAGTCACATTGTTGGCATAATGTTCAATGAGTTTAAAATTGCAAGCCATCCTGCAGCCTTTCAGGAGTTTATGGGAGACATGGACAGAGTAGCTGTACGAGCAGATGGCTGTCCTTTAGTGGTAGTAACAGCCAGCATGAGGGACTAAATGTGAACGAGCATTTCAGTCTCCTCACAGAGGTCAGCTCTTCATCTGGAGATTCTTAAGATGATTACCAGAGAATTCCAGAAAATGCATGTTCTCCCAGCTCTGAGCTATTCATGGTAAAAGATAATTCTTTTCTTTAGGTCTTTGACACATTTAATTCTTTTTATGCAAAGAAAATCTTCACATACATCCTTCTATTTTTCAACACAAAACTGGTAGAGGTGACTTTAGGCATTTATTCTGTCTCTAGTCAACAGGAATATTTTACACAGCATTTTTATTAATTTATCAACAATTATACAATAATCTACATATACAAGTATTCTATTGAATGAATACCTTTTACCATGCATATTCAAAAGGTAGGATTTGAAATTTTAAGCATACATATTTAGTATGCTCACAAACAGTAATAGATTCAAGATGCAAAATGTGTCAGAAAAGTCCTAAATAAGAATATATCATTGCTACTCCATAATACAGCACCAAAGAATATTTGAGTTACTGTGGTCCATTCTACATTTAATCCCTGTCAGAGGCAGATGAAGTAGACACCAACAACATTTTCAAATTACTAACTGGGAACCAGGCACAGGAGATAAACTTGCTGTAGGAAATGGCAGAGGAATGGCAGGACTGGACTGCTGCGGGTTCTGCCCTCTTCACTACTTGATGTCTCCTGGAACAAAAGCACAGTTTATTCCATCATGGGAAGATACACATGAGGTTTGTGGTTGGGTGCCAGGGCATGTGTGAGACAGCTTTATTGCTGCTGTGACTAAAAAGACCCAACCAGAACAATTGTAGAGGAGGAAAAGTTTATTTGAGGGCTCACAGTTTCAGAGGTCACAGTCCATTCCTAGGGGTTCAAGGTAAGGCTGAACATCATGGCTAAAGAGTGTGGCAGAGCGAAGTGGCTCACATGATGATCAGGACCCAGAGAGATACCACTGTCAGATACAAAATATATACCCCAAAAGTATACCCTCAATGACCCAACTCTTCCAGCCACACTCTATCTGCCTTCAATTTCCACTCAGTTAATCTCATCATGGGAGCTAATTCACTGATTAGATTAAGGTTCTCATGACCCAATCATCTCTCCTCTAAACCTTCTTGCATCATCTCACACAAAAGCTTTTCAGGGACACCTAGTATCCAAACTATAACAGTACACCAGGAAGATGGAACATGTTTTTCTCCCCTCCACTTCCCTCCCCTCTCCTCTCCTCCTCCTGGCTGCCATAATCTGATCAGCCTTCCTCTACCATGCCCTTGGAGGAGGATATTCTGCCTCACCTCATGCCCATAGCAATAGTCAGCTGACTATGCTCTGAAACCAAACCATAAATCAAAACAAACTTTTCCTCCTCTAAGTTATTCTTGTCAGGTATTTTGGTCACAGAAACATAAAGATAACACTTTGCCTGAAATGCCTAACATTACTTCTGTTAGTGTTTTGGTTAATTTTTAAAATTTAATTTAACACTATTTTTCTCAAAATTTGCCTTCTTCCATTTCTCAGACAGTCTTAAGAAACCTTCAAAGTTCCATAAATGCATATAAAGTGTTATAATAGAAAGTTTCTCCTCATTCCATGATTTTTATGTATTAAAACATGAATTAAAATGGTTAAACTCAACAATTAATGGGTTAAGACAAAGCTTATTCAAAGTTTATCATCAGAAGAACCAATAATCCATGAAAGTCTTTTCCTCTAGCTTCCACTCAGATGAAAAATCACCCACGCATGATGACTCTTCTTCCCTCCATCAGTCTTATTCTGACAAATCAGAGCAACACTTTGGCAACCACAAAGAAGAATAAATACTGAAGCAAAAAGTATTTTCAGACTTTTTTTTCTATTAAATGCTTAGGGAATTATACTCCAGTAAAAAATAAAGCATTCTACAACTTATTATAAAAAATGTTCTGATTGAAAGTTTCCGACACAGCATGATACGATTGATTGTAGCAATGGCTCCTCCCCACCCCCACCCGCCACCCCTGCACTCAAGTAAAGAAAATCTAAACAACAATAATCAGCTAATTAAAATTTGCATAATTATGATTACAAAATTCCAAAAAAACTGTTTTAGTAACAGTATAACACTTATCCAAGGCCAGCTATGTTATATTTACTTTCTGCTTTAATTTATCTCAATCCAAAAGAGCAAAAACAGGATATGTCTAGTTGATGGTTTAATTAACTATATTAAGAGGTTAGAAATTGTTATGATACTGAAAATCTTAATGCCCTAGAAGAGTATCATCTTATTCTTTATTTCCTAAATAGAATTTTACTATTTTCTAATTATGTCCCAAATCAACATCAGTAAACAACAAAACAATGATTCAGGGGTTCAATCACTGAGAAATGGCAAGAACAGGAAAAAATCACTTTTAGTGATGTGGAAAGGATTGGTTTAATGTATTTGACAGTCATACCGAAACAACAGTAATGCAAAATTGAAACTCCATTTACTTTCTACAGTGAGCAGAAACATTCAAGGACATTTAGAAAACAGAATCAAAGAGAAGGTGTAAGATAGATTTTATTTGAGGTTTTTGATTTATGAGTTTGGAAAATCTCTAAGACAATGCAGGAAGAGAAAGACAAGAAAAAAAGGATGTTAAATTTTTCACAGTCCAAAACAAAGGCACCCAACACAATAACAGAAGGAGAAATATCTCAGAGAACTGTCAAGCTAAAGGGCAAAAATATAATGAAAAAAAGTCTGACAATTTTATCTTGCTCTCTTCCAAGTCTTAGGTTTATGAGTGCATTAGTTCCCTGACTGTCAAACATATGATTGAACTGTAGTTACTATTTTAGCAATGGCAGTGCACAGTGTGAGAAAGTGCTCACACCCACACCTCGGCACTCTTGGTTGAAGCCCCAACTTCTCTTTCCCAGTATTTCTAATCATAGGTATCTAACTCTTCATTCACTCGATTCTTAGATTTTTTTTTCAAAAATAAATGGGCAGAACATTTATTTGCTTTCATTTAAGAATGTATGACCTCTTTGTGTGATGCAGTCAGATTTAAAAAAAAAAAAAAAGAAAAAGAAAAGAAACCACCAAAATTTCCTATTCAATTCAAGAAAATCGCATTTACTTTCTTAAAAACCATCAGTGATTAACATTTCTCAGGGATGATGGGTTCAAACCATTTTACACAGCTGTCATTGGTGACATTTTAAAGAGATTTGCCTGAGAATTTCAAACTATGAAAAAACTTTGATATTTAACTGAAATATCAAATAGGGTCTGCTTTAGTGTTTATCACTAAATCTTTCCACATCTAAGACCTTTCTAAGCATTTATTTTCTATGTGTTATCCTTTGGGAACAGATCTTGATTTCTTTTTCTATTCCAACATCTGTTTACATGCATAATAATCACAGAATCAGACATTCCAGATTTTAAAGTTGGGTTATAGATGGAGTTGGAGTTATATATATTTGCTTACATGAGCTAACATTAATTTTATTTCTTTCTCAAAACTGTTAGAAACAAATATGAGAACTGATGTCCTTGATCATTACCACTGGAATGTAGAAAATGATCACCACCTCTCAGACAGAAACTCTTGTCCTCATTTCTTCTCCTCTTGATATGTTGATTCCAAAAAATGCAATGCTAACTAAAATAGCAAACTATAATAATCTCTGAACCCCTAGGCAGGAGCCTCTTACAGAAAAGTAAAGAGTTTTTTAGAAATATAAGTTATTTGCTCAAGATTGATAACAAAAATTTTGATTAAAAATGAAATGTCTTCCTCTGTACCATTAAGCAAGCCTATGTTATTTCTTTTATTTTAAAGATCCCTTGGTATCCTGGGTTCCTCTCTTTAGCTTCTTTTCATTTTATATACAGTTACTATGTGTATCTTTAATCTCCTCAAATCCTAACAGCTCTAGCTCCTCTCTCTATAAATAAAATGTTTATAGAAGAGTATAATTATTAAGAATATTCATTGGACAGGTATAAAAAGTCTTAAATTTTAAATGTAGTCAAGAGGCAGTAAATTGTACCACTTTTTTTGCTTCTTATATTTACTCGTTTAAGGATCCTCTTAGCAAGGGAAGAAGCTCTGAATCTTTACTGTCGTTCTTTTCCTAAGGCAATGTTGTTGGTTTGTCAGGACCTCTGCAGTTTTCTTTCTTTGCTTAAGGAAATAATCTGATTCTATGACAGTGTAGGAAAAGAATCTGTGATTAAAGAAAACAAGTAAATAAATCATCTTAAAATATGTGTGCACTCACTACAGAATTTCAAGATGATTACTGTTTTTGAACAGCTTACACTGGCGCATATTTCTTATACTTTCTTGTTTTGAATTAGAAACTTATCATCGCTCATTCTAAACTCCAAATCAAAGGAAATGGGGCACCAAAGGAAACAGATGTTCAGAATTTAGCAGTATTATACAGAATATTTTTAGACTACTTAGACCTCTCATGTTTAGCTCATAAAACTTAAAAATCCAATTTAAGATCTGCTTAAGACTTAAAGAAAGATATTGTTAAAATGGAGATGCAATATCTAAACTTAAACTTTTTCTAATTATTGTCATTGCTTAGGGCCATACCACCCTGAACACATCCAATTTTATCTAATTATTGTTATTAAAGAATCAATGGTTTGGGCTGGGGATGTGGCTCAAGCGGTAGCACGCTCGCCTGGGTTTGATCCTCAGCACCACATACAAAACAAAAAATGTTGTGTCCACTGAAAACTAAAAAATAAATATTGAAAAAAAATTATCTCTCTCTCTTAAAAAAAAAAAAAGAATCAATGGTTTTAGCTAGGCACAGTGGTTACAAGTTCATACTCCCAGTGTCTCTGGAGGCTGAATCAGGGGCATAATAAGTTCAAGGCCAGAATGGGTAAGTTAGCAAGATTCTGTCTCAAAACAGAAAGAACTTAGGTGTAACTCAGTGGCAGAGCACCATGGGATCAACAGCCAGTACTAGGGGGAAAATTGGGGTCTGTTTTTGTCCTAACCTTAATGAAAAGTCATTGAAGGATTTTAGATAGATGCATTGCATGATTAGGTTTATGGTTTACAAATGAGAGCTGAGCTGCCGGTGTGGCTGTTAATCTAGCTGAAATATAGTGAATTAGAAGGGCACAATCTGGACATAAGCCTATTTGGGAGTCTGTTTTCAAAACCTAGGGAAATGAAAACAGTGACCCAGATTAAAGACTGACTGCACATAGAGAAATAGTTATGGAAGAATCAAATTTACTGACTTTTTGAAATGTGGGAGATATTTATGAGAGTGGAGAGAGAAGAAATGTAATAGAAATTCTAGGATTCAGTTTGAATATGATTGCCAAAGAGGACAATAGAGATAGATTTCTAGGTTTGCTTTAAGAATGATATCAATTGCTAAGTAGGGGACCAATAATCAAGGGAACAATACAAAATAAAACCTGAAATGGAGATAAAGAAGAAAGGCCAGAAATATATGAAATATAAAACAGGACAAATGAGTTTCATAGAATATAAAGAAAGTCAATGTTATCACAAGGGTCCTTATAAAAAAAGCAGGAGGGTCAGAGTTAGAGAAAGAGATGATGACGGAAATAAAGATGTATGTGTATGAGAGAGAGAGAGAGAGAGAGAGAGAGAGAGAGAGAGAGAGGTGTGAATGTGAGGAATGCAGATGGCCTGTAGAAACTGGGAAATCCCAGAAATGTATTTTTCCCCTGGAGAAAAGGAACTCATATGTTTTGTTTTGTTTTTTAAGATGTTTTTAGTTGTTAATGGACCTTTATTTAATTAATTTATTTATATGTGGTGTTGAGAATCGAACCCAGTGCCTCATACACGCTAGGCGAGCACTCTACCACTGAGCCACAACCCCAGCTCCAAGGAACTCATTCTTGACAATCCATTTCACACTTCTAACATCCAGGACTGTGAGATAATAAATTTGTGTTGTTTTAAGCAACAAACTTTGTAGAAATTTGTTATACCAGAAATAAAATATGATGCTATATGAGTTAAATTTTACAATAAAAAATTTATTGATGATTTTCAAAGAGATCATCATTTTAGAAGAGGTAGTGGAGATTGTGGTATTCTGAGTGATTAAAAAGGAAAACTGACCTTTTTTCGGATCTGCTTTTGTCATATCTCTGCCCTTGGTGTTGCAGGTTGGCAACTTCATCAGCTCCAAGTCAGGGAAATTGGAGACAAAAAGGAAACTCAAGGAATCCACCACTGTGTGACATCTTGGTCTCCAGATTCCTATCTCATCTGCCACCTTCTTTCCAGTTTTCAGAGTTTTCTTATGTTTGTTTTATAGAGAAAGTTCAGAATCTTTAGTTGCATTTACCAGAAGGAATAAGGAAAATAATCCCAAGTTGATTTTTTATATTATTTTACAAAGTTCTTCTTTATCTGTGTTTTCCATTTTTTTCCATTGAACATGAGTTATGTGCATTTTAAATAAAGGTACTTTTGTAATAAAATACTTAAACCAACATTTTACATACCCCAGAGTAATCAGTATACAACTGAATTTAATTTTGCCTAAAATAAAAAATCTGAAACAAAGTAAAACAGACAAATATAATAAATGCCCCCAATCCATTTTTAAATCATCAAAGACACAAACTCTCAGTATTTTCTAAAATGTGTACCATACAAGATGGTTGTTCAAAACAATTAACAACTGGTTAGGCCCATGCAGAAACTATTAAAATGATTACCCAGCAGTGCAAACAGATATGATTTTATAATCAAAGTAATACATATTGTCCCTAGCACTACAGGGAAGCTGACAAAACTCTAAAAGCATTCCAGGGACAACTACCTTTAGAAAATAAAACAATTTCTCCCTTGTGAGACTTCTTGTCAGGAATAAACATAGTCTCAGCTTGATTAAATTCAAAGTTTTATTTTGTCATTAGATTATTTTCTCATGAAAACCCTTCCAGCTTCTGTCAACACCTATTTGTTGCCTGGAGAATACAATTTGCAAATGCTCCTAGAGTGCTTTTATGCTAAACTGCTATTCTGCCAAGCCATCTCCTGTTCATATCCTTCTTTGCCAGCTGATAGTTATTGCCACTCAAGTAGAATTTATTCTGTAAAATGACTTATTCTATAAGCTCATATGTTTAAGAAAACTGACACATCTAAAATTAAATCATGAGATAGCAACACCTCCCTAGACCTATGGGTACATTTATTTGTGAGATGCCTATCAGCAATAAATAATAGCAACAAATTTGAAAAAGGAAAAAGGGATAGGTTTAGAGGCTAAAATCACAGATTTTTCTGCCATGTCATTCCATATCAATTAGTAGGTCTCCTTGTTGAGAATTCTGCTACTAGATCTTGACTCAGATGGATACTATAAAGTTTAGTAAAAATCTTCCATGATCACAAGATGAATAAATTAAGAGCTCTGTGCTATGTATTTTGTACCTTATGTGCAGTAAGATTCAATAAGAATTATATAGCATGCTAATTTAATTCCTCTTTACATTGGAAGTATTGTTTTGTTTATTCCAGGAAGATGAAATTTAGAAGATCTTTCAATCTTTCCACTGTTCGCACTGGGAAGGGAACCTACTTTTTCTTGATAATATAATCTATACTGTTTTGCTCTATTGTATTACAGCATTTAGATAACCCATGAAGGAATGCTAACTAAGATGTGTAATGAAACACCACTAGAGATAATTACACTGAAAAAAGAATGATTATATACAGTTTAAACTTAACTACCAAACAACGTAAATTCAGTTAAATTATCCACATTATTTTCAAAACAAATAACTTTATTATATATTCCAAATGGGTATTTAAATAACATTTGGTATAAAAATATTTTATTACTATTCATTTCAGGATATACATACTTATATTAATTATAAGGGAATCAAAAAGCTTTCATAGAAATTAAGAAATATCCTGCAATCTGTACATGTGGAAAAATGAGAATTCATACCCAATTTGAACCAAATGTATGATATGTCAAGATCATTGTATTGTCTTGAGCAACTAATAAAAAAATAAAAATAAAAATAAAATAAAAAGAAATTAAGAAATATTTCTGTGAACCAACAATGAAAGAAAATTACAAATAATATATATACCTAAACCTACAGGCCTACTTGTTCTCAGAAGGCAGGTAGAATCATCGAGGAATAAAAGTGATCAAAGCAAGAATGGAAGCTTAGCTGTCTTTATTGTTTGGAACAGGAAACACACCTCCTTGGTGCCTGAAAGATGGCTCAAAAAACTGCTGCAGAGAGCTGAATGAAGACATAATCCATATGAAGCTATCAACTGGAGGAGGCAGCACCTCACTTTAAATTTAGATAATAAGCCAAGCCACTCACTAGACTGGCTTCACAGTCTGTATTATGGTTTGGATGTTTTAATTGTGTGTTGACTAAAGGTCCATATGTTAAAGATGTTACCAATATTTAATAGGTGAGGCCTTATGTGAGGTTCTAAAGCCTTCAAAAGGGATGATGGGACCTCCCCATCCTCTTTCCCTCTTGGCTCTGGTTCAAGATATGACTTTATGCCCCTCCATGCACTTCTGCCATGGTGTGCCATCTCCCTCACCAGTAACTGCGCTGATGCAGGTACTGTGCCCTTGAACCTCCAAAACAATGAGCTTAATTTACCTTTTGCTTTTATGAATCACTTGTCCCAGATATTTCATTAGAGTGAAAAATCAGCTAATATAAACTGTGAAACTCTCCAAAAGCCCTCAAAGCAAAAAAAAGAAAACAGAATTTTAACACCCCTTTGTGGAAGAGAAACAAGCAAAATGTGATGAACCAGTAAAAAGAAGAGCAGAAATAGAAATAAAAACTCATTATTCAAAATAAATTACTAAATACACATGAATATATTGAATATTACAAATGGTCCAACAAACAAATGAAGCCAAAATAAAGCAACATGAACAACAAAAAAACAGATAGCACAAGAGACAAAAGCAAGATGGCAGATGAATAATACCCTCCAGCAATCATCTCCCCATAGACACACCAATTTGCATAGCTATATAGGAATGAAATTGCCTTCATAAGAGCTAAGGAAGTCAAATAAGAGATCACAGTGCCTTTTTTTAGTATGATAATAAGAAAAGATGCATTGAAGAAGGGAGGAAGAAAAGAGTTGTTGGAGTCAACTCTCACTATCTCCCTGAAGAAGTACAGTGTGAAAAGAGTGTCTCCCTCTTGGAGGTGGAGGAGAGAGGTAATTAAATCTTTATATTAGAATTGAAACCCAGTTCTAGGCATATCATAGTGAAACCCAGAAATAGGAAGAGATCCATGATCCTTACCCCAGGCCTATACCTAAAGACTGAGCTGCAGGAATTGCATTAGGCAGAGACAGAGAGAGAGAGAGAGAGAGAGAGAGAGAGAGAGAGAGAAACTGCATCCACCACTACTCCTTGAACCTTGGTCGGAAAAGGGAGAACACTTATAAGGGAACAGGGCAAGAAAGCACAAGGCTTTGCCTTAAAGTTCAGTGCCAGGGCTGGCCACGGGGAGAACCATTAGTAACAAGGAGAAACTGAAGGCCCTCCATATAAGCAAAAGCTCACAGATAGAACTTTTAGATGTGCTCCAACAAAAGGCAGAGATTTGTGTCCCAGTAGGACAGTCTTGATTTTGGTCTTCATCATTGTCAGACTTGGAATGGGCCTAGGGAAGGAATCATCGGGTTTTCCCTGACCCAGGAGACTGTTCAGGTCTTTATCGCTGTGAGATTCAAGTGTGACTCAAATTAGTAGCAGCCAAGGTGGGAAAGGAACTGCTTTCTCCAACAGTATCCCAAACTTGAGCAGCATAGCGTGATGGAAGAGGACTTTTCCTTAGAACCCAGTGCCAAACTGATGAAAGCCAGCACTGGACGTATCCCAATGGCATCCAGATCTAATCCAATGCCTGTAGACAAAACTCCTGGAATAGACTCAGTACCAGAGACAAGGGACCACAGTCTACCAGAATTCTATTCTGGTCAGTATTACCTATGACTGGTTGTAGTGGTCTTGAGCAATCTCAGTAGAAAGCAGCCCATAGCAGTATGGGCCTTGTCCTATGGCAGCACTGTACTGTTCTCAGAAAGCTGTGTGAAACAGCACTGCAGCATTTGTGATTATTGGACTGTGCACCACATTCCTCCTCTAACCATAAGCAGCACAACATGGAGTGAGTAAGTAATTAACGGAGGAAAAGATATGGACACCATATTATGGTATAGGAAGATGGGACTTGTCCTTCGATAGTGACTTCACGCAGAGTCATTAAGACTCCCATCTTGCCTAACCATAGGCCAGCATCTGTGGAGGACGCATATGGGCCTATGTAAGCCCCAGGAAAAGGCCTAGAGTAACAGACTATCCATCATAGGTACTCCTCCATTCATGCTGAAAAGCATACCAACTGTGAATTTGGAACAAACTGAGGCTTGGACCACCCATTAGTGCTGCAACAGTGACAACAGACCAACAGCAGACTAAACCTGAATTTAGGACACCTAGTGCTGAAGTAGTGGAGGTGACTATGAGCTCAGAAAATAAGGAGCCTGCCTACTTAGAATTTCTAGAAACAAAAACCCAAAGTCAGGTTATTAAAACTGGAAACTAATCTTTCAATGTGCAGATAATAATTTATAGCAACAAACATTAAGAACTTCAAGGGAACTAAGACCTCATATAATTGTCAAAATATTGTGCCAGAAATCAGCCATATAGGAATCAATATGGGCAAACTCTCAGATAAAGAGTTTAAAATGGCCATTTTAAATGAAACTCAATGAACTTCAAGATAACACAGAAAATTACTCAATATTCTCACAGAGTAATGTAACAGATAGAATGAAGAAATTTTAAAAAATCAAACAAATTATTAAGCTAAATATACTCTAAGAGAAATTGAAATTGTGACAGAAGGCATCTATGATAGAGATCAAAAAAATAATTATTGAGCTTGAAGATAGACTAATTGAAAATATACTATTATAGAAATAAAGATTGAAAAGTAAGTAAGATTAAAGAGAGCTTATGGCAACTTAGAAACCACATTAGAAAAGCAACTTTTCAATTTATTGTGATTCAAGGGGCAAACTGAGAATACAAAGGGTTAGAAAACTAATTCCAATGGATAATAATATATGACTTTTGAAACGTAGAGAATACAAATATCCATATACAGGAGAGTCAAAGGTCACTAGTCAGCTTCAATTCAAACAAGTTTATAGCAATAAATATTATAGTTATGCTTCAAAATTTAAAAATACATCATGTTACAACCACAAGACTGGAATTCTAATTAGAATAAGATGTAATCCACGTTTGTATAAATATGCCAAATTATACTCAAGTATCATGTATAACTAAAAGTAACAAGAAAGTAAATAAATGAATTTATTTAAAAATTTAAAAAATACAAGAAGACACTCAAGATAGCAAAAGAAATGAAACCAGTAACACATAAGGGTGTTTTAATTCACCTGATAGCTGATTTCCCAGCAGAAACATTATATGCCAGAAGAGAGTAGCATGAGATTTTTCAGAGTACTGAAGGAAGAAAACTCCCAAATGAAAATATCTACTCAGCAAAGCTATCAGTTACAAATGAAGAAGAGATCACAAGAATATCTTCAAACAAAAGCTGAACCATTAAGTGTCCACCAGACCTGTGCTAAAAGAAATGGTAAACGGAGTTCTTCCAAAGGAAAGAAAGAGTTGTTAAGGGTAAGAAGAAAGCATTGGAAGGTATAAAACTCACTGATGAGAGTATCTATATAGAAACATTCAGAATGCTCAAATATGTAAACATGGTGTAGAAAACATTCACACTGTTTTATGAAGACAAAAACAAATAATGTTAGAAGTAGTAATAACTAATTATTTATCTCTAGCTTCTACACATGAAATAAAACTTGCAACTCTTGACTTTCTGAATCCGACTTGTTTCTTATTTAGCATGAATGACACAATTTCATTTTTTCTATGGATGAGTAACACTATTCTGTAAACATACTACGTTTTCTTTATCCATTCATTTGCTGATAGGCATCTAGGCTGGTTATGTAGCTTAACTACTGCAAATTACATCGCTATGAACATTAGTATGAAGGTATTAAAAAGTGTGAAGTTATGAAAATAGAAGGGAGAACGGTGAAAAAGATGAAGGAATTGAAGTGAAGAGAGAAATGATGGGGAAGAGAAGGAACTGCAGAATGAAATCAACCAAATTGTGCTGTTAGCATGCATGAATATATCAAAATGAATTACACTTTTATGTAATATTATAATGCACTATTTCAAAACACAATAAATAAATAGAAGGAAAACCTATGGAGTGGAGGAAGGCAGTCAAGGGAAGAAGAAAAGGAAAGGGGAAGTACTAGGAATTGAAAAAAGTGTGTAAACTATATATCAAAAAAATTAAAATTCTATTATTTATCTAGAATATTAGCACAAGAAATAAAAGTTTGATAATGCCCAGTTTAAAAAAAAAGAAAAGAGAAAATTCTATAAAAGCACCTCCTCAGGAGTTGTTCAGTTTTGCAGTTTCTGATGCAAATGAAAAAAGAAATGCTATACTAACCTTCAATGTGTCAAAATCCCAGTTTATGCAATCTGATTGTATTAAACACTTTGCAAAAAGAGTCTTTAAATAAAGTAGCAATAACTACATTAATATGTTAAGAAATATGCAAAATAGGAAAATATAAAATGGGATATCAACATTCAAAATTAGAAGGATGAAGTAGAAGTGTAGAAGTTTTTATTAGTATTTTAAAAATTTTCTCTATGACCATATTACCTTTTCTTTTTTTTTTATTTTTTTCCTTTTTATTGGTTGTTCAAAACATTACAAAGCTCATGACATATCATCTTTCATACATTTGATTCAAGTCGGTTATGAACTCCCATTTTTACCCCAAATACAAATTGCAGAATCACATCGGTTACACATTCACATTTTTACATAATGCCATGTTAGTGACTATTGTATTCTGCTACCTTTCCTATCCCCTACTATCCCCCCTCCCCTCCCCTCCCATCTTGCCTCTCTACCTCATCTGCTGTTGTTCAATTGTCTCCCTTGTGTCCCCCCCCTTTCCCCTCACAACCTCTTATATGTAATTTTGTGTAACATTGAGGATCTCCTTCCATTTCCATACAATTTCCCTACTCTCTCCCTTTCCCTCCCCCCACTCATCTCTGTTTAATGTTAATCTTTTCCTCATGCTCTTCCTCCCTGCTCTGTTCTTAGTTGCTCTCCTTGTATCAAAGAAGACATTTGGCATTTGTTTTTTAAGGATTGGCTAGCTTCACTTAGCATAAACTGATCTAGTGCCGTCCATTTCCCTGCAAATTCCATGATTTTGTCATTTTTTAGTGCTGCGTAATACTCCATTTTGTATAAATGCCACATTTTTTTTATCCATTCATCTATTGAAGGGCATCTAGGTTGGTTCCACAGTCTAGCTATTGTGAATTGTGCTGCTATGATCATTGATGTGGCAGTGTCCCTATAGTACGCTCTTTTAAGGTCCTCAGGGAATAGTCCAAGAAGGACGATAGCTGGGACAAATGGTGGTTCCATTCCCAGCTTTCCCAGGAATCTCCATACTGCTTTCCAAATTGGCCGCACCAATTTGCAGTCCCACCAGAAATGTACAAGTGTACCCTTTTCCCCACATCCTCGCCAGCACTTGTTGTTGTTTGACTTCATAATGGCTGCCAATCTTACTGGAGTGAGATGGTATCTTAGGGTAGTTTTGATTTGCATTTCTCTGACTGCTAGAGATGGTGAGCATTTTTTCATGTACTTGTTGATTGATTGTATGTCCTCCTCTGAGAAGTGTCTGTTCAGGTCCTTGGCCCATTTGTTGATTGGGTTATTTGATATCTTATTGTTTAATTTTTTGAGTTCTTTGTATATTCTGGATATTAGGGCTCTATCTGAAGTGTGAGGGGTAAAAATTTGTTACCAGGATGAAGGCTCCCTATTTACCTCTCTTATTGTTTCTCTTGCTGAGAGAAAACTTTTCAGTTTAAGTAAGTCCCATTTGTTTATTCTTGTTATTAACTCTTGGGCTATGGGCGTCCTATTAAGGAATTTGGAGACCGACCCCACAATACGTAGATTGGAGCCAACTTTTTCTTCTATCAGGTGCAGTCTCTGATTTGATATCAAGCTCTTTGATCCATTTTGAGTTAACTTTTGTGCATGGCGAGAGAAAGGGATTCAGCTTCATTTTGTTGCATATGGATTTCCAGTTTTTCCAACACCATTTGTTGAAGATGCTATCCTTCCTCCATTGCATGCTTTTAGCCCCTTTATCAAATATAAGAAAGTTGTAATTTTGTGGATTGGTCTCTGTGTCCTCTATTCTGTACCATTGGTCCACCTGCCTGTTTTGGTACCAGTACCATGCTGTTTTTGTTACTATTGCTCTGTAGTACAGTTTGAAATCTGGTATCGCTATACCTCCCGATTCACACTTCCTGCTTAGAATTGCTTTTGCTATTCTGGGTCTTTTGTTTTTACATATGAATTTCATGATTGCTTTATCTATTTCTACAAGAAATGCCGTTGGGATTTTGATTGGCATCGCATTAAACCTGTAGAGAACTTTGGGTAATATTGCCATTTTGATAGTGTTAGTTCTGCCTATCCATGAACAGGGTACATTTTTCCATCTTCTAAGATCTTCTTCTATCTCTCTCTTTAGGGTTCTGTAGTTTTCATTGTATAAATCTTTCACCTCTTTTGTTAGGTTGATTCCCAAGTATTTTATTTTTTTTGAGGATATTGTGAATGGAGTGGTTTTCCTCATTTCCATTTCAGAAGTTTTGTTGCTGATATACAGGAATGCCTTTGATTTATGCGTGTTGATTTTATATCCTGCCACTTTGCTGAATTCATTTATCAACTCTAGCTGTTTTTTTGTAGACCCTTTTGGGTCTGTTAGATATATTATCATATCATCCGCAAATAGTGATGATTTAAGTTCTTCTTTTCCTATTTTTATGCCTTTAATTTCTTTTTTCTGTCTAATTGCTCTGGCTAGTATTTCAAGAACTAAATTGAATAGAAGTGGTGATAGAGGGCATCCCTGTCTTGTTCCAGATTTTAGAGGGAATGCCTTCAGTTTTTCTCCATTTAGAATGATGCTAGCCTGAGGCTTAGCGTAGATAGCTTTTACAATGTTGAGGTAAGTTCCTGTTATCCCTAGTTTTTCTAGTGTTTTGAACATAAGGGGATGCTGTACTTTGTCAAATGCTTCTTCTGCATCTATCCAGATGATCATATGGTTCTTATCTTTAAGTCTATTGATGTGGTGAATAACAAATTTTTGATTTCCGTATATTGAACCAGCCTTGCATCCCAGGGATGAATCCTACTTGACCATGGTGCACAATTTTTTTGATATGCTTTTGTATCCGATTCTCCAGGATTTTATTGAGAATTTTTGCGTCTAAGTTCATTAGAGATATTGGTCTGTAGTTTTCTTTCTTTGAAGTGTCTTTGTCTGGTTTCGGGATCAGGGTGATGTTGGCCTCATAGAATGAATTAGGAAGTTCTCCCTCTTTTTCTATTTCTTGAAATAGCTTGAAAAGTATTAGTATTAATTCTTCTTTGAAGGTTTTGTAAAACTCCGCTGTATACCCATCCGGTCCAGGGCTTTTCTTGGTTGGTAGTCTTTTGATGGCTTCTTCTATTTCTTCCTTTGTTATTGGTCTGTTTAAATTGTGTGTGTCTTCCTGACTCAATCTGGGCAGATCATATGACTTAAGAAATTTATCGATATCTTCACTATCTTCTATTTTATTGGAATATAGGGTTTCAAAATACTTTCTAATTATCTTCTGTATTTCTGTAGCATCTGTTGTGATATTGCCTTTTTCATCCCATATGTTAGTAATTTGAATTCTCTCTCTTCTTCTCTTCGTTAGTGTGGCTAAGGGTCTGTTGATCTTATTTATTTTTTCAAAGAACCAACTTTTAGTTTTATCAATTTTTTCAATGTTTTTTTTTTGTTTCAATTTCGTTGATTTCCACTCTGATTTTAATTATTTCTTGCCTTCTGCTACATTTGCTGTTGTTTTGCTCTACTTTTTCTAGGGTTTTGAGATGTAGTGTGAGTTCATTTATTTGTTGGTTTTTTCTTTTTTTGAGGAATGAACTCCAGGAAATGAATTTCCCTCTTAAAACTGCTTTCATTGTGTCCCATAGATTCTGATATGTTGTGTCTGTATTATCATTTATCTCTAAGAATCTTTGGATTTCCTCCTTTATGTCCTCTGTAACCCATTGATCATTCAGTAACATATTGTTCATTTTCCAGGTGATGCAGGATTTTTCCTTCCTTTTTTTTATCATTGATTTCCAGTTTCATTCCATTATGATCAGATAAGGTGCATGGTATTATCTCCACACCTTTATATTTACTAAAGTTGCCCTATGGCATAGTATATGGTCTATCTTTGAGAAAGATCCATGTGCTGCTGAGAAGAACATGTATCCACTTGATGATGGTTGATATATTCTATATATGTCAGTTAAGTCTAGGTTATTGATTGTATTATTGGGTTCTATAGTTTCTTTATTCAGCTTTTGTCTGGAGGATCTGTCTAATGGAGAGAGCAGTGTGTTGAAGTCACCCATAATTATTGTGTTGTGGTCTATTTGGCTCTTGAACTTGAGGAGAGTTTGTTTTATGTACGTTGCAGCACCATTATTTGGTGCATACAAATTGATAATTGTTATGTCTTGTTGGTGGATGGTTCCTTTTAACAGTATATAGTGTCCTTCTTTATCCCTTTTGATTAACTTAGGTTTGAAGTCGATTTTATTCGATATGAGTATGGCCACTCCTGCTTGCTTCCGAGGGCCATGTGAGTGGTATGATTTTTCCCAACCTTTCACCTTCAGCCTCTGTATGTCTTTTCCTATCATATGAGTCTCCTGAAGGCAGCATATCGTTGGATCTGTTTTTTTTAATTCAGGTTACTAGCCTATGTCTCTTGACTGGTGAATTTAAGCCATTAACATTTAAGGTTACTATTGATATATGGTTTGTACTTCCAGTCATGTTTATTTATTTATTTATTTTAGTTTGGCTAGTTTTTCCTCTTTGGTTATTTTTCTCCCCCTTTACTGAGATACCTCCTACTGTTAGTTTTGGGTACTATTTTTCAATTCCTCTTCTTGTAGTATTTTGTTCAAAATGCCTTGCAGTGCTGGTTTTCTGGCTGCGAATTCTTTTAACTTTTGTTTATCATGAAATATTTTAATTTCATTGTCAAATCTGAAGCTTAATTTTGCTGGATACAGTATTCTTGGTTGGAATCCATTATTTTTCAGTGTTTGAAATACGTTGTTCCAGGATCTTCTCGATTTCAACGTCTGTGATGAAAAATCAGCCGTTAACCTAATTGGTTTACCCCTGAATGTAATCTGCCTCCTTTCTCTCATAGCTTTTAATATTCTTTCCTTGTTCTGTATGTTGGATATCTTCATAATTATGTGTGTTGGGGTTGGTCTATTATGGTTTTGAATGTTTGGGGTCCTGTAGACTTCCAGGATTTGGCAATCCATTCCATCTTTCATATCTGGGAAGTTTTCTAGGATTATTTCATTTAATAGGTTGCCCATTCCTTTGGTTTGAACCTCCATACCTTCTTCTATCCCAATGACTCTCAGGATTGGTTTTTTTATGACATCCCATATCTCTTGGATAGATTGCTCGTGAGTTTTAAGCATCCTTTCTGTGTTGACTATATTCTTTTCAAGTTGATAAACTTTGTCTTCATTATGTGATGTTCTGACTTCTACTTGATCTAGTCTATTTGTAATATTCTCGTTTGAGTTTTTAATTTTGTTTATGGTTTTCTGCATTTCTAGGATTACTGTTTGATTTTTTTTTAATCTCTAGCTCCTGGTAGAGCTTGTTCTTTACCATTTGAATTTATTTTTTTGTCTCATTTTCAAAATATACTTTCATTGCTTGGACTTGCTGTCTCATGTCTTCTCTAATACTCCGTTCCATCTGAGTTAGGTATGCCTTGAGTTCTTTCTCTGTCCATTTTTCTGATGCCTCTGGGTCCTCCTGTAGATTTAAGTTGTCCTGCATTGTTTGTAATCCTTTTTTCCCTTGTTTTTTCATGTTGTTCAGGTTACTTTCCTGCTCTGTTTGACTGAGGTGTTTCTGCTTTCTCCTATAACTTTGTTTTGGTTTTGTATATCTCTGTTGTCTCTCCTTTGTGATGGGAGACTATGCCTAGAAATGTTGGGCTTTATTGTACTTTAAAGCTGATTCATTCAATTCATAAAAGGCTTCCGGATTCTGTATGCATATAGTGATTTGTTGTCTGTTCTTAGGACTTTATGTTTAGGTTAGGTGCTATGATGGTATGAGGGTTAGTATGTCTTGGCTACTTTAGAAGATTGCTCTACTGAAGGGGGATACTAACAGGTGATTGGATCAGGGTGTTGGTAGTAGCTAGGTATTTAGGAGCCCTATAGACAGCCTCGAAACATTCACCTATTTGCATTTAGACAATTACACATAATGGAAGACGTAATGCTTGGGATGAAAGTTGGGGGGTAGGGGAAGGAAGGTGCTCTTAAAAAGAAAGAAGGAGAGAGAGAGATAGATTAGAGGAGAATGGAAAGAACAATAAAACTTGAAACAGGAAAGAAAGAAAGAAGGAAAAGGGGAGAAAAGAACAATAAGAGAAAAAAAGAAAAAAAAATGAAGTCTTAGAGATCTATTTTCTTCTCTTCCAGTAGGCAGAGCTGTGCCCTCCAAGCCGAGCTTCTGCCCTCTACGTGCTGATAGCAATCCCTGTAAGGTGGCTCCTGGGAGTCTCTCAGTCCTGTTAGTCCAGAGCCATTTCACTTATCCGGCCCCTCCCCCCCTTCCTCCTGCCAGCCAGCCAGCCAGGTCCTGTTCACCGGAGGCGGTTCCCCAAAGATCTGGTTACACTTGCAACCCCACCGCGTGTCCTATTTCCCGAACGACTGAGCACTCTCTCCGTCATTCATCTAAGCCCCAGTGCTGTGGTGTGGTGATCTGGGGACCAACAGCTTTAATTTTTCTGGACCCCTTTGGTGGGCACGCCCCCGGAAACTGGCGGCTAAGACCTTGGGTGTCGCCGCTGGTGGTAAGGGGAGTTGGGGATCGGGAATCCCCTCTGCTTCCTTACAGACACGCCCCCAGGGAGATTCCCGAGGTTTCCTGGCTGCTTGTATCTAGAGGGGGTTGGAGTCACACACTTGCTAAAGTGAATTCCGCTGGGAAGGAATTCCGTCGGCCGAACTCCAGTGACGTCACCTCTCTGCTGTGGCGGGCCCCAGGCTCCTTGCCAAAGGGAGGGGTGGGACTGGTCTGTCTCTGGTTGGTTTTAACTCCTGGTTCGCTACTTTATGAAGGCCTGGCTAGAGACCTCTTCCTAGAGTCCCTGCGCCGCACCTGCTGGGCCGCGCCTCGGGGTCTAGCCGCCCAGTCGCGGGGGCTGCGGGCAGGGGGTTGCCGGCAGGCAGGCGTTCGCCGAGTCGAGTCGCGCGGGCAGCGGCTGGCGGGTTCGGACCTCTGCGCTGCGCGGCATGGCGGATATTCACTCGTCTGGGGCAAACTGTCACCTCCAAAAATCCTACCAATTGCTGGCCGGTCTCTCTTCAGTGGAATTTCGCCAGGAGCCTCTCAGCAGGTAGAATCCAAGCTATCAATGCGTCTCTCTGACCCCGTTACTGAGGAGGTACTGAAAGCGCTGCCTCTGCGCCCACTGCCATGTTGGATCCGAGTCATATTACCTTTTCAAAATAACTTTATAAATCAAAAAATACTTTTGAAAACATCATAATTTCAAAGCAAATACATAGTTACAAAACAAATAGATAAATTAAAATAATAAAGAATCAAAATACACTGCTGCAGTAAATCCCTTAACCACAAAAGAATAACATAAAAATGTGAGAAAAAGAATGAAATTGCAAGAAAACTAGAGAGAAAACATTACAAAATGGCTGTAGTAAAACCTTACTAAAAGATATTTATCTTAAATGTGATTGAATAAACTTTCCAAATAAAAAACACAGAGTGACTGAATGACTAAAAAACAAAGAACCAACTTTTTGTCTCATATAAAAAACTCATCTCAACTTAAAGGACACATAGACTAAATGTGAAAGTATGGAATAAGATATTCCATACAAATGGAATGTAAAAGAAGGCAGGAGAAGTCATACTTATATGACAAGCAAGGTCACTATATAATGATAAAGGGGTTAATGCAACAGGTCATTCAGAAAGAAAATCAACAAAGAAACTGCAGAGTTATATTACACCATAGAATGTAGTAGATCATATTACATACCACAAAGAAAGTCTCAAAAAAATTTTAATAATTGATATCATATTGAGTATAATTTCTGGCCATAGTGCAATGAAACTAGAAATCAATAACAAAAAAAACTGTCAAAATTATACAAATACTTGGAAATAAAGCAACTCACTACTGAACAACTAATAGATCAGGGGAAAATTCAAGAAGGAAATTTTAAAGTTTTATAATCAATAAAAATGAAAACAAAACATATCAACACCTATGAGATCCAGAAAAAATAAATAAATAAATGAGTACTAAGCAGGAAGTTTATAGCAATCAATGCCTATATCAAAAAAGCAAAGATCTTTAAAAAAACACCTATCACTGCACCTCAAAGATCTAGAAAAACAAGAATAAACCAAAGCCAAAATTAGTAGAAGAAAAGATTAAAGATCAACATAAATAAACAAAATAGAGGCTAAAAATACAAATGATCAATTAAAAAAGAGTAAAAAATCATGTTAATCAATATTCATTGCATTATTGTTCACAATAGCCAAGAAATGGAACCAACCTAAGTATCTTCAACTGATTCATGTGAAAGAAAATGTGGTATATATACACAATTATATACTATTCCACCATAAAAATAAAATCCTATCTTTATAGTAACATAGATGAAACTGGAGATTATTATTTTAAGTGAAATGAGTCAGGAACAGAAAGATAAGTACCACATGCTTTCACTCATATGTAGACTCTTAAAAGGTTGATCCCATAAAAGTTGAGAGTAGAATGGTGGTTACCACCATTTTCCTAGAGAAAAAAATGAACTTGAATGACACACTCATAATTATTATAGAAAAAAAGAATTAACCAGAATAGAACTCAGGTTTTTCTTTTTGTTGTTGTTGTTTTTGTCTTATTTCAAGTATGTACTTTCTTTCTAGGTCATATTTTTAAATTCTAAAAAATTACAACTCTTTAAATAAAATTCATGTCTGCTCCAAAATTGCTCTTCCAAAGAAATCAACACTTTAAAGAAGAATCAAACAGGACAAAATTGAAAACTACTTCCATCTTTCATTATACTTGAAGTTTTTCTTCATTATCAAATATTATTACTATAAGATTTGGATTTTCCTGTATTATAAGTCTTGGAAAATTCCCCTGTTCATTTAGCCATTATGTGCTTAAAAGCAATTGAATTCTTTTAGTTTATTAATACTTTGGCAGATTATACAACCTAACTGAACACTCATGAATATGTGATACTTGACATCTAGTCCTTGCAAATAAACCCAGGCAGTCTATGTACACATAAGATTCTGATGTTTTCCTTAGCTGGTACACTTATCCCCTACAAGTATAATCAGAAGGAAAACGTTGGAAAAATATTAATATTTACTTATTTTAAACTCATGGGTACACAGGCATACAATCAGTTTTGTAAACAGTCATTTATACACATATGTAATTTGTCATATGTAATGATATCCTATTTTATTCATGTTCTGCCTTTCTAAAGGTCTTCTAATAGTAGCAAATCATCACATGAAGGTTAACAGCAATGACTACTAATGTTAGTTTTCAATCTATTAATTGAAGAAAAGGAAGAACATGGGTCCTTATTTTACAATGACTGTATTTCACTCAAAAATATGTTTTTACAAATATCATTCTCAATTAGAATGCACTCTGGTCATGTGTCCCATGAATGTTTCTTTTAAATTTTGTCCTCTCATTACTTATACCAAAATTAATCTAAAAAACAGAAAGACAGAGTTTATCTTTGGTTCAGCAATATTGACAAGTACTTTAAAAATAGCAAAGAATAAATGAAGAACCACATAACTAATTATTCAAAATATCAGTTTCGATATAAGCCTCATCTGCAGATTGCCTAATGATTTTCTAGATACTGATAATGAGTGGTATGGGTGAATTGGTGGTCACTAGTCTCCAAGGAACATTCCTATAAACAGTCTGCCCAGCTTTGCCTTGTTTTATATATCAAAAAAACAATCCATTCCGCATGTTTTTTGTCTTCTCAACTAGATTTCAACTCCTCTAAGACAGGGATATTTTATTTCTATTTTGCTTTCATATAGAAACTTATGCTTAACTTGCTTAGTGTATTAATTGAAAAAAAAACTGAAATTAAGGTTGAATTGGGTCTTATTGACATAAGTGTAGAACTCCTTCACTCCCACACCTATTAAATTACTCTGTATGTAAATACACCCATTTTAAACAAGACTTCTTAAATTTAAATAACTATTCTCCCAGGCTTCATATGGTCTCCAAATAAAATATCACTCAGTCATTGTTTAAAGCATCCAATAATGATGCATTGTAATCAATGCTTGCTTTCTGTTCCTAAGATGCTTGCACACATGTTTTTTCATCAAATCCTTTGTTATTGGCCCTCCAAAAAGACAGTCTGATGTGATTTCATTTTGAACAGGTACTTTCAGCCAAAGCTATCTGGAGTTTTGAGTTCTTGTGAGTGAAGGTGCTTAGTATTTTAGTTGCCATTCTTTTCTGGTAAATAAAAACACTCTCCCCACTCAATAAGAGATTATTTTGTTTCATGTTTCTCTGCTTGCAGCAGAGATAAAAGCTCTAACTGCATCTCTGTACTGAATGATGAGTCAACTTGGGACTTTTACCAGCAGCTCTGTGCTAAAGTAAATACCTCTAATAAAACTAATCTAGCACTAGCAAAAAGGCACCCCTTCTTTACAATTTCTAACAATTTTTATCCTCAGAATAAACACAAACACAGAAACTAGAGAAACTGCAGCTCAAACAGATAGTCTTTTTTTGGGGAGCGGGGGGCAGGCTTAATCAAACATTGGGAATTCTATAGACTTTTCTGTATCAATATTTTTTTAAAATATCCCTCCATAAATAGGATGACAGTGGAAAATATGAACCTCTGTGATTGCTTGGCATAAAATTCATTAGATTCTAGTCTGCATTCTTTCAGCATCATTTATTGGCTGGATACAAGGAAAACCAATAGCACCGCCGATAGCACCAGAATTCTAAGCACCAGAAATCGTCTCCTGTTTATTTTGATAAGAGAACTATATTTTGACTAGCAGTTGCACAGCAATGAGTTCATTTCCTTGAATTCTCTTTGCCCAAAAATTCAAGGAGCTTAGTCTTTCACAGAAACCCATTTCTGTGACCATTTTCTGAAATTTTATCTAAGGACTATCTCCCAGTTTTCATACCTCTGAAGGAGCAGTCTATACAAAATCTGCTACCCTTAGGGCCAATTTTTATGAATCAACTTTAACTATTGCTTCAAATAATTGATATTAGCATTCATGTTTTAAAGTCATTTTAATATTGTGTTAATTTAAATTAATTTTATTGAACATGGCGGAGGGCGCAGACAGATCAAGTCTCTGACCTCTTCAGCTGTGCGGGCATAGGGAGTCTTAAACTGTCTAAATGCTGTTTGCTCAGGATCACTAGGCAATGCTGAGCTGACGTGGATCTGGGGTGAACAGTCTCGGCCTCTCAGAACACACACCGAGCCCGGATCGGCTGAATTTAAGCTCCCGTTCGCCTGCGTCTCACAGACAAACCACTGTGACTCAGCACTAAACGATCCCGCTGAAACAACTGGTCGGCCTTTTTGAACCTGTGGAGGTTAACACCAACCGAGCCTTCATAGGCAGTGGCCACAGGATTGAGACGGGGCTTGGGATAGCCAGTCAGGACCCACCCGTTGCATTGGTCACCCGGAAAAGGGAACGAACTGTCACCATTTGCATGGGATACCACCATGGCAGAGAACTGATGTCACCAGAATGTGGTGGAGGAGATAACTTCATTGACACCAGCGGCGACAGGTGTGTAACCCCCTAGCCTTCCCTCTCCACAGAGCGGGAAACCTCAAGGGCCCCTCCCAGCTCTCCCGTGAGCGAGATAGTCAGACCGAGGGAATCAGGAGTGGTGCGGGACTCGCGGCACGGAACCCCCGGCTACCTCTCCCACCAGTGCTGACAACTGAAGTCTCTTGCCCCAACTACCAGGGGCGTGGCTACCGGAGGGCAAGCAAAATATGCTGAGGGTTCTCAGCCCCAAGCTCCACAAACTTAGGGTCTGAGGGAATGGCAAACAGGGAGAGTGTGCCCAGTCGTTCAAGAAAATAGGGCTCACGGGAGCAGCAGACCTGGTGTGTAGCCAGTATTATGGTGAACGGCACGGGTGAGCGGGGCCTGGCTTGAGGAAAAGTGGGGAAGTGACTAGACACAAGAGAAGTCCCTAGGCACTCAGGATTGGAGACCCGCCCAGTCTGGGAGGAGGAGCTGCTGCACAGTGATTGGTTCCAACCTATTGAGAGGAGAAGCTTGGCCTGGTGGGCACAGCTCCACCTACTGGAAGAGAAGTTAATCAAACTCTAAGACTGCATTTATTAAGTTTTTTTTTTATTATTTGGGTTTTTTTTTCTCATTTTCATTTTTTTATTTTTTAAATTTTTTAATTATTTTTTTATTTTTAATTTTTATTATTTTTTAAATTTTTTTCTTTCTTTTTTTCTTTCCTATTTTTTTCTTTTGTCTTTTCATTTCTTTTCAATTTTCTTATTCCCCCTTCCTTGAATTCTACCTGCTTACTCTCATTCTCTTTAGTGACTTCTTCCCTTCCCTTCTAATACCTTTCCTCCTAAGCATCAAATAAATTTATAGGAGTAAATAGTAACTCAGCAGTCAAACAGAACAAGAAGTAACATGAGCAGCATGAAAAAGCAAGGAAGAAAAGGAGTACAAACAATGCAGAACAGCCTAAATATTCAGGAGGACCTAGAGGCATCAGAAAAATTGTTAAATAAAGAACTCAAGGAATACCTTAGACAGATGGAATGGAATCTTAAAGAGGATATGAGACAGCAAATTCAAACAATGAAAGAACACATTGAAAATGAATTACATAAACAGATAAAAGAAGCAAATAAGCATCTTTATCAGGAGATAGAGATTATAAAAAAATCAAACAATAATTCTAGAAATGAAGGAAACTATAAACCAAATTAAAAACTCAAATGAGAGTATCACTAACAGAGTGGAGCAAGTAGAATCCAGAACGACAGATAATGAAGACAAAATATATCATCTTGAAAAGAGTCTTGCCAACTCAGAAAGGCTGGTAAAAAATCATGAGAAAAACATACAAGAGATATGGGATAACATAAAAAAACCAAACTTAAGAGTCATCGGGATAAAGGAAGGTATAGAGGTTCAAACCAAGGGAATGAGCAACCTGCTGAATGAAATAATTATAGAAAACTTTCCAGAAATAAAAAAGGAAATGGATGCACAAATTGTAGATGCATACAGGACACCGAGCATACAAAATCACAGTAGACCAACGCCAAGACTCATTGTTATGAAGATATCCAATATACAGAACAAAGAGAAAATATTAAAAGCTACAAGAGAAAGGAGGCAGATTACATTCAGGTGTAAACCAATTAGGTTAACAATGGATTTTTCATCACAGATGCTGAAAGCGAGAAGATCCTGGAACAACATATTTCAAACACTGAAAGACAATGGATGCCATCCAAGAATTTTGTATCCAGCAAAATTAAGCTTCAGGTACGACAACAAAATAAAAATCTTTCATGATAAACAAAAGTTAAAAGAATTTGTAGCCAGAAAACCAGCATTGAAAGCATCTTGAGCAAAACACTACATGAGGAAGAAATGAAAAACAATAACCAAAACCAACAGTGGGAAGTACCTCAGTAAAGACAGAGGGTGGGGGGAAAGCTAATCATGGAGAAACAAACCAATTAAAAAAAAAGATAAATAATCAAACATGTCTGGAACTACAAACCATATATCAACAGTAACTCTAAACGTTAATGGCTTAAAATCTCCAATAAAGTGACATAGGCTGGTAACATGGACTAAAAAAACAAATCCAACAATATGCTGCCTCCAGGAGACACATCTGATTGGAAAAGACATACACAGGCTGAAGGTGAAAGGTTGGGAAAAAACGTACCACGCACATTGTCCTCATAAGCAAGCAGGGGTAGCCATCCTCATATCGAATAAAATCAACTTCAAGACTAAGTTAATCAAAATGGATAAGGAAGGACATTATATACTGCTAAAAGCAACCATTCACCAACAAGACATAATAATTATCAATATTTATGCATCAAATAATGGTGCTGCAACGTTCATAAAACAAACTCTCCTCAAGTTCAAGAATCAAATAGACCACAACACAATAATTATGGGTGACTTCAACACACCTCTCTCACCAATGGACAGATCCTGCAAACAAAAGTTGAATAAAGAAATTATAGAACTCAATATCACAATCAATAACGTAGACTTAACTGACATATATAGAATATATCAACCATCATCAAGTGGATATACTTTTTTCTCAGTAGCACATGGATCCTTCTCAAAAATAGACCATATATTATGCCATAGGGCAACCCTCAGTAAATATAAAGGGGTGGAGATAATACCATGCATTTTAACTGATCATAATGGAATGAAACTGGAAATCAATGATAAAAGAAGGAAGGAAAAATCCTACATCACATGGAAAATGAACAATATGTTACTGAATTAATGAATGATCAATGGGTTACAAAAGACATAAAGGAGGAAATAAAAAAATTCTTAGAGATAAATGAAAATACAGACACAACATATCGGAATCTATGGGACACAATGAAAGCAGTTTTAAGAGGGAAATTCATCACCTGGATTTCATTCCTCAAAAAAGAAAAAAACAACAAATAAATGAGATCACACTTCATCTCAAAGCCCTAGAAAAGGAAGAGCAAAACAACAGCAAATGTAGCAGAAGGCAAGAAATAATTAAAATCAGAGTGGAAATCAACTAAATTGAAACAAAAGAAACTATTGAAAAAATTGACAAAACTAAAAGTTGGTTCTTCGAAAAAATAAATAAGATTGACAGAACCTTAGCCATGCTAATGAAGAGAAGAAGAGAGAGAACTCAAATTACTTACATAAGGGATGAAAAAGGCAATATCACAACAGATGCTACAGAAATACAGAAGACAATTAGAAATTATTTTGAAAACCTATATTCCAATAAAATAGAAGATAGTGAAGACATCGATATATATCTTAAGTCATATGATTTGCCCAGACTGAGTCAGGAGGATTCACACAATTTGAACAGGCCAATATTAATGGATGAAATAGAAGAAGCAATCAAAAGACTTCCAACCAAGAAAAGCCCAGGACCGGATTGGTATACAGCGGACTTTTACAAAACCTTTAAAGAAGAATTAATAGCAATACTTTTCAAGTTATTTCAGGAAATAGAAAAAGAGGGAGCTCTTCCAAATTCATTCTACGAGGCCAACATCACCCTGATTCGGAAACCAGACAAAGACACCTCAAAGAAAGAAAACTACACACCAATATCTCTAATGAACCTAGATGCAAAAATCCTCAATAAAATTCTGGCGAATCGGATACAAAAACACATCAAAAAAATTGTGCACCATGATCAAGTAGGATTCATCCCTGGGATGCAAGGATGGTTCAATATACGGAAATCAATAAATGTTATTCACCACATCAATAGACTTAAAGATAAGAACCATATGACCATCTCAATAGATGCAGAAAAAGCATTCGACAAAGTACAGCATCACTTTATGTTCAAAACATTACAAAAACTAGGGATAACAGGAACTTACCTCAACATGGCAAAAGCTATCTATGCTAAGCCTCAGGCTAGCATCATTCTGAATGGAGAAAAATTGAAGGCATTCCCTCTAAAATCTGGAACAAGACAGGGATGCCCTCTCTCACCACTTCTATTCAATATAGTTCTCTAAACACTGGCCAGAGCAATTAGACAGACAAAAGAAATTAAAGGCATAAAAATAGGAAAAGAAGAACTTAAATTATCACTATTTGCAGATGATATGATTCTATACCTAGAAGACCCAAAAGGGTCTACAAAGAAACTACTAGAACTAATAAATGAATTCAGCATAGTGGCATGATATAAAATCAACACACATAAATCAAAGGTATTTCTGTATATCAGCGACAAAACTTCTGAAACGGAAATGAGGAAAAACACCCCATTCACAATATCCTCAAAAAAAAATAAAATACTTGGGAATCAACCTAATAAAAGAGGTGAAAGAGTTATACAATGAAAACTACAGAACCCTAAAGAGAGAAATAGAAGAAGATCTTAGAAGATGGAAAAATATACCCTGTTCATGGATAGGCAGAACTAACATCATCAAAATGGCAATATTACCAAAAGTTCTCTATAGGTTTAATGTGATGCCAATCAAAATCCCAACGGCATTTCTTGTAGAAATAGATAAAGCAATCATGAAATTCATATGGAAAAATAAAAGACCCAGAATAGCAAAAGCAAATCTAAGCAGGATGTGTGAATAAGGCAGCATAGCGATACCAGATTTCAAACTGTACTACAGAGCAATAGTAACAAAAACAGCATGGTACTGGTACCAAAACAGGCGGATGGACCAATGGTACAGAATAGAGGACACAGAGACTAATCCACAAAGTTACAACTATCTTATATTTGATAAAGGGGCTAAAAGCATGCAATGGAGGAAGGATAGCATCTTCAACAAATGGTGTTGGGAAAACTGGAAATCCATATGCAACAAAATGAAACTGAATCCCCTTCTCTTGCCATGCACAAAAGTTAACTCAAAATGGATCAAGGAGCTTGATATCAAATCAGAGACTCTGCGTCTGATAGAAGAAAAAGTTGGCTACGATCTACATATTGTGGGGTCGGTCTCCAAATTCCTCAATAGGACACCCATAGCACAAGAGTTAATAACAAGAATCAACAAATGGGACTTACTCAAACTAAAAAGTTTTTTCTCAGCAAGAGAAACAATAAGAGAGGTAAATACGAAGACTACCTCATGGGAACAAATTTTTACTCCTCACACTTCAGATAGAGCCCTAATATCCAGAGTATACAAAGAACTCAAAAAATTAGACAATAAGATAACAAATAACCCAATCAACAAATGGGCCAAGGACCTGAACAGACACTTCTCAGAGGAGGACATACAATCAATCAACAAGTACATGAAAAAATGCTCACCATCTCTAGCAGTCAGAGAAATGCAAATCAAAACCACCCTAAGATACCATCTCACTCCAGTAAGATTGGCAGCCATTATGAAGTCAAACAACAACAAGTGTTGGCGAGGATGTGGGGAAAAGGGTACACTTGTACATTGCTGGTGGGACTGCAAATTGGTGCGGCCAATTTGGAAAGCAGTATGGAGATTCCTGGGAAAGCTGGGAATGGAACCACCATTTGACCCAGCTATTGCCCTTCTCGAACAATTCCCTGAAGACCTTAAAAGAGCGTACTTTAGGGATACTGCTACATCGATGTTCACAGCAGCACAATTCACAATAGCTAGACTGTGGAACCAACCTAGATGCCCTTCAATAGATGAATGGATAAAAAAGAAAAGTGGCATTTATACACAATGGAGTATTACGCAGCACTAAAAAATGACAAAATCATGGAATTTGCAGGGAAATGGATGGCACTAGAACAGATTATGCTAAGTGATGCTAGCCAATCCCTAAAAAACAAATGCCAAATGTCATCTTTGATATAAGGAAAGCAACTAAGAACAGAATAGGGAGAAAGAGCATGAGAAGAAGATCACCATTAAACAGGGATGAGAGTGGGGAGGGAAAGGGAGAGAGAAGGGAAATTGCATGGTAAAGGAAGGAGACCCTCATTGTTATACAAAATTACATATAAGAGGAAGTGAGGGGAAAGGGGAAAAAAACAAGAGAGACAAATGAATTACAGTAGATGGGGTAGAGAGAGAAGATGGGAGGAGAGGGGAGGGAAGGGGAGGGGGGATAGTAGAGGATAGGAAGGGCAGCAGAATACAACAGACACTAGTATGGCAGTATTTAAAAAAGTGGATGTGGAACTGATGTGAATCTGCAATCAATATGTATACGGGGTAAAAATGGGAGTTCATAATCTACTCGAATCAAATGTATGAAATATGATATGTCAAGAGCTTTGTAATGTTTTGAACAACCAATAATTAAAAAAAAATAATAAAAAAATTTAAAAAATAAATTGATTTTATTTATGTAAAATTTACTGAATCATCCATTATTAGTCAGACTTATCTTATTCAAATAACTATGTATGATAGAGCTCATGTTATAAATGTCAATATCAGCTAATCTTTCAGCAGAATTGCCTGTTTCAACTATCTAAAAATTGCTTAAGACGTCTCCTAAGGAGGAGGAGAAGAAGAGAAAAAAACAAGAATAAGAGAAACAAAGTAGATATTTTGATCATAAGTACAATAGTTCTCAGCCTGTCCTTTGAGTCATTCAATATGATGGTTCTTAAGTTGTACCTAAGAAGAAAAATAGTAGACAACAAAAACAATTCTTAATAAGTGAAAATTATATAAAGTTAGGAATTCCTAAACTACTGACTAGACTTTGTGTCCTCAATACATCAATCATTTCAAGAAAATGTTTCAAGTTAGTTCTCAGAAGGAAAGGGTGAATACTGTTCATTTTACTGATATAATATACCCAATAGTCTAAGAAGTTCTGAAGCCACAATTTTCAATAATTATTTAGATTACATTCTTTATAAAATAATTCTGGACAATGTTTTTATAAATAGTATATACACCACAGTACATAAACTGTTTGATTTGCATAATGATTATTTTCTGTTTTGTTATGGATGAGATAAAACACAGATAAGAATAATTGACAATTTATCAAAAGAAGAGAACTAGCAACCTGGAAAATATGGATCTATGGTTCAATTTCCAATTTCATTTACAAACACTTTGCTCCACAGATTCATCTCTGCTAAATGTGCCAGAGCACAGGGTACAGAATATAATTAACTACTTAATTGTTCTCTGCACTCAGTAATGTAGGCAAACTTCAATGGATTTTTTATTTCATTTAAGTACAATGTATTAGGTACTAAGTGGGAAAATCATACAAAGACTTGGGCAGTGCAGTTTTGTTCATAATTTAGAGGAAGAAATGAATATGTGACTAAGATGTAATATAAAAAATGGTCTGCACATGATGCTATGGTAGTACAGAATGGACAGGAGTCAGGAAAAGCATGACAAGAAAGGATTTTTAGTTGGTTGTAAAAAATAAACAGAAGTTGACAAAAGGACAACAAAGAAAACTATATGCATCAAAGAGACTAAGAAGTATAACGGTATGGTAAATATTAAGAGGAAACACAGGTAAAGAATTGTAGGTATTTAAAGAATTAGGCCATAGATAATCAAGAAGTGCTAAGGAAACAAACTGGGAAGGTGTCAAAAAAAAAAAAGAAAAGAAAAAAGAACTGACAGAAAGCAAATAGCAAAGGTTGATTTTATTCAGCAGAAAATGCAATACAGAAAAAGCAATAGAACTGAGCTCCATTCCCATTACAAAGACAAGAGGGCATTTATAGTCAATGATTATGATAGAGATAGTGGATAGAAAATTCCCAAGTAGAAATATCACCAATAAAGTGGACTCTGACTAGCCAACTCTAGAGAGATTCCTGCTGAAGGCAAGCCAGGGCAATCAGGTATTGAGCATAAGGAATGAGGTCTATGATCAGGGTGGGAAATTTTCACTAATCTGACCCAGAAGGATCATTGCTGAAATTAAAACCAAATGGCCAAGGACAGAGCCAAAGATAAGTCCTAGTCAAAAAGAGCACTCCAAGGAGTAGGGCTAAATAGACTTTGTCAGGGTTATAGGGACAAATGATGCCTTTTATGCTGAGTTCAAGGGCCTGCTTTTCATCGTTCAAAAAACAGGAAGCTAGAAAAAGACAAAACATAAAATGCAGATTTTATTTAATAAAATTGTAAAAATATTGGGGAGATCAACTGAATGACAGAAAATTTGGAGGCAGAGAACTAGTATGCTTTGTTAATATATTTCAGGGACAGGCAATTGGCATTGAGAAAAAAAAAGAGAGAAGTATTCCAGAGGAAATTAAGAAATAAACTTCCAGGATTTAGAACTATTTGGATGTGATAGGTTATTGAGAGAAAAGAGTTAACATGACTTCAATGTATCTACTTGAGCTATTGGGCAAATTATATTGCCATAACCAAAACTGGAAATATAGAAAAATTGTACCATTGGAAAATGTGTAAGATGATTTTTGCTTTCATTTAGATAAGATACAATATAATACAATACCAAAGAAAGCAAAAATTGGGTGGAAGCATTATTTGGGGGAATGGAGAAATTTAGTGATGTTATAATTAACACTTTTTTTGTAAAAAATAAAAAAAAAACACTACATATAAAAATGTGGAAAGTGATGTACACAGAAATGATTAAGTAAATAAAGATAATAAAAATTTTAAAATTAAAAGAAATTCCAAGAAATAAAAAGCATGAGAAAACAGATATTAGAAAACAAAATATAATATTTAGGAATGATAAATATAGCAATTAAAATTTAAAAACTCAATGAATTGTTAAAAAATAAAAGTTAAATACAAAGACTTAGCTACCTGCAAGAAAAATATGAAAAAACTTATGGCCAGCATGCAGCCTAGAGAAATAAATAGATAGGAAAACATAAAGAGGATTTAAGAGACAAGGAGAATTAAATGCAAAAACTCAATATATGTGTAAATGGAGTTGCAAAAAGAGAAAATAAACAGATAGATGAAAAGATGATGCCTGAAAAGGCGTCTGGAAGAAGGGAGCTGCTGTGCAGTGAGATACCCAGTGTCAGGGAGGGCCTGAGGTGGTCTCCACCACAATCAGCAAGGAAACAAGGGCCTCCAGTCTTACAGCTGCAAGTAGCTGGATTCTGACAACCACCAATGAGTCAGGAAGACAAGAGCAAGCTCTGGGGAGGAGCATAGCCTGACCCCACCTTGTGGGCATCCATGTGAGACCTTGAGCCAAAGACTCAGTTAAGATGTGTCAGGACTCTAACCCATGGCATCCATGAAAAGGAGGGGACGATGAACTATTTAGCAGGATCTTCAAACGTAGACTGAGTGACTCCTAAGTAGAGGTGTTGGAAAGCAGTTAAGGTTTCCATATGAAGAATGGGATGTCTCTAGGATAGTAAAATAGGGGATGGGATGTCTCTAGGAGCACCTTGATGTTCTTACTAAACTCTATGCTTCAGTACAGCAGCTTCCCCACATAAAGCATGCAGAATCAGTGCAGATAGACTAAGCCTTCTTAGTCACATCTCAAAGAAAAATGCCAAGGTTCAACAGGTTACACCAGAAATCCTGGCATATATGCCTTGGTTGTTTATATCCTTTACACCTTGAAAATTAAATTTAAAACTAAAATTAATGATTAAAATGAATGATAATATATTGAATACCTGTTAAGTGCCACCTATGTTAATTCTGTGTCCATTAACTCCAGGGTGTATTGCATGTATCACATCGGAGATGGTATTATAATGTCTGTCTAGAAAAACAATGCAACTTCCCATGAAAATCACCTTGCATAGATAGATAAATCATGCTTATAGTTTCTAAAGTGGATCCACATGATTCTCATTTGAAGCCAATCTGTGATCCTGTCCTAATAACTAAGTGGGCTAGGGAGATCTTCCAAAATCAGGAACTGAAGTGGAAGTGTCAACCCACATCTGGGATCTGCAGCAGTAGAGGATGTAAGATATTGTTATTTAATATTATTCAGACTTACTGGCAAACACCATACAAACATAATGTGCACAAAGCAACCACTTAAAGGCATGGACTAGTATTTCTAAGAGAAATAGAAATTATTGTCGATTTCATTTGTAACTTTTGCTAACAGGGAATGTTTACAAATATATTACATGATCAGAAAATATGAATATTTGTGAAATAATATGAGATATTATCACACAATAAAAAAAACACCCATGTACCCTCCTCTCCAGTTAAAGAAGCAGCAGATTTTTTTTTCTCCTCTGATGTGAATTTGAGAGTCTGAGGAGTGCCTTGAAAGAAGCTATTGATACTTAGAATCTCCAATATGGTTTGAGTCAATTAAAATGACAAAGTGAGACTACAAAACAATGTGTGTAAGATTCTGAATGTCCCATGGAGTGTCCTGTGCCTCTTGCCTATCAACAATCTACACTGTATAGTTCCCAAACCAGCTTATCTTTTAAGCAAAACACTTCCAGCTACTCAATGGAATCACCCTCTTTCCTTGTGTAAATGTGGTTTAGAGACATCTCTATCCAAGGCAACCCAGCCTCCCCAAATCAGATCTACAGTCAAGTTCCCTTAGTTGCACATTCTCCCCATCGCACATTCTATCACATTCTCCAAGCTCACAGCAGTGCCAACCATGAGGAATAATGATAAAACTTTGAAAATCTATAGTAGAAATAGAAAACTAACCCCAAAATATTTAACGGGGGATATATTACTTTCCTACAAACTTGGTGTCTAAAAATACCAAATGTATTCTCTCACAGTTCTGAAGACCAAAAGTCTAAACTCAAAATCTCAGCAGGGCCATGGTCCCTTTGAAATTCCCAGTCTGGTGAATCCAGGTGGTTCTCAGCTTGTGGCCATACCACTCGATGGTCCCATTATCTCCTATTTTTCACTCAAAAAACTTTCTCTTTCAGTCAGAAGAATATATGTCAATTAAATCCTACTTATCATCCTTGATAAGATTTTCTTCTTAAAATCTTTAACTTAATCCTAATTCTTGCCATAGTAAATAATATTCATAGGTTCTGGAGATTAGGACATGGTCATGTCTTCCCATTACAGAGGATGATCATTTGAAGGCTTGAACCAGAATCACTGATGGACAGCAAGACCAGCTAAAACCTGTATACACAACCAATCTTCTCTCCTGGAACCTTCCTAACAGCTTCAGATCTGCCACTGAAACAAACTTCTCCCACTGTAACTTCAGCAGCTGGTACCAGAGGTAGAACAGTATCTTGTGATATTCAATAGATTTTTTTTATTCAGGATAATCTCATGTTTCAAACAAATTTTCTATCTGGCTTGGTATTTAATAAGATGAAAGTGATCATAAGCCTTAATAATTATTATCCTTATTACTCACATATTCATCTATTGATTTATTATTGTTACTCAATTTTTTGTTAATGTTGATATTAGCAAAAGCATTTAACTTTTGAACTCAGTTTCTTTTCTTTTTTTTTTGGTGCTGAGAATTGAATCCAGAGCCTTGTGCATGCAAGGCAAGCACTCTACCAATTAAGCTATATCCTCAGCCCAACCTTCAGTTTCTTTAGCTACTAAAGCCATAAAATTGTATGCTGTGATATGTTACAGGAAATATATGATAAACTAGTTTATAGGAAGAACACCATAATGGCTAAAAATTATTCACAATTACCATAAAACATAAAGTCTTATATTCAAGAATATGTATAATGCATAATATTTTGAGGTAATCAGATAGAAAAACACAGCAAACATCTCAAAGGTGCCCAGAAAAATAATGTCAGGGTCATCTTCAAGTAAACAAAAGCAGATTGTTGCCATGCTGCTCATCTGAGTTGGGGGTGTGGCTCAGTGGCAGAGTGCTTGTCTAGCATTCACAAAGCCCTGGCTTCCATCTCTGGTGCAAATAAATAAATAAATAAACAAACAAACAAATAAATAAGCAGTACTCATTAACAGCAATAGAGGGAGGAGACAATGCATCCTTAAAGTACTGAATTAAAATATTCAATCTAAAATTCTATGCATAGCTAAATCACAAACCAAGCAAAGCAAAAGAAAAACATTTTCAGTTTTTAATAAATTTCCTTTCACATATATTTATCAAAAAAGCAATTAGAAGACAATTCAGGAAGATTAGAAGTTTATGTTAATGAAGGAGTAAGATACAAGAAGCACTGGTAAACAGAGAAATCAGGAAGCATAAGTAAATCTAACCAAGTCGAAAACACTAATAATAATAGCTAAACTAGAAAAAAATAGCAGCCAATAAATTACAAAAGTTATATCTAATTTCTCTGCACTAGAAATTCTTCAAGAAGCACATTCTAGTTTTATTCTCATAACAAATCTGTGAAATAGCTACTAGTAATAGGCTCATTTATAGATGAAGAAATAAAGCCAAAATAGATTAAAAGATTTGCTTAAGAAATCATAGTTAGCAGTAATCAAACCAGAATTTTGACCTTATTGGATACTTATTTTTGACCTAACGGATACTTATCAGTATCCCGTGCTGCTACTACAAGTTAGTAACACAGGAGAAATATTCTGAAAAATTACCAAAAGGTAGGGGAGAAATTAGATATCCTGATTAGAATTAAACTTTACTAGTAAATATACAAAATAAACATGGTCTCTTCTACCTTGCTGACAGTGGTATTATTGAGTAAATTTGAAGATATGCATACCCATGACCCAACCTTCTGTCCCAATGTATGTATGAGAAATTTTTTCGCATGTGCCTCAGGAGGTATATATACATTTGTATTACTGGAAATTGTATATAACAGAATAAAACTGTAAACTTTCAAAACACTTACTGAAAAGACAATAAGATTGAAATGTTAGTATACTCAAATAATACATTATGCAGCAGTAAAAGTAAATGAATAGATACCCACAACAATGAGTAAAATAATAAGTGAATTATCATTCATTATAATTAGTCATTATGATTATTAACAATAATACTTATTATTTATTAAATAATAGTGAATTATAATTAATTAATAATAAATGAATAAGAAGTTCCATGAGAATGATACAGGTTGCTCATCCTTAATTCAAATACCTCAAATTCAAAATGTCCTGAAATCTGGAACTTGCTGCTGAAAAGTTTTAGATTTCAGAACATTTTAGAGTTCAAATTTTCAGATTAGGGAAGTTAAACTACTAAATTCTATGTAAATATTCCAAAAAATTCTAAAATAGAATAAAGCCTATTCAATCTGTACTAGTTTATTGAATTTTAAAACAATTAAAATTAAGTAATTTCTTGTTTAGGTATATACACTTAAGATAAAATTACCAAAAATATTAAAGGAGACACAAAATTAAGATAAATGAATATAATAAAACAAAGAGCCCCAAAGTGGATGTAAGTTATTGTTAATGTTCTCTTTGGCTGTTTGGTAAATCTGTCTTTGTGATTAAATAATTCCATTGCTCCATGTAAGTAACAATGATGAGTGTGCATCACTAATCAATAGTGATTTTTTGAAACTATAGGTGAGGAAAAATATTTGTTCTTCACCAATCTTAGGTTGATGGCTAAGGCCCCTATAACAAAAGACAACTTGGTAATACTGTTTTACATGTGATGCGACACCCAAAGACATAGCACATTTTATAGTATTTTTTAAAGAAGAGTGGATAGTCATAGATAAATATAATAGTGCTAATAGTAATAAAAAGGGGGAACGTGGCAAACCTGTTTTTTTTTTAAACTGGCAAACCTGTTTTTTCAGATCCTTCTGTCTTTGAAAACAAGATCTTCAGAGATAAAGATTCCTTTCCTCTGGGTTTACAGAGGGCACTTATTATATGGAGTTCTTGTAACTAGCTTCAGGGGAAAGTCAGAAAATACTTCCTAGGTATTATGACCTGCTTCAGGGAAGCTGTAGAGGGTAGGGTCAGACAGACTTCCCTGCTTCTGCAGGAACTTTCTTGAATTCCTTCAACTTGCAATATTTTGGGTGGCATGTCCTTCATTTTATAAAAACCATGAAACCATTTTTTCCTCATGGGAAATACAGAGTAATGACTAGGCACAACTAGTGTCATTTGTTTGGAGAGAGAGGGAAAAAAAAGAAATAATATTATAGCTGGATATTTGTAATAAATTTTCTCTTTATTCATTTCAGGTACTCTGGTAATCATTGATAGGAAAAAAATGAGTTTCCAACATTCAATTTCCAGTTCTGCAATCAAATCACACTTGTGAGCCCATAGAAATAAAGAAATAATTATGCTTCATATCTGCACAGTGTTTCTCAGGCATGTACACTAATTCAAAATTTTCATCATATATCTGTGAAATTACAGTATAATAGAACTTAACACTTCTTCTGTTCTTGGATAAAGAAACCAATAATTGTAAAACCTAACAAGAAAATTCAAATGCAGATGATCCTTAGTCAATATATTGACAAATGTTATTTTGAAGAACCAAAGTATAAGCCAATCAACAGGCCAAGGAATTCTATGAAACTTGATATATTTACTAGTCTAATGCAGGCAGGTAAAGTCCTAGGCATCTCCAATGCATCATATTATGATCTGTCAATCTAAGAAAATGTGGATGGATTCAATACAGAATCAAAGTTTTCAAATTTAATCCTGAAGTTCATAAAGAGGTTATGTGCAATTTGCAAGAAATTTTGACTGGTTCATACTAGGACTTTGTAACTCATTCTATCCTGATAATTCAGCTGCTTCTCCAAGAATTTCAAAGACAGATATATAAGATAAACATGTAAGCCAGTATTTGTATTCAATCATGGAAAATGTTATCATAAAAGTAAAATAAAAAATCAGTTGGGGCATATCTAATTCCATCTTTTTAGAAATAAGATTTCTAAGATTTATCATAGATTCATAAGATAAATGGAAACTTTAGTCTCCTAAATCAGAAAAAAAAAAGAAAAGCAAAATAAGGGAACAGGGTGGGGATACAGGGTACTGAGGCAAAGACCTCAGCATAGCAAGGAACCAAAGCTATTAATGGCTTTGGATTATTCTCTGGATTTTGCCTCTAAGAATTTTAGATTTGCCAATTAATTTATTGTTATCTCAACCCAGAAACTCAGAAGCCATTACAAGAACAATTACAGTTTCTTTGTCACAATTTGCTTTCAATAAACATACTGTTCTATAGTCACACTTGGCAGCTGCTGAGTGTGGTATCCAGCAGTGGCCATCAACTATAATAGTTAATCTATTAACTTTAACAACTAGAAATACAAAATATTCACACATTCCTTCAACCTAATAACACCTCATCTTCTGCATGTTGGGAAACTAGTCATATTCTGCCAATTAGGCTTGGAAAGTTTAACTCAAATAGTTGCTTAACATCTTTTATATAATGGTTAGTCATTATTCCCAATAAGGAAGAAGAACAACATACCAATTTCAGGAGTCAGCTTAACGTGGTATGGAAGTTTTCATAAGAAAATGAATACTCAGGAAGTGGTTAGACTCAAGCACTACATACTGTATTGCACAAAGAATCATTCATAGATTGAATTGGACAAAGAAATGCTACGTTATAATAAAACAATTAAATTATGAAGGGAGGCTTAAAAATTACTCATCTTTTCAGAATCCTCTTGTTTTCAACTTGCAGTCCTTCATAAGAATGTAATTCTTTTTGGTATAGGAAGGACATCTTGCACAGGGGAATTTTATCTCCTGCCTTTGAGAAACATACTGGAAGTTAGAGTGATCTTCTTGGATCTGCTGATTTTAAAGTGCCTTTGATTCTAAATAGTCAATACACCAGAGAAGTATACTTTGTGGAAATATATTCTTAATTCCTTCAGTACAGTGCAATATTATTAAGCCATTAAAAAGAAGGAAATCCTGTTCTTTGCAACAACATAGATGAACCTGGAGGTCATTGTGCTAAAACAAACAAGTCAAATACAGAAAAACAAATCTACATTATGTGATCTCATCTATATGTTTAATCTAAAAAAGAGAAAAGGCAAAAAGCAGAATGATAGTTGCCAGGAACTGGTGGTGGGGAAAATGAAGAGATATTGATCAAAGAGTACAACATTTCATTTAGACAGGATGGATAATTTTGGATATCTAATATACAGTGTGGTGACTATGATTAATAATATGGTATTGTAAACTTCACATTTGTTAAAAAAAGATTTTATATGTCCTTGCCATAGGAAAAAAAAAAAAGTAACTATGTAAGGTAATAGGTATGTTAGTACAGCTTGATAATGGAATCATTTCACAATGTACATGTGTATCAAAAGAACATTTTGTACACCTTAAATATATACATTTCTGTCAATTATGCATTAAGAAAGGTGGGAGATGAGAGAAAACAAATGGTGGAATCAGATATTATCACCCAACCCAACATAGGTGTTTGTTTTGTGATTACTTTGTACATAGGCATCATTGGAATTAGGCACAGTATCTTTTTAGGTGTTGTAAAAAAAGCTACATAATTTTAAAAATTGAAAGATTTTTTTATATTTTAGAATTATCTGACTTCATTGCTTAGGAGAATAAGAAGTGTATATTAAACACTTTATTCACACAAGAGCTCCAACAGTGTTCGTGAGTCTGTATGTATACTTTATTTAAACAACCAGTTTCTCCTGAGATAATTCCAGGTAACCTGTCTTTAGTCTCTGCTTTTCATTTTGCTTTTGTTTCACTCACCATGGAAGGAGTGAATTATGTTGCTCAGGTACCTAGACATTTTGATGCAAAAGGCCACTCCTGCTAATGTCCACAGAAACATATTCTCATCAATAAATCAGAATTATATTCCCAATACACTCAGGGTATTACACATAGAAACCAGGAAACTTCTTACTTTTTAAACACAGGTACAGGACCTAGCAGTTGTCCACAAACAGCCCAACTCATCCACCCAAAGCATCAGTATTGCTTACCACTTCAATAAGAAACAGAATACTCCCTGCTTTTCTTTCTTGTAGTACTTAATATCTTACAATAAGAATTTCATTTCCTAAAAAACATGTAGTTCATTTCAAAATGATGAATATGTACATGTTTTAGAAATAGCTTTTTAAAAATTATTTCTCCTTAAAATATAGACCCTACCCTCTAAAATTGTTCATAAGCAAATAAGCAGTAAAAAAAAAATGAAAACTATAAAATAGAACAATGTATATTTGTACAAAGTAGAACAATAGCTCTGGATTGTTGTTGGTGGTGGTATTGTGTTTTGTGTTACTTTGTTTTGATTTTGAAGTGAGAAGGGTAGTCAAAATTCATTTCAATGAATTTAATTTTTAAACTTCAATTTGAAATGTGAGTAGAATTTTTCTAAGCAGATAACTTCTACTTCAAATTGGTTTTTCATAATTGAATTATGTAATAGTACATACAGGTTTGAAAGGACCCACTGAGGAGTCTCACACATGAAAAGGGCTCACATTAAGACATCCTCAGTCTGGTATGGTGGCACACATCAAAATCCTAGCTGCTCAAGAGGCCAAGGCAGGAGAATCCCAAGTTCAAAGCCAGCCTTGGCAATACAGCAAGACCTTACCTCAAAATGAAAAGTTTTTAAAAAGGGGGCGAGGGTGAGTGGGAATGTAGCTTAGTTGTAGAGCTCCCTGGGTTCAATATTCAGTTGTTATCAACAACTGTTGTTGTTATCAACAACAACAAAAAAACACATTTTCATATTATTATAATGACTGTCTTGGGAAATTGAAGTAGTATTGAGAGAGAATACAGTAATGTACAGAAAGAGGAAGAAATAGGTCATATACAAAGAAACAAAAATGTCATTCAACTTTTCAAATATTCTGAGAATCTAGAACACAATTTGAGGGGATATAACATTTAACTTAGTATTCTATACCCAAACACATTACCAGCTACATTTAATATTAGAATTAACATGTTTCAGCTATATAAGACATAAAAAAGTTTAACTACTTTAGATCATTTCCTGAAAATATATATATACATTTAAATATTAAACTTAATATTTTTTTTTTTGCTTTTTCAGTATGCCCACAAACAGGATGAGAACCCACACAAGACAACTAGGTAATTCCTGCCACAAGTTTTCTTCTTGAGGACAGATCATTTTCTAGGTCACGAAACAAATTTAAGAAGTTTAAAATCATTCCAATTATCTCTTCTGACCATAAGGTTATGAAACTAGAAATAGATAACAAAAGGACAATGGAAAAATTCAGAACTACATGGAAATTACATAACAAATTTGAATAGTCACTAAATCAAGAAAGAAACAAAAAATAAATTAGAATATGTCTCAAGAAGAAACACAACATACCAAAACACATAAAAAAATTAAAAAGTAGTTCTAAGAGAGAAGTTTATAGACATAAAGCACATATTAATTTTTTTTAAATTCTGAGGTCTGGAGTGTAGCTCAGTGGTAAACTGTGGGCTTACCATACACAAGACCCTGGGTTCAATCTCCAGGACACGTGCTCGTGCACACACACAGGAAAAAGGAGGAGGAGGAGGAATAATAAAGAAGACAGAAAGGAAAAGAAAAAGATTTCCAATGAACAACCTAACACTCCACCTCAAAAACTAAAAGAAAACCAAACTAAGCTCAAAGCTTGCAAGTGAAATAAAATGAGAAAAATTAGATCAGAAACAAGAAGTGAATAGAGAATTAAAAAAAATTTAAATCAACAAAATTAAAGCTATTTTTAAAAACAGACAAAACTGATAAAAGCTTAGGTAGACTAAGAAAAAAAGAGGAAAATATAAATAAAATCAGAAGTAGAATATGATATTATAACCAATACTCTAGAAATAAAAAAGGAGTATTATGAACAATTACATATTAACAAATTGAACAACATAGAAGAAATGATTTCATTCTAAGATTGAATCAAAGAGAGAGTATAAACATATTGGTAATAAGTAAGGATTGAATCAATAGTTCATGTCTTCCAGCAAAGAAAGACCTATAAGCAGATGGCCTCACAGGTGAATTTCACAAAACAAATAATTAATAGCAAACCTTAAGCTCTTTCAAAAATTAAGATGGAATACTTCCATACTCTTTTTAGGAAGCCAGGATATCCTCATAACAAAGCCAGACAAAGATACCACAAAGGAAGAAAATATCCCTAATGAATACAGACACAAAATTCTGTAACAAAATATAACTAAATCAAATTTTCAAAATATTATCAAACCAAATTGAGAATCATACACCAAGACCAGGTGAAATTTGTCCCTGAGAGGTAAGTATGATTCAGCATCTGGAAATCAACCACTGTAATGCTCTACACTAAGAAAATGCAGGATCAAAAATGACATGGTAATCTCAATAGATGCAAAAATAAAATTTACAGAAGTGAACTTCTTTTAATGATTAAGAATTCTTAATAACATGGATGTACAAGGAATTTACTTTGACATAATAAAAGTCATAAATGAAAAGTCCATAATATGAGTTCATACTCATTTGGTAAAACTAAAGTTTTCCTCTAAAATCTAGAAAAAAAATGATAAATGTTACTTATTCCACTTTCAAACAACATAATCCTAACCAGAGTAATTGGCTAAGAAAAAGAAACAAAATTTTTTCTAATTGGAAAAGAAGTATAACCACTATGAAAAACAATTGAGAGATTCCTCAAAAAATTAAAAATAGAACTACCATGTGTGGTTTAGCATCCCCACTTTTAGGTATGTATACAGAGGAGTTGAGGATCTCAGAGTGATGTCTGCATTTCAAAGTGGTGTTCCATGTCCACTGGAGCATTATTCACAATAGCTAAAAGATGGGAACAACCTGAGTATCTACTGATGGATGAATGACTTGAAAACTATGGTATATACATACAATAAATTGTTTCCTTACAAAGGAAGAAAACACTACAATTAATAACAAAATGTATGAAACTGAATGACATTATGCTAAATGAAATAAGCTAGGCATTTAAGGACAAATACTACATGATCTCACTTACTTGATAAATCTGAAATACTTAAGCTCATAGAAGCAGAGAATGAAAGGATGGGTACAAGATGATGAGGGGAGGGAAAACAGGAACATACTGATTAATCAAAATGTATGAAGTTTTTATATAAGATGAATAAGTCTTTAGGTGTACTGTACAGCCACAATGCCCATAATTGATAATATTACACTAGACGTTAAGTGATGTCATCACAAATAATACTAGTAATAAATAAGGAGAGAAGAAAATTTTGAAGAGGTTGATAGGTTTATTGCATAGATTTGATAATAGTTTCACAAATGTGTACTTATCTACAAATTTACCAAGTTTTATTTGTCTACTGATAAGCTTTGGGTATGTCAAATATATCTCAAAAAAGTGGTTTAAAATAACTGTAATTGAAGTTATACAAGGAATAAAATGCTCAAGGGAGACAAAAATCAAGCAATGAAGAGATTTCTGCAACAATTATGGCATTTATAATTTAATATGTGTAAAAGAGTTACTGGATATTTTTAAATACAAGAGATTCATGGATATATTCAGATTTGGAAAGAGCAGTAAGGCAGTGATATGGAAAGGGACAAAAACAAGAGTCAAAGAAATCAATTATGTACTCAGTAAACATTTGGAAAACATGATAAAAAGCTACATTGTTAATAAACTCATATAACTGAGGGGAACAAAAAAAATAGAAACATTGGCAAAATATGCAAATGTATAGTCAACAATATAAAAAAGTAAAAGCTTTAAATAAAATATAAGAAGATATTCAACTCATCTTTAAACTCAAACAAGAAAAAAACAATGCCATTGTGTCTGGATTAGAATAATTGGAATAAACAATAACAATGGACAACCTGTCATTTATGAAGGGAAAGAAAGGAGAAATCATCAGAAAATGCAAACGTTTACAATGTATTTGATGGACAAGCAAAAACACTGAAGTCAAGTGACTATGTAGTCCAGTCCAGAGTAAGTTCTTCTGTTTATCCTCAGTTTTTGCCTGTATAAAACATGTTGCATGTGGCCTTTACACTGCAATGCAACAAACCTGCACCAATTCTCCAAGAAATTTTACTACAACTTCCTTTGGCTTAATAACTCATCTTCTATTACTCTAATTCCAAATTTTTGGACATAACTTGCTCAGCATTATATGTGAGGTTTACTTTCCTGGCTGAACTTCCTATGTTCAACAAAGAGATTATCTGATACAAACCTGACCTTCTACACTCAAACTGGCCCTGGGTTGGAGAGTTCCCCAACAAGGCAGCCAGGTACAGTGACTGCCTGAAATACCACTTAGAGAAGCAGTAATGTGAAATAGTTATGAGGACAGATGCAGAAGCCAACTGGCTGTGTGACTGTGGGCAACACTTCTCTGTAAAATAGAATAAATAATCATCACTTACATGATAACAAGTCATTTTTGTTATATATAATCTCAAAGAAAAAAGATATTGGCCTGAAATAGAGCATAGTCACTGGAAAAGACAGAAGTTGTAGAAAAGAAAGCTTAGCAGACTTGTTTTTCTTTATTTTAAATGTAGATTTGAAACCCTTCAGACAAAAAGAGAAGTTGTTGAGTTTGGTTTCTAATATTTATACAGATGTTTATAACAATTCTCAAAGGAGCATGCATTTCTGAGAACTCAAATACATGATAATTCCCTTAGGAGTTAAGATTTATGCATCTATATTGTCAGCAACCTATGTGACCTTTCTTGTAGTATTTGAAAAACTTCAAAACTTCACTATCACTTTTATCATGTTGTTTTTTCTATGTTCACACCATGTTAATGTTGTTACTTGAATCACAATACCAGGACTATAAATCTTGCTCAGCATTCATAAAATGGTACACTTAATGCATTCCTCTGTTTTAGAGACTGGAGGACACAGTTGAATACTAAATGAAAAACATGTGACACAAACTTTATGGACTCCATCTGTGTGGATTTTCTCAGTCCTAATCTCTTCCAAAACTTCATCCATTTTCAGGGTTATACCTGTCACCAATTCACCTTCAGCTCCTGGCACTCTTGATTTCTTTTGTGTTCACTGTTTCCTATTTTTCCTGGTCAAAAATGTAAGATTTTGTCAGCTGTGATCTAAATTCATTTCCCCAAAGCCTGTCAACTGCCTCTGCCTCAAGGCCTTGGCCATCCAGGTGTTTATTTTCTCGTGGGAGTGCCAATTTAAAGGATGAAAGGCATCTATGAGGTTTATCTTAGAGCAATAGTTTTTAAATGGATTGTGAAATCCTTTTAAAATTTGGCTTCATTAATAGAAATGCCAGATCATACTGGACAAACTTGAAATAACATTAAGTAAAAGCAAATTATTACTCAGGAGTTATATATGAATAATCTCTGTACCTCTCTGAAGGTATGGTTCTTTAATTTGGACTTTTTTCTTTAACCTCAAGTTAGAGAAACCTCATCTAGCCAATGTAAGTAACCAAAGAAATAAGAAACCTATACTACAGAAATTCAGAAAGCCAGTCAGGCTTCTGGAATGAACAAGATTTCTTTAACCTCTCCTTCTTTCAGTCAGTGTATTTTATTACTCTCTCTCATACACACTGCCTTGCTTTCCCGGCCCCACTAACTGGTTCTCTCTTGTGTAGACTAGTATAAAAATATAACCATGAAGCATAGATCCAAAACCAAATACCCAGAGAAGGGATATCAATACTCCATTACTTTTCAGCTGTATCAAAGAGAAGTTTCCTGGACAAGCAAGCGCTAAAAGAGAAGGTTTATATTGGGGGGGGTGGGGATTATGGATTAAGGTTTAGGGCAACTCATTAGCTAAGTGATGAGAGAGCAATAAAAGAAGCAGAACTGAGGAAATAGTGATCAGTTAACCAACCAACAGGAATGTTACACTACCTTCCCCAAAAGAGCAAGCAACATTATTGGAATACACATTATTGGAGTAAACATAGATTATGATTTCTCACTTGTAGGCTATAGCTATTGGATTGGTTGTGATACTTTATAAATAAATAAATAAATGGAAAAAAATCACTGATGTTAACTACAGATTTGTGGTGATAATGATGTGTCAATGTGGTTTCATCCATTATATCAAACATACCTATAGAATACTGATAATAAGAGAAATTATGCATATATGGGAGAAGGAGGTGTGAAGGAAACCTCTGTACCTTCTTCTCAATTTTGCTGTAAACCTAAATCTGCTCTAAAAAGTAAAGCCTATTTAAAAATCAAGTTCTTGTGAATTGTGCTGCTATAAACACTGATGTGGCTATGTTACTGCACTATACTGATTTTAAGTCCTTTGGGTACAGACCAAGGAGTTGGATAGCTGGATCAAATGGTGGTTCCATTCCAAGTTTTCCAAGGAATCTCCATACTACTTTCCAGATGGGCAGCACCAATTTGCAGTCCCACCAGCATTGTATGAGTGTACCATTTCCCCCATATTCTCACCAACACTTATTGATGCTTGTATTCTTGATAAATGCCATTCTGACTGGAGTGAGATGAAATCTTAGAGTAGTTTTGATTTGCATTTCTCTAACTACTAGAGATATTGAAAAGTGTTTCATATATTTGTTGGTGGATTGTATATCTTCTTCTGAGAAATGTCTGTTCAGATCCCAAGACCATTTATTGATTGGATTGTTTGTCTCTCTGGTGTTAAGGGTTTTTGTTTTTGTTTGTTTTTTTGAGTTCTTTATATATTCTGGAGATTAGTACTCTGATGTGCATGTGGAAAAAAAATTGCTCTCAAAATGCAGGCTCTTTCTTCACCTCATTTCTTTTGCTAAGAAGAAGCTATTACAATTCACAGTAGCCAAACTGGAGCCAACCTAGATGCTCTTTAATAGATGAATGGATAGAGAAACTGTGGTATATATACACAATAGAATATTACTCAGCATTAAAAGAGAATAAAATTATGGCATTTTCAGGTAAATGGATGGAGAATATCATGCTAAGCGAAGTAATTCAATCTCCAAAAAATCAAAGACTGAATGTTTTCTCTGATAAGTGGATGCTAATCCATAATGGGGCAGGGCATGGGATGAGTGGAGGAACATTGGATGGTCCAAAGTGGCTGGTGGGGAGAAGGCATGGGGATAGGAAAGACGGTGGAATGAGATAGACATCATTACCTTAGGTATGACTGCACGAATGGTGTGACCCTACTTTGTGTACAACCAGAGAAGTGATAATCTGTGCTCTATTTGTGTACAATAAATCAAAGAGCATTCTGCTGTCATGTATATTTGATTAGAATGAATGAATGAATGAATAAAATTGTATGCTGGCTATGATGGTACATGACTACAATCCCAGCAACTCAGGAAGCTGAGATAAAGAGATTGCAAGCTACAGGCCAGCCTCAGCAACTTAGTAAGACACTGTCTCAGAATTTAATTTTTTTTTTATTTTTAAAAGAAGGACTGGGAATGTAGTTCAGTGGTAAACACACCTGGGTTCAATCCTCAATACAAAAGACAAAAAAAAAAAAAAATCAAGTTCTACAAAAAAGAAAAACTGTTTAAATTTTAGGAAGAAAATACAAACAAAAATATACTTCCTTCATTGACCTTTAAATTGTTACTAGAATGCATAAAGCTTTATTAAATAAATAAAATTAAAAGAAAAGATTTCTGATTGCCAGTTTAAAATAGTAAACTAAGAACATGTAGTTATCTTTTCATTTTCTCAGAATTCCATTTAGTTAATGGTAAAGACACATGTGAGATAAATATATAACCACAGTAAGTTTTGGAGTAGAAAGACCCTCCATGAACCAAATATTCTGCTGGTTTTTACACATTAAAAAGCAGGAGAAAATATATTTGAGGCAGAAAAACTGAATGCAGATGAAAACACAGGTTAGAAGGTGGATAGGAAGAGACGACAGCAGTGGACAAAATTATTCTTTCTAGAAAAGCCAGAAGCTAAAAGGTACAATACCAAGAGACTTGGAAAGAACTGTAGAGTACCAATCAAAGGAAATAATTTAAAAATTGTCCACATCACTGCAACTTGGCTCCTCCCAACTGACTCCCATCCCCATGTGAATGGTGAATGACAGGTCTTGCATGTTCAGTGAGCATAAACAAAGAACTGTTTTCTATAAAAAGCTGAATCAACTGCTTGGGAATAGCAAATGTTCCAAGTCTGGAATTTTATGCACAGATTAAAGACGCCCATGTTACTAAGCAAACACCCACTCAAACTCTGAAAAACAGTTCTTTTTGCTAACCAGTGTTCTGTTTCAGACAAGATACCCAACTAGACAGTCATACAGACAGACATCTAGGATCTAGGCTACTACTACAAAACAGAACACAGGAGGAGACCTAGCAAAACCAGTTTTAGCCAAAAAAGATGCCATGTTGACTTGGTATTCACCCCACCACACCCCAAAAAATCATAAATAATCCTGCTCATTAATTGAAAATCTCCCCTTTCTTACCTTACACTTAAAAGGACCCCAGTCCTTTGTTCAGATTGAAAGCTGATTTGAGAGTGTTACTTTTCCTGGCTTTTCCTTAATGTTTGGCCAAAAAATAAGCTTTCCTTCAATGCATAATTTTCTCGTGATTTTGCTATTGTTTCCATGATTCTGAGAGGATGAAATATCCCAGTCTGGGGTCAGGCACTATGGCACATGCAAAGGTTCACCTCAGGAACTCAAGAGGAAGCTGAAGCACGAGAATCACAAATTCGAGGTCAGCCTCTGCAACTTAGTGAACTCCTCTCTCAAAATAAAACATAAAAAGGACTGGGGATGTAGCTCAGTAGTGGAGCACTTCTGGGTTAAATCCCCAGTACCGGGGGAAAAATAAGAAACCAGTTTGGGTCAAAAACTGTTAATATACTCATTTTCTCCAATGAATCTTGTGGGCAGACTGCTAACCTGTTTCCCATCTAAATACTATCTACATATCTTTAGATTAACTCTACTGCTCATCAGTAATGGCACACATACACTTGAACACACAAACATAAATACACAATGAGCTTGCAGTCTGCCTATCTAGATAAAGATAATGTCTGATGCTTCGCAGGGAAATATCTACAGAGTACCAGAAGAAATTCATGCCAGCAACTGATGCCAACCAACAATGTATTTTATTCTTAAAGATAAAGGAAAACTCAATTCTTATACAAGAATTAGGAAAAAATCATTATGGAAATATGTTGAGAGCCACAGCCGAAGGGGCCCCAGCAAACTTCCAGCTGCCAGCAAACTTCCAGCTGCAGGCTGATGATTGGCTCACAGCGGTCCCAGCAACATCTAGCTGATTGGCTCCTCAGCCCCAGCAACATCTAGCTGATTGGCTCCTCTGCGGTGATGCTCATTGGACTGTTTCCCTGCCCTTTCAGACCACGGAGCTGCTCATTGGGGGACTTTTTTGGCTCCGCCCACGTGACCCAGCCAATCGGCCTCAAGAGCAGGAGGATTGTGGGAGGTGGAAAGAAGCTTGTGTGGGAGAGAGAGGCTTGTGGAAATCCGGTGGTGGCAGTTGAGGCTCTGAGGGTTTTTCCTGAGAGGTTGTTTTGTTTGGCTGTGTGGTTCTAAAAATAAAGTTAGTTTCTTTTGACAAGTGGCTCCTGATTGTGCCCAGCCAGACTGCGGCAGAAATACAACTATCAAGAAGAATATGAGGATTTGTTGTCTTGTGCCTTATAGGATACTGAGCAATGTTCCTATGCTTTACCCCACTATATGCCAGCACCCCCGATCCCCTCTCTTGACTATACAAAATATTTCAAGGATTAAGGATACAGCTCCATGTTAGAGTACATTGCTAGAACCACACAACAAAAGAAAAACAATGTCTTAAGATCTTCTATATGTCCATTATGGGGTAAAATAATCAATTTCAGAGCCGCTGGTCTAGAGAAAGAAACTATAATTTGATATGCAGGAAGTTCATGAATATTTTAAAGGAATGATATCAACTTAAACTAAAAATAAAAGGGAGAGCACCTAAGGCAAAACAAAAGGAAAAGCTGTCTTTGGATATATAAATTGAAAGCAGGCTATGAGAGATATTTACTTGCAAACATAGTTTCTTTCTAAGAAAATGACAGTACTCTCATTAAGAGTGGGATATAATCCCAGGGCTTGTAAGACGGGAGGATGGTGAGTTCAAAGCCAGCCTCAGCAACACGAGGTACTAACCAACTAAGTGAGACCCTGTCTCTAAATAAAATACAAAATAGGGGTGGGGATGTGGTTCAGTGATTGAGTGACCCTGAGTTCAATCCCCAATACCATAAAAAAAATCTGAGCAGACCCTGTGATTGCATTAACTAATAAAATACAGTGCCTGTAATGCTATGCCAGGTGACAAATCATGGCCTTAAAAAGCTGGCAGCTTCCATTTCTATCTCTTTGAAAGCATATTTTTATACTTCAGCTGGTGTAAGTGAGATTCATACACATGGAAAGGATATCTGTAGGTATTTCAGCAAACAACCTTAACTGAACCTGAATTTGGGCATCTCAGTAGGTTGAGACCAGACCTTTTGATGACCGTCTGTATCTGACTGCAACAACAGGAGATCCCAAACAAGAACCATCCAGCTGAGCCTAGGCAAATAACACAGTATTATTTTAAGCCACTAAAACTTTTAGTGTCTTATTATCTATAAATACATAGTTCATATTCAGGGAAGAATTTCTGGGTAATCTCATTGACCTTTCAGATATTAAACTATTGATAATCTCAACAGGCAAGCAATTTAAACCAGCTAAAATTCTGGCTGAAAGATGAGAGAAAATCTCATGAGTGATAGAAACAAGAGATGATGATTATCTACTATGGTCTTGGACAAAGTGGCAGCATTGGGAACTATACTTTGTTCCACTCAGACTTCTATACTAAATCTTATAAAAATTTCAACTGGTCATCTCCTCAAAATATCATAAATTGAATGGACTAAATGTGGGACATCAAAAGATCTACATAGTAGAAGGGGTGATAGAGATACCTCTGATGTCATGGATCATATCATATAATAATAAAGGTCAGTGGGAAGAAATTTAATGACCCTAAGGAGAAATCAACAAACACTGGGAAGTAGTAGCCTGTGTATTAATACTCCAGCATCCTGTATGCTCAGTAGAAAATTCTGGGAATTATTAGGTACCCTTTCTCAGAAGATGTTGGAGGAATTGAGTTCCATTGTTCAAAGCAGCCATATTCATGAAACACCCTTAAATTGAATTTTCTTATTTTTCAACCTCCTCTACTCATTTTTTCACTTCTAATTCCTGATTTTGACACTAAATTACCTAAACTCAAATTTTTGTCTTCGGTTCTGTTTTGATGGAGAAGCAAAATGAAGATAATAGAATTGATATGACACTTGTAATCAGCATTTGTATATGAAAAATGCCTACAACCACCTTTGAAATTCTTTGAAAGTGATATAAAACCTGTATTTTATCAAATATTATTAAAAATAACAGCATAATATATTTTAAGATATGCAAAAATTCATATTTTACCTCCTCTGAAACATTTCTGAAAAAAAAATCATAGATGAAGTCTAGGAAATTGTAAAATTGGAAAGAAATAAGACCTGAAATCCAGAAAAAAAAATAGATTAAAAATGTTCATCATTGCTAGCAATTAGAGAAATGTAAATCAAAATCACTCTGAGATTTCATCTTACTCTAGTCAGTATGGTAGCTATTATTCATACAAACAACAATAATTGTTTGTGAGGATGTGGGGAAAAAGGCACACTCATACATTGCTGGTGGGACTGCAAATTGGTGCAGTCAATATGGAAAGCAGTATGGAGATTTCTTGGAAAATTGGGAATGGAACCACCATTTGATCCAACTATCCCTCTCCTGGGTCTATACCCAAAGGACTTAAAAACAGCATACTACAGGGACAAAGCCACATTAATGTTTATAGCAGCACAATTCAATATAGCTAAACTATGGAATCAACCTAGATGGCCTTCAATAAATGAATGGATTAAAAAAATGAGGCATATATACACAATGGAATATTACTCAGCAATAAAAGAGAATAAAATCACGGCATTTGCAGGTAAATGTATGGAGTTAGAGAAGATAATTCTAAGTGATGTTAGCCAATCCCCAAAACACAAACGCCGAATGTTTTCTCTGATATAAGGAGGCTGATTCATATTGGGGTAGGGAGGGGAAGCGTGGGAAGAATAGACTAACTGTAGATAGGGCAGAGGGGTAGGAGGGGAAGAGAGGGGCATAGGATTAGAAATGATGGTGGGTGATGGTCATTATTATCCAAAGTACATGAATGAAGACACGAATTAATGTGAACATATTTTGTGTACAACCAGAGATATGAAAAATTGTGCTCTATATGTGTAATAAGAATTGTAATGCATTCCACTATCATATAAATAAAAAATTAATAAAAAGAGAAATACAAAAATAAAGAAATTTTGGATGATAATACATACCTACCAAATATTCAGTTAAAAAAATAGATATTTAGAAAGATAGAGGACTTCAAGAATGTTTTCAAAGGGAAAACAAAACCAAAGAGACATAATATGAGTAAGAGGTACAAGATATTTATCATAATGTGTACTACTTATGTATTATATGTATATGCAACTTGTTTATAAAATAATTGGCATATGAAATAGATACACATATGTAATATATAAAAGTTTCTTTAGTCAAAAAAAAGGGAATAGTAAACTTGAAGGTTGAAAATTACATTCTATACTAAAGCAAGTGATATATGGCGTAGAGTCTGGATGTGAGGTGTCCTCCAAAAGCTCACAAGTGAGACAATGAAAGACAGTTTGGAGGAGAAATGAGTGGATTATATATATATATATATATATATATATATATATATATATATATATATCCTTAACATAATTGGGGGGGGGGGGTTTAATCTCTGATGGGATTAACTGAGTAGTAACTGGAGTCAGGTGGGGTATGGATAGAAGAAGTGATTCAGTGGGGGTGTGGCTTTGGGATATATGTTTTATATCTGGAGAATGAAGTTTTTCTCTCTCTGCTTCCTGATCACCATGATGTGAGCTGCTTCCTTTTGCCACACCCTTCCACCATGATGTTCAGCCTCACCTGGAATCCTAAAGAGTGGAACCAGCCTTCTATGGACTGAGACCTCTGAAACCTTGAACCCTCAAATGAACTTTTCCTTTCCTAAAATTGTTCTGGTCAGGTCCTTTAGTCATAGCAATGAAAAAAGCTGACTAAAACAACATGGCATAATGCCTTTGACATTCACCCTTGTTAAGAGGACTGCAAAAAAAGAAAAAAAAAAACCCTCTTCTGATGTCCCAAATCACAGAGAAGTAGAATGAAGGGCCTCAGCCAAAGGGCTCAGTGAGATTGGACTGAAGGTCAAATATCACTTTTCTTAGTCTAGCTATTGAGGGACAAGATTTTTGAGGAAGAAGAGAATAATTAAAAGCGACTGTTTGATCACTAAAATAAGCATCATCTTCTCCATAGATATATGTTTCAATATTTTGTGTCCAACGTATTGACAATGTAATTAAGAGACTAAGGATTGCAGTTACTTCATAGTTCTCATTCTGTTTCATCATGGCCTGCCTCTCCATTACTCTCAGCAGTCTTGGAGCCAGGTAGGGAGGATGATCAATTTTGGAAGTCTGCTGTGTACTCACAGCTCTACTGTGGTCCATACATTACCAGATTATCTACATACAATACTCCTTAAGTAGGAGGAAACTCGAGTGTAATTCCCTTCCCCAAATCAAAACACTAGTAAAGAAAAACTTAACAGGAATAAAGAAGCCATGATTTCATTTTCAAAGAAGAAAAAAAGTGATTTGCTGTGGTAGTAGTATCAATATGAGGAGCCTAGCTCTCCCGGTTCAGCCACGTTGCTGAACTTATGTCTTCCATGTTTTGTTTTTTTTTAATACTTTATTTATTTATTTATTTATTTATTTATTTATTTTTATGTGGTGGTGAAGATGGAACCCTGTGCCTCACATGTGTCAGAAGAGTGCTCTACCACTGAGCCACAGCACCAGCCCCCATGTTGGGTTTTTAAGTTTCCACTGAGTAGAAAAGGTTTAAATCTGGTCTGAATCTACATCTAAAATTAAAGTTATATTGACAGAATCTACATTAGTTTCATACTACAGTGTGCTACTCAAAACACACTTCTTACAGACAGTTTCTACAGTTTGGAGCTCAGAGTCTAACTATAAAATCCAGGTGCACAGGGCTGTATTTCTTTTGGAGACTTTTAGCTTTCTGCCTTTTCCAGATTTTAGAGACTGCCTGAATTCCTTGGTTCTTAGCTCTTTCCAAAATCCCTCTAGTAGCACCAGCCAATTTCCCTGGAATTCTGACCCCCTCTTCTGCCTGATTTTTTAAGAATCCTTATAATGACACTGGGCTCACCCAGATAGACCTGTGGGTTTCCCTTCTATCTGAAGGTGTTAAACAACATCTACAAACTCCCATTTTCCCTGTTACCTAACAGGTATAATAAATCAGGACATGGGCACTGAGCAGGAGAGGGGTTGTTATTATGCCTACACTAGAGCTTATTTTTCTGGAATTCATATATTCTGATCTTGAAACAAAGATTCTGAACAGTTCATAAATAAAAGGTGTGATTTCCTATTTTGGTATGAAGGACAATGTTAAAAACACTTTTGATTATCAATTAACAGAGTTCTTAATACAATACCAGGGAGGGAAAAAAAATTTCTTTCAACTTGATTTGTAAGAAATGGTTCAGATTTGGGATACATAATACAATAAAAGAAAACATCTTTGATGAGAAGAGAAGCAAATTCTCCCATAATAAAAGCACATGTCATAAAATTTTAGACCAAAATGTATGAAGCGGGATAAGCACTACCACAGAATGACCTTAAGCTTGAATTTTAGACACTTCTCTTCACTGGCTGGATGATTATTGATAAGTTATTTAAGAAATCTGTATCTTACTTTCTCATAGGTGGAATGGAAAGTGTTTTGGATGGCAGTTACAATTTATAGTTGTGAGGATTAGAGAACATGCTCCTGAAGTCTCTCAGAGGTTGGTCCAGAGTACCTGCTTATTAACAGTAGCAACTGTGTTTCCACTTCTTTCATCTCATTGTGTATAGAAACTTTCTATGCAAGGACGTTTGCATTATATGATTAAAATTCATACATTTGTGTCCCTGAATGCAATTTGGCTTCCAGAGAGTTCCTGCATGGCTAGAACTCCTTTCATGATAATAGTAACAAATTGCCTGGTAAATGATCCAATAACAAGTTAAAGAAATACTCAAGTTTTGACAATTAAATTACACAAAGTTTTGAATGCCACAGTCACAAAACTGAAAATAGACAACAGTGGAATGTTGCTAGGGGAATACTGATACCAAGATTTACCATCCCCAGGCTATCATATGGAACATAAATAATTTTCTGACTTGAGTTATAAGTCAATTTAATAAATAAAGAGACATAGGGATCTTTCAATGTAGACATAATTACTAACCTCTTTTTCTGGTTCCTTTAGGTCATTAAGTGATTCCTGACACCATCACCCCAAGTCAGCATCAAAATGAAAAGATTTTGACCTAGTTGGTCATACACAAATTATTTCAAATCTCAGTTAAGCTAGGATACATAGAGCTTTTTTGAAACAAAATTAAGTGCTAACTATTGAGTAGATAATATATTCCCTGAACAAATCTAAAACAAGGCTACCCAAAACACTATTCTATAAATTTAAAAAATATTTACAAATGTTGATAGTTAATATTCTTAATTTAGCCATTAAAGTATCCAGTGCTGCATTTCTGGACTGACAATTCACCAAAATAAATGTATTCCTAGTAAAAAGTCTGTCAAACATCAAAGAAAGGGATTTTATCCATAAAACAAGAAAAATAGTTTCTTGGTATATTACCTATGACATACATCAAAATGTACATATTTTGTCCCAAAATCTATAACGCATCTCACCTATGAAGTTTATAGTTTTAAACTCGATATGAAAACTGCAAACTCCATTCCACTGGCTTCCATATTCATAAACAAAATAGAATTAAACTAAAGCAATGATAATTTGTCCTTTTATAACATTGTTTCCTCTGAAGAAATTACTTTTTGGTTTCCTGTCTTATTCTTCTGAAGAATGAATAAAAATCAGAAAACTTTTATTGCCTTTTAAATTTAAAAGTACAAGTAGCACATAAGAGAGGGTCAGCCAAGCCAAGGAATTATCCACTGTTAAAGGACCAGAGAGTCTGCTCATATTGCCAAAGGCCTTCCTGATTTAATCAGTGTGATTTCATCAACCTTGGGGAAAAGAATAAAAGAAAGTTTACATTCTTATGACAGCTAGAACTCAGAGGTTTTAATATTGTCAAAGAATTAGATCTTGAGGGATTTTACAATGGGAGCCTTCAGCTATCTATACCTCTAAGTTTTTGAAGCTGGGAAAACTATTAAAATAAGAATATAAAATGGCAAATACCTTGATATGAGGCCTTTGCAGCAGGATATGATTTTAAATGAAGAAGCCACTTTCCACTTTGTAGTTTTGATAGATGTCTAGAGGGCCTTCTGAAAGTAAAACAAAATGAAAGGAACAAAAGCTGAGGGCTCATTTTATCAGGAGACCCCTGGTTTATTCTTCAGTTCAATTTTGGTAAATCAATATAAGAAAGCTCAGAAAATACTAGAGAACTTCTCTTCCTTCAAAACTCAATCCATATCGCATCTAAGAGGATACCCTAATGTGTTCATTTCATCATTTTCTTGAGGTTCAACTAAACTTGTATTCTCATTCAAGAGAAAACATAACTGACTTCATTCCAGTCTATAGAAGCTTCGACATATTACTTCATAATAGACACAGTGTTTTGCATACCAGGTTTGCTGAAAAGACTGAATTAATTAGTTTGTCAAAAAATACTTCCAAAGTATCTTTATTTTGTTGTTTGAATAAAACAATGATAATGACAAGGTAAGGTCCCCATCCTCACAGAATTTATAGCCTACCTGTAGAAACAAATAATAAACAACTAATTATTCATTTCACATGTGATAAGCATGATAAATCAGAGAAGACTATTAGGAAAGCTATTAGTGGACTTGACTCTATGGGCCATAGAGAATGATTCCTAAGGAATGAATGTGTATGCTGATTTCGAAGGTTGAGCAGGATCAACAGGGCAGATAGATAGGTGGTAAAAGAGAGGAAGATGACTGTCCAGGCTGAGTTAACAACCTCAGAACAGAGGGAAGTGTTACAACTTTGAGAACCGAGACAAATTTGTATTTGGATAAAATACAAACTCCAAGACTGTATTTATTTTAACTGTTTGTCTACTAATTTATTCTCAGCACCTAGAACTATGCAATAGCAGATCCTCAATAAATAATTACTAAATGAATGAACATGTGTGCAAATAAAATTTATTTACAATGACTGTGCACCACAGTAATTATATTCATCATTCTCCTGATAGTTTCCATCAATATCATCTGTCTGTATATTCTTCCTCTTCATCATTTCTCCGAGTTAAGACAAAATATAGTAGAGCTCAGTGACAAGATAAGCAGATTGCTAAGTGGTGTCAAACAACAAAGAAGAAATTATGTAAAAGGAAAAAATAAAAGCAGCATAAGACATAAAAGGGGGGGGGGGCGGATTTGCTAGGGCAAAAGATCATATATCTGAAGAGGTTCAAGCCCCGTTCAGGAGTAGTAGATTATAGCCACTAAGTAAACCCCTCTCTTCAAGTGTTCATATTATAAACTTGTGTTAAGAGCAGTAAGTTGAGAAGGTATGAAAGTCAGTTACATGTCCACCATATCAAAATAAAAAGGCAGCCAGATATGGCGGCACAAGCCTATAATACCAGAAGCTTAAAAGGCTGAGGCAAGAGGATTAAGAGTTCAAAGCCAGCCTCAGCAACATGAGGTGCAAAACAATTCAGTGAGACCCTATCTCTAGATAAAATACAAAATAGGGCTGGGGATGCGGTTCACTGGTTGAGTGCCCCTGCATTCAATCCCGAGTGCAAAAAATTAATTAAATAAATAAGAAAGGCACCTTATAGGTGCTGAGTTCACATAGGAAAGTGAAATGAGCAATAACCTGAGGTTGATGGTTTAGCAGCTCTGTCCTCTCACTTTCCCTACAACAATGAGCACTTTCTGTGTCTTTAGTGTTCTGTCAGCCAGGAGAGAGCTTCATGCCTCCCTTTCCTATACATACACATACACACTCACAAGGTGAGGTTAGCATGTGCATCCCCCTATCTACCTTAGGTGGAAAGAACTTGTGTGAGACCCTGTTTCAGAGAGCATGCAGGACCAACTGGCTAGAGATTTCTAGAGCTTAGAGTTACAGCAAAACTGGTCCAGTGACCAGCCTTCAAGTCGTTTCATGACTAGGGCTCTATAAAAAGGTGAACTATTTGTGAAGAGTGAGACTAATATAAGAATAGTTTAGATTTATGAGAACTCAGAATATATGTCCCAGAGAAATATTTGTGAAAGACTGACTGAAGCACCCCGGCTCCAGCAGTGAAAAGAAGCCAGAAGGAAGTTGCAGAACAAAGTAAACAAATGCTAAGTAAATTGCTCAATGTTACTGGAATGTTTAAACATCCATTAGTAAAAAATTTACATATAAAATAAGAACCAGATTTAAGGATATTATCAAAATAGAAATTCTACTAATCAATTCATTTGTTGCTGTTTGTGTGCAAATGTGTATAAAGATGGGAGGTGCCTGAGTGCCATTTGTGCACAGGAGTAGAAATGAAATGATGAAAACACAGTTTATGTCTTTTAGAGCATTTAGGTGCTTTGATTTTAACATTTGTTTGCAGAGTATAACTTTGTATATTTCTCCTAGGTAACAAAGGAAACTTAAGAATACGTGTATCATTTTCAACTAGAAAATACCCAAACAAATAAAAACAGAAAAACTTCAAAGTCAGTGCATCTAAAAAAATCCAGGAAAGACAAAAGAAGCAATGAAGTAACATGATGAATAAAAACATAAAGGTAGATATTAAGGTTTCAGTAAACATAGCAAATATAAATGTACTTCTCTCATCTATTAGAAGATATTTCAAAATTTATTGAAGTAAGCTAATTACCTAACCATATTCAATGCAATTATTGAAGTGCTAACTTTGAGGTGCCATTTTTAAAGGTAATCATGTAGGAGAGCAAGTTTGGAATCTGGTATACATGTGGAAGGACTGGATTTACATGGAAACCTAGTATAAGTGTAAATTCAAAGAATGTGCACAAAACCTGAGTTGATAAGTGTCCTTAGACATTCTTTTTTAGATACTTCCATATTCTCAGTGAAAGAGGAATATTACAGATGGGAGATATTACAGACATTACAGATGGGAGACAAGGTTTGAGGAGAAAGGGAAAGCATATGAGTGTGAAACAGGAGTATCAGAAAGTTCAAGATATTCCTGTAAAATTTAGTATGCTTTCCAGATAGCATTAAAAACTCACTTGATATTCATTGCAATGAATGGAAAGTGTGACCATTCAGCATATTTGAACATATTTGTTTGTTGTCTTCTAGTCAGTAGACTGATTCAAACATGGAGTAGGCAAACAGCTCTTTTAACTAGAGTTTTGGTTTTTCAAAGTAAGTTCAATGAAGCAAGATAGGAACAAAACTGAGCATATGTGCAGGAAGTTCTGTGATTGCTCACAGAATTCAAGCCTAGCAAGAGAGTGAAGTGCATAAAATTAATTTACTGAAAGAGCTGTAGACTATTTGTAAAGAGCTGTAAACTATTTGTAAACTATTTGTAAAGACATGTTTTAAAGCAATATTATGTAAGTAAGAGTTGCAATACAGGGAAAGACAAGATCATTGGGAGATAAAATGTTAAAAGAATCATCAAATTGAAATTCAACTCAAGTAGAAGTAGTTGGGTATTGGTGTTAGTTAAAGGGTCATGTAGTAAGGTGAAATTCTTTGGGAAAAGGAAGGAAACAACCCAGGGATTGAGTTGACAGCAAAATAATAGACAGCAAATTATATGAAATGAAATTTTATATAATGAAATTCCTCTCCAGTTCCAGAACTATAAGATCTGTGACAGAAAAACTTTAAATATTTTAAAGACCTATAAAAAAGTGTCTTAAGGATCTGAAGGTTAGGAGTATGAATAAACAGGCTTCTACTGCAGAAAAGAACAAAGGAATGAAATGTTTCAGTAATAGAGTGGTCATGTATGGGGTATTTGCTGCCGTGGGGCCATGATTTCTAGAAAGCACAGTGAAGATGTTTCAGGACATTTGGACTCTAGAAGTCTGAAGCTTATCTTAGTATCTGAGAAATAAGGACAGAAAGCATGAGATTTGTCCTGGTAGATTCAAGGTATATAGTGTGTACAATGATCTGAGTTTAGAGGTAAGAAGGAGTAGGTATCTGAAACTTTCTCCAGACTCTTCTCCATGGAGATCTCTGGAAGTGGGTCTTTAGTCTCAGGGCTGAAGTTGGAAAAATCCTTCATGAGAAATGGTCCCAGTCACAGTGCAGGGTTGACTGAGCCCTATTAAAGTGGGAGTGACTTAGAGCAATTGTTCTGGCACATCCTTTACCATTTGTGCAGTTCAAGAAGTCTAGGAAAGCCCAAAGTGGAAACCACAATCTTAAACTCTACCCAATTTAGGGATTTCTATCCCATTTGTTAAATAGCATCTTCTAACCTCAACCTTCACCCTGTCCCTAGGGAGTATAGGGAAAGTGTGAGTGAGTCAGAGTGTCAGATATGGAGTAAGGATGTCTTTGAGAACGTTATTTGACATTTCTAAAAGTAAAGTAAAACATTTTAACATTTTCTTTAATTTTTCAGCCTTTCAGGATACACCAAAATTATTCTATAGAGATCTAACATCCTACATCCTGGTTTTCTAAACCTCCTTTTCCCACCTTTACCATGGACCACTTACTCTTCCCTACTCAAGTCCGCAATACACTTTCACTGTTCTATGACTTTGTTTATTCTACTCTAATGACCTAGAATTTCAACACCTATCCTTTCATCATCTTGACACACTTACTTAAACCTAATAAAGCACCAGCCTCACCAGAAGTCTCTAATCAAATACTCCATTCTTAGTGTGACACCCTACCTTCATACATACTATTCCATCAGAACTTCAATAATATACTAAATAGTACAAACTTGTCTTCCCCACCAGATAGTAAGTTCCTCAAAGTTGGGAAATACTATTGAAGTTCATACCACAAGGACCTCAAGTGCCTAAGTCTTGTTGAATTAAATTAAATATAAATTATTCATTAAATATTTCTGCACAGGTGATATCATTGAAAACTAGATTCATATGAAGTCTATCCCAGTTTGCAAAAATGACTCAGATACACATTTATTAAGAAATAGTTTAATCACATTTCCAAGAATATTATAAGGAAATAAAATTTAAATTTTTATATAGAATCATTTATTTTATTTGAAAATGATTAGTTTAGTCATCCCAGGAACATAACTGGAACTAGGAGCCTCCAACCAGATTAATAAATACAACTGGTTTTCATGAGAAATTAAGAAATAAAAGTACACTCTCTTTATCAAGGTGCAATAATATTATGCACTTAAAAATCAGAAAGGAAGTAAAGGTTAATTGGAATTTAAATTAAACTCCATTCTAGTAGACTGAATAGCTCTTTAATCAAAAGGTGGAAGCCAGCACTAAACACTCTGATACATACATGATCTAGATACTGGCTTGTAGAATATGATAAATGGAGTACAAAAAATTTTGTTATACATAGGGGCACAACTACCTACACCATAGAAACAGTCTGGTAAAGTACAATCTACAACATAAAGTAAAACATACCAGCCATAGAGTAAAAACAGGAGTCATAAGAAATCACACAGAAGGATTATTACCACAGCATTAGCCCAAACTAGTTCAAGTAATGTGGACATCCCAGAGGTCACTTCAAATTTTAAAACCTTTGAAAAACTGAGGTGACATGCAAACTCTACAATCAAATGGTCATTGAATGACAATAAATATTGGTATTTTTGAGGTTTAAAATTTTAAGCATAATGTTTTACCATAGCAGAAATATATAAGCACATATAAAATATACCTCACATTGTTGTAATTTGCAATAGGGAGATGTTGAAAATTAAAATTACCCATGAGGAAACTTCATATCAATGAAAAGTTTTCCTAAAGAAAAGCAAGTAACTATCTGATTATGTTCTATTTGAATTACCAAAAACAGACCCTTTCCAGGTAAGTTGAGGATTAATATATTTGAATATAGTTATCCTAGCAGTAAACATGCATTAAAAATGTGAGAAATTATATTTTTTGAAACAACAAGTGTGTCATGGAGGATTTCACATTAGGAATAAAACTTGGCACAAAGTCTTTCATCAAGAAATCTTTTAAGTTGGTCATGTATCTCTCTAAAATAAATGTGAACAGAAAGTCATTAATATGAATAAACTTTTTAGAGTCCATATGATATCTGAGGCAAAGAACAGGCAAAACCAATTTTTATATTTTATCTCCCTCTTCCTCCATCTCTTACTAATTTGCCTCAGGCATGGTTTAATACTTTATTTAAGCTGTATATAGTTGAATGTCTAAAT